>NC_042993.1:24541989-25218655 GCF_901001165.1 Salmo trutta | reverse complement strand
GTGTGTGTGTGTGTGTGTGTGTGTGTGTGTGTGTGTGTGTGTGTGTGTGTGTGTGTGTGTGTGTGTGTGTGTGTGTGTGTGTGTGTGTGTGTGTGACAGAGACAAAGTGAGATAGGCAGCACCAGAGAGATATGGAGTTGAGCAAGGGCATGATCACTAGTAGGTTTGGTATCCATTAAGCGGGGAGGTAGTGATTTACGGGAGAGCATTTAGTTCATCAATATACTTTAGTCTGTTTCGAAGTTGGATAAATGGCCCTACTAGATAGATAGGCAGGACGGTGTTTCTATAGATGTGTCTTTTAGGGCATGTGATATGCTCTCTTTCCCTGAACTGATAGAAGTCCCCAGACTACACTTCAATGTACAGTACTATGGACACAACACCTTCCCTGGAGATTCTAATTCAAAGATAGAAAAAGCCTAGGGGAGTGTCAATAGGCCATTTTCAACACAGATCCAAGAATTCTTCAGGCATCCTCAAATGCAGTCACTTCACTAGCTGCCAGCGATGCTGGTCTAGATGTGTCATTTTCTCTGAGAAAATGAATGCAACAAACAGTACATTACATGTGTTTGTTTCTATGGAAAGTTCCTTTCTTGGTTAGTGTCCAGGGACATGTCATGGATGTGTGCTATTTCCCCAGGTCGAGGGTGTGTATGCATCTCCACTGTAAATGGGTGGTAACCTTGTCATGGAAACTGACGTGATCTGCTTCCCTTCTGTCTCTCTCCCTCTTTCCTTCGCTCTATAGATCCCGCTTTCATTCTCTCTATTTCTCTCTCTCCCTCCTTCACTCTACTGTAGATCACTATCTTTTGTATGTTCTCTCTGCTTTTTCCTTTTATCTCCTCTCTGTCTCAGAAGATGACCTCCATCCACCCTCTTGCAATCCCTTCCGTTCCTAACAGTTGACTTATCAACATCAGTCTGTAGGGACTGACAGATAGACAGCCTTTCCAGGGACTATAACTCACCATTTTGTATTGTTGCATTCAGACTGAGGGCATTCAGTAAATTGATATCAACGGCTAATCCCCCGCACTGGCTCCTCTCCTAATCTAATCTGCAGTTTCTGGAATATTAGTTGCATAAGGCAAATCTCTGCCCAACCGTCAACAGATTACGCAACGGATTTGGATATTGTGCTCTGTGTCTGTCACATTACCGGAAATTAGTTTGCAGAAGGTTGATGATACAGTTGAAGTCAGAAGGTTACACACTTAGGTTGGAGTCATTAAAACTCGTTTTACAACCACTCCACAAATTTCTTGTTAACAAACTATAGTTTTGGCAAGGACATCTACTTTGTGCATGACACAAGTAATTTTTCCAACAATTGTTACAGACAGATTATTTCACTTATAACTCACAATTCCAGTGGGTCAGAAGTTTACATACACTAAGTTGACTGTGCCTTTAAACAGAGGAAAATTCCAGAAAACGATGTCATGGCTTTAGAAGCTTCTGATAGGCTAATAGACATCATTTGAGTCAATTGGAGGTGTAACTGTGAAGGTATTTCAAGGCTTACCTTCAAACTCAGTGTCTTTTGGCTTGACATCTTGGGAAAATCAAATGAAATGAAATCAATCACGTTCATCTGTACAAACAATGGTACGCAAGTATAAACACCATGGGACCACGCAGCCATCATACCGCTCAGGAAGGAGACGTGTTCTGTCTCCTAGAGATGAACGTACTTTGGTGTGAAAAGGGCAAATCAATCCAAGAACAACAGCAAAGGACCTTGTGAAGATGCTGGAGGAAACAGGTGCAAAAGTATCTATATCGACATAACCTGAAAGGCTGCTCAGCAAGGAAGAAGCCACTGCTCCAAAACCACCATAAAAAAGCCAGACTACAGTTTGCAACTGCACATGAGGACAAAGATCGTACTTTTTGGAGAAATGTCCTCTGGTCTGATGAAACAAAAATAGCACTGTTTGGCCATAATGACCATCGTTATGTTTGGAGGAAAAAGGAGGAAGCTTGCAAGCTGAAGAACACCATCCCAACCGTGAAGAACAGGGGTGGCAGCATCATGTTGTGGGGGTGCTTTGCTGCAGGAGGGACTGGTTCACTTCACAAAATAGATGGCATCATGAGGGAGGAAAATGATGTGGATATATTGAAGCAACATCTCAAGACATCAGTCAGGAAGTTGAAGCTTGGTCGCAAATGAGTCTTCCAAATGGACAATGACCCCAAGCATACTTCCAAAGTTGTGGCAAAATGGCTGAAGGACAACAAAGTCAAGGTATTGGAGTGGCCATCACAAAGCCCTGACCTCAAGCCTATAGAACATTTGTGAGCAGAACTGAAAAAGCATGTGCGAGCAAGGAGGCCTTGCACCAGCTCTGTCAGAAGGAATGGGACAAAGTTCACCCAACTTATTGTGGGAAGCTTGTGGAAGGCTACACGAAACGTTTGACCCAAGTTAAACAATTTAAAGGCAATGCTACCAACTACCAATTGTAAACTTCTGACACACTGGGATTGTGATGAAAGAAATAAAGCTGAAATAAATAATTCTCTACTATTATTCTGACATTTCACATTCTTAAAATAAAGTGGTGATCCTAACTGACCTAAGACAGGGAATTTTTACTCGGATTAAATGTCAGGAATTGTGAAAAACTGAGTTTAATTGTATTTGGCTAAGGTGTATGTAAACTTCCGACTTCAACTGTAGGTCACTGAGTCTGCACTTTGTTTGGATGAGTCTACCCACTCTGCATGTTCTCTTCCTCTCCTGCCCTCTCCTCTCGCTGTCTCTGCTATGAACAGCCGGTAGCAGCATCCACTCCTCCCCACTGTGCCCCTCTCCTCTCCTCTCCTCTCTTGTCTTCACTCCTCTTCAAACAACGGCCTGCCACTGTTTGTGTTTTCTCTAATTACACTGTCAGTTTTCACCACTCTCCCTCTTCCTCCTCTGCTGTCTTGTAGCAATGGTGCGTCAGCATTATCTCCTGTCTTGTAACCTCCCCCAACCAACTCTCTCATTTGCTGGATGATATGGTGGTAGTGTGAAATGTGACAGTGTTAGGGATCCTCATGTCTGTGTTCCTTCCAGGTCTTTTCCTTTCTGAGCAGTCAAAACTAGCCATCCCAGTCCCCTTTCTACACGTCTGTCTGCATAGGCTGTCTCCCCCCCCCCTCCCCCATGTGGAAGTAGCTGATGTGATGAAACTGTTGTGATGTTAACTCTCTCTCCTCCTCCCCCTCTCTCTGCAGTGAATCAGCAGGCATTACGCCTGTCCCCTCTGTCTCTCCTAGAAATGGCTGTTAACTCTCTCTCTCTTTCCTACCTTCCTCCTTCCTTCCCTCCCTTTTTCCTTCCTCCCTTCCCTCCAACCCTCCCTCTGTTTCTTCCTCTTCCTCTGCAGTATTCTGCAGCATTGTCTCTCTCTCTCTCTCTGTCTTCATCTGTATCAGCATTCAGTGTTGCAATATTTCTTTCAGAGAGTTCTCACGTTGGTGCATATCAGGTACTGTAGTATATTATGAATGGTGACTATGAAATTCAACCAAACTATGTGTTGGTTTATTTTCAAGTCCCTTTTCATCTGACAGCATGTGCAATGTGTATCCTGTCCCCTCATCTCACTACGGTTGAACAAAAAAGCATCGCCAGAGGTCAAAGCTGAAAATAGCACAAGATCATTGGTTGAGAGCGATGCAGATGCCTTTGTGGAAACTGCAGGGTGCAGTGTGAGAAAGAAACACGTGCAGTTACAGGTGTGTTGCTCTCGGCCGATGTACAGTATGCGACATGATGGCATATATTGACTTATGCGTCTATATATGCAAGTAGCTTACTTATATATACCTCGCAGTCAGGCTGCAAGGAGACTAGCATCGCTCACTGCAATCTGTTTATTTCCCCTCAATTTCTACATCCAGGTCACCCTTACCCATTGTAGCTTGTTTGGCTAATTGGTCAATAGACTATATGAATCTGAAAAAAACAACACAATTGACCAAAACGACAACAAAACCTATATCGAAATTATGAGTGGAAATAAAAAAAAATGCAAGAATGTATGCTCTGATATTGAAAAAAAGACAAGCATGCTATGAGCGAAAGGAGCAAGCATGCAAAACAAAAACTCTTAATTATATCATTACCATATTATCTGCCAATTCAATTGACAAGCATTAGGAGACAGTTTGCCTGCAACGTATTGAGCTAATATCCCTAGAGTGTTGGCCTTGTGTCAGCCTGTTCTCAAGCCATGGATCAATGAACAAGGATCATCACCCATGATGGCTCTCAGGCCTACTTCAGATTTACTCGTACACTGCACTCAATTTTTTTGTGAACGTGGTTATAGTGACCAACCGTTTATAGTGATCAAATGATCGTGCTGCACGGATGTGACCACTGTAAAAGAGGAGTGTACTCCCACTGGGCACGGACGTCAATTCAACGTATATTCCACGTTGGGTCAACGTCATTTCATTGAAATGACGTGGAAACAACGTTGAGTCGCCCAGTGGGCTGTAAAGCCAAATATCCATGGCTAGCACCAAATATCCATGGCTAACTGTATGTTTGTTGTACTTTCTCTCTCCTCAGCGTCTCTATGCCATGGAGCGTGTGTGGAGGTGGACTCTGACACTGACGCAGTGGTCAACGAAGGCTTTAAGCTGGGCTGTATCTCCTGTAAGATGAGGGCCGAGGTGCCCGCCGAGGCCACTGTTGAATGGTCCTTTATGCCCAAAGGGGAGAGCGAGTTCACAAAAGTGAGTAGACGGATCCATAGGGACAGTAGCGGGATATATCCCAATTATCTCTCCTCCTCGCAAAATGTGCACCTGTTCACCTTCCGTCATTGATTTAAAAGGAAATGACTGGTAGAATAGATATGGTACTCCCACTAGCCCATGACTGCAGTGCTTTTAGATTTGTGGGAAGTAGTGAATGAGTGCACACTTCAGGGGAAAATAAATATTGTTGAGACACCTTAGATTCTCCACATTTCTCCTAAACTAAAGGCTACTCATGATGTATTGCTTGTTTGTTTTTTGCTTTTGACGCGCTTTGAGATGATGAAAACCGCTATAGAAATATAATAATTAAATGACTTTTATTAAACTGTGCACTTGCGCACTCACCGACATGGATTTAAAGGAATGGATTAGTGTTAACATTGGCTAGAGGGAGTTTCCACCGCTGTTAAATCCATGACAGGGAGTGTGCAAGTGCACAATAAGTGATCCCTCCCAGCAGAGGTTAAAAAGTGTCCCCATTCATTCTGTGGGGATCGACCCCACGGAGAGTCAATGAGGTAGCTAAGCAGGTTGACTTGTCTGTTGTATCAGCAACAAAGGCAGGCCTTTAGTGTCTCGACTTCCGGCGAAGTCGGCTCCTCTCCTTGTTCGGGCGGCGTTCGGTGTCACCGGCTTTCTAGCCATCGCCGCTCCATTTTTCATGTATCCATTTGTTTTGTCTTGTTGCGTACACACCTGGTTTTCATTCCCCAATCAATCTACATGTATTTATTCCTCTGTTCCCCATCATATCTTTGTGGAAGATTGTTTGTGTTACGTGTACTTTGTATATTGGGAATTTTGTTACGCGCCAGACATTTGTCTATGTTCAGTGTTTTGGGCACATTGTTCAGTGTTTTGGGCACACAGGTGCAGGAGTTCAGCTCTCCTGCACCTGACTTCGCCTCCAGTACGCATTCATTGACATTTAGTTTCAATTTGGATTACGAAACAAGGTTTCATAAGCAATTCATGAACGTTAGAGCCCCACTGAACACAATGACTACCAAGTCATCACACCAATGGGTGCTGTACAATGGAGACACATCAAGGTAGATCATTTTAACTAATTCAGTAAAAAGACAAAACACATGAATCAAAACAAGCATGGTTACATTTCATAGGCAATTTCTCTTCTCCAGTGAAATTGGAGCTATCATTTATCATGAGAAAGAGCATCACAGCCATGCATTTTTCATGACGGGCTCTTTTCCTCAGTGTCAGATGTAAACATACACAACTTTCCCTAAAAGGAAGGAGTCTGTTCCAACATCAATACAGGGCAGCCATTAGCCATTAAATCCCTCCATCACATAACAGCATAAATGAGGAGAGAGATCCCATTAGCTCTGTTTGTTTCTAAACAGCTAATGCATCAGGAAGTGGTGCAGGCAGGCCCTGACTAATACAGCCTCAACAAGGGTTCCTGCTGGGGGAGTGGCCGCAGCCAGTTGCCTGGTTTGACACTACAATATTTGGAAACTGTGAAACAAAAGTTTGGATGTTAAGGGGTGAATCCGTTTTAGACCCGTGTGCATAACTAAAACAATCTCTCATTGATAGCAATGCATAATTTACATGAGTTATTGTGTGTACATATCCATACAAGTTAGGATTCAGCCCTCAGTTACTACAACATGCTGAGCATAATGCTGAAAGCATATACTCAAAAACAATAAAGACCCTAAACTATCATGCATCAATAGCCCCTAGCAGGGGCCTCGTATTCCATCCAGTAACTTCTAACAAAAGAAAGCTAAGATTGATCTCGTGAAACAGAACCCCAAGGAGAGGTCAGGGCTGGGGGTCAAGAGCAGAGTGACATGGGTTAGACCTCTGACCGTGCTATTCAGCCTGTTGTTTCAAAGGGGTCAAGGGGCAGAGTCAGAAGTCACTGTAGGTGGTCTTGTGTGGCTCATTTGGTAAGAGTGTGGCACTAGTAACCTCAGGGTTGTAGTTCCATTCCTGCTGGGGTCACATATTCTAAAATGTATGCATAGTCTACTACAAATTGCTTTGGATTAAAACGTATACACTAAATTACATATATTATTATTATATAGTTTTACTGTAAAAATAAGAATCCCTGTTATAGACATGCATGCTGGACCAGGAAAAACACTGCACATGATACTTATACTCGTTGATGTAAATTACTTAAGTAAAAATACTTGGATGTTTTTTTTACTCCATATGTTTTCCCTGACACCTAAAAGTACTCGTTACATTTTGAATGCTTAGCAGGACAGGGAAATGGTCTAATTCACACACTTATCAAGAGAGCATCCCTGGTCATCCCTAATACCTCTGATCTGGCAGACTCACTAAACACATGCTTCGTTTGTAAATTATGTATGAGGTGTCGTGTCTTTGGCTATGCCGGATTAAGTGATATGACATGCTATTCTATAAAATCCTTCCTCTGTAATTCATTTCACTTGATTAGCTAATCATGTAAATGTAATTAACTAGAAAGTCGGGACACCACGGAAAAGTGTTTATAGAGCCGTTATCTTCCGAATAAACTCTTAAAGACCTAGTAATATTTTACATCGATAGCAGTCAATATTAATCGTCACCTTATTTTCAGTCTCATATGGAAGTTGTAAATTCTTGGTTATCTTCACGAACCCTGGCTAACAAGTTGAATCAGCAATACAAAAATTGGGTTTAATTATTTATTTACCGAATACCTAACTAATCACACAGAATTACATTTACACAGAATAAAAATTATGTCATACAGAAAACGTCCCTGGTGGACGTTACCTGTATGAGGCTTGTTACACAAAGAAAGGGGGTTGGGCTTGAATGAAAGAGCGGGAAGACTGAGGAACAAAGGAAGCAGCTATGCTATCGTAAATACAGTATCGTATGCATTCTAAATTACCGCCCATTTGGAAAAGGAAAATGCAATAAATATTTACTCTGAGCTGCGCTTCGGTAGGTTGGTCGTAGATGCTGGCCGTGTTGGCCAACAGAGATCTTCCTGTCCTCAGAAGAATGTCACTGGTGGTAAATTGGATACGTTGTAGTATCTTCGTTGTGTGTTAGACTGGATACGTCGTGCGTCCTTTCCTAGCCCACGTTTACAGCGGCCGCTGCTAACTCAACGGCTAGGAAGTATCACTTCTGTAGTGAAGAGTTCAAAGTTCATACCATTCGCAACAAAAGCTCACGCTGAGGTTGGCTTAGTTCTGTACTTGACCTGTATGTCCTTTTAATGCAGAGGGTGCAGACCTCACGTACCCGGAACAGGCTGGTTACATTTTGTCACTGGCTTATATAGTGGTGAGGGGAGAAGGGTGTGTTTCATCGTTTATAACCCCTGTCTCTTCACAGGGGCAGGCCACTGATTGGTCAGGGCTCTTTCCTTATGAAAACACAATTCTCTCAATTGGAAACTAAATTACATTTAATCTCCTAAGAAACAGTTTCAATATCAAACATTTAAATTGCACAACAATTCCATGTGAATCTGAAAACTAGAATGTGTAGACTTTCCCAGGTACAGTTTATGTCGTCCTGTCATCAGTCATAATGTCTCAGATGACAACCGAACTGACATCCATACTCATTAAGTACCTGGTATATTTCCAACTGGTTCTATTACCGAAATATGGTTCCTTCCCCCCCACTTGTTTGATGTTCCCAGACTCTCTATATTTAACAAAGGCTATTCAAAAGTCCTTCAGTAGGGTCAGAGAGAGAGGGGAAGGAAGAAAGATATTTATGGGGGGTCATAAACCTTACCCACAGGCCAACGTCATGACAGAGGGTTGGAGCATGCCCCTAGCTATCCGTACATTTTAATAAAACAAGAAAATGGTGGAGTCTGGTTTGTTTAATGTAAGGAATTTGAAATGATGTATACATTTACTTTTAACACTTTCTGGGGAAGTGTAATTGCTATATTTTAGCAATTACATTTACTTTTGATACTTAAGTATATTTAAAAGCAAATACTTTCAGACTTTTACTCTCAAGTAGGATTTTACTGGGTGACTTTCACTTGAGTTATTTTCTCTTAAGGTATCTTTACTTTTACTCAAGTGTGACAATTGGTACTTCTTCCACTTCTGCTTATATTGTACTAACCAAACTGCTTTTGAAATCACTCCATAATCAACCATAACAGAACCAAAGTACCTGATTGAGCACTTAGTCCAGAGATATGAGCCCTTGTTGATGCAGAACATTGGTGCTTTGATTAAAGTGCTGCACAGATTTCATCCAGTAATGTAAAAATCCTAATATGATCTGCCCAGGATGAGTGTGTTGGCTCACCAAACCCTGTCTCATATAACCTAGAATCAAAACTAAATAAGCTAGAATAGCAGGATCCTCGATGTACACCCCTGGACAGGATGCTAGTCTATCGCAAGGCCTTTCCCCCAATGCATCTCCTTAATGCTTTAACAGTCTTCGGTATGACATGAGCAAGGTTCAAACGGCCTACCTTTCAATCTCAGGGCATACGCTCTAACCACAAAGCCAATCCAAACTGATATGCTCCATTTAACGGGGAAACAGCATATTAGTTTGGATTGCAAGCTCGTATGTCTCACTTCCCCCCCATTGTGTTCTCCAATAGATCTACAGCTACGAGGATCTAATGAGCGACACCCCAGACGAGCGCTTCTACGAGCGTCTATACTGGAACGGCAGCAAGAAGACCAAGGACCTGCAGGACGGCTCCATCTACATCCTGAACGTGACGTGGAACGACACGGGCACCTACCGCTGCATCTTCACCCGCACCCTCACCTTCACCTCCTTCAAGTTCCACAACGACACCACCAAGATCGTCCACCTCAACGTGGTGCCAAGACGTGAGGCGTTGGCTTTAGGGTTCACAGGGTTAGGGTTAGGTCTAGACACAAACGAACACATGCAAAGGAACACACACACAACCAGTATAGTAGACACACACCCTCATCTGGGGATAGGGGAGGGGGAGAGAGGAGGGGAGAGAGAGGGTGGAAGAGAGGGAAATAGTACACTAAGATCACCCTCGTGAAAGTAGTGCCATGACATAGGCTTACTTACACCCTGCATAGGGAGGGGGAAGAGTTGGAGGGGAGAGAGGGTGGTGGGGTAGCGGGGTAGAGGGAGGGAAGGAAGGGAAGAGAGGGCAGGAGTTGACCGACACTCAATGTCCATGCCTGAATTGCCAAAAGTGGCAATATTGTCCAAGCGGATGATGAACAATGTGCATGAGTTATATGATTTTGATTTAGGGTCAGGGTTAGATGGCCCATGGTAGGTTGGACCATGTTCCAAAATGGAAGCATTGATATCAAAATCAAGGACATATGACAAAGGGACAAACAGGAAACAGTCGTACATCTCATTATCTACACAGCTGTTGATGGATGGTAAGTAGTAGTAGCCCTGTCACAGAAGCGGCCACAGCTGTCATTAAGTCTCATATCCCCCAATCCAAATGCTCAGCCACCGCCACGCCAATGATTGTCCAACAAATCACTGACATTGACAGCTGACCCTAAAGTAGATACTGTATCAAAAAAGACATACAGTAGAGATATAGTCATGGCCAAAAGTTTTGAGAATGACACAAATATTAATTTTCACAAAGTCTGCTGCCTCAGTTTGTATGATGGCAATTTGCATATACTCCAGAGTGTTATGAAGAGTGATCAGATGAATTGCAATTAATTGCAAAGTCCCTCTTTGCCATGCAAATGAACTGAATCCCCCAACAACATTTCCACTGCATTCCAGCCCTGCCACAAAAGGACCAGCTGACATCATGTCAGTGATTCTTTCGTTAACACAGGTGTGAGTGTTGACGAGGACAATGCTGGAGATCACTCTGTTATGCTGATTGAGTTTGAATAACAGACTGGAAGCTTCAAAAGGAGGGTGGTACTTGGAATCATTGTTCTTCCTCTGTCGACCATGGTTACCTGCAAGGAAACACGTGCCGTCATCATTGCTTTGCACAAAAAGGGCTTCACAGGCAAGGATATTGCTGCCAGTAAGATTGCACCTAAATCAACCATTTATTGGATCATCAAGAACTTCAATAATGCGGGGCTTTACCTAGCAAAGACTTATAGATGACCTGGAGCCAGTGGGTCTGGCGACATATATCATAGCGCGGGCCAGCCGACGAGAGCATAAAGGTCGCAGTGGTGGGTGGTAAATGGGGCTTTGGTGACAAAACGGATGGCACTGTGATAGACTGCATCCAGTTTGCTGAGTAGAGTGTTGGAGGCTATTTTGTAAATGACATCGCCGAAGTCAAGGATCGGCAGGATAGTCAGTTTTAAGTGGGTATGTTTAGCAGCATGAGTGAAGGAGGCTTTGTTGCGAAATCGGAAGCCGATTCTAGATTTAATTTTGTATTGGAGATGCTTAATATGAGTCTGGAAGGAGAGTTTACAGTCTAGCCAGACACCTAGGTATTTGTAGTTGTCCACATATTCTAAGTCAGAACCGTCCAGAGTAGTGATGCTAGTCGGGCGGGCGGGTGCGGGCACCGATCGGTTGAAGAGCATGCGTTTAGTTCTACTAGCGTTTAAGAGCAGTTGGAGGCCACGGAAGGAGTGTTGTATGGCATTGAAGCTCGTTTGGAGGTTTGTTAACACAGTGTCCAAAGAAGGGCCAGATGTATACCGAATGGTGTCGTCTGCGTAGAGATGGATCAAGGAATCACTCACAGCAAGAGCGACATGATTTTTGAATAACTACCACATCTCCGTATGCCACATACAGATAATTGTAAGGTCCCTCAGTTGAGCAGTGAATTTCACACACAGATTCAACCACAAAGACCAGGGTGGTTTTCCAATGCCTTTCAAAGAAGGGCACCTATTGAAGGGGAAAAAGCAGACATTGAATATCCCTTTGAGCATGGTGAAGTTATTAATTACAACTTGGATGGTGTATCCCAGTCACTACAAAGATACAGGCGTCCTTCCTAACTCAGTTGCCAGAGAGGAAGGAAACCGCTCAGGGATTTCACCATGCCAATAGTGACTTTAAAACAGTTACAGAGTTTAATGGCTGTGATAGGAAAAAACTGAGGTTTGATCAACAACATTGCAGTTACTTTACAATACTTACCTAAATGTCAGAGTTAAAAGAAGGAAGCCTGTACAGTATAATAAATATTTCAAAACATGCATCCTGTTTGCGATAAGGCACTAAAGTAAAACTGCCAAAAAAAGTGGCGAAGGAATGATTTTTATGTCCTGAATACAATTATTTTTGGGGCAAATCCAACACAACACATCACTGAGTACCACTATTCATATTTTCAAGCATAGTGGTGGCTGCATCATGTCATGGGTAAAATCAAATTCAAATGTATTTGTCACATACACATGGTTAGCAGATGTTAATGCAAGTGTAGCGAAATGCTTATGCTTCTAGTTCTGACCATGCAGTAATATCTAACAAGTAATATAACCTAACAATTTCAAAACAACTACCTTATACACACACAAGTGTAAAGGAATGAATACGAATATGTACATACAAATATATAAATGAGTGATGGCCGAACGGCATAGGCAAGATGCAGTAGATGCTAGAGTACAGTATATACATATGAGATGAGTAATGCAGAGTATGAAAACATTATATGAAGTGACATTATCCCCGGCAAGGACTAGCAAGTTTTTAGGATAAACATAAACGTAATAGAGCTAAGCACAGGCAAAAACCTGGAGGAAAATCTGGTTCAGTCTGCTTTCCAACAGAATTCACTTTTCAGCAGGACAATAACATAAAACACAAGGCCAAATATACACTGGAGTTGCTTACCAAGACGTCATTGAATATTCCTGAGTGGCTTAGTTACATGTTTCACTTAAATCGGTTTGAAAATCTACAGCAAGACTTGAAAATGGCTGTCTAGCAATGATCAACAACCAATTAAAAAAAATATTAATGGAAAATGATTGTACAATCCAGGTGTGCAAAGCTCTTATAGACTTCCCCAGAAAGACTCACAGCAGTAACCGCTGCCAAAGGTGTATTGACTCAGGGGTGTGAATACATATGTACATGTAAATGAGCTATTTCTGTATTTCATTTTCAATACATTTCCAAACATTTCTAAAAACAAGTTTTCACTTTGTCATTATGGTGTATTGTGTCAATGGGTGAGACACACCAAAAAAATTTTAATCCTAATTTGAATTCACGCTGTAACACAACAAAATGTGGAATAAGTCAAGGGGTATGAATACATAGAGACCTACTGTACTGCTTTAATGGACCTGCATTCGGATGAAGGATTTTTCTCAAGAGAGGAGCGGTCAGACTCCCAAGAGCTAAATTGCTTTCATAATCCTAAGTAATATTTTAAAAACTCCCACAACGGTCGATGCAGTGTCTCTAGAACGTTGGGTTTAGCAGCAAGTTTAGTCAGCTCACGTACTACTTGAGGTCATTCCAACAGTTTTAGTTGAGATTAATGTTGACCTTGAAAAACTGGGCCATTTCCAGTGAAACACTGAGCCCTTGTGGATGTCTGGGGATAACTGGTTCACCATGTTTTATGAGGCATCAGAAATCTGTATATTTTCATTGAAATAGCTTCTAATTAATTAACAATTAATTAATTAAGCCCAAGGCGGTCTCCTTCTTAACCTCTAGTCTCTTTCACTAGTGACCAGGGGGATAGCTTCCATCTTGTCCGAGGTGATGATGTATGTCACCATCGTTGGGCTGCAGGTATGGCTGGTGGTGGAGATGATTTACTGCTACAGGAAGATATCAGCGCAAGGCGAGGAAGCATTGAGAGAGAGCACGTGAGTAGACACAAAAACACACACCGGTCCAATTCATCGCAGACACACGCACAGGAGCACACACTTAAACACTTTTTCCTCAATCTTCCTCAAAATATTTTCTTGCCATGTAATTACCTAGCTAAAACTGTTACTTTCTAACTGCCTCTCTCCGTACTCTTTCTAACTGCCTCTCTCCGTTCTCTTTCTAACTGCCTCTCTGCCCCCCTCTCCCTCTCTCACAGGGCGGAGTACTTAGCTATAGCGTCAGAGAGTAAAGAGAATTGTGCAATGGTGGCAGTAACCGAATAGCACTGGTAGGTTTCCCCTACTACTAATCCAGAACTGGACTCTTGGCCGTTCACTGTCTGTTCTTTCCTTTACTCTTGTTCTGTCACTGATGGGAACTCATATCAGCACCCAGAACCAAATCACCTACATTTTAAAGGGGAAGTTCAGGATTTTACAACTTGATATTAGATGGTTTCTCCCCCTAAAATAAAACTTCCCCTTTAAGGTGGTCACAAGAGAATAGTGGATTCATGGCATCTGTTTTCTTACAAGTTCTGTTTTTATTTCAGGTTAAAGAATGGCTCCAAACGACAAATAGCTCTCGATAGCCCTTCAACACTTCACCCCTTCTTCCATTATGACACCATCTCATTACCACATCCAGGAGGACAAGCAGCCAAGAGGCTTGTCCAGAGAACAGATGGATGAGAAGTGAAACAGCCAATGAAAAAAAGGACATTACTGTATTTAAATACAAATATACAGCATGAGTATACTATCTAGAAGTACTATAAATATCAAAGAGTGTTATATATACAGTACGTATAGTTAATTATGCAATCCAAATCTTCATTATAATACTCCTACATTATATTAAGTTAGTACTGTACATTAAGAATAGCTGCATGTTTAGTGATGCATCATAACCATTGGCATTAATATGTTTCTAAAGGTCATTTTCAGGATTCTAAAGTGTGCTTGTATCAAAGCAATTAGAGGTCAGAACTCAACTGCAATCTTGCCCAATGGCTTCAGTAGCCCGTCTTGATCAGACCTTCAATGGCTATTAGGCGTAGATCTAGACGAGCCTACCGGTATATTCAAAAGCATTCCAAGAAAACCTTAAGTTATACATTCAGGTTAATGAAATGAGTACCCCGAGGAGTAGTAGCCTAACACACGGCTGACTAGCTGGGAGTAATGGACTGTACACATCCAGAGCAGCTATTTCTGTTTGACAACATCTGTCTACCTGTTAAAGGTTAAAGCATTAATGTTCTAGTTATGTTACCAATAGCCTTCCTCTTTTTTTGGACGGGGGATAACTCTCTCAAACTCAAAAAAAGTACATTAGGATCAGGGCAAATTCACTACCCAGTGTCTAGTATAGGACTCATGTCTGTACATAGAGGACTGTAGCTAACTAGTTATCAACACAATGGAATCATTTCCACGTAACCGGTTAGTCTCACTGAGATTTCGCGAGAGAAACGGACGGTTGTGATTTGATGTACATTCATTTGGACATCAGCTTGTGAGGGTTGCTTACGTCAGACGACTTACGGTAATTAACGTGGTCGATTCCTCAAAAGCTAGAATTATTCAGCAGTGCCATTTTTAAATGTTTAAACTATCATTCTACCGTTGCGACTGGACACCTCAATATGCAACATCCATACATTATACATATGTTTATTGCAGTATAATTGCATTCTCTCCATATTTCATTAATGCTTTACTTGCTAGATTTTCCTTACCATATTTACAACAACCAAGGGCTTGTGATATTAGCTACCATTTTACTGCCGTGGGAAACTACCACAATTTGTCGTGTGCCTAGAGCAGGAACGTCTGTGACTGGTCGAAGACCTGAAATGGTTTAGACAAGACGCTAAACTGGTTTAAAACAAGTTATTTAATGAAGATACCTAATGTGAGCAGAAACTATACTATATACAGCGTTGGCTTAGTGCTCATATCGATCAATCCCTATGGAGCAGAATACAGTGAGCTGCTATTGAAAACTGACATCCGTCATTCCTATTTGGCAGTCAATTCTGAATTATACCTCCAGGGGCAGCATAACACTGCCTAATGTGGACTGCCATCTTGCATGCATACTTTCTTGTATGTCATTGGGATCTGGGTTTGCTACATTTGAAGTACAGAAAAGTGAAAGAATAATAGGATTGTTATCGCATAACTGCCACACATGAACAAATGACAATTCATTAGAATTAATGTTCAAGATTCTGAATTATTCAAAATCCCTTTGAAAAACCTTGACGCTGATTTGGTCAGATTAGAGTATCTATTCACCTTTCACAGAACTTCAACATTAAATAGAAGAATATATGTTGGAAAAAAACAACAGGCTTAAAATAGGGAGTAATCTACTTCTGCTGTAATTAAAAATGTTCACTGAAGAGCTTTTCCAGTTCACATTACTGTGGAAATATTGCTTGCCAAAACGGTCAGCTTCATACCATAATACAATTGTCATGTGAGAATGGAGTAGGCTTCATGTCTGGTTTATTAAGTCAAAACAATCTCTACCTTGTCAGATTTGTATATTTGGGGAAATGTTTGTGGGAACTTTTCGGTCTCTGACAAGCAAGACCCTCTTTCGCACGCAGAGAGAGACAGAGACACAGACAGAGTGTAATAATATAATCTAAAGAACATAGGGGCTACTGAATTGTGGGACAGAAATGGAATGTTGTACTGGCATGCAGTCACATGTTGGATGGCTGTCAATGTGCTGTGGCTAACCTCATGACCTGACTGGAAACTGGTGATGTCACATTTCCAGGAAATTGACGGGCTCACTGGGAGTCAGGAGGATCAGATAACAGATAGCGTAGTCTGTTGACCATGGCGTCAACCATGACCGACTTCGGCAGTGGTCAAACACAAACTTTCCCTTACGACCTTTTAAAACCGCTCTTATTTAAATGACAGTTCCCAAATATACTTTAACATAATGAACAAGGTGCCTGATATATACGTAGAATGGGGGAGAACGTATACATATACGGTGTAGTGAGAACGTATACATATACGTTGTAGTGAGAACGTATACATATACGGTGTAGTGAGAACGTATACGGTGTAGTGAGAACGTATACATATACGGTGTAGTGAGAACGTATACGGTGTAGTGAGAACGTATACGGTGTAGTGAGAACGTATACGGTGTAGTGAGAACGTATACGGTGTAGTGAGAACGTATACGGTGTAGTGAGAACGTATACGGTGTAGTGAGAACGTATACGGTGTAGTGAGAACGTATACGGTGTAGTGAGAACGTATACATATACGGTGTAGTGAGAACGTATACGGTGTAGTGAGAACGTATACATATACGGTGTAGTGAGAACGTATACATATACGGTGTAGTGAGAACGTATATGGTGTAGTGAGAACATATACATATACGGTGTAGTGAGAACATATACGGTGTAGTGAGAACGTATACATATACGGTGTAGTGAGAACGTATACATATACGGTGTAGTGAGAACGTATACATATACGGTGTAGTGAGAACGTATACATATACGGTGTAGTGAGAACGTATACATATACGGTGTAGTGAGAACGTATACATATACGGTGTAGTGAGAACGTATATGGTGTAGTGAGAACGTATACATATACGGTGTAGTGAGAACGTATACGGTGTAGTGAGAACGTATACATATACGGTGTAGTGAGAACGTATACGGTGTAGTGAGAACGTATACGGTGTAGTGAGAACGTATACGGTGTAGTGAGAACGTATACGGTGTAGTGAGAACGTATACGGTGTAGTGAGAACGTATACATATACGGTGTAGTGAGAACGTATACGGTGTAGTGAGAACGTATACATATACGGTGTAGTGAGAACGTATACGGTGTAGTGAGAACGTATACATATACGGTGTAGTGAGAACGTATACGGTGTAGTGAGAACGTATACATATACGTTCCCCCCCATTCTAGCTTTGACTCGACTGATAGCTATTGTGGGGGAATTTTTTTTACTTTTATGCCTGTGATATGTGGCTGTCCCACCTAGCTATCTTAAGATGAATGCACTAAGTTGCTCTGGATAAGAGCGTCTGCTAAATGACTAAAATGTTAATTGTACGTATCCTGGCGACTACCAGCCCTACGCCGCATCTCCCTTCTCTCAGTCCCCCCTTTATTAACAGAGAAGGTATGAAATTAACAAACAAAAACACAGGAGAGTTCAAGTTTTCTCCTTAAAAAAAACCTGACAAGGTTTGAAGTTCCCCGTTAACTAGCGTGTTCTCTGAAGCGCAGTTGGTACAGCATGGCGCTCGCAATGCCGGAACAGTGGGTTCGATTCCCGGGACCACTCGTAGCTATAACAAATGACTACGTTGCTTTGGGTGAAAGCATCTACTGAAGGACAGATATTATGATATATTATCTAATACGGTAAGCAGTATGACCACCCTTCAACCTAGAGAGATAGCAGGCCAGATCAATTCCTGTGACATGAATAGATCGGAGCGGTGTCTCCTGCTCCTTGGTAATGATGTAGGCCAGTTGATCAACTGTGTTTGTAGGTCAATCAACAGTATCGATCTACATGGACTTTGTCTGAAGTCGCTGTTATCGGCAGAAATCTAAAAATCAATGAAATGCTTTGCCTCAACAGGTCAAAGCAACAGATAAGTTTGAATTTGGACAAGCTGGGAAGTCAGAAAGATGATGACAATTACACCGACTGTTTTTAAATAGTTTTTAGTTCAACTTTTTATGAAAATGGTTAACACGACACACACACTTTAAAAAAAATAAAAGACTCTGATGAGTTGTTGCATATTTTAGAGCTTTTCATTTCTCTCCAGGGCATTGTGTACAATCAAATATTTTACAGTACATTTGCTCCCCGCGACCCCCATCCCCCCCTCCCCCCTGACCCTAATAAATATAGTACATCCTTCGATCACTCACTGTTTGGCCGTGCACAGCAAGGCTCACACACTTGCACAGGTGAGAGACGGAAGGAGAGGGGGGGGTAGGGAGCACAACGAGGAAAGAGAGAGAGGAAGAGTGAATGAGACAATAGGAGGGGGGATGAAAAGGAAAATAATTAGGAAAAGAGAAGATGGTTTATGATAGACAGTGAGGGGGGGAATCAGATGGGGGGGGTGGGCAGAAAATAAAATGAGATGACCTTTCGACAAACACAAACAATAAGAAACAGGATAGACTCCAAAATACAGATATAAAATGAAAAGGAATAACATATCAATTTGAACTCACACACAGTACTGCAATAGTTTCCCTTTATCTTCTTCCAGACCTAGACTTCTGGTTGGTCCTTTTTAAGTCCAGTCCAGTTTACACTAGAAAGTCACTAGTTTATGGCGTCTCTCTGTTTACCTGGTCTACGCAGTCTGTGTCCCAAACGGCACATCATTTCCTATGTAGTGCACCACACTATAAAGGGAATAGGGTGCTATTTGGAACGCAGCCTGGTCTACAGAGTAGTCAGTAACCCTGAAACACTTCAAGTCCGATCCAATAATACAATTAGAAGTTGACCAAGTGCGGAAAAACAAACAAACAAAAAAAGTCTCAGAGAAAAAACTCAGAATCATACTAACCTTAATAATACCAAATGTAACAGTGACGATGAGGACACTTCTTTCTGATACATATATATCTCCGTCTCCAACTCCAGATCTTGGCTTGCTTGTCTCATTTTGCCCTAAACACACTTTAGTGATATACTACTTTTTACACATTCAAAAGTAGTATAAATCACCAAATATCATTATTGCTATGACCAGGAAATATAAAATATTCACTTTATAGCTCTTTCTTGGTCCGTGCTGAAGTATTAACACAGAGCATATATATATATATATTAAAAATAAAATCACTCGCATTGAGAACGGGACAGGACTTTTCGAAATCAAAGTCGTGTAAAATAAATACTGTAATGGTCTGGCGCACACAATCATCCTTCGCTCTCTCTCAATTCTCAAAACGACCCAGTCACCCTCAAAAAGACAGCTAATGCTAAAAACGAGCTAGTAGAGGATTTAGGAGTCTTTTTGTATTATTCACGTCTAAAAAATAAAAAATATTGAGTCTTGTTTTGAAATGACTCTCCCCTAGCAGAGGACGGACTGCCTTTGTCAGAGATCAAGCCTTTAAGATGGAAGCTGCTGATCCCAGATGGATGGAGAGAAAGAGAGAGAAAAAAATGACTAAAATAGGTGGACTACAGAAAGTCTCCTGTATCTATCAGAGCTTTCCCCTCTCTCGTCCCTCTCTCCTCATGTGTCCCTCATTTCCAGAGGCTGAAGGGGGACTTAGCTGAGCGGACCCCTCACACTGAGGCACATAAGTCCCCTAGGCTGGCTTCAGCTGGGAACAGAGCCATAGCTGTTTCTCAGGGCTGGGAAAGCTCCCAATTTCCATCCATTTTGAAACGCAAAGTTAATCCAGGTTGGCCCATTTTGAGAAATGCAGTCGGACCAAGTCAAGTCAATCCATTTTGAAATGAGTTGGACCCCTGTCCATTTGAAATGCAGCAGCAGGACTGCACATGTTGAAATGCAGTCGATCGTCTGTCTTTCTTGAAAATGTCTCTTGGCTTCTCAGGCAGGGGAGATGATTCAGGGAGAGCAGCGTGGTTGGTTGCATGTGAGGAGCGGATGGTACGATACAAACTGGCCAGCCTTTAACCCTGACTGTGGGAGATATGGTTGGCTCACCATGCTATGTTATTGCTGTAGTCCTGAAGACATTCTCAGTCTAACTGTCTGGCCGTGAGAGAAGGTGGTGGTGACTATGGAAGGTGGAACTTTGCCATTGCAGGTTACTCAGACTGAGGTGTGGGGAATTATGGGTAGTGTAGTCCCCCCAAAGGTCACTCACCCACCCCCCCCCCCCCCCCCCCCACCCCATTGCAGGTTGCTCAGACTGAGGCATGGGGAGTTATGGATAGTGTAGGTCCCCTACAGGTAACTCCCACTCCCACGTGCCCCCCCCATCTCTCCCTGTCTGTTTTGAGTAGAGAAGCAGGAGTGGAGCTTGGGGGTCGGGTGAGAGTGAGTCACTCTCCCTGATTGGCCCAGCCGGACCATCCCCCTCTGGCCACCTCCCCCTTGGCTCTCTCCCCCATGGTCTATTCACACCCAGTTGAGGGCTTGTGGGGGCTGGAGGGTGGAGGATCAGTGCTCAGTGAGAGACTCCGAAGTGGGGTTCGAGGGGGGATCCTGCTGGACTTCTGGAGTGACGATGCCTCGGTGGAGCTTTTCCAACGACTGTTTCATCTGAGGGAGAGAGAGAGAGGAGGCGGCTAATGTCATTACGACAGTCATGATGACTCATTCATGAATAACAGTGAAGCCGTTTGGAAGCCTTGTGTATGCTTTGTAAATGTGAGCGCACATGCTTGGACACGCGCACACAGAAAGTAAACACACACACACACACCTGGTCTAGCAGAGTGACTGAGGATTGGAGGATCTGTTGCCATTTGCCCAGCTGGGCCTGGTGGAACTGTCTCTGGAGCTGCAACACCTGGGCCCACTCTCCTGCAGACTGGGGTAGAGGACTGGATGGAGAGATGAGAGGAGAAGAATGAGAGGGAGGGAGAGAGAGAGAGAGAGAGAAAGAGGAGTTAGTTCACGTGCTAGAAATGCAGCGCTGGTAGTAAGTAATATCCAATGAAAGTGTTGGTTTGTTCTTGAGCAATGGAAGAGAACAAAACTAAATCATAGAACAAAACAGTGGGAATCAGAGGTGCATTTAGTTGTAGTTTAAATCTAGTTTTAAATCAAAAGGAGAATAGGATGGGTAAGTAGTAGTGACTATAATTTAAAAGATGTTTCCTGGTTTGGTTACCTGTCAGACAGAGAGAAGGAGTGCCACGTCTCCAGTGTGTGTGCAGCTCTCTCCAGAGAATACAGCTTGTAAAACAAGAGCATGTTGAGGGCCACCAACACCACCAGACTAGAGGAGAGAAAGAGATGGTGAGAGAACAAAACAGCAGAGAAAGAAAGAGAGAGGGTAAATGTATTGACATAAGTATAGGCCAGAAACAGAGGGAGCGAGACTTGGTTATGAATAAAGGGACAACATTCAGGAATGAGAACGATGAGGAATGGGAAAAGTGGTTGTACAACTCAAACTGTACACACACACACACACACACACACACACACACACACACACACACACACACACGTTTTTGGACAACAAACCATACTACATCAAATAGCAGAGCCGACTTCAACACTGAACATGTCATTTGACAAGACATTGAGGATTATTATACAATACCTGACACAGATCCTATGCACATGAAGCGATAGAGAAAGAGAGAGAGAAAGAGGCAGCGGGAGGCCGTTAGTAAGCAGAGGAGATATTCATTTCGTTGAACCCCCTTCCCAAACACTGACGACATGGATTACAGAAAAAGACAAAACAAGCATTCAGACTCATTTGTACACTAGCGGAACTCACATACTGTGGTGGTTACGGTAATGCTACAGGGATGAGAGGCCACAAAAAACACTTTCACAATCACTCACAAAAGGTCAAATCCCAACTTGAGTTTAGTAGGTTATGTATTGATGTCAAACGGGAGAATTGTATGAAATGTGCATATCTCAAGTATGGATTCATCCAAAAGCTCTCTGACAAGCTCATGAACTGGACAAGATCAGGCCATCGATAATTCCCTTGGTTTACTCCTACTAAGGGACAGGGGAAACGATCAACAATCAGTGTTTCTTTTCACGCACGCCGAGAGGTCGGTACTCACATGAAGCTGACTATGAGCAGTATGGTAGAGATGCCTCCGCCTCGCCACCGCTCTCCGTGCTTGTACTGACCACCTGGTCAAAAGGGAGAAACACGTGACTTATTGCCAGAAGAGCCTGGATGCAGTTCCAAATCACACCACCAGATGTCAGTGTATAATGCAAAGCGGAGCACCACTGGCATCCGACATTTAGCTGTATGAATTATCATAAACATGGAGACAAAGTTTGATTGACACATTTGAGGTAAACGTTGAACTCTCCTCTTGACAATCTTTTAAATGGGTCTTATTTATTAGGCATCAAACGGAATAAAATGTACTGAAAAGGGGAGGGACTATGTTTCAGTGTGCCCTAATCAATACGCTCTCCTGACGCCACCACAACCCTGTTAACTCACCCGCCTCTCTCCGCTCGTCTCCCATCCCTCGGTCCCCGCGCTCTCCACCTCCCGCGCCCCCTCCCTCTCTCTCCCGGTCCCCCGGGCGCCGGGAGCAGGTGCGTTTGCGTCGCCGCAGGGCCGGGGGTGTCTTGGCAGAGTCTGCCCCCACCACATCCCCAGAGGTCACCACTGACACTTCAGACTGGAGCAGAGTCTCCAGCTTACACACCTCACTCTCTGAGAGGGAGGGAGAGAGAGAGAGAGAGGGAGGGAGCGGGAGAGAGAGAGAGACGAAGAGAGCGGGAGAGAGAGAGAGACAGAGAGAGGGAGGGAGCGGGAGAGAGAGCGAGACAGAGAGAGGGAGGGAGCGGGAGAGAGAGAGAGACAGAGACAGGGAGCGGGAGAGAGAGAGAGAGACAGAGAGGGAGGGAGCGGGAGAGAGAGAGACAGAGAGGGAGGGAGCGGGAGAGAGAGAGAGAGACAGAGAGAGACAGAGAGAGAGACAGAGACAGAGAGGGAGGGAGCGGGAGAGAGAGAGAGAGACAGAGAGAGACAGAGAGAGAGACAGAGAGGGAGCGAGAGACAGAGAGGGAGCGGGAGAGAGAGAGGGAGCGAGAGACAGAGAGGGAGCGAGAGACAGAGAGGGAGCGAGAGACAGAGAGGGAGCGGGAGAGAGAGACAGAGAGGGAGCGGGAGAGAGAGACAGAGAGGGAGCGGGAGAGAGAGACAGAGAGGGAGCGGGAGAGAGAGACAGAGAGGGAGCGGGAGAGAGAGACAGAGAGGGAGCGGGAGAGAGAGACAGAGAGGGAGCGGGAGAGAGAGACAGAGAGGGAGCGGGAGAGAGAGACAGAGAGGGAGCGGGAGAGAGAGACAGAGAGGGAGCGGGAGGGAGAGAGGAGAGGAGCGAGAGAGCAGGGAGGGAGAGACAGAGAGGGAGCGGGAGGGAGAGACAGAGAGGGAGCGGGAGGGAGAGACAGAGAGGGAGCGGGAGAGAGAGACAGAGAGGGAGCGGGAGAGAGAGACAGAGAGGGAGCGGGAGAGAGAGACAGAGAGGGAGCGGGAGAGAGAGACAGAGACAGAGAGGGAGAGAGAGACAGAGAGAGACAGAGAGAGACAGAGAGAGACAGAGAGAGACAGAGAGAGACAGAGAGAGACAGAGAGAGACAGAGAGACAGAGGGACAGAGGGACAGAGGGACAGAGGGACAGAGGGAGCGGGAGAGAGAGACAGAGAGGGAGAGGGAGAGAGAGACAGAGAGGGAGAGAGAGAGAGAGAGAGAGACAGAGAGGGAGCGGGAGGGAGAGACAGAGAGGGAGCGTGAGGGAGAGACAGAGAGGGAGCGGGAGAGAGAGACAGAGAGGGAGCGTGAGGGAGAGACAGAGAGGGAGCGGGAGAGAGAGAGAGGGAGCGGGAGAGAGAGACAGAGAGGGAGCGGGGGGAGAGACAGAAAGGGAGCGGGAGAGAGAGAGAGGGAGCGGGAGAGAGAGAGAGGGAGCGGGAGAGAGAGACAGAGAGGGAGCGGGAGGGAGAGACAGAGAGGGAGCGGGAGAGAGAGACAGAGAGGGAGCGGGAGAGAGAGACAGAGAGGGAGCGGGAGGGAGAGACAGAGAGGGAGCGGGAGGGAGAGACAGAGCGGGAGGGAGAGACAGAGAGGGAGCGGGAGGGAGAGACAGAGAGGGAGCGGGAGAGAGAGACAGAGAGGGAGGGAGAGACAGAGAGGGAGCGGGAGGGAGAGACAGAGAGGGAGCGGGAGAGAGAGACAGAGAGGGAGCGGGAGAGAGAGACAGAGAGGGAGCGGGAGGGAGAGACAGAGCGGGAGGGAGAGACATAATAAGAACACAGACCCTGCTTTATCCTGAGTAGGAGAACAAGACCACAATGCAAGTCAGTCTCACCCATGTGTCTGTAGTACTCCTCGATGCCGCTCCAGGTGTTCTTCTCGATGAGCGCCTTCACCAGGCTCCACGGCTGCTTCTTGTAGCAGATATCTGACGACACCCTGCAGACACAACTCAGAGTCCATCACACTGTAACCAGTAACCCATCCCTGCAGCACTCTGTGTCACTAGACATAATGCCCGGTACTGCACGTACCTGGGACCCCCCCACAGCTAAATAGAACATATTATATAACAGTATTATATGAAGGGATCACACGTCAGAAGCTAGAAACGTATCATAATGAATACCGATCCGCCGCTGAACTGCTGGAGCAGACAGACATGGCAGCTCTGCCTAAGTACAAGCATTTCCCTACACCCGCAATAACACCCGCTAAATATGTGTATGTGACCAATAAATCAGGTTGAGTTAACTGCACCTTAGAACACTTTAAGAGGACACGTCATCCATATCGGGTGTATTTTATGTGGCGTAAGAACATAAACTCTCGGTTTCTAAAGGCAGTGAGTTCACCTGATACACACAACATTTAGTAGGTTATGACACAAAAAGTCGATTCAAACAACTAAAACGTTCAAATTCCACCACCCCCTGATATTTGATCTGCGCAGGCGGCTCATACACAAACTGCTAGTCAAAAGCTGGTGAAAGTAGGTACCGGAGTCTGCTCTTGTTCTTGTTGATGGCGGTGAGGCAGTAGCGGTGCACGGTGTAGAAGTAGTCCTGGTAGGGGATGCCCGAGGTAATCACCTCTGAGTCCACCACGTAACACTCGCCCGGGGAGCTGTTCTTATACAGCGTCTGGATGGAGCGAGGGAACGGTGTTAGTGGATGGCCTATGAGGTGTGTCCCAGTCCTCAGAAGGCAAGTCTTGTTCTCCAACTCAGTGGAGACTCGCCATGCCCTAGAATTCCTTGGTTTTTCTTTTGCGAACCGGATATTCAAACCAGAACATGGAGGACAATGGAGGTTGGTGTTTAAAAACCTGGAGGACAGGTTCATTGTAATGGCTGTAATTAAATGAATGGAACGGTATCAAACACATCCAATCCAAATGTTTGGTCCGGTTCCATTCATTACAATGAGCCTGTTGTCTGATTTAAGGTGACACCAGCCTCCACTCATGTCGACCAAATGTTTTTAAAAACGGTCGAATCCAACACCCTGACAGACTGACCTGAGTTTCCACTACGGGGGCGGTCTTGGGGCCCAGGGGGTTGTTGATGGCGATGGTGTAACTCAGGATCCGGCTGGTGTTCCCACTGCTGCTGTCCTGCTGCCACTCACGAACTGACAGGTCTGACGGAGGGACAGAGAGAGAGAGAGAGAGAGAGAGAGAGAGAGAGGACCACGAAAATAATGAGGGAGGGAGCGAGTGTGTGTGAGAGAGAGACATTAAGTGAGAGAAATAGAAAGTAGAAGTGAGAGAGGACAGAATGAGAGGAAGGCAGAGGGAGAAAAGCGAGAGGGACACAGCACCGCTTCACAGAAGAAAACTCACTAATTAATGCCACACAGTGTCCTCAAAGCTGGCAGGGGCACAAACCAGGGAGGCCACCAACCAACCAGCTCCACGCCTCTATGGCAGCATCTAATAAATGACAGCTTTAGGGGACTGTGCTAAGAACAAGGAATACGCAGAGCCCTGTACAGCTTCTCTCAAAACAGACAATAGCATATCAGGTGTTTTTTGAGTGAGTGAGTGAGTGAGTGAGTGAGTGAGTGAGTGAGAGAGAGAGAGAGAGAGAAAGGTTAACACAGTGGAAACAAATACTGTGGACTGCTCATTAGAGCTACAATACACTGGCCAATGTCTGAGAAGAGAGAAAGGAGGGGGGGAGAGCCCTGACTGTATCCCAAATGGAACCCTATTATTCACATAGGGAATAGGCCAGGGTGCCAATATTTGGGACCGCTCCTGTCTAAGCACTAGGAGGACAATAAGAATCATTCCATCCCCATACATGACAACAGCCATACTGTGTGGCGCAGCAGAGACGTCCTGCAGACGAGCACCAGCGCATCAGGAGATAGACGGTGGAGTGGAAGGGGTGGCAACGAGCGCCTCGCGCACTAAGACTCCTAGGCCGCGTCCCAAACGGCACCCTATTCCCTACGTTGGACCAGGGCTCTGGTCCAACGTAGTGCACTACATAGGGAGCCCATCCTGGACGCAGCCCTAAAGCTTACTGTACAAGCCCTGGGGGACTGGACTTTAGGAAGGGCCGATCAGTCACATGGAATGAACTAAGCATTTTGCATCCTATCGTGTTGTAGCCTATCCATGTTTCTAGGCAGACTATCACTAGTACTGGGAAACAGTGGTGTGTACTGGAATGTACTCTAGGAACAATATTTATAGATTTAAGGAGATATTTGGAAAGGGAATGAAAACAGAATGAGCAGAAAGGGATCAAGAGGAAGAAAAACGAGAACGTTGCCAATGCCAACCATGTGAAAGATCAACAAAGTGTGTGTGTGTCTCTGCGAGTGTATGTGAAGGGCAGGTGCGCTAGTGTGCACACGTCGGTGCGTGCGTTTCCTGCCACGTGTGTGCTGTACGGACCTGTGAAGTGGCGCTGGGAGAAGAGATGCTGGATGAAGTGTGTGTCTGCGGAGAAGAGCAGGTCGTGCAGCTTGTCCACGCTCATGCGCACCACCATGTTGATGTGCAGCCGGCCAGCCAGGTCCGCACAGAACGACTCCACCTCGTCTGGACGGGGACAGAGTTAAACACCAGTCACCACTAGAGTAACGCACCAGTTAGCAGAGAGAAAGTCTATCATCAGAATTTCTATATATTTTTTTATATATCCCCCAGGATTTGTTGCAACTACATAGACAAATAGGGCTGGCTTTTCAAGCAACTTCAATTCCACAGTGTCAGATGAAATGTCTTTTCACGTGGATTAAATAAAATATAAAAACGGCAGAGATAAATGGGGGGGGATAATGTGCTTTTTGTTGACGGGACACAGTTTAACACCGTTCTGTTTGAGCAGAAGAGAAGTGTCAGAGTCCCCACTTTAACAGGTTGCTAGTAAAGTAACACTAGTACAGTTCAGACTTCTGGAACGTGAACGTTGCACTTTATCGGTCAAATCACAGTCACTAAAACATCATATTTCTTTTCAGAAAAGTGAATGCAGACATCTCAAGTCTCTCTTGAGTTTTGCCTTTAATGCAGCAAGTCACACAGTCTGTTCTCAGGAGAGTCAATGAATGACTGATGTCGGTCCAACTAGACTCCAGGTAGACTACTAGGAGAGGATCAATAGGCAGCAGTTTCAACTGGCTCTCTTCTGCATCTGCACAGATCGGAGAAGAAAGGATAGCTGAAAGCAGCAGGGTGGAAATCGCTTTCACCTGTCACGTTCTTTCAGACTAGTGGGAATGAAGGAAAGGAGAAAACCACCTTACGGTTTGTTAGAATTTCACCTTGGTAAAAAGTGTCTACAATCCCATCTTTCCCTCTCAAATCTTCCATGTCTACATGAGATGAAAATGTATTTTCTATATACAGTGGGGGAAAAAAGTATTTGATCCCCTGCTGATTTTGTACGTTTGCCCACTTACAAAGAAATGATCAGTCTATAATTTTAATGGTAGTTTTATTTGAACAGTGAGAGACAGAATAACAACAAAAATATCCAGAAAAACACATGTCAAAAATGTTATAAATTGACTTGCATTTTAATGAGGGAAATAAGTATTTGACCCCCTCTCAATCAGAAAGATTTCTGGCTCCCAGGTGTCTTTTATACAGGTAATGAGCTGAGATTAGGAGCACACTCTTGAAGGGAGTGCTCCTAATATCAGCTTGTTACCTGTATAAAAGATACCTGTCCACAGAAGCAATCAATCAGATTCCAAACTCCCCACCATGGCCAAGACCAAAGAGCTCTCCAAGGATGTCAGGGACAAGATTGTAGACCTACACAAGGCTGGAATGGGCTACAAGACCATCGCCAAGCAGCTTGGTGAGAAGGTGACAACAGTTGGTGCGAATATTCACAAATGGAAGAAACACAAAAGAACTGTCAACATCCCTCGGCCTGGGGCTCCATGCAAGATCTCACCTCGTGGAGTTGCAATGATCATGAGAACAGTGAGGAATCAGCCCAGAACTACAGGGGAGGATCTTGTCAATGATCTCAAGGCAGCTGGGACCATAGTCACCAAGAAAACAATTGGTAACACACTACGCCGTGAAGGACTGAACTCCTGCAGCGCCCGCAAGGTCCCCCTGCTCAAGAAAACACATATACATGCCCGTCTGAAGTCTGCCAATGAACATCTGAATGATTCAGAGGAAAACTGGGTGAAAGTGTTGTGGTCCGATGAGACCAAAATGGAGCTCTTTGACATCAAATCAACTCGCCGTGTTCGGAGGAGGAGGAATGCTGCCTATGACCCCAAGAACACCATCTCCACCGTCAAACATGGAGGTGGAAACATTATGCTTTGGGGGTGTTTTTCTACTAAGGGGACAGGACAACTTCACCACACCAAAGGGACGATGGACGGGGCCATGTACTGTCAAATCTTGTGTGAGAACCTCCTTCCCTCAGCCAGGGCATTGGAAATGGGTCGTGGATGGGTATTCCAGCATGACAATGACCCAAAACACACGGCCAAGGCAACAAAGGATTGTCTCAAGAAGAAGCACATTAAGGTCCTGGAGTGGCCTAGCCAGTCTCCAGACCTTAATCCCATAGAAAATCTGTGGAGGGAGCTGAAGGTTCGAGTTGCCAAACGTCAGCCTCGAAACCTTAATGACTTGGAGAAGATCTGCAAAGAGGAGTGGGACAAAATCCCTCCTGAGATGTGTGCAAACCTGGTGGCCAACTACAAGAAACGTCTGACCTCTGTGATTGCCAACAAGGGTTTTGCCACCAAGTACTAAGTCATGTTTTGCAGAGGGGTCAAATACTTATTTCCCTCATTAAAATGCAAATCATTTTAGAACATTTTTGACATGCGTTTTTCTGAATTTTTTTGTTGTTATTCTGTCTCTCACTGTTCAAATAAACCTACCATTAAAATTATAGACTGATCATTTCTTTGTAAGTGGGCAAACGTACAAAATCAGCAGGGGACCAAATACTCACCCCCCCCCCCCCACTGTAACTATGCTCCAGTGGGCTCCAGGAACTCACCCTCTTCCTGTGTGTCTGAGGAGTTGCTGGGGTCGGTGGGCAGCTCGTCGTCGTTGGTGAGCTGGTCCAATGAGGAGAGGTTTCCCAGGCTGGTGGCCGACGGGGGCACCATATGATTGGCCGACTCCAACAAGCTGTCCCCGCCCTCCTCCACATACTAGGAAATGGCATGTGAGGGGAGAGAAAGGAGTAGTTAGTTACCACCCGCCGTGAGGTCATTAAGGCAGAAACACACACACACACACACACACGACTGAGGAGCCTTAGCGGACTGATATGACCTCAAGCCTCTACTCTGCCCGGGTCAGACAACAACACTGGCTCTTTTAGGCATAGCATGGGCTGCGTCCCAAATAACACCCTATTCCCTATATAGTGCACGACTTTTGACCAGGGCCATGGAACCCTATTCCCTGCAGTACACTATATAGGGAAGAGGGTGCCATTTGGAACACAGCCATTAGCATTAAATCCGAGCTGGATGACCGTTTAGAGCCAACAAGCGACTCTTTGATCTCCTGGGGTATGACTGGGGTATATTTATCTTATCAAGATAAACCATGGAACAGTCATAATTATGAAACTATCTCTATAGCCAGTTCAAAGTTATACCCCCCCATAACTAACGATGCCCTGGGTCATATTAACTTAGGGTGAAACGTTTCAAAACGTTGTCTAATGAATATGACCCTGTAGTTCCCTGGCATGAAATCAAACAAAACTCACGAAAGAGGCAGCAGCCGAGGCGGGGGCGGACAAGGAGGCGGTGTGTGTGGAGGAGGGCAGGGAGATCTGGGAGCTGGGCGGGCTGGGGTCCGGGGGGTCCAGGGAGGTTCTGCCGGGGATGTCTATGGGCAGACAGGTGGATGAGGAGGGGGGAGATGAGCCCAGACCACCGCTGGCTAGGAGGGGGCCACTGGGGAACAACGCTGCCATGGAGGGGGGCGAGCTGCCCAGAGAAGCTATAGCCCCCAAGGAGCTGAGGTCCAACAGGTCAGAGACAGAGACTGACTCATCCACTGGCCTGAGATGTGGGAGAGGGGGGGAGGTTGAATAATAGAGACAGAAAGAGAGAGACGGAGAGAGATAAAGGGGACAGAAAAAGGGCAGTATGGGGGGAGGGGGATAAAATGAGAGAGAGAATGAAGGAAGACATAGGAGGAAAAGGAGGAAGAACAGCATGATTAAAAATTCACAATCACAGTAGTGGCTTTTAATTGAGGGGATCGATAATCCAGAGACATCACAAAGTTAACGGACGACTGTTCTAATTTAATGGACAACGCCAAACTAAATGGTCACACGCGCACACACACACACACAAACGTCAACAGAATCTCTCTCTCTCACACACACAGCGAACATGTACACTCACAGTAGACCGTTAATGTGCTCGCCGGTGGGGGAGACATAGTCATCGTCTTCACTGGTGAGGCCCAGCTCAGTGCCGTAACACTGATGGACGATGTGCCACAGCTCCTTTGGGGACAGAGGCTGAGAGGAAACAGACATTAACCTTCCCAATGTCTCACTAACTTCTTGGAATTTCCTCTTGTAGGACATATAATTCAATCAATCAGTAACCGATAGTTTTGTTCAGTGTTATATGCATTTTGGGTCCTGTTGCATTTTGTTATGTTATATTTCATCACTTAATAGTTATATTATCCAATAAACAGTTTCCAGCTGTGCTAACATAATTGCAAAAGGGTTTTCTAATGATCAATTAGCCTTTTAAAATGACAAACTTGGATTAGCTAACACAACGTGCCATTGGAACACAGGAGTGATGGTTGCTGATAATGGGCCTCTGTACGCCTATGTAGATATTCCATTAAACATCAGCCGTTTCCAGCTGCAATAGTCATTCACAACATTAACAATGTCTGCACTGTATTTCTGATCAATTTGATGTTATTTTAAATGGACAAAAAAAACATGATTTTCTTTCAAAAACAAGGACATTTCTAAGTGACCCCAAACTTTTGAACAGTAGTGTATTCCCAATTCATTTCACACTGGCAGGAGTGTGAGAGCTGGAGGTGGGTACCTTGTCCATCAGTGCGTTCTGCCATAGTCTGAAAATCATCATGTAGCTGCGATCCCTCGCCCCGAAAGACGTGAAGAAGTGCTGGATGAAACGACAGAGAGAGAGAGCAAGCACAGAGGAAAACAAATTGAGTGAATGATGGAATGACAGCTAGTGGTCATTGCTATTGACTGGGCTTCGGCTTGTCAAAAACCATGACAGAAATAGCCTATTTTGCCATGATAAAAGGTACTTGTCAAGCATTGGGAGCATCTAAGCCAGTGGTTCTCAACAGGTTTTGCCTGGGGACCCAAATTTGACAGTGACAATTGAGACGCGACCCAATATTATGGACTGCCGATGATTCCATTTGTATTGTTGTATTGCAGCTTCCTTCGTGGGTAGGCTTCACTTACTAAATAGACTGTCTCAATTGTGGTAGTAAAGAAAGTCATTACACAGTCATATTAACTGAGAAAAACATTTACCAATTGAAGAGAATAAGCCATTTAATTTGGTGATAGTTCAGGAGTGGAGTGTAATACATTATCACTCAGAACATGACATCAATACCAGTCTAATAATGTTAAACGAACAGTAACACATACCAGTGTTTACAATAGAAAAAAACAAATCATTAGGATTTCTTAATCAATTACAAATGTCAATAGTTTCACAACCTTGACATTTTTTTAAAGGCGTAGATTTTTAATCAGATCTAATAAAAGGTAATATGAATGTCAGAATGAATTAACATAGTGAACAATAACTCATTAACCTGTGTGTGTGTGTGTGTGTGTGTCCTATCAGTGGGAAAGCTGGGGGTGTTCCGTTTGATAAGTTTATGTACAGTGAGGAAAAAAAGTATTTGATCCCCTGCTGATTTTGTATGTTTGCCCACTGACAAAGAAAGGATCAGTCTATAATTTTAATGGTAGGTTTATTTGAACAGTGAGAGACAGAATAACAACAAAAAAATCCATAAAAACACATGTCAAAAATGTTATAAATTGATTTGCATTTTAAATGAGGGAAATAAGTATTTGACCCCACTCTCATTCAGAAAGATTTCTAGCTCCCAGGTGTCTTTTATACAGGCAATGAGCCGAGATTAGGAGCACACTCTTAAAGGGAGTGCTCCTAATCTCAGTTTGTTACCTGTATAAAAGACACCTGTCCACAGAAGCAATCAGATTCCAAACTCTCCACCATGGCCAAGACCAAAGAGCTCTCCAAGGATGTCAGGGACAAGATTGTAGACCTACACAAGACCATCGCCAAGCAGCTTGGTGAGAAGGTGACAACAGTTGGTGCGAATATTCACAAATGGAAGAAACACACAAGAACTGTCAATCTCTCTCGGACTGGGGCTCCATGCAAGATCTCACCTCGTGGAGTTGCAATGATCATGAGAACGGTGAGGAATCAGCCCAGAACTACACGGGAGGATCTTGTCAATGATCTCAAGGCAGTTGGGACCATAGTCACCAAGAAAACAATTGGTAACACACTACGCCGTGAAGGACTGAAATCCTGCAGCGCCCGCAAGGTCCCCCTGCTCAAGAAAGCACATATACACATGCCCGTCTGAAGTTTGCCAATGAACATCTGAATGATTCAGAGGAAAACTGGGTGAAAGTGTTGTGGTCAGATGAGACCAAAATGGAGCTCTTTGGCATCAACTCAACTCGCCGTGTTTGGAGGAGGAGGAATGCTGCCTATGACCCCAAGAACACCATCTCCACCGTCAAACATGGAGGTGGAAACATTATGCTTTGGGGGTGTTTTTCTGCTAAGGGAACAGGACAACTTCACCGCATCAAAGGGATGATGGACGGGGCCATGTACCGTCAAATCTTGGGTGAGAACCTCTTTTCCTCAGCCAGGGCATTGAAAATGGGTCATGGATGGGTATTCCAGCATGACAATGACCCAAAACACACGGCCAAGGCAACAAAGGAGTGGCTCAAGAAGAAGCACATTAAAGGTCCTGGAGTGGCATAGCCAGTCTCCAGACCTTAATCCCATAGAAAATCTGTGGAGGGAGCTGAAGGTTCGAGTTGCCAAACGTCAGCCTCGAAACCTTAATGACTTGGAGAAGATCTGCAAAGAGGAGTGGGACAAAATCCCTCCTGAGATGTGTGCAAACCTGGTGGCCAACTACAAGAAACGTCTGACCTCTGTGATTGCCAACAAGGGTTTTGCCACCAAGTACTAAGTCATGTTTTGCAGAGGGGTCAACTACTTATTTCCCTCATTAAAATGCAAATCACTTTATAAAATGTTTGACATGCGTTTTTCTAGATTTCTTTTGTTGTTATTCTGTCTCTCACTGTTCAAATAAACCTACCATTAACATTATAGACTGATCATTTCTTTTTCAGTGGGCAAACGTACAAAATCAGCAGGGGATCAAATACTTTTTTCCCCTGACTGTATTATTGAATTATGGGGTGATAGTTGACAGGGCAACTCGGAGATCATGCTGGCTGTCCAGTTTTTTTCTGCTTTGACTTTGTTTTCAGAACGGCCATAGCAGAGAAGCCACTTTCACACAGATAGGTAGTGCAGAACGGCAGCATGATTCCGATTGCATGACAGGCGAGAGCAGGATATTCTCCCACTATGCTGCACCAGAACTGTGGCAGTGTCATTTCCAGTAAGCGCATGATCAGTCCGTGATCAAATGACAGCTCCACCAGCTGATCCTCTTCGTTGCTTGGCAACGTGACGCTTCCCATCTCCACTCGAAAGGGGTCCCGTCCCGTATCCAGTCATCTTGTCTCCTGTTCTCCTCTGGGAAGTAGTCGCAAAACTTTCCCTCCAGCTTGACAAGATGCTGTTAAACGTTTGTTTTTCAGTGTGTCACCGTGCTCTTTGTTGATCAGATTATGAATCTCGAAATCAGCATTGGGAAATATGTCAATACTCCCGTTAGAAACATGATTTGCCCAAACGGTAAGCTTCATCTTGAAGGCATCCATTTCGTCCCTCTGTTCAAATCGATTGTGCCCCCTCCATTGCATTGACACATTGAGAGAATTCAGACGATCAAACATATCAACCAGGTAGGCATCCTGCGCGAGCGTTTTCCTCACAAACGAAATGTTCGGCCAGAGGTGACTTGTTTTCTGAAAGAAACGCAGCAATCTCCGCTCGAAGCTCATAAAAGCGACCCAACACTTTACCCCTGGAAAGCCAGCGGACCTCTGCACGATAAAGCACCTGCTGGTGCTCGCTCCTCATATCCCTACAGAAGGCCTGTAAACACCTGCTTTTACTGGAACTCTTTTTGATATAGTTGACACACTTGATCACATCCTGGAGAGTGGCGTGGAGCTCAGGCACCATGTCCTTCACTGCCAATGCCTCCCTGTGTAGGAAGCAGTGGTTCCACGTCGCACTTTGTGCTCTCTCCAGGATCCGCTTTACTACCCCGGAGTGCTTTCCTGTCATGGCAGCTGCCCCATCAGCAGCAGTGGTCACACCGACGCACCCAGCCCAGGCCAGTCCCACGGAGCCCAGGTACATATTCATTGTGTTAAAGACAGGCTTTGCAGTGTTGGTGGTGGGCAAATCAGCACTTATTATCTCCCACATGTCTGACATAGACCATTAGAATTGCATGGTGAGCCACATCTGTGGATTCATCAAGCTGCAGTGAGTAATGGCCATTTTTACAGATGCGCTCTGATGTCTGGCACGTTATGTCCTCAGACATGTCCTGGATTCTCCTCATGGTGTCATTGGATAGGGGTATAGTTTTAAGTTTGTTGGCGGCTGACTCTTCCAAGAATTCAGTTCACATATCAATCGCAGCAGGAAGTATGAGATCCTCTGCACTGGTGTGGCCTTTTTTTGCACTTAGCAATGCGCTGGGCCAGAAGGTATGATGCAAAGTGCCTTTTCTTCAATGAATCTTGTGAGGCCTCCAGATATTGATATTTTACTGTTTTTAAGTCAGCTGTCTTATCTTTGTGTCTTGGGTGCTTGGTGTCCAGATCCCTTTTCATTTTGGAGGGGTTTCATGCTCTCATTAGCCAACAGCTCGTTGCATAGGATGCACTGCGGTCCACACTCACTGTCTTATATATAAAACCATATTTGACAAAGTCGGGGTCGTATTTTCTCCTCTCGACAGGGACCAGGTTGTCTGCCTTGTTGTTGACATTGGAAGCAGCAGTAGATGAAGAGGGAGCTGCACATTTTAGAAACGTGTCCATGATTTTACTCTGACAGCTAGCCTACATGAGTTAAATGACAGTTAACTATCCACATGTGCAACGCCTGCAGAACACAACTGCGTAGTTAGCTGTCAATCAAGGTAGTTGTCAGAAGATGATCTGTATTATCTGATTGGACGTCTCACATTTAAAATAAAACAGTGTTGCAGAATTACATTTATATTGGATTAGTGTGTCGAGAAATCTCTCATTTCATTGGATCAGTGTGTGTGTGTGTGTGTGTGTGTGTGTGTGTGTGTGTGTGTGTGTGTGTGTGTGTGTGTGTGTGTGTGTGTGTGTGTGTGGCGAGAAAGTTATTGTATTGGTCAGTGAGTGAGTGCAGCGTGAGTCTGAACGTAGCTAGCCATTTCACCACTGCGGATGCACGGCACGTGTAAAGTCAGCAATAGTAAGCGCTGCAGCGGTATCCTTTCAAAATAAACCTCCCGCAACGTCGCCCTCCCAGTTCACATTTACTGATCTAAACAATATATACACACACACACTGTCTACAACAATCTATAATAAAAGTTATTTTCCTTTACATGTCATTGATACACCTGTTACCTACTGTTCTTCCACTACTCTGAACCGTCATAGTAGGCTGTGTGACCCTTGGCCCTTGGCTCACCTTGTCGTGGTCAGTGCTGATCTGAATGGCGTTGGGGATGACCTTGGCAGTCTTCTCCTTGGTCAGGGTGGTCACATCTTTCAGCAGGATTGTGATCTGAACAGAACAGGAGGGTTAGTGTTTGTGTGTGTGGGGGGGGGGGGGGGTTGTTCTATCCTCGTGGGGATCTAAAATCCCCCAAAGTCCCCACAAGGATAGTAAAACTTGGAAAACATTTCCCACATCCCCATGAGGATGAAGGCTATTTAAAGCTCAGATGTTAGGTTTAGGGTTGCAATTAGGGTAAGGAGTTAGGTTTAGGGTTTGGGTTTATTGGGACTCAATGTAGCTCCCGACGAAGATAGAAGAACAAAACGTGTGTGTGCGTCCATAACTTACAGTGGTTTCCCAGCGGAAGATATTGCTATAGAAGCAGAGCCAGTTCTCTGACAGATATAGTCTCCCCTGGAGTAGGATGTCTTTCTGCAGCGCACATGAGTAGTCTGGGGAGGAGAGGAAGAGGAGGTTGGAGGGGAGACATCAGGCTGACAAAGCAACAGTGTCGGCCCTTCACTTCCACAGTGTCAGCACAGAGATGCAATCTCGCACACAAAGTACTTGTGTGTGTGTGTGTACACGTGTGTGTCACTCACCCACTATGAGGCGTTCCGTGTCTGGCAGCTTCTTGAAGAGTTTGCGGAAATCCTCATTGCGCTGTTTATAAGTGGGACTGAGAACCTGAGAGAGAAAGATTACTTTGTTGCTGTTCTATGCGTTATCAAATATAATCTTGCAGAACCAGTCGTGTCTGTGAATATTGTATATACATTGTTACTGTCCAAATACTTTTGGAACTCAGTGTGTGGTTTTGGCTCTGTACTCCAGCACTTTGGATTTGGAATGAGAAAATGACAGAGGTTAAAGTATAGACTGTCAGCTTTAATTTGAGGGGATTTTCATCCATATCGGGTGAACCAAAAAACCAAAAGTATTTGGACAAATTCACTAATAGGTGTATTAAAGTAGTCAAAAGTGCAGTATTGGTTGCCATATTCCTAGCACGCAATAACTACATCAAGCTTGTGACTCACAACAAGACTGCTGACAATCTGCACTTTAACCTCCTAGTCAGTCATTGTATCATTTCAAAATTATGAGCCAAAACACCAAAAAATGTGTCACTGTCCAAATACCTTTGGACCCCACTGTACATCTGCCATGTGAGATTACATCAGATAAAATGTCCCTGAGGTAAAACCGACAGACTGAGAAGGTAAATGAGAAGAACACTAAGGTGAATGAACAGTTAAATCAGCTTAGGTTCAAAGCTTAGTGAAATGGTTAAACGAGGGGGTGGCAATTTAACAGAAACCGTTTTTGGCATCGATTGGTGCCATTTCACTGTAAAGTGCTATTTCATACTGTACTGTGCACTCCAACCAGGAAACACTGTAGCTACTGTCAGCAGAATAAAGTGCACCGGAGTGTGAGCCCCTAATGAACAGTTCCTTAAAGTGTATACTTACATTGTACCAGCTCTGCATTTTCTGCAAGGGAAAAAAAGAACAGCACACAATCAGTGATGAACAGCATCCAAAAGGCTCCTCCATCCTCAAACAGTAAATGTAGAGTCTTATCTATTTTGACATTCATGTAGTTGGGGAATAGGTTCAAATGGGACACTGCGGAAAAACTAGCCATTAGGCCTGTATGGCGTTCCTTGATGTTCTGGTCATTTATCAAGCTCGCTGTGTGTGTTTCTATCATCTCTGACTTTTATGTGTGTAAAAAAGGTCTAATGCAGCCATTTTTATCTTAATATTAAATCATTTCTGTGTAAAAATTATGTACCTTACTGTGATTAAAAACAATCAAAATGGTCAAAAATAAACAAAATAGCTTCTTAGCAAAGTGCAATTCCTTAAGCAAGATATTTGCTAAGACTTCCTGGGAGTGGGGAGGGAAAACTGAAAACTAGCTGTTATTGTTAGAGGTTTGGAACTCCATCCCACCAAAACAGGTTGAAATGCCAGATGGTATTTTCAAACAGCTCTTACACTAAAATGACATCATAATTTTCTAAATTTCACAATATTTTTCCAAAACTCATATTTTTGACTGCACTGAGCCTTTAGCGTTTGGCTTGTAGCCCATGATTCATGCATTGACAATCTGCCCACAGTCAATCTATTCCAATTCCATTTAACACTGGCCGTGTGCAAAATCTGGCTTGTCTACTACTTAAGGCTTCCCAGCCAAAACAGTTCGCAAGAGTTTCTGCATATATTATGACATTTTGTGACGTTTTTGTTAGTTTTGGAATTCGTGAGTTCTTTTTTCAGGGGACTTCGGCTGGTCGGGCTCACAACATTTTTTCTGGAGGCAAGGCGAAGTCTACGCCCCTTCGCCGGTGATTGGTCAACAGTAGGGATTCTTCAATAAAGTCTTTGTCATTCAATGACATTTGGTGCACATTTTGTCATTAAGAAATACTACACCAAACATTTGAGTTAGATGTCAAAGTGTGCGACAGATCTCCTCTGCAAAAAGGTCAAAATTAATTACAGATTTCTTGAGTTATTTTAGATTAATTCTGACTATTTTGAGGAAGTTTATACTGGCTATGGTGGGTCAAAACGGACAAACAGTACTATTGCTGCTTTTTCTAGTTTTTCCAGCTAAGGTCTTTAAGTGAGTGTGCAAGCACACTCATTCGGTTAGACGAGTTCAGCTAGGCGCCAGCCGAACTGAAGCATGCTGACACCATTACTTAAACTCACATACTGTGTACTAATCGTACCACATACTATTTAGAACATACTGTTTCGTGAAACAAAATGCAGTAAGCAACAAATATCAGCATACTAGGCATCCTACGGAGAATGTATCATCTAATGGCAATTGCTTTTACTCCATTCATTCAATTTTGGTACAGCACCTCCCATCAGCTGATTATCAGCTGTTGTCAGACACACTTGGGTCTCGAAAGACTATTCTCTTCCTCATGTGTTCAGCAAATTCTATTTCATTAAATGCCGAAATGAGTATGACATCCTGACATTTAAAGCACCACATTTCACATACTATTAAAAAAGTTACTTTTTTCACCTACCCAAAATGGCTACTATTTACAACACAAGTATGGGTATTCTCACACGGCCAATGACTACTGACTGCGTGGCTGTGTCCCTGTGTTGTCATGTGTGTCCTTATCTCTACATTAAGCAGGGCTGTGTTCAGCAGGGCACATAGTTGTGGAACGTTCAGATAGAAATATAGTATAGAAATACACAAATGCCTCTCTGACATGTAGACAAAGGAATCACGTCAGCTCTATTCATGACATTTCTATCTGCAACGCTCCACCTCCTTTTCCTATGGAATATGGCCCCGGTATATTGTTGACATAACAAAATGAGAGAGTGGCATGAGACGGGGCACCGTTACCTTGGCATTGCGGCTGAAATGGCGCGAGGCGATTGGGTAAGCGGAGGCGGCGGCAGAGGAGGAGGAGAGCAGGGGGCTGTCCGAACCTCTCCTTTCCCCGCTGCGCTCCCCCGGGCCACCCTCCGCGTCGCTGGTCCTGCTTCCGCCCCCACCACTACCTCCCAGCACCCGGCGGCGCAGAGAGGGGGAGCTGCCAGGGGTGCTGCGCGGAGAGTTACTGGCGGTACTAAAGAGAGAGAGATAGAAGAGATTAGTGGTAGGCTAAGGGAAAGAGTACAGACATTCATATTCATGTCATCCTCAAGATTTCAGTGGCCAAAGATGTAAGTAGTTAAGCCCATCTGGCCATGCCGGAAAGGATGGAAGAACTGTGCTTTTGTATTTAGCTAAAAACACACAATCACCAACCACTAACTCTAACCTTTCACCCAACTGATTGGTGGCAATTAGAGCGGTCAGACACTGTCCATTCCTATATAGCCTAGGAATCCTACCTGTGGCAGTGCAGTGGTATGAACCTTGTGGATCCTTCCTCTACCATCAACATAAATGAAAAAAAGCACAGCTTGGTAATAGTACAGTAGGTGGGGGCTGTTGCTCAATTGATCTTATTTCCAAGGCACTTGAGCAAGAATGAATACGCCTACATGAGAAACACATTAGGGCAGAAAATATTCAATGGAGGTTTTTATTAAGAGCACTTTTATCAAGGTAGCATGGTTGTGTAAGCATACTACACACCTGTTGTCTTCCTTCTAGTGAAAGCAGACATTCTGAACTCAAAGACAAGGTCAAACCTATATTGCTGTCATAATATGTGCATCTCATGTTCAGAGTTCAGGTCATGGCCCCGTAAAAATGGCTATATTGATGCCATCATAAAAGTTTCCATGGTTGCAGACTTGCGCTTCATTTGCAGTTCGGTGAAAACTGACAACCGCCTTCTGTTTTGACTCTCAGAATCATATCGTACTAACGAGCTATTAACACACAAAAACAGTCTCTGAAAACGGACACTGTGGTCTACTTGTGTGAGCTCATTTGATAATTTTGTTAATCTCAAACAATAACTCATAGCCCACACACCGACACTGAGTAATCACTCCACTGTATACAGCCAGAAGCATTTATACACCAACACCACCCTCTAGATCATATTGGTCACCCCATCTTTTTCTCTCTCCCTCTCTTCCGGCACCTTCTGTTTCTCTTTTCTCAGTGTTCCCCTCTTCTCCCCCCCCAGTGTTTTTTCTATCCGTAGTCTCAGTTCAGTCAGCTTCCCCTTCTCCCTTGCAGTCTCCCTTCCCTTTCCTCGGCTCTGTCCTCCAACTCTTCTCTCATTACTGCCAAAATGCATTGAATCCACACTAGTCCAATTGCCGGTTGTCGTGGTGACCAGAGGTGGTGGTGGTGGTGGGGGGGGGTGACTAGGTGTTAATATCAGCATTATCGCCAAGGTAACAGCCCCCTTGTGAAGAAAAAACCCAATAGTAGCTGTGATTCTGAATAATGAAATCATAGGAATGAGCCAACACTTGGGGTGATGCCTGCTGACAGATTTGTGCATTCAGAAATGATCTCAAAGCACTTTATCCATGTACAGTACAGTTTCCCCAAACTCGGTCCTGGGGCCCACCCTGGGTGCACGTTTTGGTTTTAGCCCAGCACTACACAGCTGATTCAAATAGCCAACTCATCATCAAGCGTTGATTATTTGAATCAGCTGTGTAGTGCTGGGGGGGAAGACCAAGTTTGGGAAACCCTGCAGTACAGGTGGGTGAGGATTCAGTGACATCATTGCAACTAAATTGTGCGCACAGTCGAAGTACAGTAGAGCTAATTATATCCGCATACAGGCCTACCCACCTACACTAATAGGCTTGTTGTTGTGTTCAGTCTGGGACAGTGTCCCATAGAGATCCTACTAAATTACTAGAGGAGATATGTAATTGAACACAAAGTTCCAGAATGGAAAATGGCAGCCATATTGGTCAGGGAGAATTCCAAACCAGTCTAATTGGAATTAATGGCAGTAGAGGCATAATCCTAATTTTCCTTATGCAGGAAAATAAAAAGGTATGTGATATCAGAAATTGTGTGAGAATTGTCATCAATCTAAAATATTGTCATATAATTAGTTTATAAAAGGTTTTATGCACATTTTTGGTATAAATTGCCTCTAAAATATATACAAACATAACATAAATGTAGAAATGTGTGTTTTCCTGGAAAGCTGAGAGTGCTATTATATGATACAATGTCAGTAGGCCTACTTGTTACATTTACAACTTGTCTAAATCCTATCACCAACTGATTTCAGACAGTGTATGGCTGTGGATTGATTGCACTGTGTGAATGGAATCATTCCTCTAAAAAAAGGCTGACTGGCTGGCTAGCTAACATACAGTGTAGATCAATTCTTCAAATTCCTTATTTTAAATAATATCTTATCACAGAAATGGCAAGCCATGGTTGACCCAACCCCCTGACCAAAATGGTTTTAAGTTTATCTTATCATAAGAAGGTTCATGTCTTTTCTGGTATTGTAATTATATGGGGTGTGACCCTTCAAAACGTCACTGGTGTGACCGACCCGGACAGTATCAATCTGTCAGTGAGTTTACAAACTAAATCACACATCATGCAATGTAGAGATGCAAACGACTGTCAAATGGAACTACCACAATATTGAATATTGCATATATTTTGTTTAGAGCTGTTTTCAGAAGACGACTTTCATCCAAGCACATGACAGTCAGGCGCAAAATCAACGCCACCGCCATTCACAGCGCCGGTCAGACAACAGAACGTAAACACCGACATGGTTACAATGTAACTGCGTGAAATCGCACTGTCTAGGGAAGTATGAGTTATACAAGCACAATAACAGATGCTGTCAGAAATTAGCCAAATTAGGTCGCTGATTTCAGACTGCTATAGACGCACAATTACAGCAGACAAGGGTGCCGAAATGGCCATTCGAATCAAACGACGTTCATATCCTTTCTACCAGCCCATCTTTCAAACAGGCAATCACTGACCTCCCTGTTTCCCAACCACATGGATACGAGTGCAGCCTACACCTTTATGAAATGCATTTAAATACGAGGACAAACAGCAGAAATATTTCCATTTGGAGGGCAGACAACCCCATTACGTAAATAATCATTTTGCCACTTACTCCATGTCATGAGGTGTTTTAAATTTGGACGTGATGTCCACACGCTGCTTCATAGTATCTGTATCACTAGGGCACCGGTCCTGTGTGCACTGCGCCGAGCCAGCCGACGCTACACTGTCCATCCCGATGTCTGTTTTGTCGGATATAAAAACGCACAGGGGTCCCCGAATAGAAAAGAGCACTTCATGTGCGACCTGTTTCACTTCCCCATCACCAACATCCTTCCCTCGCATCCAGGCAGGTAGCGCGACCTCAACCAGTCTCCTACTCCGTGTCTGGGCAAACTAGCGTTGACAAGCTGCGCCCATAAGTAATCCGTACTGAACACACAGGCAGCAGAGAGAGGGGGGAGGTGGAGGCACAAGAGGCCATGCACGGATGTACAGTAGCAGTGCACTCTTGGGAAGAAAAAAAAATAACTAGGTGCCACCTAGAACCTAAAAGGGTTCTTCAGAGAAACCTTGTAGGTATAACCCTTTTGGTTCCATGTAGAACCCTTCCCACAGAGGATTCTACATGGAACCCAAAAGAGTTTTACCTGGACAGCCAAAGAACCATTTTGGAACCCTTTTTTTCTACGAGTGTAGCGTTGAACTGGGAGATTCAAAAATAGGTTTTAGAGGACTTGAGTTATTTTAAAATCAATAAAGACAGTACTGGGAAAGGTTATGAAAGAGTAAATGCAAACATGAACTAGGGCCAGTTGTAGACAGATTATATAAATACAGGCCTAACATGGTGTAATAAAATATCACAGCCGTTTGCTAACATGGTTTATCACACTGACTGTAATTATCCTGACCGAAGCCCACCCAGTCGTTCAACCCACAATCGCTCTGTCCATCTCTGGATTAGAGACCCACTGAGTAGAATACATCATAATCCATGCTGTACAGATCCCCCTTCTCTTGCGCGCTCCCTCCCTCTGTAATCTGCTTTTCTGAGGTACAGGAGTGCCTACTGTAATCTCTTCCATTCATAGGGCAGGCGGGGATGAAGAAGGGCGCAAGAGAAAGAACAAGAACATGCTTAGACAGAGAGAGAGAAATAAAGAGTGGAGAAGAATCTGGTCCCCGGCACATTCAACAGAAAGTCCCTTATTACCAAAGAGCAGTGGTTGCACAACGTCAATGTGGAGAGATCAATGTTCTCTGGGCTAATTAGTTGAGTGGTGTTTTAGGCCTGTGCTCAGCACATTTTCAGGTGAGGCACCGTTCCAAACTATCTAGCAGAAAAAAATGTCTGAGGCAGCCTTCTGCTGAGTGGGAGACCTGAACCAAAACTCAATTAGTCAACGTTAATCCAAACATAAATATGATGAACTGGGGGCGACACCAAACACCTCAAATATAGGCTACAGAGAGACACAATGGCTTGGCCTGCAGACAATTGATCTGCAGTTGTTTTTGTGTGTCGGTGGATTATCAAATGGGATTATGTGGCCAGCAGAGAGGTGAATTGGAGGGGGGGGGGGGGTCAACGCCAATTACTCAATTAGATATCCGTCTGCCAAGCAGGTCAGGCCTTAACAGACAGGGAGGACATGTATAAGATAGTTGTTTTCCCTTCACCTCAGTTAATTTAACCCCAGTCTGCAAGTAATGTTTGATGACGTGTTCACAAAAAAACCAGCCCAAGGGTAAAGAACATATGCCTAACCTACTTTTTAAATGTGATGCTTTTAGTTGTTCAGCATCAAGTGTGCATTCAACAGTGGTGGAGCTGGAGGAAAGATGAACCCCTCCCCCACCCTCCATATTACTGTCACCTAACAGGTTATGGAGACATGGTACACGTCACGTTTGTCTTACATTAACACTTTGTTAAACCGCCAAAGGAAGTGCAATCTTTAAGATGTTAACTGATTTCAAGAGTGTGGTGTTGAGACCTGATAGCCTAACACAGAACTGTTGGCTATTTGCGAGGCCGTTTACTAGCCTTATATTGGAAGAGGTTGCCGCGCTGTCGCTCAGACTACAATTCTGCTACTGCTTAGACAGTTGTGCGGTCAGTGTTGTGCGGTCAGTGTTGTGCGGTCAGTGTTACGCAAGTGACTGAGGTTTGATCACCATGAAAAGGTGCTTTTTGAGGAATCCAACTTGATCTCTGATAGATAAAACACACAACACAGCTGTCCCCAACCAACAAAGTGTTGGAGTCAGCCAAAAGGAGCCTATAGACTATGTAGCCTATCTGAGGTTTAAGGCAGAGGTAATATCACCTTAGTAGACTAAGGCTAATATTTAGCCTAACTACCAAGTCTCTACAATAGAATGACTGGGAGATGTGGCTACACAGCATCTTGTAGGAACATGCCTGGCATAACACAGCTCGCATTTCTCCACGTCAGACTGCTTCGCACACGAGTTGTTGGCCTCTGATTCAAATCAACTGCCTCCCCCACTAAAACACCCCAGAATACTCGACTGTATTAAAACTCATTATTTGCATTGGAATCCTTCCATGTTCTTCCAATGCAAATCGTTATTCAGATCCCCATGGAAATCAGCCGTCTGTTGAGACCACCACAGCGACCACGCAGAGGTCATTAGCCTAACCATATCTAAAACGCCTTCATTGGCCTTAATCATCCGTTCCCGTCAGGGTGTGGCTGTCAAATATTCTCATCTACACTGTGGGTTTATTTCATGCAACAAGACAAAAACAATGGTAACCAAAGACATGAAATGAACTGGCTAGTGTTTTAATGATATAAGAATACTGTGCCTCATTGTATTAACGCGTCCAGGCTAAATGGGAATGAGTCCAAATAGTCTCAGGCCTAATGATTTCATGTGTCGTCTCAAACATCAGAGACAGTCGGCTGGTGTTACAAAACACCGGAACAAAACAGAAAATGCCTGGATTTCACAACAACTTGATCAATGAAGTGTTGATGACAAGATGACTTTATCATTCACAGCCATGGCCTTTTCTGTTTTATATATGAATACCACCAGCACTCTCATTTCTCACTGTATTACCTGCCTGATGCTCTGACTGCATCTAGAAAAGGATTCACTCAGAACCTAATGTATTGTCAAACAGTGGTATATCATTTGACTATGGCAACATTCAGACAACAGGAGAAGTGCATAGATAAGTATGATGTGTTTACTGTAGATAAACAAAGCCCTTGCTTTTAGATGATGCATGTAGCCTAAACAAACAACACTCAGGTGTGTTTGCAGTGAACGGGTGTCGTTCATACTAACAATAGCGGTGCACTGTTTTCATTTAGGCCTGTACACTTGCATTTTATTTTTTTCCTATAGTGCACTGTAACATCTCGGGTTTCAGTCTTACGTTCTCCCAACTGTAAATCCTTAATTTTTAAAACTGGAATCCTTAGTTGCTACATCAATTTCTGAATGAATGATTCAATGATCAATGAAATCGTCGATTAAGCATTGAATTAATTATATAGCCCAAACGTTAGCTCAGTTGGTAGAGCATGGTGTTTGCAACACCAGGGTTGTGGGTTCGATTCCCACGGGGGGCCAGCACAGAAAAAAATGTATGATATGTATGAAATTGTATGAAATGTATGCATTCACTACTGTAAGTCGCTCTGGATAAGAGCGTCTGCTAAATGACTAAAATGTCAAATGTAAAAATATATAGCCATTGATTCTTGACGATAACTTATGAGCTTAGTTCAACTGGCGTACCACATTTTTTTACTGTAAACAATGTAAAAGCAAAAACTATTATTTTGACAGCATTGATGGTCAGTCCTTATATCCATAGCTCGGTCTATGAATTTCAAAGTGGTTACATTTATCCAGGCCCATCCCTTAGCTGTTTACCAAAACAGAGGCGGGGTGGCCGCTTTGTTATTGTTTCAACTAATTAATATAGATTTAACCACCTTACATAGAAAATACAGGCAGTATCATTAAGGAGCTGTAAAATAATGTCAGAGGTCTATCTCAGTAATATGTTTCATTAAACAAAACAAAAACTGGGTCAATAAAACTGGTTGGTAAATAAACAGGACAAGGGCACAGCTGTTCATATGGAGCGGAGAGAGGAACACGCTCTGCCTGCCTGGATGGCCCTTTAACAGGCCCACCGAGGACACTGCGGGCTATGCAGCACCCCCTCCTATTGGACGGAGGTGACATCATCAGACGAAGCGTGGGCTCCTATTGGCCGGCGGTGATGTCATGCATTCTAAGCAGGATGAGCGGTGCACACAAACCCGCCTCCCTGCTCCTTGTGACTGACCAAGCGGAGGTCGCTCTCTCTCTCTTAGCTACAACAGATAGACCTCTCGTTTTCCCTAACATTTCATTTAGCCTACTCTCTTTTCAGCCTCATGCCTTTGTCTTCATATGCTTATTTCTCTTCCTCTCTCAAAATGTTACAATTTCTCTAGAATATAATTTAAGATGCAGGCTTACTTCAATTATGGTGAGGTAGCACCTTTAATATTGTGACATGGGCTAATGGTTTTGTTCTCTGAAATACTATAAGAGCATGATGAACATGTTCCTCTGCCTGCCTGACCAAATCAAACTGTGATATAACCCAGATTGGAGTTCACCAGGACTTTAACAGCATAATCTGCCCTCCGCGGTTTTAGTGCTTAACCAATAAGCCCTGTCTGCTGTGCCCTTTCCAAATAGTTGGCTTGTGGTGTGCCATTACAGAAAACTCCACTCGCTGTCAAACAACAGTGACATCTTTTATCTGTGACAAGATGAGGAGACTATCTAATGTAATATCAGTGAAGTATGTTGCCTGTGAATGATCATTTAGCCTAATGCTTAGACATAAAATGCACTAAGTGCCTTAAGTTACAGTTTCCTGATTCAGTACATGACTAGGCCATGAACCAAAGTCCTGCAGCTAGCAGATAACTGAGCCCATCCCTAGATGGGAGGGCCTTGAGGGGCTTCTGAAGGGAGTCTGCAGGGAACCTGAGGCCTCTGGCTGCCTGCCTGTCCTAGAGAGGAGAGAGATAGAGCGCAGAGCACTGACCTGCAGCTGTCCCAGTCAGACTCCCTGCTGAGCAGACTCCTGAGGGACCAGCGTGAACGCCTGCCGGGAGACGAGCTACGTGACCAGGAGGTGCGAGACGACGGGGGTAGTAAGAGGTCCAGGGAAGGGCCCAGGACCGCGTCCTCCACGTGGGGGGGCAAGAGGGGTGAAGGGAGAAGTGAGGGGCTTCTTTGGGCAGCGCTCCCCTTCACCCTCCCCTCCTCCTCAGTGCCGTCCCACCGGGGTTTGGGTGACTCCTCTTGTTCTCCATCGCTCCTCTTCTTGGTCCGGGCTCTGCTCCGAAGGGGGCCGGAGCACCGGTGGCGGCGGGGAGGCCGAGGGCTGGGAGAGCGAGACCAGGCATCGGTGTCTGAGGACGGGGGGAGGATGTTCAGCGTGGGGATGGGGACGAGCTGCGTCATGGAGCCGCCGCTTTCTGGTCCGGTGGTGGCCAGCACAGACATGGTCATCATTCTCAGAGCTTCTTCAGACCAATTGTTTTACTTCAAAACACCCAGATGAATGATGCTGACACCAAGTCAGGATGTTGAGGAAGTCGGTCTGAGATCCGATCACAGCATTTTGGTACAAATCAATTGTGGACTGGTCCTAGACCAGCTAGGCTAACATTTGTGAATGTACCTCATGTTTCCAGAGACATCCAGATGGTGCAGTATGAAAGATCCCATTATGGAAGGCAGGTTTTATTCTCCATGGTAATGTAGGGCATGACAGTACTACACTAGGTTACAGCCGTTAGCGTCACCCGCTAATTTTAGTCAATGTTGCAGCCAGGGTGGGGCCCTCATTGAATTTAATCCAATGCAGTCTTCTCTAATCTTTCCCAACTCTCCACCTCATGCTCTGTGCGTAAGGCTTCTTTGCCTCTTTTTGTCAGTCGTCAGTAGTTTTGTTCCTCACTTCCTCAACTCTCCCTCTGTCCGATGTCTCCGTCTCTCCTTCGATGTGCCTGCTCTCCCTCTTACCTTGAGCCAAGTTCACAGGGCGTGCAGTTTCACAATTGGTCTCATCATAGCAACAGTTGAACTTGCAGTGGGAGAGATAACGATCTATGTCCGGCTGTAGCAGGGGGCTGAGGAGAAGAGAGACTGTAGTATTGGCTAACAGTCTAATTCTCCCTTAATAGACAGAAAAAAAAACTAACATCGTAGAAAATCAGTTTCTGGACAAAAGATGATCCCAGTTACTTTGATACATGTTGGTGTCTATTTCGATTGGTTTTGTGATCTGACCTCAAATGGTATCAGGAAGTACTGCATGACATAGACTGCTTGTGAATTATTGATAATCAGAGAGACAGATCGATGGAAGTTATGTATTCCGTGTCCAATATCAGTGGTGTCTGATTGCTTTTAATGCATTGTTTGGTTGGAAATTGCTGTTAGACAGATTTTGCAGGTTTGCTCCCTTCTGGTATTAAGTCAGTAAAAGTGATTATAGCGCGCACTTGGGAGTCAAATGGAGAGATCAAGCTATTCAAGCACTTTTTAAAAACAAAAAACATATACAATACGTACAATAATCCTTTATCCCATCTCAAAGATCAGCTGAAACACCAACAACACGTCAACATCTCCCCTCCTTCAAATCTCAAGGTTCAGCTCAACCACATTAACATCCCTTCTTTTCATTCTTAAAGCTGCAATATGTAACTTTTTGGGCGACCAGACAAAAATCACATAGGATGTCTAACAAACAGTAGATCTGTTCTATGTGTGCTATTTCTATGCTTCCCAGTTTTGTGCACCAGCTTCAAAACAGCTGAAAATGCAAAATTTTTGATTATGGAAAAAATATTTCACAGCGGTTTAGATGGTACAATGATATGATTCTCTACACTATAAAATCGCTTGTTTTGTCACAAACTGAAATGAGGAAACCTGGAAATGGTGGAGCAATTTTAATCGACAAAGCCAAATCAACTATCTCAGCCAGTCAGTCATGGCCAGCACTGATGATGCCAAACATACATCATATTGTCAGACATGATAATGTGTGTGTGTGTGTGTGTATGTATGTATGTATGTATGTATGTATATATATATATATATATATATATATATATATATATATATATATATATATATATATATATATATATATATATATATATATATATATATATATATATATATATATATATAGTCTAGCTGCTTTTGACCAATTCAATGCAGGCACCTGTTGAAGTCAAGGCCCAAGCCCTACAGTGTATTTGCTCTTCTGTTTGCACAAGATAAATCTTGGCATGCTCTTGTTTGCTCAGAGTAATCAATGGTAATACTCGTGTGACCCTCTCCATCTTTACTTCACACACAGCCATATCTTGTAAACTAGCAATAAAACACACCAGAGATTCAGGTGGGCATTAAACGATCAGCAGCAAGGACTTCGCCAAATCATGCTTCTGTAGGTGCAATACTAACCTGGCTCCAGTCTTAAAGGTCATGATGACTCAAATGCATGGGTAAAATAGGATCATGGCATTGATGACAACAAGTCTGTTCAGGCAGGGCCAAGAAGTTACTGGGTAACAGTTGGGTTGCTAATATTCACAACTTCAAACGGGTTTCAATACAGTAACGGTATCCAGTCTGTATTCAATACAGTCTGTCTAGTTAGCTAACCAGTCTTTGGTCGGTACAATAAAAATACATTAGTATTGTAACTAGTTAGCTAAAATTAGCCTAGCTAACTGGCTTGCCAAGCTTTCAATATCTTCAGAGCCTCTGAGGAAGTTGCCAACAACGTGCTTCTACATCTTATTTGCTTGCTGTTTGGGGGTTTAGGCATCTGCTGATGCAAAAGGGGGTTTGTAAATACATTTGATTGATTGCACAACACAAACTTTAAACGGTTAACCGTTGCATTCAGTCCTACCTCCCATTTGATGAATTTCCCCCATTTCGATTATCTTGCTCGGCTTCGAAGACAAGCCGAGCGACAGTGCGAGGAGCGATATTAAAATCCACTTTTTCACAGGATCCCATTAGCAGCATCCTTTTGAGAAGTAAAACCCTCCACTCCTACTGCCAACACAGCAGGCAGCTAGCCGACAGAGACCTGACTGACAAGATAGCTAGTTAGCTAACCAAACTTTCTGGCTATAGACGTAGCTAGCTACTGGTGGAACATAGAAGCAGTCAATGTATTGTTTATTCTGACATTTGCCTAGTTGAAGCGAGCTAACTGTTGGCTAGCTAACAACAACAACACCCTTAACTAGTTATACTAACGCCGTCGTAAGCCAGCTAGCTAAGCACCGGGTAACGCGGTTCGTTGTCTGCTGGCTGATGGTGTGACGTTAACTGGCTTGCTAACGCTACCTACATTGCTTGCTGGTATTTCTTGTGCTTTTATCTTGTTGGCTTAAACATCGATGATGAGTCTCACATGGGAAACTTTAATGTTTCCCATTTTTGTGTCTAGCACTTAAGTTGTTGGCTAAATAACTTCTGCAAGACAGAAATCGATCGAACCGAAAAGCAGAATCTCAACAGAGCCAAACAAAAACTTTGAAGAGGGGGGCATCAACAGTCATATATATTAGTATATTCCCTGACTACTTCTAAAATGTAACATTATGTTCCAGACCAACAAAAATATCTAACTCTGGGTTGATGTTTCTCTAAATGCGTTCAAATATTGCTAAATAATAATACATTGTTCCGTAATCATTTTTAATTATAACCCAAACCCCAAAACTTGTGGTGCAGTCTGGTGATAAGAACGCCGGAGGAGAAATAACGGGTTCTCATGATGATGGGAAGCACTTTAAGCGAATCAGACGAAGCTATATCCTAGTAGGGCGGGCTTAAAACGGTGAAACTTTATTCAGCCACAGGTTACTGAATCAACGCCATCTCAACGATCAACACTAGAATATAAATCGCATGGATAGCGCCCACAACAATCTGTCAATCTGTAATGCCTCTCAATTAATGACTTAATACCATGGGAGCTGTTTAAACCAAGTCCAATAATGCATATAGAAATGTATAGAAGGGCAGGAATAGACTTGTTGCGCCCTCTTGTGATTAAAATATGTGCAGTCACAATAATGTTATGCAAAATGATGGACTTAACCACGCTTGAAACTTCACACAGGAAAAGTACAACTAAATACACATATATTTAAATGACTATGAAACAACCTTGGTATTATGGATTAATATAGGTTTATTAGTCCGGGTCTCACCTTTATGAGCTAGGTCACGCTGGCCCACCATTGCTGCTATCGGCTACTCTCTGAGCTGTAACTGATCATTTCGGGCGGAGCTGAGAGATACTTTATCCATATAGTCGAATACTTCGCGGCTGCTGGCGCTGGGCGAAGGACAGGTCACCTTGTTCTGGAAGAAGACTGAAAGCAAGAAGGGGATATTGACAAGGAACAAGAGAATTTGGTTTCACCACTTGGACATTATATCAGAAAGACAACAGACACAATACAGTTACCTATTTGTATACTAATAATACATAATAATAATAATAATAACAATAATAATTAATAATAATCATTTTAGTAGCCGAAAAAGATGTATGATATAAAGGTATAATATTTAGGTTACTATGAAAGTGCAATGGTCAACAGGTCAATGTTCGTGTGTGGCATCTAGACAGGGGCAGAGACATGGACAGTGTTCATGCACATGACAATATTCATTTACATAAGTAAATTCAATATGGTCTCTCTGCTCACCCTCGTTTCTGTGTAGGCCTATATTGTATAAGTACATGTGTAACTAGGCTATAACGTGACAAATAAGTAAAGTTGACTTAGTCGTTACCTCAAAAACGTGTGATAAAGTTTTTGAAGAAATAGACTGCTCAGTCTACAGTTTGTCTACATCATGATTGATACTTCAGGGACAGGTGGGCTACAGGGCTATATGTAAAATGCATAGAAAGATCAAATCAATAGTCTAATCAATAAAATACGTTGGTGTGTTCGTTTGTTACATTTAATATGATAAATAAACCAAATGAAACAAATCTATCACATTATTATACGTCCATACCTGAATAATGTTGCTGGTAAAAGCTGCTCCTCTCACAGGTTTTTATTAGTTTCACTCGAGCTTCAGTTTATCAGACTATTTCACAAGACAACTATCCCGGAGAATAGCCAATACTGGTCGCAATTACTTAGCATTTTCAGAATTCCCTCTTTGATTTACATCTTTCCGCTTCATGGTAATTACATCCCGTTATACACACTTGGACAGCTCCAGTTCCATGGTGCCAACGACTCAACGAGAATCTGAGTTTATGCCTGCGCCAACCACTTCACGTCACAGAGAGATGTGTTGCCGAACGCTTCCCTTCGCAGAATGGGGAACTAGAAACCTGATCTGGGCTAAAAATAAAAAACACCAGCATGTGTGGTTTGGAATAAAGAGAGGGGAGGTGTGTGTGTCCTATACAGGAGTGGTGAAAGCGACATAACAAATGGATGCCCCCCCCCCACATCAACAGGCATCAGTTTCATACGCAACTGTAACTGTGTTTATCATGAGTCAATATTTGTTTTAAAGCTTTAAAGTTGTCAACCCTCAAGGCCTAAGTATACCTGTCTGTGTGTGTGTGTGTGTGTGTGTGTGTGTGTGTGTGTGTGTGCGCGCGCGTGTGGTTGCATCACATGAGAATGTCCTAGACATCCAGAACATACAAACAAGACCTAGACATTCCCTGACAGAGATGAATTGCATCTCTTGTTATTGCGCATATCAAATTACTAAACATCAGTAGAGCACATTTCATTAACCAGCTGAGATTTCACCACATAACAAATACATTTGAAAACATGTGAGGTAGACATGTGTACATACAGACAAGGTAAAGAGGTGATGAACAGCATGTTATTAGATCCTCGTAGGCTATCTGCTCCTTGGGTCTTTTTGTCATTATTTTATCCTTCAGTCATCTGTTTTGTTGACCTTGCCTTCTATTGCAATAGCCTTGTGTTTCCAAGTCATTTGGCATTGAATGAGCTTCAGAATCCTGATAAAAGATATCTGAGGACATCTGATACGTCTTGTTGATGCTGAGTCAACCCTTCCTGTGCATCAGACTGACAGTTGAAAAAAAGTTAGCTTTGCCAAGGGAGTTATTAAAAATAGAATACAATAGAATATAATAACTTCATTTTCCATCCCACTTCTGACACGAATAGGAAAGGCCAACAATGACAAATACATTAACGGATGGTTTGATATTCTGGAACATTGTCGAGTTGTGCATCATGTGTGTCCTATAAGCAAACTATACACAGGCACACATTTGAATACACATACGCATGTCTTTATCTTGCCTCATTTGCTTAACAAATTTGATATTATTTCACATTTCCTGGTCAGTGATATTAAACTGAATAATTATTTATTTTTTTCTCTACATTTAGAGTGTGGACAACATGTTTATCAAAATAATCATCCTTCATAACCAAACTGTTAATTGGACAATGTGCATTACAACTGCAATTTTGTTATTGCCTATAGGGTCCATCTATTCTCAGAGATTAAAACCATCATTGACAGACCATTCAATCAAAACGTTAGGCCACTGAAAGAATCCAAACAAATAACAATTTAATTGATGGATAAAATAAGAATCGGTTGCTCGTTAAATACCTCATAAGGATCGAACTCTTTTTTTTTCAATTTTCGCCTGAAATAAAATCCCAAATCTAACTGCCTGTAGCTCGGGACCTGAAGCAAGGATATGCAAATTCTTGATACGATTTGAAAGGAAACAATTTGAAGTTTGTGGGAATGTGAAATTAATTTAAGAGAATATAAAACATTAGATCTGGTAAAAGATAATACCAAGAAAAAAACGTGTATTTTTGTACCATCATCTTTGAAATTAATTTAAGCTTCCTGCCCATATCAGATATGTCTATGTGCTGGGAAATGTTTTTGTTACTTACCTTACAACCTCATGTTAATCACATTAGCCTACCTTAGCGTTAAGACAAAGCTTAAATGGCCTAACAGTATAACTTCCGTCCCTCTCCTCGCCCCAACCTGGGCTTGAACCAGGAACCCTCTGCACACACTAACAACTGACACCCACGAAGCATCGTTACCCATCGCGCCACAAAAGCCGCGGCCCTTACAGAGCAAGGAGAACAACTACTTCAGGTCTCAGAGCGAGTGACGTCACCCGATTGAAACACTATTAGTGCGCACCACCGCTAAATAACTGACCATTTCACATCGGTTACACTCAACCCCATTTTTGGTGGAGGATGTAACCGATGTGAAATGACTAGTTAGTTAGCGGTGGTGCGCGCTAATAGCGTTTCAATCGGGTGACGTCACTTACTTTTTCCATGTTTGGCCTAGAATGGTTTCCAATCAGAGGCAGGTGTTTTTCTTTGTATCTGATTGGAAGCCATACTTAGGCAGCCTGTTTTTTCCTTTGGGTTTGTGGGTGGTTGCTTTCTGTATAGTTGGTGTACCTTACAGAACTGTTGATTGTCGTTTGTTATTTGTTTAAGTGTTCACTCTCTCTAAATAAATACACGAAGATGAGCACTATACCCGCTGCGCCTTGGTCACCTTTCATCGACGCATGTGACATGTACATTGATTTTAACTTCTCATCTTTCGCCTTGGCGCGCTAAAACTGTTGGACATTCAAGACAGGCATGAATTTACACGGTCTAAAAATAGCATTGTAAAATACGAACTCATACTGTGTAGACGAGAGTGTAGGCTGAAAACTGCATCGATAGCTTCTGGATTTTTATTATTCTCGTAGTTTGGAGCAAATTAATAGGTAATGGACACCGATTAATTGATAGAGATCATACATAAACTTCAATACGTTTTTATCTGTACAGTTATCAATTGGAAATATCAAACCAACTCTGATTAAGTGGAGATCAGAACTTGCCTGAATAAGGTAGAAAAATATTGATTCACAATAGTGAAGTTAACAACATAGCAACCTATTGGAAATTAGTTCACTCCATTTCATGTAAGAAACTCGTGGGGAGTAAAGCAAGAAAATAAAAAAGAGGTGAATTTTATTCTATTAATTTGCTGGCAAGAATTCTGGAAGAAAAATGACACAACAGTTATAGACACTCCTGGTCTTTGTGGTAAGTTTTCCCTTAAAACATTTGAGACCAAAAAGATAACCGATCAGCCTGCATAACATATGGCCTAATGCAAAAGTCAAGTGTGTACTGTTGTTATAATATGATATGTAGCCTACAAAAATTGTAATATTAGCTTGGTTATTATATTATACATGATTATAATTATCAATACAATGTATTGTTCCTGATCATGTTAGTGTTGTTGTTATTTATAACCCCATTGATCTTGGGCGAGGACTTCGTCTTCATGTCAAACTGCTGTCTAATTCTTTGCTCTTCTCTCTTCTGACCCCAACTCCCGCTCCTCTTACTCTGCCTCTGGCACCATGATCCCCTGGTTACCCAAGTGTCACATTGTCATGGGGGCTGTGCCGAGGTGGACTCCATGACAGAGGCAGTGGCCAGGGAGAGCTTCCTCATGGGCTGCATCTCCTGTAAGAGGAGAGAGGAGGTTCAGAGCCACAGGAGAGGAGGAGTACATCCACGTAAGTAGGCCTACTACATAGTGACTAGCTGTACTATATATTGTGTATTATTAAGTGTGTATTATGTAAGTGTATAATGTTTTTGTAAAGTGTAATGAGACTTGTTAAATGCACTGTAAATAAAATGTGACTTGACAACCAAGACGGTAGAAAGGCTAAAAATGACAATATGGAACAATTTGGTATAGAGGAATATATGTGTAATACCATGGTTGAAATATGACATAACTTATACTCTGGGAGTATATAAACACTGTGTGGGTGTTCTACTTTCTTTTTAGAGCTTTCACTATGACCACCCACACCCCAACACCCTCCATGAGGACTTCAATGACCGGCTAGAGTGGCAGGGAACGATGGGGAGTAAGGACGTACAGATAGGAGCCATCTTCATTCACAACGTCACGTTTAACGACACGGGCACCTACCGCTGCACCTTCCAGCGCACCCTCTACCTCAAATCAAATCGTATTGGTCACATACACATGGTTAGCAGATGTTAATGCGAGTGTAGCGAAATGCTTGTGCTTCTAGTTCCGACCATGGAGTAATATCTAACAAGTAATCTAACCTAACAATTTCACAACAACTACCTTATACACACAAGTGTAAAAGAACGAATAAGAATATGTACATAAAAATATCTGAATGAGCAATGGCCGAACGGCATTGGCAAGATGCAGTAGATGGTATAGAGTACAGTATATACATATGAGATGAGTAATGTAGGGTATGTAAACATTATATAAAGTGGCATTGTTTAAAGTGGCTAGTGATACATTTATTACATCAATTTTTTCATTATTAAATTGGCTAGAGATGAGTCAGTATGTTGGCAGCAGCCACTCAATGTTAATGATTGCTGTTAAACAGTCTGATGGCCTTGAGATAGAAGCTGTTTTTTAGTCTCTTGGTCCCCGCTTTGATGCACCTGTACTGACCTCGCCTTCTGGATGATAGCGGGGTGAACAGGCAGTGGCTCGGGTGGTTGTTGTCCTTGATGATCTTTTTGGCCTTCCTGTGACATCGGGTGGTGTAGGTGTCCTGGAGGGCAGGTAGTTTGCCCCCGGTGATGCGTTGTGCAGACCTCACTACCCTCTGGAGAGCCTTACGGATGTGGGCGGAGCAGTGGCCGTACCAGGCGGTGATACAGCCCGACAGGATGCTCTCAATTGTGCATCTGTAAAGGTTTGTGAGTGTTTTAGGTGACAAGCTGAATTTCTTCAGCCTCCTGAGGTTGAAGAGGCGCTGCTGCGCCTTCTTCACCACGCTGTCTGTGTGGGTGGACCATTTCAGTTTGTCCGTGATGTGTACGCCGAGGAACTTAAAACTTTCCACGTTCACCACTACTGTCCCGTCGATGTGGATAGGGGGCTGCTCCCTCAAGTCCACGATCATCCTGAAGTCCACGATCATACCTCCCATTGGATAATGAATATATCACAGTGGAAAAGGAGATGGAGCTTACTGTGGTGGCCGAAGGTAATGGGGATCCCTCCCAGTGAACAATGTTTCTACGATCTATTGCTTTTTAAATCAATCTCTCTTTAATGATCTTTGTTGTGTATGTAACAAACTCCTGAAGTTCTTCCTTCCAGTTTTTCAGTCAGTCTGACCACGCTGCATATTTAGACTCTTTTCCCTCTTAGTAAAAAAACAATGTCTCTTATGTAACACACATTTATGTGACGATAGGATGAATCCCAAAAATACTGTTAAATATCCACATTTGCTTTTCTTACTTCCTCATCCCTGCCAATTTAAAAATGAGGCCATTAACCAGCTACTTAAAATAATTCCAATTCACCTTGATCTCTACATGTGCTCTATAGAAATGAAATGAATGTATACAGTAAAGTACACATGATCTCTGCATAGCACTCCCTCTCCTCTTCATAGCCAATCGGGAGCTGTTGTCGGTGGTGTCAGAGATCATGATGTACGTGCTGATCGTGGTGCTGCAGCTGTGGATGATTGTGGTGCTGATCCACTGCTACAACAAGATCTGGGCTGAACACGAGGCGCGGGACGCCCGCAAAGCCTTGAGGGCCCAAGAACTGGCCCTAATAAACGAGTGAGAGCCAGTCTTAACTATCTGCTAATGTATACTTCATACTGTGCAAATGTACACACCACAGAGGTTGTATCATTTGTGAATTAAAGGATGTCTATGGTACATATTCTCCATTCTACTCTATACCAGACACTGTAACTTCACTTTCTATGTCATTTTTTCTCTCTCATTACCCCTCCATCTCTTTCACTTCCTGACCATTAACTCAGTCTATCTTTTGACATTTCCAGACCTTTAGACTCAAAGGTCAGTTGTGATGGAGTGCTTCTGGAGTGACTTGTTACGGTGAGTTTGTTTTGAAATCCTCTCACATGATTGAAAGTGTGATTTTATAGGCTTGATTGTACCGTAGATTTAACTGTAGACCGCTGACTGTAGAGGATAAGTTGAATTACTTTCCCTATTCTAAATTAGAACACATTTTGCTGCAATCAAAAGCTTTTTTGCATTGCTATTCTTAAAGCAGATGTTCGATCTTGATGTATTTTGTTTGTGTGTATCTAACAGGTAAACATCAAAGGTGGAGAACCCTGTCACAAGCAATTGTTACCACTACACTACAAGGCTATTACATCATAGAAACATAATTTGAACGTCTTAGCATAGTGTGTAACACATGCAGTTTACAATGTACTTGATTTATTGTACGAGGTAGTTGCAGCTGGTGTGAGTGGTGATTAGATTGACAGGTGGTGCCGAATAGCCTTAGTGTGTCAAGTCAACAGAGAATGTCATCACGTGATGGATCAACAGTTCTGACAAAGCTCTGATTACAGATGGTTCCACCTACGCTACATAGAACGCTTTGGCAGGAACAACCGTGCATCTACATAGATAGATCTCATCTGCGACCATGTTGTTACAGTTTTTTTTAATCGCTTTGGTGCTATTTTCACAACTCTTAATCCAAAATCTCCAAGCTGGTCACACTTGTAATGCAGCAAGTCTCATTCAAAACCTGCCATTGTGCATTCATTTGGATTATAAACATATCTCACCACACCATTGACTCAAGTTTATTGTGAAATGTAACGAGAATTGGTTTAAATCACCAAAACACAACGATATCTTTTCAAATGAGTCGTTGTAATTACCAGTTAATCCAATAGCAAACCATGCAAGATACATGTTTCAAATCGCAAGATACGTGTTTCAAATCGCAAGATACGTGTTTCAAATCGCCCTTAGACGTGCTGATTGCATCATAGATATACTGTCTGTAAACAAATGTAAGAAATAAAATGAAAATAAAACAACGTTTAGCATGCATTCATTTGCATCAAGCCTGTCTTGAGCATTTGGCCATAAATTCTCATCCACAAGTGAATGTCATTGTTCATGCATTGCGGTAAAAATCTTTTGGTAAGGCAAATCCAAGCTTGATATTGGTCTGCATTGATGGTGTCACATGCCTCATCCATGGCCAGAAGGAGGGTGGCACGCTCATGGGGAAAGTAATCGTACACCTTCTGTTATGTTTGTTCCTTATATAATGACAAACCGGGGGCGTAAGTTTAACTACTTTTAATGAACATATACTTCAGCTAGAAAACTCCATGTTTAGCCATGCAAGGCATTCTTTAACAATCCGCTTCCCGCATAGCCTGCTGGGTAACGTAGTCTAAATGTTATTAACACATAACAACACATCTTCTTTTCTTTTAAAGAAAACTACTTTTCTATGTAACTACACATGTCACATCACATTTGTTTACTCAACCTGCATAACATGCAATTTTAAATAACACACATTTCTTTCCCCAAATTTCTTTCCTTAAAAAAAATATTTTTTTTTCTTCAACTAAATATAGTCTGTCCAACAATACTCTATTGTGGCTCTATTTCTTTTCACATAAACCAAACATTCAGTCCAGGTGCCCCTTTTTTGTATTTTTTAGCAATTCTCAATAAGCCTTTCAGGGGCTCTGACAGTGCTTTTTGGTCGTTCTGCTAAAGTGCTTCCTGAAACAGTTGGACATCGTTCATTTTCAGTCAGGGTGTTCTGACTGAATTGTCCATTTCTAAAGGCATTTGACGCTTCAGCAGTATCCCCCTGATGATCCTCAGTCCCTTGAATGAATGGCTGAAGCCTTAGATCCACTCTGTTTCGTCTCAGTTGTGATCCATGCTCCGTTTGGATCTCATAGGATCGCAGTGCAACTTCTCTCTGCACACACCCTTGCTGCATCCAGGTTCCTGTAGTGGTGTCTAGGAGTCGTACATGATCTCCAGGTTTCAGTTCAGGTAAGTGTCTTGCACTTTTGTCATATGGCTGTTTTTGTTTGTCTTTCTGTTTTTCCTTTGCGAGTTTGACTTTGTGAGCACCTCTGGGTGTTAGCAAGTCATCATGCATGGGTAGGTTGGTTCTGATGCGACGTCCCATCAACATTTGTGCAGGTGAAAGTCCGTTCTGTAGCGGTGCGCTGCGGTAGATCATCAGATTTTTTAGGAAATCCTCCTTTCCATCGTGTGCCTTTTTCATCAGACCTTTGACAATTTTGACTGAACTCTCTGCTAAGCCATTGGACCTTGAGTAGTTGGGGCTGGAGGTGTTGTGTCGGAATCCCCAGTCGTTAGCGAACGATCGGAATTCGGAACTTGAAAACTGTGGGCCATTGTCCGAGTACAGTTCAGACTCAACCCCATGTCTTGCAAAGACTGATTTCAGGTAGGTGATTACAGCTTTGCTGGAGGTAGTTGGCAGTGTTGCTACTTCAGGGTAGTTTGACTAGTAGTCGGTAACAACAATGTGACTTTTGCCATTGCAGTCAAAAATGTCAACTCCAACTTTGTAGTAGGGTCTGTTGGGTACTGGATGAGGCATTAGTGGCTCTGCTTGCTGCTTTGGCCTGTAGGTCAAACACAGTTCACATGAAGCAGTGGTCTGGCTGATTTCCTGGTTCATTCTTGGCCAGTATATTACTTCTCGTGCTCATCGTTTGCATTTTTCCTCACCCAAGTGGCCCTTGTGTACTTTCTGTAGCATTTCTTTGCGTAGTGTCATGGGAATGACAATCTTGTTGCCTTTGAACACTATGTCATCCACAACGGTGAGCTCTGCTCTGCACATCCAGTAATCCTGTATTCTCCTTGGACAGTTGTTTTTCTGTGCGGGCCATCCTATCAGTGTTGTTTCTTTCAACTCTGTCATTGTTTGGTCAGCTGCGGTCTCTCTTTTGATCTACTCCATTCTCTCAGAAGACACAGGAAGTGATGCTACGATCATGTCGACGTAGGCCTGAATCTCAGTGTTTTTCTGTGTGTTGAAGCTCTCCTTCTTGTCGACTGCTCGAGAAAGAGTGTCGGCGGCGAACATGAACTTTCCCGGGGTATAGATCATCTTCACATCATACTTTTGCAGTCTGATCAACATTCTCTGGATTCTCATTGGACAATCATTCAGTGGCTTAGACATGATTGACACCAATGGTTTGTGGTCGGTTTCTACTTCGAAGTCTCGTCCGTAGACGTATTGGTGAAACCTTTCGCAAGCGTTTGTGCTCGCCAGTAGTTATTTCTCTATTTGTGCATACCTTGTCTCTGCGCCTGTCAAGGCTCTGGATGCATAAGCGACGGGTTGCCATGTGTCGTCATGCTGTTGCAGAAGAACTGCTCCCAGGCCAAACTGTGACGCGTCTGCAGAAATCCTTGTGCTTTTCTCTGGATCATAGAACCTGAGCACTGGCTCTTCTGTGATTGTCTTCTTTAGGTTTTTGAAGCAGTTTTCCTGTTCATGGGACCATTCCCATTCATTTTTCTGTTCCAGAAGACATCTGAGTGGAGCGGACTGTGCTGACAGTTGAGGTATGAACTTTGCGAGGTAGGTGATCATGCCCATGAAGCATCTCACATCGTCCTTGTTCTTCGGCGCTCCATGTTGTTGATGGCTGATGTTTGGTTTGTTGGGTATGGTTTGACTCCGTCCTCTGAAAGTACGTCTCCCACGAAGGTGTGTTTTCACACCAAACTCGCATTTGTCCTTGTTTAGTTTTAGGTTGACTTTCCGTGGCAGGTCCAGCACTTGTCTCACTCTCGCATCGTGTTCTTCTTTTGTGGACCCCCAGACGATGATGTCATCCATCATAGTCTACACTCCTGGAATGTGCTCGAAGATCATGTGGATTGTCTTGTGGTAGACCTCTGGCGCTGAGAGAATCCCATATGGTAGACGAAGAAATCTGAACCTGCCCTCAGGTGTGTTGAATGTGCATAGCCTTGAGCTTGCATCATCTAGCTTCATTTGGCAGAATCTTGATGAGGCATCAAGCTTACTGAACCACTTTGCTCCAGCAAACTGCGACATTATCTCTTCTCTGGTTGGCAACTTGAAATGCTCTCTCGATTGCTTTGTTGAGATCTCTCGGGTCTAGACATATCCTGAGATCGCCGTTCTTTTTCACCACAATAACCAGTGAGCTTACCCAGTCTGTAGGTTCATCCATTTTTGTGATGACGTCCATCTTTTCCATGCGTCCAAGTTCCTCTTTGAGCTTTTCCTCAGTGCAAATGGAACTTTTCTGCATGCATGCACAACTAGAGTAATTTTGTCATCAGTACATATTTTGTGTTCTCCTGGTAAACATCCAAGACCCTCAAACACGTCCACATACTCAGCCAGTAGTGATTCTTGGTCATTTTCAGTCTGTGATGTCACTACATACACTCTTTTCAACAAATTGAGCTTTTCACATGCATTGATTCCTAGAATAGGCTGTACACTCTTTTCCACAATCAGCAGCTGTGCTGTGAACTGTTTTCCTTTGTGCTGCAAAGTTACTATGCAGCTACCTTTGACTGGTACGTTCTCCCCAGTATAACCACTAGTATCCTTAATTTTCACCAGGTGTATTTTGCTCTTCGCCTTCAGTGTTTTGTAGTCATCCAGCGACAACAGGTTTACCTGTGCTCCAGTATCAAGCTTGAATGGTATTACAGTTTCATTCACAGTCAATGGCACAATCCATTCAGCATTTACTGCATTGCATATTTCCACAGAATCAACAAAGAATTATTCCATCTCCTCGACTGTGTGAACCTTTTTCTTTGTAGCCTCAGCTTTGCAGCATTTTGAGAAATGATTATTTTTCCCACAGTTGTTACATGATTTGCCATATGCAGGGCATTTTTTTGGCTTGTGGAAAAATCCACATTTCCCACATGTAGTGTTTTGATTTCTCTCTTTTGCTTGTTTTTGTTTTGTAAGGTGTTGTGTGTGGTGCTCCTCTCTTTTTATGGCATGCACTGACGTCTCATCCCTGCATAGCTCTTTAGCTTGTGCTCTGGTGGTTTCAGCTGCTCAACACATTCACTGCTTTATCCAAAGTTAAATCTTGCTCACACAGCAATCTCTCCTTGAGTCCATTATTAAGTTTGCCACAGACTATCCTGTCTTTCACTAGTGAGTCTTTCAGATTTTCAAATTCACACGTTTTGTTCAGTGTGTTCAGCTCAGCCAAATACTGGTCAAAACTGACTCCCTGTTTCTGATCATGAGAGAAAAACTTGTATCTCTCAAACGTGACGTTCTGGCTTGGTACAAAGTACTCCTCAAATTTAGCCATTAGCACAGTCAATGTCAAGTTTGCCTCGTCTTGCTGAAAGCTATTGTAAATGTCCAATGGATCCTCTCCAATAACATGCAGAAAAATTAAAGCTTTCAATTTGTCATCATCTCCCCCTGCACACCTGGCTGCTAGGTAGATATTGACTCTCTGCTTGAAACGTTTCCAATTGTCAGCTAGATTGCCTGTTAACTGCATAGGAGTAGGAGGACTAAGCCTATCCATGATGGAGAACAGTGTCAATGTCTCTTACTTCAGTATGTTGCTCATCAACCTGCTCGTCAACAGATTCCAATGCAGCCTCGCTCTCGCTGCTGTCACTCTCGCTGCTGCGGCTCGTTGCCCTCGCTCTTGCAAGCTAGCATCTTCGACTACTCACTTGTTTGTTTTGAAAGGAGCTGTCAATCCAGCAGATTGTAACATCTCTGAAAAAGATACTGTAACCTACCTCGGTGTAAAGATCACCAAAAATCTTAAGGCTATGAATGATCTTAATTTGAACCTTGTAACTGAATCTGTCAATAAAAAAATTATCCTCATGGTTAGGGAGGGATTTAAGTCTTCAAGGAAGGGTGCTTTTATCCAAAGCTGAGGGGCTATCTCGTGCATCCTATCTTTTTTCATCTATTGACATTCCCAAATCCACTTGCTGTACCTTAGATAGGCCATTGTACAACTTCATATGGAAAGACAAGCCACATAAGATAAAGAGATGTTATCACCAACAGGGTTTGTGATGGCGGTCTAAATGTCTTAGATTCACTCTCTTCAATCAGATATCAAAGGTCAACTGGATTAAAATATACATAAAAAATCCTCATAGTTTCTGGAATATTATACCTCATTTTGTTTTTCAGAAGTTCGGAGGGCTTAATTTTTTACTACAATGTCCATATATTGTGGGTAAACTTCCTGTGAAACTGGCGGTTTTTCACAAGCAGGCTTTAATGTGCTGGGCTTTGTTGTATAAACAACTTTTCACCTCATAAATGTTTTATATGGAACAATGGGTCAATATTACATAGAAATAAGATGTTATTTAACCATAAATGGTTCTCGAAAAACATTGTTCTTGTCAGCCAATTAGTTAATAACAGTGGGAATCTATTTACACGGAGAGATTTATGGAAATATACAACTTTGAGGTTTCAAGCAAGGAATATGACACTGTTATTAAAGCTATACCTAGTGGGATAAAAACTTTACTTCAGAATAATGCATATTTTGGAATATATCCGATTGTAAGCAATATTCAGTTGAATGGCATTGGTCTACTTGAAATTCAACAATCGTTTAATAAGGGATATTTTCTACAGGAAGTCTATTCCCTCTGCGATATTTTGTTGGGCTTCATCGTTTGATGTAAACTGGCGCCGTGCTTGGCTCACTCCACACAAATGTATGGTGACCAATAAAGTAAAGGAGATTCCGTCTCTCACAGTTGAAGTGTACCTATGATAAAAATTACAGACCTCTACATGCTTGGTAAGTAGGAAAACCTGCAAAATCGGCAGTGTATCAAATACTTGTTCTCCCCACTGTATGTATATATATATATATGTTTTTTTTGGGGGGGGGGGCTTGCCTGTTTTGCATGTTATTTTGGCATTTATATGTGTCACATATCAGTTTGCTAACAAGGAAAAAAATATATATATATATCATTGAGTTAATAAAGTCACATACACACGGTCTAGTTTTTGTTTTCTTGAGTAAGGCAGTTCCAAAATGCAGGTGTTTCAGCCTAGCCCAGTGCTTCTGTGGTGGTGGGGCAAGCAAGCAGAAAATAGGAGCATTGCACCGTAATTGGCTCAGTGTTCTGTCACCCATAGGACACTGCGTCATCGCTAAGTTTAAGTCCTTAGTAAGGGTAGACATCCAAAATTTCAGCCCTTTGGGTCCTACCATAGAGTTATATTACAAGTGCCCTTCCAAGAAGGCTCAAGGTCATTGGCCACAGATAAAATTATGTCAAATCACGTTATATGTACAGTAGCTTTGATTGAACTGATCGTGTCAACATCATACTTTCAAAATCTTAGCTAGAAGTCATCATCATGAATCAAGTTAGCAATCTACTGCCAAATCCTTGTCATATGAAGAGAAATAATGAAGAGAAATTAAAGATAAAACGTATCGGTTCTCATCGGCCATTGGACATAAAGATAGACAACAAGTTGGAAATCGCAAATTCTTACAGAGTCGTTTGGAAGGAATCAGTGGCTAACTGCAAGCATTGCAAAGCAACCACTAGCCTGCTATTCAATGGAGTGGCTGTGTGTTTTTTGTCCGAGTTCCCACCAATAATCCAGAGAATGCCAGACTTTGATGACAAATTTGCGCCACCTTCATGTTTAAGTGAGCACATCACAAGCCAAGATGAGTCCAAAAATGTCTTGTATGCTGCTGCATAAATGATGTAATATGCCAGGGAGATATTTATACTGTAGCTAATTAAGTAATACTAAGTGTATGTTGTGTAGTAAGCTATTAGTAGCCCATGTGCCTCACCAAAATAATTTGGTCTATTTTCACCTCTTAATTTCGCCTAACGTTGCTGTTCTAACTCGGTGGTACTGCACAAGTAGCCTATAATCTGTTTTTGAGAAATGTAATCTAATATTGTAAGAGGTTTCATTGTTAGCTTATATGCCCCCTTTATCCTATGGTTCTGACTACTGTAAGAGCAGTCCATGTTCTGCATTCTGTTGATGTACATTTCAAAAGTGCTGAACACATAGCTATATTGACTACGTCCGTCTTAGCTCGCTCATTAATGTCTTAATCGAAATTACGGAATGCCTCATTGTTATCCGCTCATCATTCCCTTATGCCATAGTTTGTACATCTCAATTGTCAGTAGAAACCACATTTGTTTAAGCAAGTCAGCCATAGCAGCTATGTTTTGTAATGGTGCATATCCTACAGATTTACTGGTTTTCTTGGCAAAATGTTCTCATGATGGAATTGACAGTTGATCTTTTCAGATTGGGGTGAACAAATCTGGCAGCCTCTGCCATGGTAAGGCCTCTGTTTACCACATGGTCAACGACGATGGCCCGGACTTCACTAGACACAACAGTTCCCTGCCATCGGCCATCTCTCTGATGTCCACCTCTTTGAAGGGGCCAATGCCCACCTCTTCGACCTCTTTGATGGGGCCCATGCCCACCTCTCTGATTTCTTCCTCTCCCTTGCTGTCTATCCTGCTCCATGTTGAAAGAAATTGCAAGTGTTGACACACACCCTTTTATATGGTGACCACTTGTGGTTAACACTATGTGAAATTAATTAGCAATAATGACTAGTCATTATGTATGGTTATCATGTATCATACATGTAATTTAGATGTTTCTACTTTACAAACACACATTTTATTTCTGTAGTTCTCAAAATCCATAAATAATTGACAAAAGCTTAAAATCTATAGGTTTACCAAACGGTTAAGTGATTAACCATTTACCGCAGTTGGATTAAGTGATGGTCAAATGTATGTAAAAAAAAAAAAATCTGCCTTTTTGATGATCTGTTTTGAGTCATGTAGTAAGAGTTGTGAAATTTCATCACATACTTGTGAAAATAGTACCAAAGCGATGAAAAAAAGAAAGATTTGACATGATCAACCTATACTTTGGCTTGCCTAAGCATGTTTTAGGAATGTAATGACTGTTGATTTGCAGGTGGGAGTGTTGAGTGTGATCGTCTAGACCTGCCACTGTATATTTCTTCGTAGTGTTTGTAAGCAGAATTTGAACAGTCATATATGGAGCAAGGCAAAATCGAATCAAATGTGCTCACAAACTCGGGACTTTTCCTTTTGTGTCCGAAGGATGTATCTGTCTTGAATTGAACGTTTGCAACACAGCCAGCGGTCCTCTGTCAGAAACGAATCCAAAATGACCAGCAGGTGGCAAACTATGCTAACGGATGCGAATTTAGACCACACAACCTTGATATTCATTGCAGTCGGAAATAGTAAGATACAATCAATAAGGATAAATTAAACAGTTATCCCAGAGGTCACAGAAAAACATACAATGGGATTATAGGATATTCTTTTTGTATAGGCTTACACCAAACATCTAAAGGCATAGTCAAACAATATTCTATCTGCAAATTATGAGATTGTCCCAAGGACTCCTTAGGTGCAGAATGCCTGGGGTCTACTAACTGGGATGTGTTTATCATGCAGAATGGAGTATTGCCACAATTATATGTTGTTCATTCCGTCTGCAATGCTGAATGTTCACTCCACTGCTTAGGCCCTTGAAGGTGAGTCTCCAGGTAACGCACGCATGCACGCACACACACAGACACGGAAAAGCAGTACGATAGCTAGGACGTTTGGAGGTGATTTGTGATTTGCTCCTGTTGTAAGGTAATCTCGCCACTCTCCCTCCTGTCTGAATGCTGCTTTGATCTACAGCCTAGCTCCATCTCAACCACACATGAGCATATACTGACCATACAGATATGACAATACAGACGTGACCACAAACTGACCGTACAGAGAGAGAAAGAGAAGCCTTGGAGAGGAAGAGTAGGTGGAACCAGATTACCTTACAGTTTATACCCTTATGGGATATGAAGACCTCGAAATCACCAGAGTACTCTATTTACAAGGTCCCCATCATCATCATCTTCGACTAGCACCTTTGTGAGCAACAATAGCTTGAACTTCCAAAGGTATTTGTGTGTTCGTGTCGAATTGGCTGTGGTGTGTCTGTGTTAGACTTTCTGCAATGTGTGTTTTTGTGTGTGTCTCATTGGGCGAGTGTACTGACCAAGGCTCTCCTCCCTCATCAGTTGACAGAGCAGCAGTTCCCTTCCACAGCAGAGGTCAGAGGTCAGCAATGCTGCACTTAAACGGCACAGAGCTGCAGACTCTCCTGCTATCCTTCCTACAGCAATGTCTGAATGGCACAGGTTTACCGGTCCCAGTTCTCCCTCAGAACTACACTACCCAGCAGGCCGTTCTCCCAGTGGGCGAAGCTATGCCTAAGGCTCAAGCTCAGGGATTTGTGTACGTTCTACTGATGGTAGGTATGTTCAGTTTCTTCACGTTTGGTATCATGTTGAGCTACATCCGCTCCAAGAAGGTAGAGAGCTCCCACGATCCGTATCACCAGTACATTTCCCACGACTGGACCAAAGGACTCACCCTCCCACGGGCCGTCACACAAGCACTGCACGGGGTAGACACACGTATTGGAGACAACGGGAAGAACCCCATGGTCATCTGCAACCCTGCTGCATTGGAGAAGCTCCCAGGATAGGTTGGGATGGATAGTGAGGCGGTAATAGTGTTGATGTTCTCAATCCTAATATAACGTATTATAGTCACGATGACAAGTGAGAAAGAGATTGAGTTACAGTACCTCTTTTATTGCAACGCAATCTTAGGCAGAATCTACCGCACACCCATAATCGACTAGTGAAGTTGCGGGAGGCAAAATGCAAAACTGGAAAAAGTCACCGAACACTTCCACTCATAGTAGCTTAGCATTCGGTCAATCGACTCTGATGAAGGTCGACTGACCCGAAAGCTTACTTCCTATTTCAAGATTTTTTCATCTGACTGGAAGTGTGCAAAAAATTCATAACGAACATCGAGTATTCTATGCTTTCATTCCTTCACTCAGCAAAGAAGCCAATCAATGTAATTAGAATCGCTTAGCTTATAAACGTAGACAAAAAGTATTTCATTAAATGGATTATTGTAGTCTAATACCATTACCATTGTGTCCTGAGGTCCAGACACTGACACGGTGTAGCATTATTGTAAAGCACAGTTGAGTTACAGTAAGGTCAAGTAACCGTGTTGTAATAGTGGCTTGTTCTACTTTTCTGTGTGTTATAACACGCTACTGTAATCAACCCAATGTAGCAAAAACACTGCAAATGACATAATAGACAAATGATTCAACACCTCTGTCTCATCCTCTTCGAAGTGTGTTGACACCTGTGTAAATGGATTATTGATAAAAGTTTGATTTGAAATATCCTTTTTTTTATCTAATTTTGCCTTCATGGTCCATTGTTCATTTGAGTAAATTCTGCATCCATGCCAGCAGGCCACCTTGCTAAGAGTGTTGATGTGTTTTAATCTTATCTTCTCCTGCTCCCTTTCTCTTCTCTGCACCTCCCACTCCCTCACTCTTTACCTCTTCCTCTCCTGTCTGCCTTGAATGGCTGCTTTCGCTGCGCAGTCGATCTCGTGCTCCAAACAGAAGTGGACCATTTGCATGGTAAGCATGGGTGCAATCAGGTTGAAGTTATCCAACGTCTAATTGAGTTTCTTAAGGTCCTCCGCCACCGCCCCACACAGTTGCTGCCACGGGGCATGCTCCCTGAGACCCATGGGGTCGGTGAGCCGCGCCCGGCCCTGCAGCAGTCTCTTTCGGATCTGCGCGATGTCCTCTTTGATGTCGCACTGCATGACAATCCAGGGTGGCTGGTAGCCGTTGTCGATGAGGATGCGGTTGAGGGTCATGGGGTCGTCGTACTGGTTGTGCTCAAACTTGTTGATGGGCTTCCCGGCGCCACTCAGGCTGCGGAAGTCTCCCCAGGACATGGATTCCTGAATGAGGTCTTCCACCAGCCTCTCCACTGCCAGCGTGACCTTGATCTGCCGGCTGCGCAGGCCGACGTCCCTCTCCACCAGCGCCCCCTTGGCTGCAGCCGCCGTCTCATGCTCCTTCTGGAGGTAGTCATGGACCTGCTCCACTGCCCAATCCACTCGGAACTACCGGTATTGGCGCTCGCGCTGGCTAGGCGTCCCCGAGCCCACGCCCTCGTAGCTCAGGTAGTGGCGGTGCTGAGGAGCCACGTCTTTCACCTTCTCCTCATCTTCCATCGAACCCCCACAGCTCTGAAGCCGGGACTGGTGCGCCAGCACGGCACCGTATGCCTCCTCTACCCGCGCAAACAGCGCCTCGTATGCCGTAGCAGCGCCCGAGTCTGGATGGTACAGCTTGGCCATGCGCAGGTAGGCTTCTTTCACCTGCGCAGGGCTACTCTCGCCCTCATCCAGAAGCTCAAGCTGTAGCAGCTGGTAGCTCTCCCGAAGGCTGCAGCTCACACAGGGACCAGAACTCAGTTGCGGAGAAGGAACCGGCGGGCCAGGGGGAGCAGCGCGCAGCCATGACAGAAATCCCCATGGTGAATCAACAGCTGTATGGCGTAACTCATCTCTGCTGGTGACACACAGAGGCACACACCTGCCCAACAGTGACAAGAAACACGATGTTGCTTGTTGTACTTGTACTTGTTCCCACACTTAATTGTTAGCATAGGGATGTAAATCATGCATTTGAAAAGGTCACAGGATGCTTTTGATCCATTGTTTACATTTTGTTCGTAGCGGTCTAGCCTGAAATCCAGAACCAATTTTGCTAACATGCCCCTCCTTGTACTCCATGTCATTGCCAGGGATCGGTAAGGAGTGGAATGATATTAGAAACAGATTGGTGGTACCCACGCTGGTAGTAGTCCACTATTTGATGGAATTATGCACTTCTTCATTTGACACCTACTGTCACATGCATTAAAGATACAGCATGTAACCTCACAGACATGTAATCGGTGACTACAGTAACTATGCCCGTGTTATGAATGAACACCAGTAGCTAGCTGTCATCTTTATTACCTGGATAGCTAGAAGCTAAATCGTGCTAGCTGAACTCCATGGCTAACTGCATCGTTCTTCGCGCGTTTTAGATAAACAAAGTATCTAGCTAACAAGATACTAATTGCACTAACCTTATTCAAATACAGTCGCCCTTCTCATTAGTTTCAGACAGTATTATTTCACACTAGGTTCAGCGCCAGACAACAATCAGGTCGGATCACCTAGGTATAATAAGAACGGGTCGGACATGCTTGTTTGGTGCTGTTAGCTAACTCTCCCAATGAATGCAGGGAGTGGACGTTTTTGCCTAATCCTGTGTTTTTTTAAAACTACAGATAGACACTGAAGACAAAACTTAATGTGAACAAATGTGGGGTTTGAATATGCTAGCAGCATAGTCTATTGCTTTTGTTTTATATATTTTTTATTGCATTTTATTTCTAATACATTGAGTTGACTGTTCAATATTCATTTGTTTTGTTCAAACAAAGCATTGTCACACAAGCCTACTAAGATAACATTTTGTGCAAGTAGCCTGCATTTTAAAACAGATGATGTGTCCTCCCCAAAAAGAAAAAAGACACTGTGAATGTGTTGTACATGCAACTAAAGGCAGAATTCATTGGAACGTTTAAAAACAGGCTAATGCCGCGTTCATTTGTTGGTCGGAACTAGGAAACGGCATTTCCGACTTGTTAACTTGTTGAACGCAGCACGTGTATAACTACAACCAGTTAGTAAATCGAAAATGTACTTTCCTATTTCCGACTAGCACATGAACGCGGCATTATGCCATCTACGTCTACAGACAGCCATATATGGACGTTAGCCTGTAATCACTAGCTAGCAACCAAAAGAAACCAAACAGAAGACTGATGCAAACAAAGCAGAAAGAACGAAACGGAGGGACCTACCTGAATGTGGGACCTACCTGAATGTGTCCAATGGAAACTCTAACGAGACTAAAAAATACACTCCTGGGTACCAGTCTGTTTGTGCCATCATCATGCCCGTCCTTGCCGCTCCTTATGCAAACAATGACAATTAATTGACCAGACAGAAACAACTGATCTAGGACCAGGCTGTCAATGGCTCTCTTACGTTAAGCAGACGTTTACATTCAATTGGCCGTATGCTTGTTTATGTTCAAGAAACAAATAATTGTTCACTAATTTGTATAGGCTGCATAACACTGTTACTACATGTATTCGTATGTTTTCTATTGTTGGGTTTTTAAAAAATTATGATCAGAATTCACCACACAGTATTTGCTAATGAAAAGAAAAAAACAGCAGCCAAAATAAAATGTGTTAATTTATTGCAAACTTTGGAGACAATTCATTTTTCCAATTTAAGAATATACTGTAAAACAGAGGGGATTATAATTCCTCATATTGTTGTCGCTTGCCTTAAAAAAAAATGGAATGGCCCCTATCTCCATTATTCCCCCTTCAGGTCCCTGATTAGGAATGGCTCCAGCTCCATTATTCCCCCTTCAGGTCCCTGATTAGGAATGGCTCCAGCTCCATCAGGATATCTAAGAATATATCTTTGCCTTTGGACCCACATGCTTTCAGAGGGCCATCGAAAAGCTCCCTCATCTTTTTCTGGTTGGTTCTGTTAGCCCTCACTTCACTGTAGGTGTTTGGGGTGATGATTCCACTGCCCTGGAGTCTATCCAATAGGGGTTCCACCTGGCTCACTCTGTCGATCAGGGCCGTCCGGTGATGGTCCACAAAGTGTTTATCTGAGGTAGAGATAGGACATGGCTTGGTACTTTTGGCAGTGATGGAATGCAAAGCATAGATTATGTATTTGATAGTGCCTATATCCTTTAATGTTACGTGTTTGTGTGTGTGTATGTGTGTGCATGCGTGCACGTGTGTAGGGTGTGAAAATTGGAGGATAGGCGTGATGCACTTTTTCTAATTCATACAGGATTAAATAGGCTATGGGGAGTGAAAAATGCTGTTGAAGATTCTAGAGGAGGGCAGCAGTTGCACCTACAATATGTTGGAGAAGAAATGAAAAGGAAGGACTTTTGTCATTGTATCATCAAGATAAATACTTTAGGTATTGAATGTTTCCCCATAAACCATCACTAATTACAGTAAAACATACACTACCGTTCAAAAGTATGGGGTCACTTAGAAATGTTCTTCTTTTTGAAATAAAACTAGACACTCTAATGTACTTGTCCTCTTGCTCAGTTGTGCACCGGGGCCTCCCACTCCTCTTTCTATTCTGATTAGAGACAGTTTGCGCTGTTCTGTGAAGGGAGTAGTACACAGCGTTGTATGAGATATCTCGCATGGAATAGCCTTCATTTCTCAGAACAAGAATAGACTGACGAGTTTCAGAAGAATGTTCTTTGTTTATCGCCATTTTGAGCCTGTAATTGAACTCACAAATGCTGATGCTCCAGATACTCAACTAGTCTAAAGAAGGCCAGTTTTAATGCTTCTTTAATCAGCACAACCGTTTTCAGCTATGCTAACATAATTACAAAAGGGTTTCCTCATGATCAATTAGCCTTTTAAAATGATAAATAGTCATTTACAACATTAACAATGTCTACACTGTATTTCTGATCAATTTGATGTTATTTTAATGGACAAAATGTTTTATTTTCTTTCAAAAACAAGGACATTTCTAAGTGACCCCAAACGTTTGAACAGTATTGTACATTTTAATAACGTTGGCCTATTTGAGACAGGCTATATAACACCTGGTTTAGTGTTTACCTTTGTTCATCTTTGGTCCAGTTGCACTTGCCATTGCATCACCCGATGTTACGCAAGATCCTTGAGCTGTAAAATAGGCTTCATGAGATGCCACCAATCGAATAAAAATATGAATAGTAGGCCTAAAGATAAATCAAAATCAGCAAGCAATCTAAACGAGTGTTTATTGCATAATGTATTAGACCTATTTTGAGTTGCAAATTGAATATATACTACTGTATGCTATCATTCTGGTCAGAAGAGCAAAACAGAATGCTCGCAAAAGTGAAAGTAAAACTGTCAACTTAAAGTTTTCCTTCACCTACGTTATGGACATTTCAATGTAATTTATTAGGCCCAAGATCTAATCAAGTTTTGTTCTAGCCTACTTTTGGGTTAACTGAAGTGTTTTTTAAACCTTTCAAATATGAAATTATATATATATGTTTTTTTTAAATGTCCAATGGACGTGCCTCCTCCTTTATTCGACTTACATTTCTTGAATTCCGTCAGTTCCTCTGCGACATCTTGGCAGTTAATTGCACCCAAGACCTCTATAGCCACATTCACAGCGCCGTCTTCAGTGAAGGTACGGGTCAGAATGTCTACCAAGTCCACTGGGTCCGCTTTCTCTACAATGCCCCGGCGAACTTTTGGCTCCTGCTTTCGGTCACAGAGTTTACGTCTGAACTTCTTCAAATCAGCCTCACCCAAGTCATCAAGGACTCCAATTAATATATCGCCAACGGTTTTCGACATATTTTATGCCAAACTGTAATTTCAACAAGGTTTTGTGACTTTAGGCTACGCGTCTTCTATTATGTTGTCTAATAGGCTACTGACTGTCTTCTCTTCAAGGTACTGTACAATTCACACCGTCACACGTCATAGGCCAGGGGAGGTCCGTCAGCACACTCCAGCAGAAACAAAATAGCCTCATCCGTTACATTTTTACAAAAATGTCATTTAGAATTTATCTTAACGAATCTATTATATTATTTGTATATATTTTTGCCTGCTCATTTTAGTTTTATACCTTTCGAAATAATACAGAAAATGTAAATAGTATTTCAGTTATGTACAGTTTATTTACAATCATTTTACAAACAACATTGTTCCCTAAATCATGCAAATCACACACATTATATTCAACAGAACAAGCATTGTCCCCCTTAGCTTTATTTTGTCAGCAATAAAAGAGGTAGATATGTAAGAGTATAAAAATAGACTGATCCTCACAGTCAAAGTTAATGTCAAACATTGTTCAACAGCATGGATAACAGCATGGGTGGTAAACAGGGGTGTCATGCACCCATTATTTTAGAGGGGGAAATAAGTACTTGAGGATGGAGGGGGGTTGTTAATCACTAACCATGTCATTACCATAAAGAGCATCAGTATTGGAGACAGCTGGGCATACAGTTTCATTGAGCTCTTAATCTGCTGATGTTAATAGGAGGTAAGTCATACACTAAAACCAAATCAAATTGAAGGCTGCTACTTACTTTTTTAAATTCAGATTTTTCAGGGGGTGCTGCAGCAACCTCAACACGCTTACTTCCCACAGCTATGGCTACTACTGTATCACTTGGTAATAAAAGTGTTACACCAAACATTGTCTAATGTTGCAGATAGAAATCCCATGAATAGAGCCGATGTTATTCCTTTTCTACATGTCAAAGAGGCATGCTTATTCTACATAGCATTTTTCTAGGGATGTAGCCATAACACTATCAAGAGACAATAGCGCCAATGAGAACCAGTGGTGCTGGTACACTCCCTCTACTGCGACGCCCATGCTTCGCTGGACACTGGTGATGATACTGGTGCCCCCTGGCCTTGCCAGGATGACTCTGTACCCGTGGGTAAAATGTTCAGGCTGGCCAGGACCTCCTGTGCCGTCTTTCCCAACATCCCCTGCACGTCCAAGACGAAACGGTAGACGTAGCGCTTGCCCGTCGTTTTGTGGATGATGTTCTTGTGGTAGTAGTAGCGCAGGCCGCGGCTCAGCTTCTCGTAGTTCATCTTGGGCTTGTTCTTACACTGGCCCCAGCGCTTGGCCACCTGGATGAAACACAAAGGGGGTGATGGTTAAAAAAAGAACCACAAACACCTGATAGCATATTCCCATTGCTCAATCCTATGCTGGTTTCCAACTCCTACTACGAGTGGTTCAAATCTCTCACAATCAGTAGAGAAACCCACCTCTGCTGGGTCGGACATCTTGAACTCCCAACCGTCTCCTGTCCAGCAGATGAAGGTACAGCAGGCGGAGTCTAGAAGCAGCTCCAGTAAGAACTGCCACAATTGGATGGGCCCTGATCCTGAATAGAGAGAAATGCATATGAAAAACATTCTGAATTGTATTATCTTTAGCCCTAGACTGCATACAAAAGTTGTTTTTGCCTGCTACTCTTAAGATATACTATGAATTTGTTTCATTTTAAAAGACACAGTAATGACAAAAACACATTCTAGAGCAAACATACAATCAGGCTCCAATATACACACACACTTGTATAACAGTAGTAATGATAAGTCATGATAAGAGACTAGTCTCACCTGGATAAGCTGACATTCTCATCACTTGTCCTCCTTCCCTCTCGGGTCTTTGGGAGTGTGTACTTTTGCGTTTGGCCACACGGGGGCAGTACTGCTCTGAGGGCTGCTGTGGTCCAGGGGTTGAGGAACAAGATGGAGGGTGGTGAGGGGGCAGCAGGGATACGCAGTAGCTGGGAGAGGGGTAGTCTGGCCAGAAGGAGGGTGACGTCTTCTGTGCGTACAGTTTTTCACCTGAGTGACGGTGCTCAGCTTCACCTATGGAAGAGGAGGAGTTAGATATTGCATATATTATCAAAGTAATCATAGCCTATGGATTTCTCTGTGTGGTTATTTTTATAAGTTAAATAAACGAAGAAGAGCTGGTAATAACAGACAGCTTGAAAAATGATATGAATTAGACATTACACAACCTACAAAAAACTGGCAATATGTTTCTAAACACAAATAGGCCTAATGGTCATGCATTGGTTAATTCAATTTTTTTTGCATTATGTCTCAAATGTGTGGTCTTTCTTACTGAGGTGGTCCAGGCAGACAGTGCTGGGGGTCCCTCTGTGGCTCGTTCCTTTTCCAGGGAGGACAGAGTTGCTGGTGCTGGCATCCTCCATGCCTGGGCTGAACTGTCCACTCTGGGCTGGGGAACACAGGGGCACAAGGCTGTGGTACGTCTGGGTGGAATCCTGGAACCCCGCTTGAGACTGGCCCAAAGTCAGCCCATCTAATAATGGATAGAGAGAAAAAAGGAATGAACAATCATGATCAATATTCATTCATTTCTAATACTACAACAGGTGTTGATAATAGAATCATTCTCAAAATGATAGAAACATATGCATTGGAGAATAGGGGACTGACACTCACCACTTGGGTATGACGTCCAACAGTTAAACTCTGGGTATGAATCCAGGTTGAACAGGACAGAGTCACTGGAGGTTACTGAAAAAAAAAAGAATGAAAGACGTCAAAAATAAAAACACGTGAGCAACATTGGAAGTTAGTCAATGGTCATTGACAGGCCTATCTAGTGATTTTATCCCCCAGAATTCTTATCAGAGTGGTCTAATAAAGTGGTTGTTAAACAGCCTCTATAAGAGTCTTTATATGCGTACCTTTGTTGTCGTACGGACGTGGATTCTTCTGCGGCTCTCCAGAACTCTCTGGATACTGCTGCTGCTCGGGTCCTTTACTGTCTAATAGAAAAGACAGGTCTTCGTCACTGTAGTCTGGAGGTCACAGAGATGGAAGAGAAGGATGGGGATGAGTCAAAAGGCATAAAGATCTGAACAGAACTCAAAATGGAATAAAAATAGAAATGGTTTAGAATGTAATGAGTTATATTGATATGAAGGGGTCACAAGCTTATCTCGAAAAAGTGTCTAACTGCTATTTTTGAAGCAATAATAATGTTATGGTCTACTACTATTACTCATTCTTATTTACGTTTAATAATAGTAATAATAATACATTAATATATATCTATTCAACAACTATTCTGAGGCACCCAGAACAAAATCTCAACAATACCCATTTTAGTTGAATGGAGGGAGAAAGGGAAACAGAGGGAAAGAGGAGGAAACGCCAGCGGAGGGAGTGTGACAGAGTAGTGATGAAGGGGGAGGAGAGGGGCTCTAAATCTGTTGGAGAAGGAAGTCTGGAGGAAAGGATTAGGGAAAGAGAGAGGGAGGGTCTTTAACCCGACCACCCGGCCTCGCTCTACCTCCCTCAGTCAGACTGACATTCCACCAAACAGTGCATGGACTCACACCCCAGCAGCCCTTTTCCTGACGCAGCCCTCGGTTGGGTAGAAGAAGCAGATGTCAAGGTCTCATTTTGAGTTCCTGACAGGGCTGATGAGATACTAACTATGCAAAAAACATTTCCGTTGTCCTTCAACTACTACACAGAGCTACAGGAAACATAGCTCAAAATCTTATCATAGAAAAATGTGGATACTCTGAAAGTTATTTTCAGAGGGAACAATGAGAACTAATAAAGTTGATGATTAATCAGAATTCTAGTGGCGTTGGTGACAGTTATTTGGTTTGGGGTGTAGTTCAATCTGAACTTTTGCATTGATAAGTGTTCATCAATAAGTTATCCAATGAGAACATGACTTACCATATGATGCAAAGTCCAAACCAGCAGGGACTTCCTGTGTCCTAAAGTCTTCCATATAATATCCAGCTTGGTACATATCCATCTGTGTGGAAAAAGTGGAATACATATGTCATGCCCATTTTATTGTGGAACATCTTTTTCATACAATTTTACAGCTTTGGTTGATATGCATAATCGGATTTCTTTAAAATGGTCTCTGAAAATGTAAATATATATTGCATTCTTAATCATTTTAATAAGTGTTCGTGCAGGCTGCATACATAAACAAACTTAAAATCGCAGGAGTCAAAATCCTACCTTTATTTTAGAGTCTCTGGTGTCTATGTTTCTCTCGTTGGATTTCAGGATGGTATCCCAGTACGTATTTGACGGGAACAGTTGCTTCCACTTGGAGTTCAGAGTTACAGTTGTGTTGTCTCCCTCTGCCCGGCCCAGTCCCGTTATAAAGCAGCGGAGCTTTGAGGGGCGTGCCTGCTCCCCGGTGCAAAGGAATGTGTCCTCTTGCTTCGTGACTCCCCAGTCCCAAAAAACTGCTGTTTAACTGGCCGTGACGTCAGCCACGACTCACGAACACAGATTTGGCAGCCAGACACACACCCATTCACAAAAATGTATCATAAAATGGTCAATTGAGCGCCCAAAATCTAATTAACATTGCATGCCCAATTGGCTATCTTACTCCCATGATAAATTGACAACCCATTCATGATCATATAATGTATGGAGAGTTTATTAGTGTATTCATAGCTATATTTTATAGGAATACAACTTGATCTACAAATTATTTTATTTAAATTAGGCCAATATAAAACTAGCCAATGTACTGAGAAAATGTTTTCCCCCCAATTAGGTCAATAGCGACTACCCAATCGGCTACACCAAAACGCCTGTATGCCTATCAATTGGCTATTGACTTAATCATTAAAAAATCTATGGAAATCATTACCTTTCTCTATGCTTGGCAACGTCGACTAAGTATAAACCCATGCTAGCCAGGGCGGAGGAGAGATAGGGTGTTTTAAAAATCAGAACTTGCAAGTTGCTTATAATGAGGTGGGAGGCCATGAGCATATCTTTAGAAGCCATTCGACAGAACAATAGCCCGTAAACTACATGCTGAAGCTCTGAAATCACGGTGTGAGTGGCCTGAGCAGATAAGGCCCGCACAAGCGCCTTGTATAAACAAACACCGCAATTTTCCCCATCAGAGAAAAAAATACATCTGGAAAAGTGAGCTGCCAAGTCGTGCACGGTGTGGGAGACACACGAGTCGTGATTGGGACCCCCCTGTCTCCAAACAAGGACACATGGGGGTTCGAGTTACACAACCTCCTGGCCGGCCTAATGATGACGAGTCCAACATCAACTCAACTGATTTACCAACTGAATGACACAATGAAAAACTCCAGAATATTACAAAGCTGAACAAAGCCATAACCTTAATCAAAATATCTCATAGATGATCTTAATAAATAAAAATAGGCCTAAACATTGTTCAGTGGACTGAAAGGACAGTTCAACTATTTTTCGTTATTTCCTTCCACAAATGAGGAAACTTTTAAATGTATAAGACAGAAAATGCATACTAAATCTAGGCATACTAGTAGGCTATTAATGCTGTGCCTTGTAAAGGGCTTGGGATCATCTCAGCTGGGCTATTTATTTATTTGAATTTATTTTGACATAAAAGGCCAAAGAAAGTTTCGATTTTCTGAACATATTATGGTGATAGACAAAGTAAAGTAGGTATGGGCTACTCCACGCATGCGTTGAAGCCAGATTGAGGCATAAACAATGTGTGATAACTTTCATGATAAACCCATGGAAATTGATCATTAAAGACAAATCTTTTCTAATGAAATACAGAAACTCACATTTTCTATTGTCTAACTTTGCACACTATTAAATAATAAACAAAATTCATAAAACATTGTTTTAAAGTCCCCTTTCACATTCAACCTCAAGGAAGTGCATTGTGTCTATCATATTATAGCCATATCTATAGACACCATCTATAGGCCTACTTGCAGACTCAAAAAGTAAAGGCCTTAAAATATGCCCTTTCCTACATCGACGATAGATGGTTATTTGTCAGAGAACATTTAAATGATCCGTTTGCTAAAGGGAACATGGTCTTTCTTTGTAACCTACTTTGCGATGAGGTTCTTTTTATCACAGTGTGCAAGTTTGCGGTCAGAGATTTTTAGACATCAGTTGCAATTTCCGGAGTCATATTTAGAAAAACTACAGGAAGGCTATACAATGTTCATTACCACTATGGTTATTATGGTGAGGCTATTCAAGTTTAGAAAGTTGCAAGCAACAGGCGTTTGAATGACAAACGAATGTATTTCTCTCAACAATGTCCAAGAACAAATTAGAAATAGGCCTACATTCATTTGTAAATGACATGTTGCTTGGAACACACGTGATGTAATGTGTTTGTGCACCTCAAAATGCATGATGGCAATAAATATGAGAACAACACTCGGAGCAAAGCCTATAGAAGCCCAACTCTATCTGCACCTTTATCGCTCCATGTCCAATCATCAGCCTGATCAACTTTTAGGCACAGTCAGATTAAGAAGATTGTCATCGTTGGTTTGTAGGCTAATCAGCAGGTTTGTGTGTGCAATGTTGTAAGAAATGAAAAAGGACTTCGTTTCACCAGTAGGGACCCAACCCTAATGCCTTGTTAGAGTGACTTCACTTCCCAATTTAGAGTGAGAGAGAAAAAAAAACTGCCATCCGGTTATGGACTAAGCAAGAATTGTTGCTGCAATGGTTTGCGCCAAAGGGTAAATGCGCTTGTGTATGGGTTGATGTGATTCAGGCAGGCTATCCAGACTAGTTATAACGTGTTTAAATGACTAGATGAGAATCAACGACTGAGTGACTGCTACAATGGACTGTACGATAAAGGTAGGCGATTGAACTGGTTTTAATGTCGCTTGTGAAAACGATACGCAGCCACCCACTGAGTCGTTTAGCACGTCTCTGTTTGCTGAGTGAGAGAGGCAAAGCGATGATGCGAGGTCCCCACTCTTTCCTTCTTGTACAAAATTTCCTCTTCCTTCCCGTTCGTGGTTGTATGTCGGCTCTTTAATAACACAAGTAACCACTACATCTTTACACACCGATAAAAACGAAATGGTGTCCAGCATTGCACGCGTAAAAAGGAGCGCGCAGAACTCGCTATTTTAATTGTTTCGTTTAGTCAAGTTTAATGCAGACGTTACTGGGTTAAAAGCACATATGCTAGTTTAAAGAAAGTTAAAGGTGATTTAAAGAAGTGATGCATCTGTCCCAATTGACGATAAAGACGACACATTACACAGCATATAAGCAATCTTGATCAGTACATGTTTATTGGAGCGCGCTCGTTGCAGGTGTCTTGGCGCCATGGAACGTATTTGGAGTATAAAGGCCACTTTCCATAGAGTTGGAGGATCGAAATCCATGAGATGACTGGTATTTCATATTTTACATTTATTTCAACATTAAAATCAACATTACCACAACATATGAATAACTGTTAGTATTATTTTATCCAATTAACAAAAGGACTTCGGGAAATTCTTCTTCTTTAATCGAATTATTAAAATGGGGTATAATAAAATAAAGACGATCTAAAGCTTACCGAAATTGATGAGAATAACTAGGCCTAAATATGTAGCCTAACTTATTGGAATAGATCAAATATTGACTTATCTAATGGTTTTGAAACGCATTTTTATCATGAAGGTGGGGCACAAACCCTGACCAAGACAACCGAACAGCATCAATTCCAAATATAACGTATTGAGGTATTCCTTGTTATAGCAATACCGATTATTATTTTCACATAATAGGGTGATTTTAACCAAACAGTTAACGAATAGTTCGACCAAAATATGTAGCGCCTGATTAAATAGCTTGTCCTGTAAAGCAACAAGGACCTTCAACTTTGAGAAAAAAAAGGCACTAAAACAACGAATGGATATTCTGACAAGGTTATAAACCTCACGATCAATTCAGCCTATTTGCAGAACGAAACATATCAATTTAGAGGCTAATAACGAAACGAAATAAACGATTTAACATGTTTTGAAATTGGTTCCTCCACCATGTTGATGATATTTTAAAGTAGCTAAGGCATTGGAATAAGCCATTTACATTAACATGTTATTAAACTTGATTAAAATGTATATGTTTTGGACCAACAACTTTAGCCTACTTTCACGCATTGCAGGTGTCCATCCTGTTTCTCGTCCACTGAAATCAAATCACTTCCAGAAACATATAACGAAATTATCATTACTTTTCTTCATACCCTACAGCTATTACAACATATAAGACTAACATACTTAGGCTACTATTTGGATAACCTGAGGGAGGGAGTAAATAGGCTACTTCTGGTTACTGAAAATGGATGTTATTGCAGTGACATAGAGAGCGTAATTTAGGAGCACGCACACATACACTTTAAAACTTTAAATATGAAGGCCCATCTACTGAAACATGGATATTTTCTAAAACATCCAGATAAAGTCAGTTGTTTTTGTCACAAAGTTATTTAAAGAATATAGAGGCCTGAACTGCAAACAGAAGCGCTTGTCAGGTGTTGTTATCTGAGCTCTGCAGGCTTCCTGTCTCAAACCTCAGACTTTCCGCACACATTTCCGCTCCCTCCACACGAAAAAGGCAACAGACGTTACAAAACAGAATCAAGTCACTGGATGTGTCGAGGTACTGCATTGTTTTAGATGTGAATACATTAACTCTGAATATTGCCAAGAGGACCGTGCTCATTCTCCATGTGTATCCTTTATTATTGGCAGCTACAGTACATGCCTTGTTTCGACTGTCTAAAAGCCATGTAACAGAAGCCATGATGTCGCCATATCAAAAGTTGTGAAAACCACATGTTTTTGCATGTTGAAGGAGCAGCTGCTGCAGGCCTTTGCAAAATCAGCTCGACTCAACCTCTACTTCTGCTTTCTTGGCCTCAACACCATATTGAGGACAGAGTTGGTCACATGTTACATGGATCACCGTAGTGAATTAGTGATCAACTGCATACAATAAGCAAAACAAACCGTTTCTTGATATATGGCTCTGGTTTCAATAGGCAGTTATTTATTCATTTAAATTGTGATAAACAATTGCATAATTTACTTTTTATCCATTTACTTTTTAAAATCATCGACGATTGAATATTTAGCGGAGTCAATCTTTTCTTGTTTGGCAATGAACATTCACCTTGGTAGACAACCTCTTTGCAATTCGAGGCCTCTGGATTGGCACCATAAGCACAGATCAAAGCTAAAATACATTCACAACATAAATCAACTTCAGCAATGATATGGAACAAAAGTTAATCTAACCATAGTTATGCATGTAGACTGCAATGCATTTGGTTTAGACTAATAATCAGTCTCCCTTGTGAATCAAAGATATACAGTTGAAGTCGGAAGTTTAAATGTATTTGGCTAAGGTGTATGTAAACTCAGTTTTTCACAATTCCTGACATTTAATCCTAGTAAAAATTCCCTGTCTTAGGTCAGTTAGGACCACCACTTTATTTTAAGAATGTGAAATGTCAGAATAATAGTAGAGAGAATGATTTATTTCAGCTTTTATTTCTTTCATCACATACCCAGTGGGTCAGAAGTTTGCATACACTCAATTAGTATTTGGTAGCATTGCCTTTAAATTGTTTAACGTGGGTCAAACGTTTTGGGTAGCCTTCCACAAGCTTCCCACAATAAGTTGGGTGAATTTTGGCCCATTCCTCCTGACAGCGCTGGTGTAACTGAGTCAGGTTTGTAGGCCTCCATGCTCGCACATGCTTTTCCAGTTCTGCCCACAAATGTTCTATAGGATTGAGGTCAGGGCTTTGTGATGGCCACTCCAATCCCTTGACTTTGTTGTCCTTAAACCATTTTGCCACAACTTTGGAAGTATGCTTGGGGTCATTGTCCATTTGTATGACCCATTTTCAACCAAGCTTCAACTTCCTGAATGATGTCTTGAGATGTTGCTTCAATATATCCACATAATTGTCATTCCTCATGATGCCATTCATTTTGTGAAGTGCACCAGTCCCTCCTACAGCAAAGCACCCCCACAACATGATGCTGCCACCCCCGCGCTTCACGTTTGGGATGGTGTTCTTCAGCTTGCAAGCTTCCCCATTTTTCCTCCAAACAAAGCGATGGTCATTATGGCCAAACAGTTCTATTTTTGTTTCATCAGACCAGAGGACATTTCTCAAAAAAGTACGATCTTTGTCCCCATGTGCAGTTGCAAACCATAGTCTGGATTTTTAGGCCGGTTTTGGAGCAGTGGCTTCTTCCTTGCTGAGCGGCCTTTCAGGTTATGTCGATATAGGACTCGTTTTACTGTGGATATAGATACTTTTGTACCTGTTTCCTCCAGCATCTTCACAAGGTCCTTTGCTGTTGTTCTGGGATTGATTTGCACTTTTGGCACCAAAGTACGTTCATCTCTAGGAGACAGAACGCGTCTCCTTCCAGAGCGGTATGACGGCTGCGTGGTCCAATGGTGTTTATACTTGCGTACTATTGTTTGTACAGATGAATGTGGTACCTTCAGGCATTTGGAAATTGCTCCCAAGGATGAACCAGACTTGTGGAGGTCTACCATTTTTTTCCTGAGGTCTTGGCTGATTTATTTTGATTTTCCCATGATGTCAAGCAAAGAGGCACTGAGTTTGAAGGTAGGCCTGGAAATACATCCACAGGTACACCTCCAATTGACGCAAATGATGTCAATCAGCCTATCAGAAGCTTCTATAGCCATGACATTTTCTGGAATTTTCCAAGCTGTTTAAAGGCACAGTCAACTTAGTGTATGTAAACTTCTGACCCACTGGAATTGTGATACAGTGAATTATAAGTGAAATAATCTGTCTGTAAACAATTGTTGGAAAAATGACTTGTGTCCTAACCAACTTGCCAAAACTATAGTTTGTTAACAATACATTTGTGGAGTGGTTGAAAAACTAGTTTTGTAAACTTCCGACTTCAACTGTATCTAGGAACTGTAAGAGAGATTAGGTGGGAAGCAGGTGTTGGACAAGTAAATATTTGTTTGCTTTTGCACTGTGTTTGAGTTCCAATAGAGGTTATTAAGCTAGAGTTCTGTTGTGAATGTGAGGATGTGAATGTGAGGATGTTTCACAACAGTTGGTAGTACATGGTTGTGGTACAAGGATGTGTCACTATTGGTGAACAGCTCGAGCACCACCCTATGCGGCTGATTCATAAGATGATTATCTGATGTGCTGCTAACCATCAACCATTAAGCAGCTGAACCTGAGACAACAGACTTCTAACTTACAGTCCTACATGTTCTGCCTGTGTATGGTTCTGTTGGCTTATGTATTTTGTTCAACAGCCCTTTTTATGGCAGTATCTAGTATTAGCCTTAGGTGGGCCTAGTACACTCAGTACAAACCGTTCAATAGATAAAAATGGCCTAAGTGTGATAGTGCACAAATATGCTGAAAAAAAAGAAGAAAAAGATTGTCACTTGGACAGCAGAACTGACAGGACTTTAAAATGTGTGTTTGTAGTGTGTATGCTGTGTGTGTGCAGACAAAAATTGTTTTCAAAACTATTTTGTGTCCCTCAGCAACAGGGCCTAGCTTCTACGAAACTCATTGAACAGGAAGTCAGTTGTGGCATTGGCGGTCAGGCCACATTCGGTATATTTGTGTCAGTTTGCAAGCTATAGAGGGAGAGGGAGAAAGAGCAGGTGTATGAGCTTGTGAATGCACAAACACGCCATTGAAACAATGAATGAACCTAATGAAAGATAAGAAGTTCGACAATTGATCACTCCAATGCATAACATTACAATATGAGAATGGTGCACATGGCCCTCTCCGTGAATCGTTGCTGCTCAGCCTCAACCTCTTCTCAGCTCAGCCCTTAGTTTCACTTCTGCTGTCAGGGCCTCTGCACAACATGAGAGGAGGAGGGAGACAGACAGGGAGAAGAAAGAGAGAAGCGAGAGGAAAGAGACAGAAAGAGAGGAGAGAGAGAGGGTAACGGTCAGGGAGGAAAGTGTGGTGGACCTGTGATGTGTTGTTCCTCTACCACTGAAAACAAACATCACATGTACTAACATTTCAGTGTCAGTACTGAAATAATATTACGACAGTTTGATATATTAATGTCATTCAATTAAGCTTCAATGTTGCTATAGCTAACAGTCCTGTCACTGTTAGTCTGAAGAAGGAAATGCCACTAAATGTGTACCATGCATGAAACACTTTACAATGCTCAGGTAAGACAATGGAAGTGCGGCACTTTGAACTTCAATCAAGGCTGTGTATTCTTGCTGTTCCACGTACCCAATCCTCCCCTACCTTCATCAACCCTAGGTTGTTTTCCAGCTTTAAATGAGCCACATCTTTACACTGTGGCCCCCCTCTGTTTCCTTTCCCTTGGCCTGTGCCAAAAGGTTTCTCTGCACATGGGGGCCAGATTTCCTGTGGGCCACCGAAAAAGCCCAGCACTGACGTACGAGCCACAAAGACAATAGTGAAGTCCTCTAAACACACACGCACTTAGACCTACACATATATACTTACCCACACAAAGACTCAAAAACAAGGCCTATCCTTACCCACTGTATAGACACTCCTTCGCAGACACACACACACACGCACACACACACACACACACACACAAGAGTGCCATCTTGAAGAATGGTTTGGAGTTTGGGGGCCTTTGTCAGCGTTAAACACAGGAAGCAGCACAAAGAAAGCGTCTCAAATCTTGATCTGACTCCACCAAGCTCCCCCCCATCACCCCAATCCCAACGAATTAAAACTGTGACAAAGATCACGGAAGCTCTCATTTCTCCAAACGTCGATGCCAGTGTTCCGCAAGTAACTGCAATCAAACATTATGATACAGCTAAATTGATCAATAATGACAGTGATTTATAAACTTCATGCCACAATCCTCTATTTTCCATGTAATATTCCTCAAGTCACCAATCACATATTCTAAAGACATCTGGACTATAACAAAGTTAGAAACGTGAATGAATAAATCCTTCATCAATAGAACAAGACTCATTAGGGTGTAAAATTTCATCATGCGTGTTCCATTCAACGTAGTGTGGAAAAACCTCAGAGGTGTGAGCAGTTTCCTGGCTACCATCATCACATGACTAGTTGTGGCCAACACTTACCGTAACCGCTGACTCCACTGTTTGTCCATGCCGGCAGGAAGCACTGTCCGTGGTGAGCGAGGACCAGTCCATTTTCGAGTCGCCCTTCCCTGCCGCCACGACCATGCACATGAAGGGCGAGATGACGTCACCGGGAAGCTTCAGCCAGGCCTCCGAAGAGAGCCAAGAACCCACCGAGCCGGAGTGGGCCGGGCCGGGAGCACAGAACCCTGGGAAGAGAGGAGAGCACATCAACGGAACCAGGTGAGGGAGGGCGCATCACAGAGAAGTTATACCACTTATTTAGTGTTATATATACCACATTCCCACTTATTTAGTGTTATATATACCACATTCTCACTTATTTAGTGTTACATTTACCACATTCCCACTTATTTAGTGTTATATATACCACATTCTCACTTATTTAGTGTTACATTTACCACATTCCCACTCATTTAGTGTTATATTTACCACATTCACACTCATTTAGTGTTATATATACACCTCATTCCCACTTATTTAGTGTTATATATACACCTCATTCCCACTTATTTGGTGTTATATATACACCTCATTCCCACTTATTTAGTGTTATATATTTTTTACATTCAAGAGAGTTTACCATCACCATAATAAATACTGCAACAGGATCACACAGAATCATACCAGAATATTACTCATCTCCCTATTCTCTCTCTCAACAGTCGTGAGTCCCCTGTGGACTGCAGTGTGACCAAACGCTCCAGACACATGAGCAGCAACGAAGGGGGTCAGCTGGCCTACCAGGCCTCGTACCCTGAGCCCCGCGCCAGCCCCCAGACCGCCACCCCGCCCAACAGCGCCACAGAGGAGAAGAGAGTCATAGTGCCCGCAGGTGAAGTGCCAACACACTCAGTGGAGGGGTGCCCAGATCCTAAGGCACACAAGGATCTGCGAAGAGAATAGGCTGGGATGGTGTTCCCATCATATTGCCTTCACCTGTTAAATGATCTTCCATCATTTGGGAGTCAGCCATTAAGAGCAGATTTTAGGGACTGGGAAGGGAGCACATTTTTAGAATGGAATCCAGCCAGTGAGTCATTGTTGGGAGATTCCACCTAAGATGACATTCCAAACATGAGGTGTGTTAAATCTATACAATTCATTGACAAGACTACAAGGTTTGATTCTTAGCCTGAGTCACACAGGCCAAGCTATTCTAGTGGCCATGATAATACACGGATATTACATCACAGCTGTGTTAAACAAGGACAATGAAGACCCTAGGGCAGGGCCCCATACCCCCCAAGTTCTGAACACAAAAACATTGATAATAGTATTTTTATTTTGGGACATACATTTTTTTATAAAAACACCAGCAAATCAGCTACAAGTGATTTACATTCTGTTAAAGTATTCCCACACATAATAGATAGATAAAAATGTAAGCAAGGTTTGAAATTATGTTTTAATCAAATATCTGTTTGGGCATCTTGCGGTCAATTTGCAGTCAACAAATGATTTGTAATTATGTTCCAGCCCCCTGACCATCCGCTCATGAAAAAGAAAAGTTGATGGTCAGGACCCACTTCTGGGACACCGGATGAAAACGCTTTCAGTGTAAACTTAAACCAAATAGAAAGTATGTAGAAAATACAAAAGGACCTATTTATTTTTCAATAACAGCCTATAATCTTTGAAAACTAACAATCAACTAAATAAAAGCTAGACAATCAGATTTTGTAATGTTTGAGCATAAGAACACTGCATTAGCCATGTCAAAATGCATAGAATTGTAGGAGATTAGGTATGAAACTGCAACATTCTCTCTCCGCTGCCAAGATATGTTTTACTTATTATTTGGTCTGCGTCTGTTTTTTTTCTCACCGCTCAACCCTTATGGTGGGTCGCAACTCAAAAGACAACTCAATTGGTGGGTCATAAAGCAAAACAGTTTGGGAACCCATGCCCTAGGGTACAGACAGAGGCAAGGCATCTAACTACTAGCTGATATTTTGGGGTATTCACGAGGTCCAAAACGTCATCTTTGGGTTCTTACTGTACATTTAAAAACACCTTTAGTTTCATTTGAGGAGAAGAAAACATTTACAAGTAACTTCTCAACTTTATGAGATGATGGGTCTGTGTGAGTTACAACAACCTCCTGTTACCACGACTTACCAATCTCTCTTCCTTCTCTCCCTGTCCTCCTCTTCCTCCTGGTCCCAGACCCTGAGGTGTGGACCCAGGACCATGTGCGCCAGTGGCTGGACTGGGCCATCAAGGAGTACAGCCTGGAGGAGGTGGACATCATGCACTTCCACACACTGGAGGGCAAGGCCCTCTGCAAGATGACCAAGGAGGATATGATGCGCCTCACGTCCGCCTACAACGCAGACATCCTGCTCGGCCACCTCAATTACCTCCGACAGAGTAAGGGTTACGGCCTGGGACTCGTAGAAACTTTTCATATGACCATTTTCATACTCCATGAGGACATAACTGATCTATGTAACCTTCTTTGAATCTCTTTTTAGGCAGCCCTACTTTCTCCTACCCCACAACTCCAACCAACAACACACAGCAACAACCCCGACTACAGGTTAAATCAGGTAAGACAATTAACTTCACAACTCATTACCAAGAACACAGTGACAGTGTAAAATCCTTAAACTGCATGCATAAAGAACCTGGAGCTAGCGAGCATTGAGATAAACAGCCTTAAAATGAGATGGGGATTAAAATGGAGGGGTTTTGTGGCAGGAATAATCTATTTAAACCTCTCTCAGAGGCAGATCAAATACTTCACTCATTCAAAATGAAGTGTTGAGTTGCTATTTCAGATTACATAGTTTAGAGCGCTTTAAAGGTTTTTGGCGGAGCGTTTCCCTGAGTTGATGACTCTTTGACGAGTCCACGACTCAGTCAGTTTCAGACAGGAAACAGCTGCACCGGCAGAGAAATGGGCGAGTATGGGTCCCACGTTGGGACACAATTGACAATCTAGTGGCAACAGAGATGTCCCGGTCAAAAGGACACTCACCCCAAGGAATACTGGACCATCTTCAGCTCTCTGTCTGTTTTCTTCTGGCTGCTTCAAATCACTCTTTTAAGTCTCAGCTTTTGGGCTTTCTTCCATAGACTGTAAAAAAATAAAAATATGGACGAAGCCATCGATGACGATACCCCATTGTTTGCTATGGGAATGCTCAGTGGTGCATTTGATGATCAGGAAGTATCATTTCAGTGTGTCCCCATCTTGCTACATGGGAGGAGTTTTTGGAAACATTGCATGCGCAGTTTGAGCTACTCTGGGAAATTACGTTGCAGGCTAGGTCAGTGTTGACCCCTCATGTAGTATGTCAAGTTGAAGACCCTCCGAGGTACCGCAGGCTGACATTAGCAACTAAATGATCCTTATAACTTAGTCTGTCCAATTAATCGGACATGCAACTGGCGAAATGGAAGCAATTATTGATACCATGATTGTGTTTGGAAAAAACTGCTTCCTTCTATGGCTGCTGGGTAAATACACTTGAATTCAATCACTTTTGACAGTCCCCCTTTTGATTTGAACAAAACATTCCATACATATTTGCCCATTGTAGAAGTTCTCAGTAAGTTACTTTTTGGACCCAATTGCAAAAACATTCAAGAGAAAGGTGCTCAAAGTTGACCTATTTTACAAACCCCACCATACCACGAGACAGCTATGTCTTCATCACTGGAACAGAAACGGTTGAGATTGCTATCATTTAAAAGCTTACAGTGTTGTCAAACTATTTTATACTTTCTTGAAAATAAAAATGTAATTTAACCTGAAACATAAATTATCAATAAACGCTGAAACTCCGATTTGTTTCATATTCAAGGTCCATTCTATTTCTATGATTGACACCCACCCTGTATTAAAGAGCATGTTGTGTCGCCAACCAATGGCGGGCACAACACAAAAACCTCAGATGATGTAAAGTAGGGTCTAATCTACAACATATGCATATATGAAGAAAATAAGAGTTTACGCGTTTTTAGATTATTAACGTTTAAAAAAAAAAGGTCAAAAAGTCAATTTTCATTTAAAAAACATTTACTTGAAAACCCTTTAAGCTGAAAACCCTTTAAGACATCATATTCAACTGTTTATCCTTTCCAGCGATGAAGACATGGATGTCTCATAGTATGGTATGCAAAATGGGTCAACTTTGAGCATCTTTATCTCCTGAATGTTTTGGTATTCAGGTCCAAAATGTCACTTTCTGACCACTTCTTCCATGTACAAACATTTTATGGAAAGTTTTGTTTAAATCAAAAGGGATGCTGTCAAAAAGTGATAGAATTCAAATGGATCCACCCTGCTACCCCTCTCTGAACTTTCTTCCTGTGGATGCCTCGTCTCACCCTCCGTTCTTTTTGAGCAGAGAACAGCTATGAGGAGATAGGCAGAAGGAACAGCTGGTCATCGAACCCCATGCTGCCTGCAGTAACCAAAGGTACAATAACCGACATCACATCTCATTCTCAGTGCTTTACATTTCTTGTGAGCACTAAGGCAGATTCATACTAATAGTTGTATCAGATATTAGTTCTAGAAATTATTACTACAGTGTTTCACAGTGGAGGCAGAATAAATTCATTAAGCATTTTGTAGTTCAAGATGGAATAATGATAGAGAAAACTAAGAGTAAACAGAGAACTTTGTCCACATGTTTTCATCATGTTGTTTCTGATTTAGGTTCTCCCATGGAGCACCAACACAGCACCAGAGTCACAGAGCCTCCGCCGAGAATTGTGCAAGGTGTGCATCTGAACTGCTTTCTCGTTTCCTGATCCTAGTATGTTGTAACACTGGTATAACCTTTGTACCATAGTCAAGCCAATGTCTTAACAAAACAATCTAACCTTCCAACCCTTAATTTCCTTGCAGACCCATACCAAGCATTAGGTCCCCTCAGCAGTCGTCTAGCCAACCCAGGTGAGAGCATATCCCATAATGCACCATGTTAAACTGGTGAACCAAAAAGGTGGTGACAAATGTGGCCTTTACACTGTCTGCTTTGGTGTCATGAACTGTAACACTCCAAAATAGATTGAATAGGAGAAGAGAGGGCAGAGGTATTCCTTAAAAAGAGAATAAATAGTCATACATTCCCTGTCTGGGATGGCACATAGACAAAAATGTCCACCTAGACAATAGCATTATACATTCGCCCTTAGCAAAACTAGGCTGAAACATTTTAATTATTGTCTCCCGTTAACCAGAATTACCCTGTTTGACAGAATTAATTCTGTATCTCCTCACAGAAGGCCAGGCCCTCCACTCCAAGAAACGAACAGGCAAACACAGTTCATACAGGCTGCCTGACCCCAGCGCTCACAGGCCTGTGGGTAGGTTTCTGCCTGGTCCACCCACGTTCTGTCTCTCTCCATGACACACAGTGAAAAAGGTCACATTTGCAGAAGTAGCTCAAACTTGAAAGTGTATTTAGAATCCTGGTGGTATCTCTTATGCAAGTTATATTCTCAGACACAAACGGGTCATAGATTGATATGACAATAGCAAATAGTCCACGAGAAGGAGATATCAATGGTGCATGAATTAAACTGCATGTGAATAAATGTAATTGTATTTTCGTGTCAAATTGCCAGTTGGCAACCTATCCCTTACGGGATTAATTGATAAACAAAAATGACAATCATTCACAGTGATAATTCTTCCTGTGTTCTGTGCAGTGCACATCGCATAAAGAATGAAATGGAAATCAATACATAATAATGGATAAGGATATTCAAGCAAAAAAACATCTTAAAATCTATACAAATACAGAAAAATTAAGTGTGTATGGATAAAACGACACTAATCTACAACCAATCCTACTCTTAAGAGAAGCATTTCAGAAACAGATCTTGCTCGCTTTAACAGAATCCAGCCCTTTGATGCATCCATTCCCCTCACCCCCTGTCCCGTTTCTCTTCCAAGGCTCTGGACAGATCCAGCTGTGGCAGTTCCTGCTGGAGCTGCTGTCGGACAGCAACAACTCCAGCATCATCACCTGGGAGGGCAACAACGGCGAGTTCAAGATGACCGACCCGGACGAGGTGGCCAAGCGTTGGGGCGAGCGCAAGAGCAAGCCCAACATGAACTATGACAAGCTGAGCCGCGCCCTGCGCTACTATTACGACAAGAACATCATGACCAAGGTGCACGGCAAGCGCTACGCCTACAAATTTGACTTCCAGGGCATCTCACAGGCCCACCAGAGCCACGGCGGAGAAGGGGGCATTGTTAAGTATCAGACTGAGGTATCTTATGCCCAGCCCTACCACAGCCACCAGCCAAAAATTAACTTCATGAACACGCATGCCGCCCCTATGCCAGTGTCCCCTGGGAACTTTTTTGGGCCGTCTACAACTTACTGGAACTCAACAACCAGCCCCATGTATCCGGGGTCTCCCATGCCAAGGCACCCGGGGACTCACTCCCACCTGAGCTCATACTATTGAGGTATGGGTGTCTTGCACTAGACTGGATGGCAGAGCTTCCTGAAACAGACTGATATCCAAGATACCATCCACAATGCATCTGGTCTTTAACATCTAAATTACGTTGTAACGCTATGCGAGTTCTGTTAGTACAGAATGTAAAATGGACAATAACGCTCACGTCACATCTTCAAGCAGAGGCACCATAGGAAAGGCAAAAGGAAAAAGGTAAACAATGATGACTAGTAGAGACCAAGGGATAGCCATGAAGGTTCTGTCTTTTTGAATTTCTCAACTATGGAGGTTGAGAATTTGTTCATATTATAGCCTGTGATTCACTTGTTTGAAAACCACATTTTTCAATTAAGTAAGTATTTTGTTTAATATGTCATTGAGGTCATTGAAGGACTTAAGGGGAAAGTCACTGAGTGTGGGAAGTCGTAAAACTGTTATGAGGTCTTGATCGCAATTACTATATTCACTGATCTAACATTTGTAAAAGTATCCTTGTATAGAATGTGTCATACAATTGTAGCAATAAAACATTTACACCTGTAGTAAAGCCAATAAAAGAAACTTGTATATTTGAGTTGGTCTCCTTTCTTTTCTCCAAACCATTGATAATTTTAACTGACAAAAATATTAACTAGATGGTGTATCAGTAATTTGTTTTATTGCCAAAATGAATTATCGACATGAACATCGGGCAGTGACCACACTTGCTGTCTATTTGTCCACACCAAAGAACTCCTCGAATGTTCTGTGTGGTTCAGAGACCTGCTCCACTTCCACGACAGCAAATCCCTTCACAGGCCTCTCTTTAAGTCTCTCCACCTGCCTCACACCTAACTGCCCCTCCACCACGGTCTCGGGCTGTGAGGTTGTCGTCACCTCCTGGGTCAGAGCAGGCTTTGTGTGGTATTCCACCGACCACGACTTGCTGGTGACCATCTTGGTGGTGGCTAGAGTACACAGAGCAAGTTAGATGCCAAACATCCTCACCGACACAGACTGAATAAATGGATACTCATTGATGACAGGCTAAGGCTTGTGTGTAAAATGTTTGAAAATGGCTTTCCAAATAAAAATTATTCATATCATAATGAGGCCATCTTCACAAATGCAAAAAAGTACTCGACCAAAACAAACTCACAAAACCCAACAGTAAGTAAATGCAAAGATACACTTGTAGTCACAGTACTCACCAGAGGGGACAGCAGAGCTACACGTGGACTCACAACAGGAGCAGACTGAAGAAGCTCCATACAGCTCCTTCCATCTGATTGGACCAGACCAAGATGCATCAGAGCAACATGAGTCTTTTTTCTATTATTCATGGTTTTCTATCATCTTTTGCAGGCCTATATGGATAAAGTATCAAACAGCTTCAGTATTAGCAGGGCTTACCCTCCTGCTGCAGAATCGTAAGTGCAGGCCTTCGCAGTTGAAGAGGGGACAGACCTCCCCACAGACATAGCACAGTGCATGTAGAGCTGCTGTGGCCGAAGAGGTGGCTCGGGCTGATTCAAATGTGGCACAGAATCTAGTTTGCATACTTATGTACATACTACTTCCAGTGCAATGTAGTGTCAGAGGACCTCAGTAAAATGAATTGCATAGACAAGGGAAAGAAAAAGATTAAGCTCAGTAGTTATAATGCTTGATGAAGGCCATGTATTGCATAGGAAATCTAATGAGGGCATAGCACTCAAGTTCAACTACTGCTCAGTTGACTATGGTTACTGTATATTAGGAACGGAGTGCAGCCTTAACATACCTGCCCTGCTGCCATTCCCTGAAACAGAAAGGCATCCATGGTAAACCTCACAACATTCCTTTTATATGGGATGAATCTGGAGCCACTGTTGTTTCTGCTCTCAACCATGCACCTGAGCAGAAAATAGATTACTGTTAAATCCAAGTTCTTTTTTTTCTTCTTTTTTTAAAAGGGTCAATCTGCAAATGCTACATTCATTTTTGGAGTTAGAAATGAATGATATGTACCCATATATTCTTGAAGAATATAACTTATCAATGCTGCATGAGCCTAGTACAACTGTGGTACAACATAAGAACCCAAAACTATCATTTGGATGTCATAGATGGTCAGTACTTGCATCTATTGCTCACTCTATGAATTTGAGAGTGGTTACATTTCTCCAGCCGCATCCCTCAGATTTTTGCCAAAACATGGGCGGGGGTTTTCTTTGTTATTGTTTCAGCTACAGATTGCCTCTAAAAGCAAAGTACTGTGCAAATGATACTGATAGAAGTGATCTGGCATACTGCATGTCTACATTACCCAAAATTGTCAATGACAGCAAACTGAGGCGTAGAGGAGTGTGACCGCTTAACGGTCACATTACACGAGTGGACATAGAGACGTCCATCTTTAGACATGGAAGGCACTTCAGCCTGAAAGTACATGGGCTTTCCCATAGAATACCCATCGGATGGGGCAAGTCTCTTCCATTGAGCTGAGGGAGAGAGAATGAGTAGTCAGATCTTTCAATTACCTGAGGGCTCATTTAAGTACATTCTATAACATGAGGACTACTCATTTACTGTAGATCAATGGCTCATCTATACCCTACCATTACGTGCAGTGAGCATGGAAGGGATTCTGTTCTTCATTGGTTTTGACACCTTGTGTACCACATTCAGCATGTAGCCTATTTTGTAGGAGTAATGATATCTGGAAAGAAATAAGCAAATGTAAATAATTGGCATTGACTATAAATCAACTTTTAAATGTTGTGCCAACCTGCTATCATTGATGTCGTTTTCTTTGTATGGAATGATAACTCCTCCAGTGACATGAACTCAAGGTAAACATCAATCCATCATAAAATAGTGTGAATACTGCAAGTCACCTGTTGAAGTGACAGCCAACTCGCAGGGTGAATGGTGCAGCTCGCCTGATAGGCCCTTGGAGCTTCGGAGGGTCATATCGGAGAGTGTTGGAGTAGGCCACACGATTATTTACGAGCTGTTTTATTGAAGATAATTAGGCCTATGTCAATATCAACAAGGTATTTCTGGGAAATGTAGGCCTATGAATGCTGACAAGCCTTACCGAGCGCTTGCTCCCACAGAGGCCGAGGTCGTATTCGAAGATGAGGGAATCTTTTGTAGATTTATTGGCTTGGCATGTTCCGAGTGTCAGTTGAGACGGTGAACCCCCGGAGCCCAAAATGTTTTTCTTTACCTGCACGAACATCTTGTTGATGTTACAAAGTGTTATCACTTCGCGGGATTGACTTTTTGGACCAGAGGGCTTCTGTGTTGGGTACACGGGGATCAGTATTTTCCTAACTTTATCCGGTAATTGTTCGTGTCCAGTTCCACGGACTGGAGAGAAATGTTCCTTGTCTACCAGCGGCACCCTTGAGTGCTGGAACACAGGTAATTCGAGGTAAGATGGTGAGTCTTCGGCGAGTAATACCTTCACAGAAGGTTTTATAAATGACTGGCGTTCATTTGAGCCTCCCTCTGCTCTTAGAGAATGCAAAAGGAACAAAAAGGCCAAGTTGAAAATATAAAACATATCTATATTCCTGTACCAAAATTGTACAATAACTCGAGCAAAATCAGGCCCTGCGTCAATTCATAGCCATAGGTATGCCGCGTTCAAATACTAGTCGGAACTAGGAAGCTTAGACATTTCCGACTTGCTGATTCGTTGATCAACGCACGTGTACAACCAGTTGGCAAGTCGAATTTTTCCGAGTTTCCTAGTTCCAACTACAACGTGAACGCGCAATATTCCTTGCAGTATGAGGCAGAATCAAAAACAGCTGTTGGAGACCTCGTGCCACCGAGGACATTTGAACTGCAGGGAAAATATTAGATACATTTGATTCAAATATTATAATAGATGATTATGCCTGCCTAAAAGTTTTGATAGACTAGACAAAAATAGTCAGGGCCTATAAAAATGAAGAAAATACAAATAGACAATTATAGATTATATCCAGACAAGTTATTATCCATACAGTGAATGGTTTGTACATTGTTAGCTCTCATTTTCAACTTTGGTGACAGATAAATGTGGGATATTGTTAATTATATGCCTAGATGTAAAAGAAGTGTTAAGCACATTATTTTTACATTACTTGAGAAAAAAACATGTGTGTGTTTGCTCATCTCTAGAAAATGGTCAGTTCAATGGACAATATTTTTAATGTAGAGAAAGCACACATATTTGTGTTAAACACCTGGGCCACATTCAGCAGAATACAACGTTTTGGAACAGACAGATAGAAATACGGTGTGTATAACAAACATGCCTCTCCGACAATTAGAACAAGGAATCATGCCAGCTCTATTCATCATTTATATCTGAAACGTTTCGACGATGCTAGCCAACTGAATGTGGTCATGTTTTCCTTATGAATTTAGCGTCAGTGGCATTATATTTAAAGGTGGGTAAATCACAGTGAGAGAGTGAATGAGAGGAGAGAGAGAGCAGAGCCAGTCCAGTAGAGGGCAGAGGGGGCTGCGGCTCCATTACACAGGTGGGTGGAGCAGCATTCATTGGTAAAGGTGAAGTTGAGGCCCATGGCGTACTTCTCACCAGTCAGGCCACACAGGGCGGAGAGGACACAGCTCTTCTCATACAGCGTCACACTGAATTCTCCTGTAGATTAAAGGTGTTTATGACCGAGTTAGCGTTACATTGACGGTGTTATTAGTACACACTCAGGTGGACATACTCAAGCAGAAACATGCGGGCACACAAACACAATGTATGTAACTAAAGGAGATCTCACCGCGCTCCCCCACAGCTTTGCTGGACAGACATAGCTGACCTGGAGGACACTTCTGAGGGAACTTGATACAGTCCAGTGGGGAGATGGCAGGGAAAACACAGGTGTAGCAAAACAGAGGAACTGAAAGAGAAAGATATTGATTACACTAAGAACAAAGTAAAACGAAGGTTTGGCGCAGGGACTGAAGGATAGTAGAGATTTTTGATTGATAATCTTCACTGTCAATATTACCTAAGGAAGAAGCTAAAGTCTTATGGTGGAAATGGGTGGGAGGAGCTTAAACAATTCTGTTAATGTAATAATGCACAAGTCAATATACAAAACTCAACACCAATTAGCTTCTCCCATAAACACACATGCACGCACACACAAACACAGTATATGATACATTGCAATATAAGTATTCCGTTTCTAACTCCTTTCTCTTCCACTTACCCACAGGTGGTACCAGACACAGTAAAAGCAGATGGCATAGAAGCTGCGACATCACTTGTTTTTTTTGTCTCTCTCCAAACGAAGACAATATCCTGTATTCCCTTTGATTTGACTGCTTTCCCAGCTCCTCAAGACCTTTCTGTCTTCTCGTTATCTAGATCATCTAAAGAACAATAACTTGTTGCAACCTTCTCTTATCTAGTAAAATGTGTTGATGTCGTCCTTTTGGGGGATGCGTCTGTACAAACCTATGGTATTATGCCAGTACTTTTAGTCTTCTCTCTCTTCATGCATCGTCTGCTCAGATCTGAAGATAGTATCTAGGAAAACAAGAGGCTACCTTAATTATCTCCCCACCCCAACACATCTGATTCAATTAGGACATTATCCGCTAGTGATAAAACTGAAGTCCTCCGCCATGGCTGATTGTAAAGTGTACACTGGAATCTGCATAAATACTTAAGTAGAAACAAACTATCTAGTATTCAGTTAAATAGTGTGTATTGCAAGGAAGATACAGAAATATATTGCTGAAATCTACAGTACTGCTTTGACATGTATAGAGGACCTTTATACAAGTATTCTGTAACCGCTCACTAAAGAAGAGGCTTATTGAATCATCCCATATTTCTTAATGAAAAACATGAAGTTTAGAGGCAGGACTGTCAAGTGACTTGCCGTCTTGTGACTCGGACTGAAGAGGAGGGTGCGATGGAGACTGGACTTTAACAGTATACATATATTCACAGGTGACGTTGAACATAAACAGTGCAGTAAACTGTTTGTGATTCTAATGCAGTCTATGCTGAACATATTCAATTCGCAATATAGATGCCAAGCTGTACAAAATGGCAGTATGACACGGAGATCAAGTACATGCCAATGAAACCCATGAACATTTCTGCTCTAACGGACTCCCAAACAATAAGCAATAGGGCTGAGTTTGCAGAGAAATACTGTTTGTTTATTTCAAGTACACATTAATGGTGTAATACAGAAATGTGGTTAATCGAGGGTTGGGATGCCACACATGACTAGGTTAAAAAACACACCTTCCTAATATCTTGTTTAAATGGTCCCTTTTCAGCACATTGGTCCATCTTTCACTTCATATCCTGGAGAAAACACACATGCCGTTTGTATACAACTATAGATTCGGGCTCTTCTCTTTCCTCGATTCCTCATCTACTTCTCAAAACGCATCGGAGGAGAAGATCAGAGGGAAGATGAACCTTAGAGCTTTCTTCCCTCTGATCTTCTCCTCCAATGCATTTTGAGAAGGAGCCAAAGAGAGAGGAAACATTGAGGGAAAGACGAATTGAGTCATGCACTACATAATGAGTTTAGTACAACCCCTGTTGGAGGAAAGTGGGCATTGCTCGTCTGTCGACCAGCTGCCGCCGCAGCCTGACCACAGCAGAGTCCACCTGCTCTGCGGCCCTCTTGCCGTGCAGGTTGGCCACCAGCTGCAGACACGTGCCCTGCAGCCTGGAGAGCTCCTCTTCAGAGGACAGCAGGCAGTGTCTCAACACAGAACTACCCTGAGAGAAAAACACAAGACTCAGAGGGCTGAATTCAAACATGAGAGCAAGCACTAATGCATAAATCATGCATTGATGTCAATGGAAGACTTGCACAGAAATGTGAGTCTACTACAGTAAATGGCCAAGTACATAATAAGAGAAAGTGCCATTCATGTTCATTTTTAGAGGAAGGTCGTTAGTTACCTGTATGAGATGAGCAGCCTCAGGTAACTGGGTCCCAGGGTGTCTGTGGTAAACCTTTACTATAGGCCTGTTCAGTTTCTCTCTGGAAAGTATATCCCCACTGTACTCAGGGCCCTGGAAAACACATGACAACATAGGAAGATAGGGGTGGAGTAGTGAAGTCACCCACTATCAACATTACAACCAACCAACCATTACACCAGCGTTAGTGGCTCTTTCTTTACCAAACAAGCACAGATACAGACACTATCTTCAATGCACATGCTTATCCATGACAAAGCTTACAGACAGTCCCACTCACATACTGACCAGTGCTCTGTCATGGCTGTGACGAATGCAGTTCAGCTGCCTCTGTTTGCGGAAAATGGCCTGCCTGGTGGCTGCAGACATAGTTGTGAGGTTTTGCTGTGCGAGAGAATGAGAGTTTTACTATTTTGACTTTTAAATGTTAAATACTATCGTATGTCCCATGCTGTACCTTCAGAGTGACGGTCTCAGCTATTTTCTTCACCAGGGCGTCATTGACAGTACGATGGGCCGCTTTTTGCCTGGCGATGGCATTGCCAATCATCTGCCTGATGTTTTCTCGTAGCAGCTGTGATTGGTTCACAGCCAGAGTGGAAGACTCCAGAACCTGCTTACATTCTGAGAAGGGAAAGATATTGGTAATTCTTTCTTTTTCAGACCTGTTTCAGCTGATATTTGCCTAGTATTCGCTAAGAGTGTATAGTAGAAATGGGCAATTTGTGGGACTAACTAGCAAATGGTAAGCCTACAGCTGCTGGTTTAAATAAATCCCAAATAAATAAATGAGTGGCTATTACCGTAATTTCCGGACTATTGAGCGCACCTGAATATAAGCTGCACCCACTGAATTTTAAAAAAAATATTATTTTGAACATAAATAAGCCGCACATGTCTATAAGCCGCAGGTGCCTACCGGTACATTGAAACAAATGAACTTTACACAGGCTTTAACGAAACATGGCTTGTAACAAAAAATAAAAAAATTGCAGTAAACAGTAGCCTACCAAGAAAGTCATTGGTCACTATCTTCCTCCTCCTGTGCACTGAAACCACTGAAGTCATCTCCTTTCAACAAAAAAAAATCATTGTTTAAGCCGCGAGGTTCAAAGCGTGGGAAAAAAGTTGCGGCTTATAGTCCGGAAATGACGGTATGTAACTATTATGTAATTACACTGTCACCATGTCGCGTCTAAGACAAAAACTAGGTGAATCACTGACAATTAAACAAAGTGTAACCACAATAGGCACTATATGGGACAAGGTGACGTCACTGCAGTGCCATAAACTGTGTTACACTAGTACAGTATGTTATTGACATAGCACCTGGAGTGAAGGGGCCGATTGGCTCTGGTAGTTTTATGAGGCCTTGGGAGGGAGTTCCCCGTCCCCCTGCGGAGAGAGAGCCAGAGCCAGTGTGTGGTAGAAGCTCTAGAACACGCGCTCTCTCACTGGCACAGTCCAACAGCTGCCTACTGCACTGACCCAGGGTCTATACACGGCAAGGAGAGAGAGAGAGAAATAAGGGCTTCTTTTTTTAACGGGTATATCAATAGCAAATCAAGGGATATCTCGACAACTTTCTTGAATAGGCATAATCATAACCCTATGCACCTGTATCCATTGAAAACCATAAAAAGAGAGAATGCGACCAATCACATTTATTTTATAAAGACACATTAGCATTTGTCATCGTGTTTTTACAGTAACCCGGCCTCTAGCAGTTAGATGTCATCACCTGTAGTTGTGCTAGTGTGCTCCTCAGAGTGCTCTCCAGCTCCTGTTTCAGCTCAGTGAGTTCTCTCTTCTCACACTCCAGTAAATGATCTGCTCCGTCTCTGCCCTGGAAACAGAACAATCATCTGAAGTATTGTTTTCTCATAGCCATACAGTAGATTGGAATACATATAGGCCTAATGTAGTTCAGCAAAGCAATACTGGGCAGAATAACTTGGGGTCAGGTGGAAATATGAAATGAACACAAATAAATGAAGTTGTGACACATGCACTGCACACACTGAACTCACAGTCTCAGTAGTAGCTGGTCTTATGGTCCTTCCCTCCACACTCTTCTTGTTGATCAGCGTTTCACACCTCAGGCTCCTCAGCATCCTCTCCAGGAGGCCTCTCTCCCGCTCCAGTTTAATGCATTCATGTGCCACCCGGCCAGCTTGTCTACGTATCTCGCCCTCCATTTCCCTCACACGGCGCATGTACTCCCTTGCTACCCCGACACTGGCCTCTGCACACTGCTCTCGGAAGCAGGGAGGGGGAAACGGGACCACAAATGTGGTGGTGGTAGCATATGGGAACTAAACATGACATAAGATAATGACATTGAAGTCTACATATACAACAATATATAACTTAATTTCATAAACTGTGATTGCATCATTTCGCAAAACAGCAATTACCACCAACTTACATTTTAGGCTAAAGCTTATACAGCCAACAGGATTTAAAATAGTGCACATTCATTCACTATTAATTGAATTCATCATAACTTTAAGATATTAAACTCTCACCATTGTCCCTGTGTTTTGGGGTCTGACTTTATTCTTGCACAAAGCATCATGAGTATCACCACCTCCAACCACTTCAATTGTGTCTGTGCGCCTCGGGGTTAACGCGGTGGCGCTACAGCTCCGCGCACGGCTGATAGACCCCGGCCGTCCTGCGTGGGTTTGCCGCACCAAGTGTTCCGCTCGCCTTATAGAGTGCATCGTATCATCTCGCCAAGACTGCGGTCCTATCGTCACAGAGGCGAGGGGAACTGACTGAACAGGCATTTTCCATTTACTCAAGCCTTTTTTAAATCTATTTTTAACTATCAAGTCTCTTTTGAATAGGCTACAAATTACGAAAAGTGCCTCTCAACCCCCCGAGGGTCAAATAAACTAGCGTTGAAATATCATCTCCAAAGCAACAGTTTCCAAGTAACCAGAAACCATGGTCCTTTTTGTGATTGGACAATAGGTGAGTCAGTTGTGGGGTGAGGTCATGTCTAAATAGCTTCCAGCTTTTGTCAAATTTACATCAAAAGTTGTTTTTTAACTAACCCTAACCCTTTTCCTGACTTTATCCTAATTCTCAACTGCCACGTTAATTCTAACCTACTGCGTAAGTTCTCCTAAACTGCCTACAAAAAGTACATTCTGACAAACGCTGGATCCCTTCTAGCCATGACCGTTTACTAGGGATCATGTTCCGAGTGTGAAGTACAGAGCAAATGAGACACCCGCGGCTCATGAAAGTCCCTTTGATCCTCCATGACATAGGCAGCAAAATACATGCAATGAAAACACACTACATTCAATAATTTCGGTCATATAGAGAGGTTTATTTCTCAATCTCACAAAGACTTAAAATGAAAACATGGCAGCAAATCCCCAAAAAACAGGCAGTAGGTCTAAAACAACATGAAAAAAAGGAAAAAGAACATTGAAAGACAGAACATAAAATTAGAAACCTTTTCCAAAAATAAATGTATCAAACCATTCTGTAGTAAAATTAAACCCACCAAAAGGTCAAAATAAATATTTTGGGGTCAAAAATGTTAACCCCTTCATGAAAAAAAATGTATGAAATGTATGCATTCACTACTGTAAGTTGCTCTGGATAAGAGCGTCTGCTAAATGACTAAAATGTAAAATGTAAATGTAAATGACAATCAAAATACCAAGCAGTATGATGTAGCTAATGTGTAAAGAGAACGGCAGTATGAATAAAATAACTAAAAAAGCACAGAACTTACAGTATGACACCAATAAAGAAAGCTTTTGGGAAACTGCAACTTCAAACGGTCCAAATTCAACACAATAATAATCCCCCTTCTCATAGCACTTATCAATTAGGTTGCACAACAGATGCCCTGAAGGACACAAACAAATCCCATGACACATTTCCCCATGTCGTCCCATGTCCCATGCTAGTAGTTAATCAATGTCTGACATGGACCAACGTGTATTTTGAATTTGCATAAATGGTACTCTCAGCCAATGAAAGGATTTGATTGAGCCGTCTGTATTGATATCTTTCATTGACAGAGGACCATTTAAGCAAATTCAACATATACTTTGGTCCATGTCAGACATGAACTATTTGCATACTTCATCAATTAAATCAGTCAATATGAATATACAAATAAGAATGATGCCAAAATGGGGCAATAACATTATTGACAAATATCCAGTCAGGAGTTTTGTAAAGGACATAAATTGTTTTAACACAAAAACCAAGGCTTGCCTGCCAAGGTAAGATGCAACTACTGCAAATGTGCAAAACACTACTTTTTCAATAGGCCTACATATAATTGTAGTTAGTAGTAAACTACCTGTGGTGCAAGAAAGTGCTGGTTCATGCAACTCATCTATATAAAATGTGCATTGTACCTTCATGGTTCCATGTTGTCTGCTCTCTCACTATCTTGTTTGTCTTTTTCATAATGTGTGTTTGACAGCAATCATGGGTTCAAATTTGTTCAGCAGGTTCTGTTGAAGTTCTTTGAGTAGATGATCACGTTCCTCGGAATCCAGGAGAACTTGCTAAATAAAACAGGTTTACAAATCAAAATATTCCGTGTTAATTTGGTCTACTCTTTAGTGCTTTTCTAAGGTCATGTATGGACATATCTCGCTCATGTACGGACATACCTCAATGAGTTTGTCTCTCTCCTCCAGGCTCTCCCTCAATTTCCTCTCCTCCCTCTCTCTGTCCTCCTTTTCGCTCCGCCAGGCTCGCTGGGTCTCCTTGTTCTCCTTCCCTCTCTCCCTCAGGTCGTTGCGTGTGTCATTGAGTTGCTTTGACAGCGAAGACACAGTCTGACTATGATTCTGCTCTTGCTCCTTGAGAAGGAAGGGGGAAAGATGGGAAGAGGGGAAAGGTATGGGTTCAAATGACCAAACTATATTATAGGCTTGGTATTTTAGGTACCTCACTGAAGATGACCTGAATTGTGTAAAAGACAATGTAAGACACAGCACATCTCAGTATACAGAGGGAGCATCTTACTAGTCTTAAATGGCTTCCTCTTCACTGATATGAAAGACAGGGATTGGTGAAAGCATCCACTACCATCCTCGTTTACACTCACCTGCACTATGCCCTGATAGTCCTGCAGGGCGGTGGTGAGTTTGGTGACCTCCCGGCACATGGTGGCGCTGTGCTCCTCTCTGTCCTGAAGCCAGGCTATCACCAGGCTCTCCTTCTCCTTCAGCTGAGAGGCCAGAGCCCCCTCTGCCCCACCTCCTGACACCCCTTGGCTAATCACAGAGTCCGACAGTGCCTGGGGGGAAAAGATTACAAATAATGAGGAAAGTCTCCCTGTAGCGAGTGAACTCTAGAGCTACATGTAGAATTTTTGCATTGTAATTTCAGAAAAAGTCCATAAAATAGCTGCAGTAATAGTGTGTGAAAAAAATATATTTTGGGCCAATACAAAATCGCATTCTAAAATGCAGACTTTCTATTTGACAACAAAAGCCAGATCAGTTTCTGTAATCAAAGATGGGGGGATAAAAACTAAAGCTGGGACGACAGACATTGCCTTACTCCTACCGAAGCATTTTGTGTAATAGCCTATGCATTATGTTGATTCCTGCTTTAAAAGTATCTGCCTGTCCCTATTTCGCAGTCGGCTGCTATGTGAGTGAGCCACTCTTACTCCCTCTCCCCACATTGTGCAAGGAGAAATGGAACAATACAGACATTTCACATTTGGAGCAACTTTGAAATTTGGATAAACGTCAGAATCTGATGTCAAATTGATAAAACTGAGATCGTTGTACAATGAACAAAAATATAAAACGCAATATGTAAAGTGTTGGTCCCATGTTTCATAAGCTGAAATAAGATCCCATATGCACAAAAAGCTTATTTCTCTCAAATGTTGTGCACAAATTTGTTTATATCCCTGTTAATGAGAATTTCTGACAGGTGTAGCATATCAAGAAGCCTATTAAAGAGCATGATCATTACACAGACAATAAAAGGCCACACTGAAATGTGCAGTTGTCACAAAATAATGCCACAGAGGTCTCAAGTTCAGGGAGTGTGCAATTGGCATGCTGACTGCACCAGAGCTGTTGCCAGAGAATTGAATGTTCGTTTCTCTACCATAAGCCGCCTCCAAAATCATTTTAGGGAATTTGGCAGTACTTCCAACTGGCCTCACAACCGCACACCACCTGTTTGGCGACGTGTTGGCGAGCGGTTTGCTGATGTCAACGCTGTGAACACAGTGCCCCATGGTGGCGGTGGGTTTATGGTATGGGCAGGCATAAGCTACAGACAACAAACATAATTGCATTTTATCGATGGCATATTGAATGCACAGAGATACCTTGATGAGATCCTGAGGCCCAATGTCGTGCCATTCAGCCGCCACCATCACTTCATGTTTCAGCATGATACTGGCCAGGCTCAGGTCGCAAGGATCTGTACACAATTCCTGGAAGCTGCACATGTGCCAGTTCTTCAATGGCCTGTGTACTCACCAGACATATCACCCATTAAGCATGTTTGGGATGCTCTGGATCGACATGTACAACAGCGTGTTCCAGTTCCCGCCAATATCCAGCAACTTTGCACAGCCATTGAAGAGGAGTGGGACAACATTTCACAGGCCACAATCAACAGCCTGATCAACTCTATACGAAGGAGATGTGTTGTGCTGCATGAGGTAAATGGTGGTCATACCAGATACTGGCTGGTGTCTGATCCACGCCCCTACCTTTTTTTTTTAAAGGTATCTGTGACCAACAGATGCATATCTGTATTCCCAGTCATGTGAAATCAATAGATTAGGGCCTTTTTAATTTATTAAAATCTTTGAAATTGTTGCATTTATATTTTTGTTCAGTATACATAAAGTAGCCGAGGCCGATCAATTAGCCCACATTGCTAACTATTGTTGCTATATAGCCATCTAGCCAAGTGTTTTGAGTTCCCACTTCCTCAAGTGAATATAGCCTACAGGGCAATATGCTAGCAAAAGAAAATCTCTCTCTCATATATATATATATATATGAGAGAGAGATTTTCTTTTGCTAGCATATTTCTTTTGCTAGCATATAGAAAATATATATGTAAAATATATATATATATATATATATATATATATATATATATATATATATATATATATATATATATATATAAATAAAACACACACACACACACACACACACACACACACACACACACACACTACCAGCCAAAAGTTGACACATCTACTCAGGGTTTCTTTATTTCTTTACATTGTTGAATAATAGTGAAGAAATCCAAACTATGAAATAACAATATGAAATCATTAAATAACCAAAAAAGTGTAAAACAAATCAAAATATATTTCATATTTAGATTCTTCAAAGTAGCCACCCTTTGCCTTGATGATATGCTTGCACACTCTTGGCATTCTCTCAACCAGCTCCATGAGGTAGTCACCTGGAATGCATTTCAATTAACAGGTGTGCCTTGTTAAAAGTTAATTTGTGGAATTTCTTTCCTTCTTAATGCGTTTGAGCCAATCAGTTGTGTTGTGACAAGGTAGGGGTGGTATACAGAAGACAGCCCTATTTGGTAAAAGGGCAAGTCCATATTATGGCAAGAACTGCTCAAAAATGCAAAGAGAATCGACAGTCCATCATTACTTTAAGACATGAAGGTCAGTCAATGTGGAACATTTCAAGAACATTGAAAGTTTCTTCAAGTGCAGACGCAAAAACCAACAAGCGCTATGATGAAACTTGCTCAAGAGGACCGCCACAGGAAAGGAATACCCAGAGTTACCTCTGCTGCAGAGGATACGTTCATTAGAGTTATCAGCCACAGAAATTGCAGCCAAATAAATGTTTCAGATTTCAAGTAGCAGACATCAACATCAACTGTTCAGAGGAGACTGTGTGAATCAGGCCTTCATGGTTGAATTGCTGCAAAGAAACCACTACTAAAAGGACACCAATAATAATAAGAAGAGACTTGCTTGGGCCAAGAAACATGAGCAATGGACAGTATAACTGGTGGAAATCTGTCCTTTGGCCTGATGAGTCCAAATTTGAGATTTTTGGTTCCAACTGCCGTGTCTGTGAGACGCAGAGTAGATGAACAGATGATCTCCGCATGTGTGGTTCCCACCGTGAAGCATGGAGGTGGTGCTGTAATGGTGCTTTGCTGGTGACAATGTCTGTGATTTATTTAGAATTCAAGGCACACTTAACCAGCATGGCTACCACAGCATTCTGCAGCGATACGCCATCACATCTGGTTTGCGCTTAGTGGGACTATCATTTGTTTTTCAACAGGATGATGATCACACACCTCCAGGCTGTGTAAGGGCTATTTGACCAAGAAGGAGAGTGATGGTGTGCTGCATCAGATGACCTGGCCTCCACAATTATCTGACCTCAACCCAATTGAGATTGCTTGGGATGAGTTGGACCACAGGAAGGAAACTCCTTCAAGACTGTTGGAAAAGCATTCCAGGTGAAGCTGGTTGAGAGAGAATGCCAAGAGTGTGCAAAACAGTCAAGGCAAACGGTGGCTACTTTGAAGAATCTAAAATATATTTTGATTTGTTTAACACTTTTTTGGTTACTACATGAATCCATGTGTGTTATTTCATAGTTTTGATGTCTTCACTATTATTCTACAATGTAGAAAATAGTAAAAATAAAGAAAAACCTTGAAATGAGTAAGTGTGTCCAAACTTTTGACTGGTACTGTATACGCACAAAGAGCCAAAACATAAATCTGATAATACTGGATCCTATTTTGACAGGTTGCACATCAAAATATCAATCACACATTCCCTAAATATGTTAGATAAATAGCTTACTTTTTAAATATTAGGCTACCATCTCCGTTGACTTACATGGCACTGTAAAAATGTGTCTAGAGCCCTGGCGCTAATGCAAAGTAACTGTACATTAAAACAATGTTTTATTGTTGTAGCAATGTTCCCGCAATTTTTTGGGGGGCACTGAGCAAATGTTTGGTCTTGTGAGAGGAAACTTGAACCTTGTGAAAATGTTGTGCAACTTCTGGTGCACATTTACAGTGAACACTGAGGCTGTCCCCTTACAGTTTTAGACAGTAGCCAATAGGCTATTTGAGCATAATGTAGGCCTACCAACAAAACGGTGCGAATCCCATAACATTTCCACATTTAAATAGCTTTTGATTTCTATGACATAGCCTACAGTAGCGTATATTTGCTGTTCAGGCCTACATTGCATGAGACTTTTAAAATATTTTTACATTATGAAGGGCTTGACATTAATGCATTTACTTTTTACCGGGTCTGTAACAACATTGGCCAAATAGGTGACTGACTGTACATTGCATTTTATTGTGTTGTATGATGCAAGAAACCACTTTACAAAATATAATTAATTATTATTATTACCATACAGAGAATTAGACAATGTAGGACACCCCTCTACCTATTAGCTTATTTGCATATTCAAGCCTGTCTCAAAATACAACAACGCCCCTTTAGACATAAGCTTTTTACCAAGACAGCTTGAAATGTAGCCTACATGTTTTGTGTTCTTGTAGGAAGCAGTAACTCCCCATTGCTGACCTATACGTATCTATAACTGGGCTAATAACTTGGTAACTCGCAAAGAATATCAACAAATGTGCATATGCGCTCTGATCTGAAAAGCTCAAGACCGCTGATGGGCGACACCCGCCAATATAATTCTACTCCGTTGGGCAAAATCAGAGACTCAATCTTCCAAAGTTAGATTTGTTTTGGTTTGTTGCATTGAAAATGGGTTGATATAATGTTGATTCGATCACAGAAAAAAAAAATCCATATGGTGCAAACCAGTGGGGCGAACTCCGTTAAGTGCGTCTCTGTGCGACATGGTATTTATTCTTAGAGGGAATATTAGCAGTTTAGAGGGAACATTGCGTTGTAATCTATTTATTGTTATCAAGCAAAATAGTTATTCGTCACAATGTGATTTTTTGTCCATATCGCCCAGCTGTAGAAAACTGCCCCCCCCTTACAAATAGGCGTGGTCATCTCCTCCTCATTGAATACGCCCTACCAGCCTGGATAACAGCCTCACCACAGCAGATGAATCGGCTACAGACAATCCAAAACATGGCAATAAAAATGGCTTACAGACTACCAAGATTCATCAGCAATCACTACGTTAACAGCATATCTGGAATCACATCAATCAACAAAAGACAGTCAATCATCGGCCAGAAGTTCATCAACAGAGCCACTCGCAACCCATCACTGAAGGAAGCTGTGGGACAGGCCAAATGGACTACAGATACACCCATGTCCATAATGTTGAAACTGACCTAAAAAACAACAACAAAAAAACCAACAATTGTATTGTACTAACATGTGTGCGTATGAAAGTGTGTAGATATATGTGAATGCTCCCCTTAACACCCCCCCCTGCAGAGTTGTGTGCTATAATCTTAGGATTTTCTACATTTTTGATTAAATATTTTTAATTTTTGACTTTTTCTAGTTGTTGTACTTTTTATTTTTTACACAACAAACTCAGGTCGGGAAAAGGATAAGACGAAACTAACCTACGCTTGTTCTGATAAAAAACCCTAGGGCACTTAGCCTAGGGGGATGCCTTGCTTGACCACACCTTCCTTCCTTGCTCTTGCTCTTGGCCTGCCCTGCCTCTTCCACCAATCCATTTTGTTTCTATGGACAGAAAAGAGCAGAGGCTCTGAGCTGTCCGATCAAGTCCATTGTCTCTTGTGTCCTCAAGCACAAGGCAGCCAACGTAGAAATCGCTCCGTCATTCCCTGGTTGCTAAAATTCTACACTCTTCGAACTATTTCAGTTTATGTGACAAAACATGCACTGAATAGTTCATTATCATTGTACCATCTAAATCGCAGTGAAATATCTACGACTGTTTGAAGTTGGTGGACGAAACTGAAAGTAAAATAGTCTCCACCATGGTCCATGCTATCCGGGATCATTGGATGTCGGTCAATGTAAATTGTCCAGTGGCGATTTTATGAATTGTTCAGCAGTCTTATGGCTTGGGGGTAGAAGCTGTTGAGGAGCCTTTTGGTCCTAGACTTGGTGCTCCGGTACCGCTTGCCGTGCGGTAGCAGAGAAAACAGTTTATAACTTGGGTGACTGGAGTCTCTGACAATTTTATGGGTTTTCCTCTGACACCGGTCCTGGATGGCAGGAAGCTTGGCCTCAGTGATGTACTGGGCCATTCGCACTACCCTCTGTAGTGCCTTACGGTCAGATACCAGGCGGTAATGCAACCGGTCAGGATGCTCTCGATGGTGCAGCTGTAGAATCTTTTGAGGATCTGGGGACCCTTGCCAAATCTTTTCAGTCTCTTGAAGGGGAATAGGTTTTGTCGTGCCCTCTTCATGACTGTCTTGGTGTGTTTGGACCATGATAGATCATTGGTGATGTGGACACCAAGGAACTTGAAACTCTACCTGCTCCACTACAGCCCGTCAATGTTAATGGGGGCCTGTTCGGCCCGCCTTTTCCTGTAGTCCACGATCAGCTCCTTTGTCTTGCTCACATTGAGGGAGAAGTTGTTGTCCTGGCACCACACTGCTAGTTCTCTGACCTCCCTATAGGCCATCTCATCATTGTCAGTGATCAGGCCTACCACTGTTGTGTCATCAGAAAACTTAATGATGGTGTTGGAGTTGTGTTTGGCCACACAGTCGTGGGTGAATAGGGAATACAGGAGGGGACTAAGTACACACCCCTGAAGGGCCCCAGTGTTAAGGATCAGCGTGGCAGACGTGTTGTTGCCTACTCTTACCACCTGGGGACGGTCTGTCAGGAAGTCCAGGATCCAGTTGCAGAAGGTGTTTAGTCCCAGAGTCCTTAGCTTATTGATGAGCTTCATGGGCACTATTGTGTTGAACGCTGAGCTGTAGTCAATGAACAGCATCCTTACATAGGTGTTCCTTTTGTCCAGGTGAGAAAGGGCAGTGTGGAGTGCGATTGAGATTGCGTCATCTGTGGATCTGTTGGGGCGGTATGCAAATTGGAGTGGGTCTAGGGTTTCTGGGATAATGGTGTTGATGTGAGCCATGACCAGCCTTTCAAAGCACTTCATGGCTACCGATTTGAGTGCCATGGGGCGGTAATCATTTAGGCAGGTAACCTTCGCTTCCTTGGGCACAGGCACTATGGTGGCCTGCTTGAAACATGTAGGTATTACAGGCTCGGTCAGGGACAGGTTGAAAATGTCAGTGAAGACACTTGACAGTTGGTCCGTGCATGCTTTGAGTACATGTCCTGGTAATCCGTCTGGCCCTCAGCTTTGTGAATGTTGTTAACCTGTTTAAAGGTTTTGTTCACATCGTCCACGGAGAGCGTTATCACAGTTATCCAGAACAGCTGGTGCTCTAGTGCATGGTTCAGTGTTGCTTGTCTCGTAGTGAGCATAAAAAGGCATTTAGCTCGTCTGGTAGGCTCGCGTCACTGGGCGGCTCGGGTCTGGGTTTCCCTTTGTAGTCTGTAATAGTTTTCGAGCACTGCCACATCCGATGAACGTCAGAGCCGGTGTAGTAGGATTCAATCTTAATCCTGTATTGACGCTTTGCTTGTTTGATGGTTCGTTTTAGGGCATAGCGTGATTTCTTATAAGCGTCCGGATTAGTCTCCCGCTCCTTGAAAGCAGCAACTCTAGCCTTTAGCTCGATGCAGATGTTGACTGTAATCCATGGCTTCTGGTTGGGATATGTATGTACAGTCACTGTGGGGACGACCTTAATGATGAAGCTGATGACTGAGGTGGTGTATTCCTCAATGCCATTGGACGAATCCTGGAACATATTCCAGTCTGTGCTAGCAAAACAGTCCTGTAGTGTAGCATCCGCGTCATCTGACCACTTTCGTATTGAGCGACTGGTACTTCCTGCTTTAGTTTTTGCTTGTAAGCAGGAATCAGGAGGATAGAATTATGGTCAGATTTGCCAAATGGAGGGCGTGGGAGACCTTTGTATGCATCTCTGTGTGTGGAGTAAAGGTGGTCTAGGATTGCACATGACACACTGGTAAAAATTTGGTAAAACTGATTTAAGTTTGCCTGAATTAAAGTCCACGGCCTCTAGGAGCGCCGCTTCTGGGTGAGCATTTTCTTCTTTGCTTATGGCCTTATAGAGTTGGTTGAGAGCGGTCTTAGTGCCAGCTTCGTTTTGTGGTGGTAAATAGACGGCTACGAATAATACAGATGAGAACTCTCTTCATAGATAATGTGGTCTGCAGCTTATCATATGGTACTCAACCTCAGGCAAGCAATACCTCAAGACTTTTAATATTAGGCACCAACTGTTATTGACAAAAAGACATCCCCCCACCCCTCATCTTACCAGAGGTAGCGTCTCTGTTCTGCTGGTACATGGAAAATCCCGCTAGCTCTATGTTGTCCATATCTTCGTTCAGCCACGTCTCGGTGAAACATAAGATGTTAGTTTTTAATGTCCCATTGGTAGGATAATCTTAATAGTAGGTCATCAATTTTATTTTCCAATGATTGTACATTAGCAAGAAGAATGGAAGGCATTGGGAGTTTACTCGCTCGCCTCCGGATTCTCAGAAGGAACCCCGATCTGCGTCCCCTTTTACGGCGTCTTTTCTTCACGCAAAAGACCTGTTCCAGTGAAAGCAGGATATCCTTCTTGTCGGACCTAATTTAATTCAACCTATAGAGATACTGTATGTTGAGGTGATCCCCTCACCTGCATGTCTTTCTGAGAGCTCTCTAGCGCCTCCTTCAGGCAGAGGAGAAGGGACTCTTTCTCCTGTAGGACTGCTTTGAGGGCCAGGTCCCGCTGTCTCCACACTTCCCTCTCCTTCTGCACCTCCCGCTGCACTCGCTCCTTCTCAACCAGCTCCACTCTCAGTTCCTGGGGGTTAGAAGAAAAAAACGAAGCCCTTATGTGAGAAATTACTAGTAACACCTTTGACTGAGTAACTATAGTATATCCAGCACAACGTTGCCTTTGTTAATGAAAGTGAGTGAATACATCTAAGTGAAAGAGAGTGTGTGTGTACTTGTTCTACAGCAACTGCCATACACTGGTAGCACAGCAAACACACGTACGTGTGTGTGTGTGTGTGTGTGTGCGTGTGTGTGTGTGTGTGCTTTCAACTTCAGACTCACATTGATGATGTCCTGGTTACATTGGAGTACAGTGTTGAGTGTGGAGAGGTCTTTCTCCCGGTCTCTCCCAGCCTTCTTCAGTGCCTCCAGCTCGCTCTCCATCCTCTTCTCCTTCTCACTCATCTCAGAGCGCAGAGCCTCCAGGGCTAGCTAAAGATGAGGTAGAACATAAGACATCAGCAAAATAACCTTGTACAGAAATGCTCTATATCCCATATTATACAACGGGTGGGTCTAATCCTGAACGCTGATTGGTTAAAACCGCATACCAGCCGGTGTCTATTCCACAAATTGCCACCGGCTAAATATATGATGTTAAAATGCCTATTTGCTCTGTTCCATCTGACTGTGCAATCCACTGTCTCATCAGCCGAGTCAGGCAACTTATAAACTTGATTTCCACTATAAAAAGCATCTAGACATTATCTCAGATTTATTTTAGACTAACAATTTGTTTTTAACAGCGGAGATTTGTATAAACCTTGCAGTCTGTCTCGCGACATTTGCAACATCGTTTCAATATTGAAATACGATCTCCTGCTGTCCCATTGTAATGAACGTGTCGGGATTTCGGACGAGACAGACAGGCAGGCACCATATCTCTGCCAGTCGAAATCATTAAATCAGCTGGAGTCATTTTTATGGATATATACAAAAAATGTCAATGAAAAAAGTTAAAACAAACGCAGCTAATTTACAGTCTTCTCAGTTTGAAGTGATTTTGTTACGGTAGCTGTGTAGTTGGCTAGCTCCCCTGAACAACAGCGTCCTGACAAGTGTGCACATTTTCTATGCCAAGGGAAATCACACCAAATTAGCTCATTGTTATGGATGTATCCAAATAAATATCACTAGAAAACAGCTTAAACAAATGCAGCTATTTTGCTGTTATTCTGGCTGCACTTGATTGTAAGTTAGCCGTAGTTGGCTAGCTAGCAAGCAAGGGATAAGAACGTTGCCAGCCAGTATGGCAATGGAACATTTAGAACGAACGACTGGGTCACGTCCATAGACACAGAACAAGTAGAGTGAATGACTGGTCGCGTCTCTAGCAACCCTAGATGTGTGTCGGGACTATATCTTGTGGAAGGATGAAATTAATCAAAATAACATTTAATGAAAATATGTCAATCATTATTTGAATATGTTGGTAACCCGTTGTATTAAAAGTGCTAATGCCAGAGAAGCTAGTGTTTGGAGGATATATTGGCACGGTTTGCCAGAGACGAAACACACCCATATCAATATATCCTCCAAACACCGGCTTCTCTGGCATTATCACTTAAGTAATGTCATTAAAAAAGGAAATATTCACGCATATTATTGTTCATGCTTTGACAGTCTACACAAGTTTATTTTGAGTTTATTTTATTCTAAACCAATAGTTTATTCAAATCATAATCAAATGGGATCAATCTGAGCCCTCACCTTATTGTCGGAGAGAGTTTGTTTCAGATTGTCAGTGAGTGCTTGTGTCAGTCTGTCAGCCACGTCTGTCCCTGTCCCCACCTCAACACACACCTTCCTGATCAGACACATGCACTCCTGAGACAGACAGGGAGACAGGAAATGAATGTCGGCTCATGGATTAACGCACGGCTTGTCCCAGAGATGGCTTCAGAAAAGGACTTGATGTGATATATGAAAAAAAATGACATTAAACGATATCAATTACACCAGAATACAAAAACTGCATTTAAACAAATGTATCAATGATAAATATTGAGACAATGATAGTTAAGAAAACAGGGTTTGCCCCAACCACTTTGCTGTTACAGTGCTATTGCTGTTACAGTGCTATTTGGGTTGATAATTGGATTTGTTCCAACATTTGACTTTCTTTGTTTTTTTAAATGGATTATTTGTGTACCCGTTTGACATTTTACTGCATTGTTAGGAGCTAGTAATATAAGCATTTCACTGCACCCACTATAACATTTGCTAAACTGTGTACACACCCAAATAAATGTGACAATAAAAACATGAACATATATATGTCAATACCAGTCAAAAGTTTGGACACACCTACTTACAAGGGTTTTTCTTTATTTTTATATTTTCTACCTTGTAGAATAATAGTGAAGACATCAAAACTATGAAATAACACATATGGAATCATGTAATAACCAAGTGTTAAACAAATCCAAATATATTTTATAATTGAGGTTCTTCAAAGTAGCCACCTTTTGCCTTGATGACAGCTTTGCACACTCTTGGCATTCTCTCAACCAGCTTCATGAGGTAGCCAACTACAATTATTTTCCAAAAGTCTTTAGGGAGTTCCGTACATATTCGGAGCACTTGTTGGCTGCTTTTCCTTCACTCTGCGGTCCAACTCATCCCTAAACATCCGAATTGGGTTGAGGTGGGGTGATTGTGGAGACCAGGCCATCTGATGCAGCACTCCATCACTCTCCTTCATGGTCAAATAGCCCTTACACAGCTTGGAGGTGTGTTTTGGGTCATTGTCCTGTTGAAAAGCAAATGATAGGATGGCGTATTGCTGCAGAATGCTGTGGTAGCCATGCTGGTTCAGTGTGCCTTGAATTCTAAATAAATCACAGAGTGTCACCAGCAAAGCACCCCCACACAATCACACCACCTCCATGCTTCACGGTGGGAACCACATGCGGAGATCATCCGTTCACCTACTCTGAGTCTCACAAAGACATGGCGGTTAGTACTAAAAATCTCAAATTTGGACTAATCAGACGAAAGGACAGATTTCCACCGGTCAAATATCCATTGCTCATGTTTCTTGGCCCAAGCAAGTCTCTTCTTATTATTGGTGTCCTTTAGTGGTAGTTTCTTTGCAGCAATTCGACCATGAAGGCCTGATTCACACAGTTTCCTCTGAACAGTTGATGTTGAGAGGTGTCTGTTACTTCAACTCTGTGAAGCATTTATTTGGGCTGCAATCTGAGGTGCAGTTAATTGCCGATTTCTGAGGCTGGCAACTCTAAAGAACTTATCCTCTGCAGCAGAGGTAACTCTGGGTATTCCCTTCCTGTGGCGGCCCTTATGAGAGCCAATTTCATCATAGCGCTTGATGGATTTTGCGACTGCACTTTAAGAAAATGTCAAAGTTCTTGACATTTTCCGTATTGACTGACTTTCATATCTTAAAGTAATGATGGACTGTCATTTCTCTTTGCTTATTTGAGCTGTTCTTGCCATAGTATGGACATGATCTTTTACCAAATAGGGCTATCTTCTATATACCACCCCTACCTTGTCACAACCCAACTGATTGGCTCAAGTGCATTAAGAAGGAAAGAGTTTAAGAGCTTGGGGTGTCCATGTTGTGATGGCAACATTCCACAAGCTCAGCCAGTGTCTCATTCCTGAGTGAAGTGGATCCCTGTGTTTTCAGCATGACTGCATTGTCTCCCCTCATAGAATCACTATGAATCACTCACCTGGATAACTCGGTCTCTGCTGTGCAGCGAATGCCCCAAACTCTGCAGAAGCAAGTTGCCCCCGTCCTTCTGCGGCAACTGAAAAAGCCATAATCACGCCATACACAGCACTTAGATTAAGGATGTCAAGTCAACAGGGGGCTGGCATTGTTGCAGCGATATTAGAGCAGACTAGCCTGGTCCTAGATCAGTTTGTGTTGTCTTTCAAACTGATGACAATGACCACAGGCGTTGCCAAGACAGCACAAACAGACCTGGGACCAGGCTGGAGCAGCAGACCTCTCCATTTTGAAGCCAGTGTCTTGTGGGTGATATATGCCACTATGTTACAGCTGATGCTTTAAAAGAATGCAGGCAATCAGTTTGTATTCTTGTAATAAATTTAGAACACACAGTATAAACCTATAATCTGCCCTGCAAGTGTGAAAGTTCCCCATCACAAAAGCTTGATATACAGTAAGACCTCACACAGAGCACACAAATACTTAATCCCAATGATTGACTTATTTGACCTTTTCTAGGATTGGGTGGAGCTAATACCAGATTCCAGGCAAATTAAAATATTTCCTTGTGTAGAGCTGACTGTGGTGCTTTTAATCGTCAAAGCTCTTCGTGGATTTACAGCTCCCATTCCCAGACTGAACTTGCTAATATGGCTTCTTAAAATATCCCAAAAACTGGAACTCAAGCCAGACCTGAATCTCAGACGTGAATCTCATGAAATGAGAATGAGTTTGGGTAAGACGCTGTAACAGCTGGGGGTGAGGCCCAGACATGCTAGAACCATAGGTAGGTGCCGGGTTGAATAACTTGAGTCTACGGTAAGGAGATAAGGCTAACAGACGCCACTCAGCAGCTGAGTAGCATGTTAATGATCTCTTTATGAAAAGCCATCCTGAGCTGCAGGGCAAACTCCTCTAGTTGGGGAAGATTCCAGGGAGATGTGTGGTTGTGTGTGTGTGGTTATATGAACGCACCTGCATTAAGGAAAGAGGACACTCCCTAGTCCAGAGACCAAACAAACTGTAACACACCCATCATGCCTTGCATACTGCTTTATTTGTGCTTAGTCAATACAAGCAGGGCTTAAAGACATTGCTATCCGAGTGATTCTGAAGACGTGTGTGTGCGCACGCAAGTACATGCAGAGGAAGCATGTTAGGGAAACTATGTTCAGGCCATTATATTGCTGTGCACCGGCTGACTAGGCCTATACCTGTTTATCGTGTATAAAACGTCAGCAGTCTGGTACCATGACAGGGAGTGTCAACCTTAGTTGTGTGTACGCAACCACATTATCATGACACTTCCATTCTGCTCACCAATTTAAACTGTTTTCTTTCTCAATAAGTTACTATAAATACTATGGACCGGTTCCCCAGAGACTGCCTCGTCCTGGAGAATCTCCATTGAGAATGTTTTTTAGTCCATGACTTCAAAAATCTGTAAACTACTCAGTGCTTACCTTAATCCAATCCTCTGGTCCACTGACATTGGTATCTGTTTTGGTTTTGGTCCCGTGTTTAAGCTCAGTTTCTAGGGTCTTGATGCGTGCCATAGCTAGATCAAGCTGTCCTCTCAACTGTCTGACTGCAAGGTGCACTCGACCTGTATTGCTCTGAAATAAGAAATATGTCTTTCACAAAATGCAGTTAAGTTGTCACTTTTAATTCTGTTGAAGTCCTATTCCTGTATTTATAAGTAAGAGAATATTCAGAGTTGGACCTTTGTACTGGCTACAGACATTATAGATCCTAGATGACATATTACAGATCACTAAGTAAATATTTACACTCAGTGATAGACGTAGTGATCCACAGACCACAGGCAAGGCAACCTGTCGGAAAATCCTCATTTAGGGCAGAGATATTTTCCTGACTAGGGAAGGGCTCATTTATAGGCTATGGGAACCCAAAGTGTTGTCGTCAGAAAATAATCCTTGCCCAACTCATAATAACTTCCTGTCATTATTTGGCATGCTGGATTTTGATAGGATATAAGATAAATCTCACCTCTCTGTGTAGTGGAATAAACTCGTCCCTTAATTCCGTCAAAACATCATTGGTCTCTCCATCCACTTCCTCTCCTCCATTCTCCCGCTCTCCAAAATTCACCACCCTTGTTACCTCAGGGGAGGATGTCTCACCTACCTCTCCTGAATATCGCCCTTCCCTCTTTCCCAAAACGGGAATCTTACTCCCCGAAGGTGAACTGACAGGCTTTCCTTCAATACCTTTCAACTCTCTGAGGACCAGGAGAGACAAATCATCTGGAAAATCAAACGGATCACGGCAATCCAGCGAATCCAGTGATTGGATGGACTCAGTTAGAGAGGACGCTTGTAAGGAGAGAGTGGATCCAGCCAATGACGCTGGGCTAGAGTTTAGCGACGGCACCCTTGACCAATGAAGAGGCATGCTCTGCGACTTGTCCCGCGACAGGGCCAAGGGGGGAAAGGGTTGGAAGGGTAGGCGGCGGGGAACCCCACAAACTGACTCGTAGGCGGAGTCGGACACCCTCAGAGAATCACATCCCTCACAATTTTTCCCCTTTGTGCATCTTTTCCCCGTTCTCCTGAAGTATGGACATGCGTCCCATTTCTCAGACCAGCACTCATACTCTGACAGGGCCATGTTCTCCTTCAACATTTCATTGTAACCCTCTCGGTCTCCCATTCCCTCACCATCCTCCTCACTAGTGCTGCTCCTCATCCTGAAATCCTGAGGGTGTCGCTGGCGGTAAGCGCTGCGTACCCACTGCCTGACCTTGTCCCTCTCCTGGGTCAACTTCTGAAGCCTCTCAGAGGATAAGACCCTCACTCTGGAAATGACAGAGTCAAACTTGAAAACCCGCTCTAGAATGGAAACGCATTTGCCACACAAGAACTCCCCCCGCCCACTGCCCCGTGGTACGGACTGGCCTAGTATGTGTGTCAGCACAGAGAGAAGGTCCATTGCTTTGGCGGGTGAGGACAGGGACGAGGGAGACGTTGTGGAGCCAAGGGACATGGTGCTGCCTGCAAAGTGGGAAAAGAAAACATTAGAACTCACACACACGCGCACAGAAGTGTGCACACACACACACACCTCACCCCAGGGGCTGCCTTGAGAAGACCTGGAGAGACTTCCTCTACCCGGTGAGTCTGATGGAGTCTGAGGCTGACCATCTCTCTTGTTCTGACCCCCAAAGAGCCATCGCCGTTGGTTACCATGCAGGTCACCCCCACACACCAGACACCCCTCACCTTTGCCTCTGGAGGACATAGTAGACAGAAGGACTAGAAAATCCCCTGATGTCCACAGAATGATCTTCAATATTCTGTTGGAATAAAGCAGAAAAGATTCTTGGCTGCAGCCTCAACTAAATATACTGTAAACGTTTTGATCATGGTGTAGAGAATGGTTGGATATCTAATCTTAGAATTACATTCTGTATAATTGCGCTTGCTGGCAGTGACATTCAAAGTAGTATTTCCAAGTCAGAACTGGGTTTTCAAAAGCTGGCTTCACTTTTGGCCCACTTATAAAAGTGATCTGCTCTCACTAGTTTGCCGCTGAAGAGCTTCGATTTTTGCTTTGCCTGTCAGTGCGCTTTAATATTATATAGTGTGGATGTTTTGCTCAATGCGTTGGCTCTTTTCGCACACAGCTGTGAGTGTTTACAGTAGCAAACCACAGCCGCCTACACGTCGACCTTGAGCCACGCTGACAGTACATTTTGCAAACTGTCAAAGCAAAAAACAAGTATCACAAACGTCCACGATCTCTCCACCATTCGTCTCACTGCTCGCTTGTACCGATCATTATGAACTGTAGGCTGCTGTTGTTTATTCCTATACCATATCGACAGATGGCAGTTTCTGGTGTAAGCTACGTTTATTTCTGTTGCCCGTGGTACACAACGTATAACCAAGACCAATGACCTGCCTATGCAGTCCTATTTTAAACAACATAGGTGTGTAAATAAATTTCATTCCGACAGCGCGGAGTCCGTAACCACGAAAGTTCTAGGCTACGTGTTCACAGTTTGAATCAAGCAGTGTGACTTTACCAAAATTATTTCGTCCTTTAGAGTTTGCCAAAATCACAGATTTGTTTTCTGTATCTCCACTTTTAGACCATCTGCATGCATAAAGCTTTTGGATGAGTATGGCTTATCTGTCTCTCGAAGTTAAATCTGGTTTCGCGCTCTGAACCCGATAAAGTTGGGAAGTCTTGAACGCAAACTTCAATCCCGGTGGCATCCTCGGTGAAATTAACCGGGTCCCATCTAAACGTTGTAAAACCATTCATGACTTTACCAATGACCACATAGTAAAAAATAAATACAAATACAATAATTTAAAAAAAAGTGTCTTACAACGTCAACCAGGAACTCGAGCGCACTCCAGTAGCCTACACCGGAAAGGAGCTGTGAGTGTGCGCTACCTTGCTGACGTCATTAGTCATACCTGGGGTGTATTCATTACGACGATTCTGTTGCGAAACGTTTCGGGAAACGGAACGAAACGGGGAGGGACCTACCTGAATTTGTCCAATAGAAAATCTGTTTGGACTAATGATTACACCCGTTTTGAGAAGTGAGTGGCCGTATGTCAGCAGTCCATTTGATTATTTTCATAGGCACACTTTTCATTGGTAATGTAGTGTCAGAGCTCCTCCCTCAACTAAAAGCGAGAATGGAATGGAATTCAAGTTTATGCAACATTATAGATTACATTTTATTCTGATGGCAATCATTCCCAGAATATAGCCCCCCCCCCATCCTTATGTAACTAGGTAATGTGCATGCTTGGGCGATTGTGTGCCAACTTGGTAGTCCAATGTTCTGTAATCATTTTGAAAATTCAGTCAAATATAAAGATTATACCCTTATCACACAGATTTATTCAAAGAGGGAAACAAGTCTGATTCACCAGGAGAAGAGTGAAAGCATTGGGCAAGAACACACCATGTGAAATGTAGTTACATTCGGTGTATTTCCTATTACTGCACAAAAAACACTTGATTTCGCTGTTTCCTAATCACAAACAATACTGTATAAAAACATAAAATAGGCACTACATACAACTATGACATGTCAATTAAAGACAATTTGCAGAACCTTTTCTGTGAACATTATATTCAGTGTGTATGTGTGAATGTGAGCATGTTCATGTCAGCCACTCCTCTATGCAGCCTCTGAACACCGTCTCATTCGAATGCCAATAGCCGTGCTTCACCCCTGAGAGCACATACACAGCCAGGTCTCCACGAGCATGCAGTGTCTTCAGCCCAAACGAATCCCTCCCGTACCACTATTCAAATGAGAGAGACAGAGAAGCACATAGTTATCCATCACATTAGGACATGAACATTATCAATGATGGTAGATGGTACCATTAAAGTAACTTACTTCCTGGTTCTTCATCTCAACAATGGTTTCGTTAATGTCATAAAATCCAAAGTGACTGATTGGAGAGAACAGACATGGTTAGTCCAATAGGTATAGAGTGTCACTAGTGTCGAGCCCACGTCTCAGAGATGCAACCAGTGTGTGTGTAAGAATGCAGGATATACAACAGAGCAATTCATTTAGTGTAAAATAATGGTGGTGATGGTGACCATGGATACCTGGACTCCCATGGTGTAATCACTCCATCATCTGGTCCTCCAATCAACACCAGCTTGTTGATTCGCAGGAAATTCTTCCTCCACTCTGATGATTAGAGAGCGATACATTTATTTGTTCTGAGAGTAACTATGTCTCTCCACATTTTATAGAATTTAAAACTACTTAGGACAACAGTGTCAGTAGGGCCAGACTGAATCTGCAGTTTTATCAAATATATATTGAGAGAAATAAATTTAAGCCAAAACATAATATGTTGCTACAAAATGTTTGCCCATTATGCAGACAAGACAGTGTGAAAGGAGAAGTAAGGAACTTCGCTGGAGATTTTGTCTGGCCCTTATCAGTTAATGGTACTAATCTAAATTTTCAGTTTTGGATACTGAGATATCTGCAGTAGGAATGAATTTCAGTACCGGTCATTTCCCTGTGTGGTCTCTCTCCATTCAGCAGGGCCAGATAATTGCTGCTCTTCAGGAAGCGTTCTCTTTGGTGTGGGTCTGGTAGGACAAAACATTTTGGTGCAAGCACAAAGGAACAGTTGTGAGCCTCCTTACTGTACTCAGATACACATTTACAAACGAATGTTCTGGTTCTCTATTTGTCCGACACTGAAGTTCCCCTTTAACTACTCATTTCTCTCTTACCATTCCAGAAGTTGCAGATGGACCATTTCTGTCCTACTGAAGAGTAACACACGTGAAAAACACGGGCCTTTAGATAGTGAGGAAAAAACATTTTCAGAATGTCTGTGTCTGTGGGAGAAGCACAACGAAAAGGCTAGTAAAATGTGTGGAGCATATGTGTTTCAAATTTACACACGGCTTGCAAAGTTTCACTTTTTATTTGAAATGTGAGACATTAATATAATTTGTTTTGCTTTGTTGTATGACAAAAAGCAAAACTTCATTGTGTTAGAAAGAGCTATACCTAGGCCTTGCCTGATAAAAAAAATTACTTAGGAGAAGAAAGTGACCATCACTGACCTCCATACTGGCCAGCCTGTGGTGATGAGAGGGAGATGAAGGACTGGACATTATGGTCAGGAAGTGTAGAAAGAAGTCCTCGACATATCAGACCACCTAAGAGTAGCAGGGGAAGACAGCATTAAGCGGAAAGAGCTATATCTCTATGTCTTGTTCCAAAAATGCTAAATAACTGAGATAGAGAGACCTTGTGAGAAGCAGATAAGATGGATGCCATTCTCTGCCTCCTGCATGATTGGATAGAGCAGCTCTTTGAAGCCCTGCACCTGCACCCACAGTGGCTTCAGGCTGGCCATGTTATCATACAGATCTATCACTGACACGTTGGTACCTGGATGGGCCTGTCAAAAGAATACATCAGCTTATATTGCAAGTTACAACAAAAAAACGATGTGCCTGAAACATGTTATCCTATCATATTATATAAAAATAACGAGAGTCGCACACTCCATATATAAACTCCCAGTAATTTATTGGCTATTTACCAACATATCAGCATCACTGTGCCTTCTTCAGGGTAATGCCATGATTACTTGAACCAGGTTATGTAGGCAACCAATGACAATAGTGAGGGGTGTGTCATAATGATTAAGTTAATTAGAATGAATTAGTCAAACTGTTAAAAAACGATCCTATCATATTATAACATACATTATAAACTGGGTGGGTCGAGCCCTGAATGCTGATTGGCTGAACGCTGTGGTATATCAGACCGTATACCACGGGTGTGAAAAAACATGTATTTTTACTGCCCTAATTATGTTGGTAACCAGTTTATAATAACAATAAGGCACTACGGGGTGTTTGTGGTATATTTCCAATACACCACGGCTAAGGGCTGTATCCAGGCCCTCCACATCGTGCATAAGAACACCCCTTAGCCGTGGTATATTGGCCATATACCACACCCCGCCCCCCAGGCATTATTGCTTAAATATACCACAGGTATGATGCAAAATTACTTCGTTACTGTTCCAATTACATTGGTAACCAGTTTATAATAACAATAAGGCACTACGGGGTGTTTGTGGTATATTGCCAATAAAGCACGGGTAAGGGCGGTATCCAGGCACTCCACATTACGTTGTTATGTATGATTTACATTTGTATCACAGGTGTTTAGTGGAATAGAATGTTATGTATGATATACATTTGTATCACAGGCGCACTAAAACAGGACCTTCTAAAATTCTCACTTCACCTGAAACTGAAGTGGATGCTTTTAATATTTCTATTCATTATTTATGAGTTACTAGGTGTAAAATATTTTGGTGGCCCAATAAACATATTTTATCACTCACACACTGTATAAAGTACTCTCACTTTCTTTTTCCCCCCACATAAGTATCCATGGAAACAGTTTCACATGAAGTGAGAATTTGATCAGATCCTGTTTTAGTGCACCTGTGATACAAATGTATATCATACGTAACATTCTATTCCTCTAAACACCTGTGATACAAATGTAAATCATACGTAACATTCTATTCCTCTAAACACCTGTGATACAAATGTATATCATACGTAACATTCTATTCCTCTAAACACCTGTGATACAAATGTAAACCATACGTAACATTCTATTCCTCTAAACAACTGTGATACAAATGTAAATCATACGTAACATTCTATTCCTCTAAACACCTGTGATACAAATGTAAATCATACGTAACATTCTATTCCTCTAAACACCTGTGATACAAATGTAAATCATACGTAACATTCTATTCCTCTAAACACCTGTGATACAAATGTAAATCATACGTAACATTCTATTCCTCTAAACACCTGTGATACAAATGTAAATCATACATAACATTCTATTCCTCTAAACACCTGTGGCCATTGTCCTGTTAAACATTCTCCAGAGAGAAAAAAGCAGATGTTCCAAGTCGTCCATCCATAATTTCCCCAATACCAAGAGCAAACACAACGTTTTCAGCCTGTAATATTGGCCCATCATATCATTATACTTAAGCAAATAAAGTCCGAGAGGGTGTGGTATATTGCCAATACATCATGGCTAAGGGCTGTTCTCATGAACAATGCAATGTGGAGTGCCTGGGTACAGCCCTTACCCATGGTTATTGGCAATATACCACAAACCCCTGAGGTGCCTTATTGATATTATAAACTGGTTATCAACGTAATTAGAACAGCAAACAAGTAATTTTGCATCATACCCGTGGTATATTTAAGCAATAAGGCTGGGGGCGGGGTGTGGTACAGTTTATGGCCAATATACCATGGCTCAGGGCTGTTCTTATGCACGACATAACACTGAATGCCTGGATACAGCCCTTAGCCGTGATGTATTGGCAATATACCACAAACACCCGAGGTCCCCTATTGTTATTATAAACTGGTTACCAACATAATTAAGGCAGTAAAAATACATGTTTTTTCATACCTGTGGTATACGTCTGATATACCACGGCTTTCAGCCAATCAGCATTCACTGCTCAAACCACACAGTTTTGAAGAATCTCAAATATAAAATATATTTTGATTTATTTAACACTTTTTTGGTTATTACATGATTCCAAATGTGTTATTTCATAGTTGTCTCCACTATTATTCTACAATGTAGAAAATAGTAAAAAAAATAAAGAAAAACCCTTGAATGAGAAGGTGTGTCCAAACTTTTGACTGGTACTGTACACCTCAATGATCTAATCAGTCTCAATTTTCATAATAATTGTTTTCTTTTCTGTTTAATAAGTATATAATTATGGTTAAATGTGTGTAGCCTCTTACAAACGTACCTCTTGTATCAAACGACTCATCATAAGGAACTGTTTAGGGCCGTCAAAGAGGCCGTGAACAATGATGACAGGTTTGTACCCAAGTGTGCCGGCCAGGTTAACTCCACATAAGAGCAGCAGAAGTCCATTGACATTGATGTTCAACGACGATCTCATTCTCAATTAAACCACCGATAAATAAAGTTTGGTTCCTTCAGCGTGCAGGATAGAACAATTGGTTGCATCACCCTAGCATAAATGAAAATTGACATTTAAGTTCCAGTTTACGATGGTTGCCTACTTTCATTATTACACCTCTGTTGTGCTGTTCGCGGAAGAAGAAGACACTCCTTCTTCCTCATTTATCATCTTAATTCAATGTCAGGCGCATGCTAGCCTCGCTTGACTTTGAGTGTTTGGTGCCATCAATTTAATTCACTATGATTCAATGGTCACTACACGCTCTTTAAGGGAGGTATACGCTTTTTGTGGATAAATTCCACTCACAAAAAGTCTTTAACCACTGAGTGTAATGCAACATGCCTCATAAACTTATGGTATTAACGACGACCGATGTGAGTTGCAGATCATTTGAGTAGCCATCATTTGGACAAACAAAACGCGCAGTGCACACTTGTTCTGATTGAGTTGTTCTGTACACCAGCCACCAGGGGGCAGAATCCGAACAGACACTTATTGAAATACGTTATTCCGCTTCCGGTTGTCGCACCATGGATGGAGTGGGCAGCTAGCAACAAGTTGTGGATAAGTTTTGCTTAACGAGTGTAATTGAAACTGACATGATTGTTATTAGGATTGACTTCGCTCGTTAGTTAAACGTCCACGTATTAGCCAGGCGTGAAGGAAATGAACTTTGCTAAGCTTGCTAGCTGCTGCATGTTGTGCTGTTTTCATCGATCACCCCTATGTTCATTGCGTGAAGGTTTCAAAACAAGGTAAGGTGGCTAGCTAGCTACCTATCAACGTAATGAATAGTTTTCTCTTCAGATCTTCAAAGAGCAAATAAAGGAGAGAAAGAAAAGCTAGAGGGCTTTCATTTCGATAGTTCCTACTTAAGATCATGCAGCGGATCTATTCCGTTTTATAATTAAGCAGTAAGGCAACTCCACATGAGGCTGTTCTCCTGCACGACGCAACGCGTCCCCATGGTGCCTTATTGCTATAAACTGGTTACCAACGTAATTAGAGTAGGTAAAATACATGTTTTGTCGTACCCGTGGTATATTGTCAAAAATATTTTTACTCATCTAATTACATTGTTAACCAGTTTATAATACCTTTAAGGCCCCTTGGTGGTTTGTCGTATATGGCCAATATACCATGGGTAAGGGCTGTATCCAGCCACTCCACGTTGCTTCGTGCCTAAGAACAGCCCGTAGTCATATACCACACCCCCTCCTGCCTTATTGCTTCGATATACCCTTGTGTGGCATATGAATCTTGCTGTGCTAGCCATTCCCTGCTACATCATCACCATTGCTACAGAAGTTCCCCATTCATATGACATTTTACATACCTAGCACAGGAGGTTGGTGGCACCTTAATTGAGGAGAACTGGCTCGTGGTAATGACTGGAGCGGGGTACGCAATTATTAGGAGCCATTTTCCCCTCAGCAGTCTCCAGTGATACCTAGTACTATACAACTCTCTGTCTACATCTACTGTATACCGTAGCTAACTGATTTTGTCTCCCAATTAGGCAAAATGGCAAACCTAGAACAATGGGTGAGCGACAGTCTGCACGACATCCTTGGCCTTAGTGACAGATATGTCGCCCAGTTCATGATCGGCTCCGCGCGTAAATCCTCGAGCTCTCAAGACTTTGTGACCCACCTCAAGTCGACGGGCACCATCGACATTAATCAGAGTGTGATCGCCTTTGCACAGGAACTGTATGAAAAGGTCAAACGATTTGCTTTCTTTGTGTTTTAACTGCGTGCTTGTTTATTATGTTGACCGTGGTTATTATGAGCATCTAGAAATGACTTTGATCTCTGTGATTCAGATTCCTCGTAAGCAAGTGGTTGAAAAGCCAGCCAGAGCGATAGAGCGACATGTCATGGAGATTGAGAGGAAGAATCGAACTTACACCCTACTGTCGGACAGCGAGAGTGACGGAGAGGCAGTGAGAGAGAGGGAGAAGGAGAAGAAGAAAAGTAAAGACAGAGGCGATAAGAGGAAGCACCTCAGGAAAAGGGAGGAGAGTCAATCATCTAGTGAAGAGGAGACCCCTAAAAGGTAATCAACCTGGGAATGGAGTTTCATGTTGCTTGCTTGTGACACGTTCTACCTGCTTTCCTCTCTTTTGTTGCTTTTTAGCTGAATGTTGACAGCTGTATTTGACTTGTATGGACTTCAGGGAGACAGGATGCAGCTTCTGGAGTCTATGGTCTCATTAACTGAATTGCAACCATAAATACATTACAACAATGAAGCCAGTTACCCGAGAATATTTTCATTGTTTTCATGCTGTGTAGTCTTCATTTTTCAGCTGCTACTCCTCCGTGGCTTCAATGCTTGCTTGAACAAGCCTCCACTTAGATTGTGTGATTTGAGTTTCTAAAAGGCCCTTTCTCAGCAGTAAGCTGGGCCATGGTGGCCAGAAGTCCAGTAAGAAGGATGAAGAGGAGGAGGAGGAGGAGTGGGAGAAGGAAGAGAGAGAACGCGTACTGGATCTGGAAGAGAGGGATGCCTTTGCCGAACGGATGAAACTGAAGGACAAAGACAAGACGAGGAACATCATGGAGAGAACGGACAAGAAGGTGGGATTGACTATCAGTGATGGAACCCAACCCAGTCCATTTGACTTACTAGTGTACTTGTAGGTGTGTTTTGATTTTTTTGGCTAAATGTTTTTCCATTACCTTTTCACCAGGGCTACGAGGAGGCTCAGAAAAGACTAAAGATGGCCGAGGAAGATCACAAGAAAATCGTGAGCACATTATTAAAATTCCCAGTAACTTATCGTATAATAGACTATCGTCTAGGTATAAAAAAAAAAAAACACAGTAGAAATAGAATTACTAGAACAGGGAGAGCCCCTCACTCATATGTCTATGGTCACCACCTATCTTATCCTCTTTTCTATAGCTTCCAGAGCTGCGGAAGGAGTCTCGCAGGAACTACCTGTCCAAGAGAGAGGCTGAGAAACTGGAGGACCTGGAGGCGGAGATAGCCGACGAGGAGTACCTGTTCTCCACGGACGCGCTGACGGAGAGGGAGCGGAAGGAGCTGGAGTACAAGCGCAACCTCAGAGACCTGGCCAAGGACTACAAGAAAGCCGGCGCCAAGGAGAAGGAGGAGAGGAAGAACAGATACTACATGCCGGAGGAGAAGAGGAGTAAAGTAAGGAGGAGATAGTTGGCTGGTAATGGTCCTGTCGTGGATAGCCAGTACTCTTGTTGAAATGGAGATATGTAAAACACTAGGATCCGGGGGTTGATTATATATATCTCGCTCACTCTATTTCCCTCTTCCTCTGTCCCTCCCTCTCTCCGCATCTCTCCAGGATATTCCTCAGAGGGACATGGAGCTGGAGTTGGAGATGCCCATGGAGGGTGGAGGAGAGCAGGGTCGCTGGGAGGAGGAGAGGTTGAAGACCGCCTCGCTCATCTTCGGGGCCAAGAAGGAGAGGGAGAAAGGGTTGAAGGCAGAAAGAGAGAAGTACCAGCTGATCCTGGAGGAGGACGAGATGATCAACTTTGTCAGCAGTGCCGTCATCATGAAGGGAACCCAGGATGAGAAGGTGGGTTGTTAAACGTTAAGCATTTATCTGTGATAGATTGCAAGGAATAAAGCTATAGTTATGGATATTAGTCGAACAAAATATTGTCATAATTCAAATTCAGAAAATATTTTACATTCCATACATAATCAACCAATGCACACCTGAGCTTCTGTAGCGTTTCTAACTGTGCCAAGGACACATTTCCATTTCACAATGAACAATACAGTGCAATTGTAATATTGTCTTCATCTCTGTATGCTGTGTGTTTCCAGGAGCAGGAGCAGGCAGCCCTGTCCCAGGCGGAGGTCCAGAAGCAGTCCATCCAGGAAGTGAGACGCAGCCTCCCCGTGTTCCCATACAGAGAGGACCTGCTCCTGGCCATCCAGCAGCACCAGATCCTGGTCATCGAGGGAGAGACGGGCTCCGGCAAGACCACCCAGATCCCCCAGTTCCTCATGGAGTCGGTGGGTACACATTATTCAAGGGCCACGTCCATAAACATTATTATGGGCACATATCAAAGAGGTTAGAGAAAAGCAGAGGACACATTTCCATTGGACATTTTGTGTACGTTTGACAAAGTCATCTTGAATCTTCAGTGTTTTGTCACTCTTTTCACTTAAACAAACAATTGTAGTCTTCCACACGGATCCATTTGTGGCATTATGCTTTTCTGTGCATGTTACCTTTGTTGACCTGTTGTCTGGGTTTACATCTCCTAGGGCTACAATGATGGAGGCATGAAGATTGGGTGTACCCAGCCTCGTAGAGTGGCAGCCATGTCCGTAGCGGCCAGGGTGGCACAAGAAGTGGGCGTCAAGCTGGGCAACGAGGTGAAAATGGCACAATCGCTCTCTTTCACTCCGATGAAGCATAAATAATTCTTACTGTATATGGTAGAAAACATAACATAAACTCACCTTATTTGTCCAACCACCCCTTTCTTCCTCAGGTAGGCTACAGTATCCGTTTTGAGGACTGTACGTCGGAGAGGACGGTACTCAAATACATGACTGACGGAATGCTGCTCAGAGAGTTCCTGACAGAGCCTGATCTGGCCAGCTACAGGTACCACTATATGTCCTGTCTGTCCTTATCTTTAGATATGTTTCCCATGTGTAGAGGTTTATGTTTAAAAGTGGTATATTATGTTTTAGAAAAATAAGAAATGAAATAATTCCCTGCCATGTTGTTTATGGTCAGTATGACAGTACAACAATAAATGATCAAAGATCCCTTCCTCTCTCTCAGTGTGGTCATCATTGATGAGGCCCACGAGCGGACACTGCACACAGACATCCTGTTTGGCCTGATCAAGGACATTGCCCGGTTCCGTCCGGACCTGAAGGTGCTGGTGGCCAGCGCCACCTTGGACACAGAGCGCTTCTCCTGCTTCTTCGACGACGCGCCGGTATTCAGAATCCCCGGCAGGAGGTTCCCTGTGGACATCTTCTACACGAAGGTACCTCCGCTGACCATCTGTATAGTGAAGTGGCCTCAGGACAAAAGATTGCATCCCCATTCTCCACCGTTCTCCCGAAGTGTGCACTTGCGCATTTCCCACAAGGGATTTAACATGAAAACTCCCTCCGGGCAATTTTTAAACCAATATAGAGCCTTTTAAATCTGCGACAGGAAGTAAGCAAGTGCACTCTTCGAGAGAAGGTGGAAGAAATGGAATGCAGCCATAGGCATAACTTTGAATGACTGTAAATACCTTTTAGAATGTGAATCATTTCACTTGTGAGAAGTGCTGGATGATACTAATGTAGGTCAAATATCTGTTCTTTTGTTGTACTCTTTGCTGTCTGGTATTGTTTACTATTTCCTTTCTCTCTCTCTCTCTCTCTCAGGCTCCTGAGGCAGACTACCTGGAGGCCTGTGTTGTGTCGGTGCTACAGATCCACGTCACACAGCCCCCCGGAGACTGTCTGGTCTTCCTCACTGGACAGGTCTGGCACACTCGCACCTTGACCCCTCACCTCAACGCTGACATTCACATTACATCAGCTGCTACATCATCTACCTCGGCTACTACATCACATTACATCTGCTCTCGCTCAACATCAGATCCTACATCAGTCACTACACATTAGCTAGGCCTGCTTCAAATCACACTGCATCTCGCAAATCACACTGCATCTCGCAAATCACACTGCATCTCGCAAATCACACTGCATCTCGCAAATCACACTGCATCTCGTAAATCACACTACATCAGCAACCATCTAAAGTCTATTTATTCTGTATGTGGCTCTTTAATGTGTAGGGTGCCGTCTTTCGGGTGGGATGTTAAACGGTCATACTGACTCTCAGTAGGGGTGTTAACCCCGGTGTCCTGGCTAAATCTGGCCCTCATACCATCATGGCCACCTAATCATCCCCAGCTTCCAATTGGCTCATTCATCTCTCCTCCCCTGTAACTATTCCCCAGGTCGTTCCTGTAAATGAGAACGTGTTCTCAGTCAACTTACCAGGTCAAATAAATAAATTACACATATATTTCTGCCAAGGTGTCTGTCCTTACCGCTCTCCCGTCTCTCTCTATTTCCACAGGAGGAGATTGAGACTTGCTGTGAGCTGCTGCAGGAGAGATGCAGGCGTTTGGGTTCTAAGATATCGGAGCTTCTGGTGCTTCCCATCTACGCCAACCTACCTTCAGACATGCAGGCCAAGATCTTCAGCCCCACACCCCCTGGCTCACGCAAGGTGAGAGTTTCTCTTCTGTCCATTTAAACTTGGGCCACTAGGGGGGTGCTCAAGGACCACTTTGGAAATATGTTTTATCCTCTGTGATCAAATAATGTTAAAAAAATATGTATGCATTATTTTCTTTACCCAAAGGGAAATCCAACCCAACCTAGGTTATTGTAGATTTCACGCTGCACTTATGTCAATGTAGTAGATTCTATTCTACTATGTCATTTGCCGCATTTTACGCTAATGGCGCCAAAGGAGATGGCCACCGTTTTATGATCCTCTTACCAATTGTGCTATTGTGTGTGTTTTTTCGCATTATTAGTAACTTATTTTATACGTAATGTTTCTGCCACCGTGTCTTATGACCGAAAGGAGCTTCTCGATATCAGGGCAGCGATTACTCACCCCGTACTGGAGGAATTCTTCTTCAACGAGTCGGACAGGAAGGATTTACTACAGACACCCGACAAGGCCCTCATCCCCGTCATTCGCAGGAGCGAAAAGACGGAGATATCATGGATGGCGGTCCGTCGCCTTTACCGTCGGTCCTATTAGACAACGTACAATCAATCGATTAATAAAATAGACGAACTACGAGCACTTATATCCTACCAACGAGACATTAAAAACTCTAATATCTTATCTTTCACCGAGTCGTGGCTGAACAACAACATGATTAACACAGCTGGCGGGTTTTAAGCTTTTTCAGCAGAATAGAACAGCGGTGGTAAGACGAGGAGCGGCGGCCTATGTATATTTGTAAACAACAGCTGGTGCATGAAATCTAAGGAAGTCTCGAGGTTTTGCTCGCCTGAGGTAGAGTATCTCATGATAAGCTATAGACCACACTATTTACCAAGAGAGTTTACATCTATAGTTTTTGTAGCTGTCAATATACCACCGCAGACCGATGCTGGCACTAAGACCGGACTCGATGAGCTGTATACGGCCATAAGCAAACAGGAAAACGCATATCCAGAGGCGGCGCTCCTAGTGGCCGGGGACTTTAATGCAGGGAAACTGAAATCAGTTTGACCTAATTTCTATCAGCTTGTTAAATGTGCAACCAGAGGGGAAAAAAAGTCCAGACCACCTTTACTTTACACACAGAGATGCGTACAAAGCTCTCACTCGCCCTCCATTTGGCAAATCTGACCATGATTCTATCTTCCTGATTCCTACTTACAAGCAAAAACTAAAGCAGGAAGTTCCAGTGACTCGGTCTATAAAAAAGTGGTCAGATGAAGCAGAGACTAAACTACAGGACTGTTTTGCTAGCACAGACTGGAATATGTTCCGGGATTCTTCCGATGGCATTGAGGTACACCACATCAGTCACTGGCTTCATCAATAAGTGTATCGATGACGTCCTCCCCACAGTGACCGTACGTACATACCAGAATCCATGGATTGCAGGCAACATCCGCACTGAGCAAAAGGGTAGAGCTGCCGCTTTCAGGAAGCTTATAAGAAATCCCGCTATGACCTCCGACGAACCATCAAACAGGCAAAGCGTCAATACAGGACTAAGATTGTAATGCTCCGGCGCATGTTGTATGTGGCAGGGCTTGCAAACTATTAGACTACAAAGGGAAGCAGAGCCACGAGATGCCCAGTGACACAAACCTACCAGACAAGCTAAATTACTTCTATGCTCGCTTCAAGGCAAGTAACACTGAAACATGCATAAGAGCAAGAGCTGTTCTGGACGACTGTGTGATCACGCTCTCCGTAGCCGATGTAAGACCTTTAAACAGGTCAACATTCACAAGGCCCCAGGGCCAGACAGGTTACCTGGACGTGTACTCCGAGCATGCGCTGACCAACTGGCAAGTGTCTTCACTGACATTTTCAACCTGTCCCTGTCCGAGTCTGTAATACCAACATGTTTTAGGCAGACCACCATAGTCCCTGTGACCAAGAACACTAAGGTAACCTGGCTAAATGACTACTGACCCATAGCACTCACATCTGTAGCCATGAAGTGCTTTGAAAGGCTGGCCATTGCTCACATCAACACCATTATCCCAGAAACACTAGACCCGCTCCAATTTGCATACTGCCCCAACAGATCCACAGATGATGCAATCTCTACTGCACTCCAGACTGCCCTTTCCCACCTGGACAAAAGGAACACCTATGTGAGAATTCTATTCATTGACTAGAGCTCAGCGATCAACACCATAGTGCCCTCAAAGCTCATCAATAAGCTAAGGACCCTGGGACTAAACACCTCCCTCTACAACTGGATCCTGGACTTCCTGAAGGGCCGTCCCCCTGGTGGTAAGGGTAGGTAACAACACATCCACCACGCTGATCCTCAACACTGGGGCCCCTCAGGTGCGTGCTCACTCCCCCCTGTACTCCCTGTTCACTCATGACTGCATGGCCAGGTAAGACTCCAACAAGTTTATCGATGACACAACAGTGGTAGGCCTGATCATGGACAACGATGAGACAGCCTATAGGGATGAGGTCAGAGACCTGGCCGTGTGGTGCCAGGACAACAACCGCTCCCTCAACGTGATCAAGACAAAGGAGATGATTGTGGACTACAGGAAAGGGAGGACCAAGCACGCCCCCATTCTCATCGACGGGGCTGCAGTGGAGCAGGTTGAGAGCTTCAAATTACTTGGTGTCCACATCACCAACAAACTATCATGGTCCAAGCACACTAAGACTGTTGTGAAGAGGCCACGACAAAGGCTATTCCCCCTCAGAAGACTGAAAAGATTTGGCATGGGTCCTTAGATCCTCAAAAGGTTCTACCGGCGCACCATCGAGAGCATCCTGACTGGTTGGGTCACTGCCTGGTATGGCAACTGTTCGGCCTCCGACTGCAAAGCACTACAGAGGGTAGTGCGTATGGCCCAGTACATCACTGGGGCCAAGATTCCTGCCATCCAGGACCTCTATACCAGGCAGTGTCAGAGGAAGGCCCTAAAAATTGTCAGACTCCAGCCACCCTAGTCATATACTGTTCTCTCTGCTACCACACAGCAAGCGGTACCGGAGTGCCAAGTCGAGGTCCAAAAGGCTTCTTAACAGCTTCTACCTCCAAGCCATAAGACTCCTGAACAGCTAATCAAAGGGCTACCCAGACCCCTCTTTTATGCTGCTGCTACTCTGTTTAAAGTCTATGCAAAGTGACTTTAACTCTACCTACATGTACATATTACCTGAATTACCTCGACTAACCGGTGCCCCTGCACATTGACTCTGTACCGGCACCCCCTGTATATAGCCTTGCTTGTTATTTTACTGCTGCGGTTTAATTATTTGTTTTATTTTCTATTTTCTACTGATCTATTTTTTTACTTTAAAAAAAATGTTTTGAAGCATTCTTGGTTAAAGGCTTGTAAGTAAGCATTTCACGGTAAGGTGTACACCTGTTGTATTCGGCGCATGTGACAAATAACATTTGATTTGACCAATAAGACCACATTCTTCAGATTCCTACCTCCATGTTTCTCATTCTCTTGTGGTGTTGTGTACGAACACATTATCTGATGTACAAAGGTTCCTCCCTCTGCGTGTCCTTAGGTGGTGGTGGCCACTAACATTGCAGAGACCTCTCTAACCATCGATGGGATCATATACGTCATAGATCCAGGCTTCTGCAAGCAGAAGAGCTATAACGCTCGCACTGGGATGGAGTCTCTGATTGTCACGCCTTGCTCACGGGTAACACGCTAGCTTTGGATTTCAAATGAGACATTTTGTTGTCATTGTCAGAGAAAGTGTTGTTGTACTGTAGTTGTGGAAGATGCCTCTTGCCAGTATTTCAAACACCTGTTTCTTTGACTGTCTTTTTTGTAGATTTTTGTTTTTAGTTCTCTGGACAACATTCTGACCGTTTGCTGACTCCATCTGTGTTTTTATCCACCACAGGCCTCAGCCAATCAGCGAGCAGGTCGTGCAGGCAGAGTGGCGGCTGGGAAGTGTTTCCGTCTCTACACTGCGTGGGCGTTTAAACACGAGATGGAGGAGTCCACCGTGCCTGAGATCCAGCGAACTAACCTGGGCAACGTGGTGCTACTGCTCAAGAGCTTGGGTATGGAACAAACGCTTTATAAGTCATGTCACAGTGCTGAATCAGAAAACACGTTTTAAAAAGCACAGGAGTCCTCTTGAAGTAATCCACTGAAGTATAGTCTGTAGTTCACTATTATGAGTTTGACTTACTTGACTTAGTGGACCAAAGGGCCTCCATTATGATTCTCAAACCCACGTGTCGATTTGTTTTACTTTGTAGTGGCATATATATTTTTTTCCCCGACAGGAATTAATGACCTCATCCACTTTGACTTCATGGACCCGCCGCCTCACGAGACCCTGGTGCTAGCTCTGGAGCAGCTGTACGCCCTGGGTGCACTCAACCACCTCGGAGAGCTCACCAAGGTAACGAACGCCTGACTGTCTATCAAAACAACTGCACCATTCCAATACTTTTCAATCGCATTGGCACCGTTCCCTCCTCCCTTGTTAAATCAGTTGAATAAGAAAAAGGCTTCTACGGCTATCCCATCTCAATTTATTGTTGGAAATAAGACCTGTAGTGATCCTGGTGTTATCTCATGTGAATCGAATAACTTTTTTGCGAATGTGGGTTCCTCTCTGTCAACGAAAATCCAAAACATTTATGGAAGTCCCTTGGCTTACATTAAGGGACATTTTCCTTTCTCTGATTTAGTTTGATCCTCCTAATGTCATGGAGGTGATTGGTAACTTAAAGAAATCAGCAAGTCATGATGAGGTGCCTTTTTGGTGAAATCGTTGTCTTCCTCCATTATTGAGCCTCTAACGTAAATCTTCACCAAATCAATGCAAACTGGTGTTGTTCCTAAAGATTTGAAAATTGCCAAAGTTATCCCCCTCTATATATCTGGGGATCCAAGATCTTTTACAAATTATTGCACAGTATCTGTACTACTGTGTTTTTCTAAAATCCTAGAGATACTGTTGTATAAAAGAATGTTGAAACATTTAAACCAACACTATTCTATATGACCACCAAAAATGTTTTTTGTAAAAACTAATCCACAGATTTGGCTCTTACAACTTGTGGATAAACTCTTTACAGCCCTGGACAACAATGAATACGCTCTTGGCATCTTTCTAGATTTATCTAAAGTGTTTGACAGGGTTGATCATGAAATATTACTTGCTAAATTGCATTATTACGGTTTTCGTGATTATACATTATACGTGGCTATATAGTTACGTTTATGATAGAGAACTGTTCCATACCCAAGCTCTTGAGCAGTAGCACCACGTTGCCCAGGTTAGTTCTCTGGATCTCGGGCACGGTGGACTCCTCCATCTCGTGTTTAAACGCCCACAAACCATATCTGCCAGGGTCAAGATATCCTGTGGCATTCCACAGGGTTCGATCCTTGGACCTTTGTTATTACTAATCTATATCAATGACCTTGCTGCTGTGTCTTCTACCATACTTCCCATTCTTTTTGCTGAGGATACCAACTTGATTTTATCACACGAGAATTTCGATTCACTAGTCAACGAAGCCAACTCAGGCATGGGAAAGTTTTCTGAATTTCCAGATAAACAAATTATCTTTTAAATGTAATCAAAAATCTTTTTAAATGTAATCAAAAATCTAACTTCGTTGTATTTACTGGTAAGAATCAGATATATTTTTAAACGAGCCAGAATCTCAATTGGTGGAAATGAAATGGACCAGGTTTAATCTACTATATTCCTAGGTGTTCTAGTTGATGAAAAGTTGTCCTGGGAAAATCATATTCACTTTGTGTGCAGCAAAGTGTTGAAGTCCTTTGGTATCATCAGAAAGATTAGTGTTTTGGGTCATCAGGCTTGCTTCCTGACACTATACTACAGCTTAATTTACCCATATATTATTTCCTGCAATATTGTCTGGGCCAGTACATATGCTTCCTTCCTACTCAAATGACTCATCACACAAAATAAACATACAAGACTAGCCATCTCCTCTAACTACTTGGCTCCAGCTGTTTAAGAAACTCAATATATTGTCTATCTACAACATTAATATACTCAAATTATGCACCTTCATCTACAAATACACATGCCTCCCAGACAATCTACCTAAACCCTTCAATGGTTAATTCAGGTTAATTCCCAAATCCATGCATACACAAGACACCTTTACCCTCCCCACTGCCGCACCTCACATAGTCTCTAGCAGATAGAGGTTTCGTACTCTGGAATTCCTATCTTCACATTGCCAAAACATCATCATCCCTCAATAACTTCAAGCGTAGGTTAGGGGTCAGCCCGATGAACCAAACTACCTCCATGTAGCCTCTCTCTCTCTCTCTCACTCACTCACTCACTCACTCACTCACTCACTCACTCACTCACTCACTCACTCTCACACTCTCACACTCTCACACTCTCACACACACAATCAAACATGTTTTTTCTTGTATACTCTCTCTCTCACTCTCACACTCCCACACACAATTAAACATGTTTTTTCTTGTATACTAAGTATGTCATGTACAGTTATAATTAGTATGCTTTGTTTAACTGATTGAACAAACTTTTTTTTTGTACTTATTTGTGTATTTAATTTTTTTAGCGTTTTTGTTTTTATCTGTACTGTTTTGTCTTTCCCTTTATTCTTTGGTGAGAATAAATCAAACCTAAAAAGTGCAAATGACCTTTGGGAATGAAGGGAGGATATATAATAGGGCAAATCGATTCCATCACCATTAGGCAGGTGAATGGACCTTCTAATACCTTAGAAAGGTGACTATTTGATGTGAAAGGTCATGTTATATGTGTTGTTCCAGTTGGGCCGCAGGATGGCTGAGCTGCCGGTGGACCCTATGCTGAGCAAGATGATCCTGGCCTCAGAACAGTGAGTCTCTATGGCAATCCTGGCCTCAGAACAGTTTCCCAAACTCTATGGCAATCCTGGCACTGGCCTGGAATGAATGTACTATTTATATTATTATTCTGTTACCTTGCTCATCATTTCTCTTTCTCTCTTTTTTTTTTATTGCCAATTATTCAACAGGACATGAAACGCCTTCATGTATTTCACTACATTTCCCCATCTTCCTCTGTCTCTCCAGGTATAAGTGTTCTGAGGAGGTGTTGACCATCGCGGCCATGCTGTCTGTGAACAACTCCATCTTCTACCGGCCCAAAGACAAGGTGGTTCACGCCGACAACGCCAGGCAGAACTTTGTGGTGCCCGGAGGAGACCATATGGTGCTGCTCAACGTCTACACACAGGTCAGGAGGATTGGGTTTGATAGTTAAGATAAAGATGTGATACTACCCCACTTTGTTTCCACTTGTCTCATATAAGGTAGCAGTTCTGGGTCATATTCATTTGGCACCAACTGTGAAAAAAAACAACCAAACATGGAGGTTCTATCTGAACTTCATCTTCATTTTTGTGTTGCAAACCATTTAGCCATGGTAATGCCCTAATGCAGGGGAAGGCAACTATGTTCAGCAGCGGGCTGATTTTTGTCGGAGCGGATGGTCTGGGTGCCGGAACATAATTATAATTATTTGTACACTGCAAATTGAACACAAGCCCAAAAAGAGGTTGGTTTTGAAAATAATAATAATTTAATTCCTTGAGGCATGATCACGTCTCCTTTTTAAAAATTATTCGTGGGGATACTTTGGAACAGACTTTCTATATTTAACTTATTTTATTTATTTATTTTTTGAATCCCTGGTGATTTTAGTATTTTTTTGGACCAAAAACTAAAATCCCCCCAAAAACGTTAAATATTTGTGGGGCCGAACCCCCCCCCCCCCCCCCCCCAATGAATAAGACCCTGTTTTGTCCTGATTTGGAGCAAAATTCAAAGTTCTATGTGAGGGTTTCCCAGTCCTTGGGACCCTAAGCTGTTTGCCCAAGCACTACACAGCTGATTCAAATAATCAAGCAATCATCAAGCTTTGATCATTTGAATCAGCTGTGTAGCGTTAGGGCAAAAAACTAAACGTGCACCTCTTGGGATCCCCAGGACAGAGTTTGGGAAATGCTGTTCTATGTTTTGTTTTCAGTCTGTGATATTGACTGCATCATTTGTCCCTCAGTGGCTGGAGAGTGGCTACTCCACCCAGTGGTGCTACGAGAACTTCATCCAGTTCCGCTCCATGAAGCGGGCGCGGGATGTCAGGGAGCAGCTGGAGGGCCTGATGGACAGGATCGAGGTGGAGGTGTGCAGCTCAGGCGGAGACATTGTGCCCATCCGCAAGGTCAGTGTGACTGTGAACGCACCCTAACCTCATGACCATGAACACACCTTAAAACCGCTTAACCATGAACATACCTTTAAAACAGCTTGACCATGAACTCACAATAAAACCGTTTCTTCTAGTTAACCATGTATTTTTTTAAAAACACCCTCCCAGAGTGTAGACCAGTGTTTCCCATTCCCAGTCCTCAGATACCCCCAAACAGCACAGCTGATTCAACTTGTCATCTAAAGGTCAAGCCCTCCATGTTGAATCAGGTGTTTTTATCTGGGGCTACAACTAGAAGTGTGCTGTTGGGGGTACCGGAGGACTGGGAAACACTGACCTAGACCACTTTGTTCCACTTCTAATTTGCTGTGTGAACACTTACCTGACACCAAGCTCTTTGTTACATGTGTAGTCAATGTGTGAATATGCTTCACACTACATCTGTGTGCCTGGCCCTTTAAGCCACTGACTGTGCAGATTTAGAAAGTACTGCGCTGGAAATGGAGATATAAGCCTATCACTTCACACCAGATCTGAGGGACTGAATGGACCCCTTTTTCTAGGAGATGGGATTAGTTTTTGTCTGCTCATGAAAACAGTTAAATCATGTTAAGCCGGCCACTCCGTTGGAGAGGCAGGTTGAGTTCACTTAATATGCATCTGAATGGACGCTCCGTGCTTTCCCAATTCCCAACTTCATCATCATCACACTCCATTCCTCAGTAAAACTGAAACACAAGGACTCCCCAAAAGGCAGTCTGTGGGTGTTTTTATTTGGCCCCCCAAGTAAGAAAAAATATACAATCGGCTCAAAGTGATTTTAATTTAGGACATCTCTTCCCAAGTATTCCCACACATAAATAGAGAAGCATATGTGATCGTATGAAATCAAGGTTCGAAAGGAATCTGTTTTTGTCTAAAACTGTATCCGTTTGGGATTTATGCGGTCAATTTTCACCATCTCAGTAACAACGTTATCATTCATACTCTCTCACAGCGTGCACACATACAATCACTCATACAGCCTCTCTTTGTCTCTCTCTCTCACTGATACTTCATTTAAAAATGTAGTTTGACCTCAAATGGACAACCATGTAAAATAAAGGTTAAATAAAAAATGTTCTCTCCCTCTCTCAGGCAGTGACGGCGGGGTATTTCTACCACACGGCGCGGCTTAGCAAGGGGGGCTTCAAGACGGTGAAGCACCAGCAGACAGTCTACGTCCACCCCAACAGCTCCCTGTTCGAGGAGCAGCCCCGTTGGCTCATCTACCACGAGCTGGTCTTCACCACCAAGGAGTTCATGAGACAGGTCTGGCATCAGTACTAGTAGGCTTGTGGTCATGTTTGTGTGTATGTTTCTCCGTGTGAGGCAGATCTGGAAGCAATCCACCACCGTGAAGGGCAAAGTAAAACTTTAGGGGAGAGTTGTTGCTGTCTTGTTGTAATATCAAGTGACTCCAGGTAGCATTGTCTTTGTATACAGTATTATATACAGTACCTTCAGAAAGTATTCAGACCCCTTGACTTTTCCACATTTTGTTACGTTACAGCCTTATTCTAAAATTGATTAAATAAATACAAATGCTCAGAAATCTACACACAATAACCCATAATGACAAAGTGAAACAGGTTGTTAGGCACTTTTGCAAATATATAAAAAATAAACAACAGAAATGTGTTATTTACATAAGTATTCAGACCCTTTGCTATGAGACTCGAAATTGAGATCGGATCATCCTGTTTCCATTGATCATCCTTGAGATGTTTCTACAACTTGATTGGAGTCCACCTGTGGTAAATTAAATTGATTGGACAGGATTTGAAAAGGCACACACTGGTCTATATAAGGTCCTACAGTTGACAGTGCATGTCAGAGCAAAAACCAAGCCATGAGGTCGAACGAACAAGGCACACCTGTTAATTTAAATGCATTCCAGGTGACTACCTCATGAAGCTGGTTGAAAGAATGCCAAGACTGTGCAAAGCTGTCATCAAGGCAAAGGGTGGTTACTTTGAAGAATCTCAAATATTAAATATATTTAATTTGTTTAACACTTTTTTTGGTTACTACATGATTCCATGTGTTATTTCATAGTTGTGATGTCTTCACTATTATTCTACAATGTAGAAAATAGTAAAAGTAAAGAAAAACCCTGGAATGAGTAGGTGTGTCCACACTTTTGACTGGTACTGTATATTAGCAAACATTTCTAAACTTAGTTTTGCTTTATCATTATGGGGTATTGGGTGTAGATTGAGGGGGAAAATATGTATTTATTTAATCGGTTTTAGAATAAGGCTGCAACGTAACCTAATGTGGAAAAAGTCAAGGCGTCTGAATACTTTCCGAATGCACTGTACATACTGTATGTTGAGATTTAAGCTGCATGGGACAGAATGAATACAATTTTAAGTGGATGGAAGGTGCTGTTATTCTTACATTACTTTGAATTCATGTAAATATATTTTCCCCCTTTTTATTTTAACCTCTTTCTCTGCCTCAAGGTGATTGAGATAGACAGCAGCTGGCTGCTGGAGGTGGCTCCCCACTACTACAAGAACAAGGAGCTGGAGGACAGCAGCAGTAAGAAGATGCCTCGCAAACAGGGCAAGGCCAAGGAAGAGCTGGGCTAAGGACAGGAACTAGAAAAGACAGACTGTCTCCCCTCAGAGATAGACAGCCAAGCAGGGCTGCCATAAGGAACTGGGATTTTTTTTTTTTTACTTTGGGGCCCTTGAGCCATTAAAAAATAAAAATAAACTGGATAAACATTCGTATGGTTATGGGCTTATTTATCATAAACCACCTATTGGAGCTAGATGAGCTTGATGATAAGGAAATGTTATGCACTTGGACTGTCAGAGTTTTCTGTGTCTGGTATGATGCAGGGTCCGCGGTGAAGTTTCCCCTAAGTACAGATCTCGGATCCGCTTCCCCTCCCCATGTCCTAACCATTAGGGCTGAAATGCAAAACTGACCCAATATCAGCGTATAGGGGTAACTTCACCCTACTCCATGATGCAGAAACAGCAGCAAGACAGATCAAAACAAATGACTACTCCAAATGACAGGGCTACTGCTTTGTGCGTAATGGCCTATGACTACCAGAGAGTTTGCCTATTTACTTTCCATAAATAGTTAACTTTTGTTGCCCAATGTCTGGGTATTGGGGTTGTAAATGTCTTTTCTTGTCCCAATTACACCTACCAGACTGAAAGCCAACAGTGCTGTGTTTGTTTTGACTTCAGTGTTGTTCCTCTTTTCTTTTCCTATTGGAATAAACTTTTTACAGGCCCTTGCTTTGTCCTGTGACTAGCTTAGGCGATAAGTGCTTGTTTTTGTTAACATGGGAGTGTCTGACCGTTTACATAGTTGCTAACAAGAACATTTGTCAATGCCTGTCCCCATTATTCATTAACCGTATGATAGGCCATACAGAATTAGCTACTTCTTCCAGTCTTTAATTTACTTGTATGAGGAAGTTCAGAGTATCAGGGCTATCTTTAGGTTGCTGCTTTGCCTGTTTGAATGGCACAGGATAATGTTTTTCTACCAGTAACGTGTACATCCTGGGATCACGGTTTGTTAGTTGAAGGATGTTTTTTGTGTTACGATTTTTTGGGGGATCAGCCAATGAAGCGTGATGGGATTTTAGGATTATGTGCACATTAGTTTGACTGAAGTGGCTTCGAATGTTTTCAACTGAATGAAATTATTTACAACAGTAACATTCTGGCTGATGTGCATTGGACTTTTTAAACGTAATGACATAGAAACCGCAGAAGATTCCTCTGCTGTAGTTAGTGGGTTGTTTGTATTTTTCTGTGAGGTTTGCTAAATGAAATGAGAAATCAGGATTACATGCACTTCTATGGCTGATTTTTCAACCCTTTAAACATTAGTTTACCTAAAAGGGCTGAGTGAATGGAGTTATTTACACATTTTGCACAATGGTGTTGCTGAATCATTGCAGATAGCCATGAGTGCTTTTGGGTGAATCCTGTTTATCTTGTCATTATGGTAAACCTGCATGTGAAGCTTTAGTTTAATGCCAGAAAAACACTAGGTATGACACATAAGCATCATGACATGAGTTGCAGTGCATTGGACAGGTCGGTGCTCTGCTTCAAGAGCCTTGTGGAGTTTTCCATGCAGCCGATCACTTCCCTGTCCAACAGCAGACAAGGAAACAAACACATTCCACATTCTAGTCTGTTGAATGTCAAACATTAATTTGGAATGTGGAATGTCAAGTTAGATGATAGACAACTGTAGTGGCCATTAGAAATAAATGAGCATTAAGGACATTTTAATACAGTTTGTGAAGAAAGCTTCAAATGAAAGCTTCAAATGTTTCCACACGTAGACATGGAAAACACTCTCTTACAGTGGTACCCAGACTACCCACATTACACTTCTACAGGTTCCATAAACGATGTACAAATACACACAGAGATACAAAAACATCCCGCGATAACAAGCATTGAGTTTCCTCTCACATTTCACAGACGCACACAAACTTGAGGCAGTGGTTTAATGCCAAATAAACTGGTACGACTGGTCAGACGGGAGGGAGCGAGACACCGCGGATGTGAAAGGGAGGGATGAAGGAGGACTATAAAGAGGAAATACCGTACACAGATTGACAGAGAGAGAAGGGAGAGGGGGAAAACTGGAGGAGTACGGTCCACTTGGCATGTTAGTGTCTTGGTGTGTCTCAATGGAGATGCAAGGGACCCACTGAAGGGGATATTCTCCACTGGGAAAGTACTCTCTGAAGGACCATCTCTGACAGACTGGTACATGTCAGCTACCCCCACAGGTAAGTGTTCACCATCATGATGAACTTGTCATTGTGAGAACTCAATGTACCATACTCTCTCAAATATAGGCGCTATATTGAATCATTGAAAATCGTATTACTATTTGCACATACTATTTGCACATGCAATGTTGATGACCGTCACAACTAACGCAACGTTTGTTGAGTAACTGATACAAAATTCCATAGTAACTTACTCTACTTGATAATGTGTTAAAGTATGTGAATTGAACATTTCAGTAGCTCAGCATTTTCAGCTCTACAGTTCAGAACACCAAGACTGTTTTGAACGTGTTCCTGGTCAATAAGCTCAAATGTAACTTACATTTTACACAGTCGTACAGACCACTGGCTATGTCTGGTTTGTCGATGGCTCATTCATATTCACAAGCGAACAGAGGGCATGAAACCTAGCATGACAACTCAAAAATAGCATTGGCTTGTGTTAATGGAATTCTAGTCAATAGACTATATGGCAAGTAATGAGTTATGGTATATTCATAGACTAAACTACAGTTGAAGTCGGAAGTTTATATACACCTTAGCCAAATACATTTAAACTCAGTTTTTCACAATTCCTGACATTTAATCCTAGTAAAAAGTCCCTGTCTTAGGTCAGTTAGGATCACCACTTTATTTTAAGAATGTGAAATGTCAGAATAAGAAGAGATAGTGATTTATTTCAGCTTTTATTTCTTTCATCGCATTCCCAGTGGGTCAGAAGTTTACATACACTCAATTTGTAGTTGGTAGCATTGCCTTTAAATTGTTTAACTTGGGTCAATCGTTTCAGGTAGCCTTCCACAAGCTTCTCACAATAAGTTGGGTGAATTTTGGCCCATTCCTCCTGACAGAGCTGGTGTAACTGAGTGAAGTTTGTAGGCCTCCTTGCTCGCACATGCTTTTTCAGTTCTGGCCACACATTTTCTATGGGATTGAGGTCAGGGCTTTGTGATGGCCACTCCAATACCTTGACTTTGTTGTCCTTAAGCCATTTTGCCACAACTTTGGAAGTATGCTTGGGGTCATTGTCCATTTGGAAGACCCATTTGCGACCAAGCTTTAACTTCCTGACTGATGTCTTGAGATGTTGCTTCAGTATATCCACACAATTGTCCTTTCTCATGATGCGATCTATTTTGTGAAGTACATCAGTCCCTCCTGCAGCAAAGCACCCCCACAACATGATGCTGCCACCCTTGTGCTTCATGGTTGGGATGGTGTTCTTCGGCTTGCAAGCGTCCCCCTTTTTCCTCCAAACATAACGATGGTCATTATGGCCTAACAGTTCTTTTTTTGTTTCATCAGACCAGAGGACATTTCTCCAAAAAATACAATCTTTGTCCCCATGTGCAGTTGCAAACCGTAGTCTGGCTTTTTACTGTGGATATAGATACTTTTGTACCCGTTTCTTCCAGCATCTTCACAAGGTCCTTTGCTGTTGTTCTGGGATTGATTTGCACTTTTCGCACCAAAGTACGTTAATCTCTAGGAGATAGAATGCGTCTCCTTCCTGAGCGCTATGACGGCTGCGTAGTCCCATGGTGTGGAAATTGTAGACTTGTGGAGGTCTACAATTTATTTTCTGAGGTCTTGGCTGATTTATTTTGATTTTCCCATGATGTCAAGCAAAGAGGCACTGAGTTTGAAGGTAGGCCTTGAAATACATCCAAAGGTACACCTCCAATTGACTCAAATGATGTCAATTAGCCTATCAGAAGCTTCTAAAGCCATGACATCATTTTCTGGAATTTTCCCCAAGCTGATTAAAGGCACAGTCAACTTTGTGTATGTAAACTTCTGACCCACTGGAAATGTGATACAGTGAATTATAAGTGAAATAATCTGTCTGTAAACAATTGTTGGAAAAATTACTTATGTCATGCACAAAGTAGATGTCCTAACCGACTTGCCAAAACTATAGTTTGTTGACAAGAAATTTGTAGAGTGGTTGAAAAACGAGTTTTAATTACTCCAACCTAAGTGTATGTAAACTTCCACTTTCAACTGTATATTTCCCTGTCTTTACCTATTTGAGATAGACGAGGTAAATTTTGTTGTCATTGCTAGAAATGCACTCCCTATGCTCTTTATGTTGCCTGAACTAAATTAGCTCTCTGTGACAAACCAATCGCCTTGTCTCACCGACAATCACATTCCTCCACAGCTCCTCTGGAGAGACGTGAAAAACCAGAACCTCTCTTCACTCTCCATCTGACTCCAGCCATCACAGCTACGTCTACCACAACACCTCCGCCTGCCTCTGTCCACCATGAGTGACGACAGGGAAAGACAGGGTGCGGATGGAGGGTACGGGGCCGAACAGCCGCCCAACGTCAAACCCAAACCTGACAGTAAAGACAGCATCAAGAAGGAGAAAAAGGAGAAATCCACCAAGGTGCGTAGGTCCATGAGCACTGACTCCGAGAGAGGAGGGGGATCTGGGAGAAGGAGGGAGAGAAAGAGAGACAAAGGGTTGAGGAGGGAGCGTGGTAGAAGTGAGGAGAACAGGAGGCGAGATAGGGCTGGAGATGACAGCAACCGGAAGGAGTCTGACCCCCAGGAAAACGACTTGGAGGACACTGAGTGTGTGGTTTGCTTCTGCGAATACGACAATGTCTTTAAAACCCCCAAGCTGCTCTCCTGCGGGCACACCTTCTGTCTGGAGTGCCTGGCCCGGATCAACGTCACCTCCTTAGAGCTTAAGTCTCTTTCCTGCCCTGTGTGTCGAGAGCTCACCAACCTGCCCCATGGCCGCAACCTGCCCCAGCTGGGCAACAACCAGGACATCTTCCGCAAACTCCCTCCAGAGATGCAGAGGGCGCTGTCCGTGCGCTTCAAGCGCAGCAAGGGCAAACTGGTCCTCAAGAAGCCCCCTCCTGGTACTACCAGCCTGGCCAAGTCCAGCCTCACCCTGCCCACTCTCAAGAAGCAGGACCGGCAGGCCTCCAGCAACCTCCAGCTGGGCACCATGGATCAGGGCCTCGCCACTGTCGTGGACGTGGGTCGCCCCCCTAGTAGGGTCAGAGGTCGCCTGCGCAGGATGTTCCGCTCGGACCAGTGCTACTACACCGTGATGGCATCCATCATCACCATCACCGTGGTGCTGATGCTGATGGGCATCCTGGCCTTCATGGTCATGCCCAATGTGAACCTCCCCAACGGCAGCAAACCCAACCAGGGGAATTCCAGCCAACCACAACCAGGGGCTCACTGAGGAAAAGAGGGGATGGTGGTGGGATGAAGGGAAGTAAGACCAGAGGAGAGAATCACTCAGATATTTTGAGAGGACAAATATTGTCAGTGATCCTAATATCTGCCATTTCATTTTCTTTACTAATACTCAGTTATGAAGAAAATGTGAATCAACTGAAAAGAAAGGTGACCCTGAAAGCACTAGAGCACACTCAACTGGGGTCAATACATAACAAGGACCATGTTGTTTATGAAGGACTGATGCACAAGAAGTACTAATGGGAAAAGGGTCGCAAGAGTTATTTTTTTATCCACCATTTTGTCTTCCTTCCTGCAGTATATAGATCATGAACATGGAACATTTACCCAAATGTGAACGGGACAGCTATTGCGGTGAAGTCAGAGAGGACAATTAATGTTGTCTGGGGAAATGTAATTCATTATAAAGTTGTGTACTATGTAATTGCACTGAAGTCTGCAATGGAGAATTATTACAAGTTACAGATTATTTGATTACACTGAGCATTATCTTATTCTTTACATTGCAAAGTAAAAATGTTCAGCTCAAGATTTTGTTTTACATTCATTGATGTCTAACTAATGTATATTTACATACAAAATATGAATATACATGTAGAGTTCAAATAAGAATGATACATTTGTAAAATGTTATTTAAAAAAAAAACTATGGAATAGGTCTCTCTTGCCATAGCAGAGGTATCCTACCACCCTGAAATGAATGACATTTCCAATAGACCCAGTGCCATGTCACATGCCGTTGCCTTACAGTAAAACCAAATGTGCTGATTTGATTTCTGATAAGATCTTTGCCTGGCGGTACGTTGGTCGCACATTCCTCTTTTAGTCCCATTAGAGAATCACTTTCTTTTCGTTTTTATTTTTGTTTTTATACTATTTCCTGACAGGTTCAGTGTGTGTGTGTGTGTATGTGTGTGTACTGTTTTAACATTTTACTGAAAGCTACACTATACAAAACATTAACAACACCTGCTCTTTCAATTATATATACTTACCAGGTGAATTAAAGTGAAATCTATGATCCCTTATTGATGTCACTTGTGAAATCCACTTCAATCAGTTTCGATAAGGGGAGGAGACGGGTTAAAGAAGTATTTTTAAGACTGGATTGTGTATGTGTGCCATTCAGAGGGTGAATGGGCAAGACCAAAATATTTAAGTGCCTTTGAACTGAGTATGGTAGTAGGTGCCAGGCACGCCGGGGTGCAACTCACTATTAGGAAGGTGTTCCTAATGTTTGGTATACTCAGTGTCTGTATCAGTGAAACAGTGTCACTCATGACTAGTTTTAGTTGTAGTAGCTATGTTTTCCATTCTATGGTTGTCAGTGTGACAGACACACATCTTACAAGGTGTGTTCATAATGGAAAGGAGGCAGTGACATTTGACAGCATGACTAAGCGTATGTGTTGTATAACATGCAAGCGTTTTATTCATTGTTTAAGGAATATGCTTTTAATCATTAAAATATAACATTTGAATCGTTACCTAAAAGTTAATGTTGTGGTGAGGGCAGAAACAAGACTCCTTTTGTAAACAACCAAAAACTTTGCTGATGCTCGGGCCACCACTTGACCTAATCTGTCTATGCGAGTATGTCTTTGTCTTTTTTACAAGCAGGTATTGACATAAGTCTATTTCAACCACTGTTAACCAGAACAACCTGTATTTAATTTGATGTTCTTATGGTAAATTAATTATGGTAAGTAATGCTTATGGTAAACACATTCATTATTTGTTCCCACTTTATAGGCCTATTTAGGGATGCTAAAGCAAATAATTCTATGCACATACTATAGGCAGGTACATTGTAATTACGTAGCATTCATGTCTCTCTTTCTCTGTGTGTGTGTGTGTGTGTGTGTGTGTGTGTGTGTGTGTGTGTGTGTGTGTGTGTGTGTGTGTGTGTGTGTGTGTGTGTGTGTGTGTTTATAGAGGGACATACAATAAGGAAAACAATTTCAGATAAGCTGTTTAAATCTCCCCAGAAATATATCACAACAATCATTGTTAATATATTTTCAAATATTTGAAATTGTGTAAGCCAGAGAGAATGCCAGATGTTGTCAATTGTGACTTTATATCAATTGTCCATAGGCTATTTTATTTTAATCAATTTAAACCAGTTTTATGCAATCTATTTCAACTTTGTGCGGGGACCAAACCTCGTTCACAATTCCTCTCAAAAAAGTTTGTAGCCTATGCATTTTCTGGACATTGACCCACCCTCGTTGGCAAAGTCTACTCACAACCCCGGCCCGGGCGCAGCTTCTGCTTGGGTAAACCAGACTCCGGCCCGGCCGGAGCTTCTGCTTGGGTAAACCAGACCCTGGCCCGGCCGGAGCTTCTGCTTGGGTAAACCAGACCCCGGCCCGGCCGGAGCTTCTGCCTGGGTAAACCAGACCCCGGTCCCGAAAGACCCTGACGCAAACTGGATATAGGCCTAACCGTGCGAGTGTTCAGGTTGAATAGCTGTGTTGTCAAACATGGATATGTTTTCCTCTTGAATTACAGTGCTTGCATAAGTTTATGGTAGCTGTGTGACAATATAATTAACGTTGAGGACAGTCACCACTAGAATATCGAGAATGATGGCTTCTTCCCCTTCTGCTTCTGCTTTGTTTGCTGTTCTACGGTGTCATGGGAATATCCTAGCCAGGAATCAAGCAAAGAAGAAGCGGCCTGCTACCTCGGGATACAGCCTCGGACTGACTTGCGGAGCGGTATGCGACTGCGTTCTGCCAAAACGAACTCCCTCAGTATGGAAGTCATTTTTTCAAGGACAACGACTTCAGTTTGGAAATGGAGTGTCTGTGGAATATAAACCTGAGTCGAACAGCAAAACGAGAGATTATGAGTCAGGAAATTATACCTGTCAAGCAAAGATTACGGAGCCAATAATTTGCTCGCCAGGGGCCCCGCGCTCCTTGAATGTGCCAAATGCCCAAAATTAAAAATGACATTACTTGTAGCAACTATGAGAAAAAAAATTTGGGGGACAAAATCATAGAAACCTCCCGTGCCGTTTTGAATGTGTCCATAACTTGGCACAATAAGGAAATAGGGAAAATATGATCGCTGATTTCATCCTAAATGGTTGGTCTACTCTAAAGAACAGGTGCTTATTTTTCACCCTGTTTGTGCCTGAAATCATGCATGTGAAACAGGGAGTGTTCTGCAGGTCCAGGCCAAATGATGTAGGTGAAGCTGCCATGGAGGGACAGAACACACAACTGATCAGAGGAAAAAGCCCCTCTGTCAGAAGTAGAGGTCAACAGGTGAGTGAAGAACATTGAGATTTCATAATTAAGCCTCTGCCATAGTCTACTGTGCCTGAACCACTGAATATTTGTGTGCTACACCCAATGAATACCATACTCCAATGTAATGACAAATATGTCCAAACCAGTGCACACCCATACACACAAAATATGCATAGGCGACACTCCCAGGCCCCAGGGTGGAATGTCCAATGTGAAAACACACTGTTGTTTTAATATTTTCAAAGCACTTTGTATGGGGAACTGACTTCCAGAAAGGCCATGAACAGTAAGCACCTGCCTTTGAGACACGCTGCATGATGACATGTTTTCTTATCAGTTGATAAGTCACTCAGTTGTTTTGACAATCGCTTTGCTGTATGAAAGCCAAATATCACTGTTAGCTCTGAGGTTTATTAGAAATAAACAATAAATCTGACAGATTTTTTAAATATTGTTCAGGGAATAATCAAGCTATAAACTCCATCAAATCAATCGAACGCCCTTTTGATTTCACCGGATACTCTAAATTGTTTGTAGTTTTTTATTGATCTGCAGATTGCATGTACACTGGGTGTACAAAATACTAAGAACGCCTTCTTAATATTGAGTTGCAAGGACTACAAGGTGTCGAAAGCGTTCCACAGGGACGCTGGTCCATGTTGACTCCAATGCTTCCCACAGTTGTGTCAAGTTGGCTGGTTGTCCTTTGGGTGGTGGACCATTCTTGATACACACAGAAAACTGTTGAGCATGAAAAACCCAGCAGCATTGGAGTTCTTGACACACTCAGACTGGTGTGCCTGGCACCTACTACCATACCCTGTACAAAGGCACTTAAATATTTTGTCTTGCCCATTCACCCTCTGAATGGCACACATACACAATCCATGTCTTAATTGTCTCAAGGCTTAAAATCCTTCTTTATTAACCGGTCTCCTCCCCTTCATCAACACTGATCGAAGTGGATTTAACAGGTGACATCAATAAGGAATCAAAGCTTTCACCTGGATTCACCTGGTCAGTCTATGTCAGGGATGGACAACTTTGATGGGGGTAGGGACCACAAAACTTTAGAACATTCTTATTACAAGTTTAAGATAGCTGGCCGCTAGACTAACTTACTAATCTAAATAAAATGGCTGACATGGGCTAATTGAGTGAGCGCTGATGCACAACCAAATTTCGAAATTGCACCGTGTGTATTCTAACTCAACAGTACGTTGAGACCCCGACAGAGTTCAGCGGGCCTACAAAAGGGGCGCCGCGGGCCGCATGCGCCAGTTGCCCATCCCTGGTCCATGTCATGGAAAGAGCAGGTGCTCCTAATGTTTTGTACACTCAGTGTATAATTTCACCCCTTGTTAAACACAAAATGTTCCATGTATTGTCACGAACACAAAGGAGTTAGGAATCTATTATCACACGACTAAAGGTGCACACAAATGGGTGTGTGATTGGCTATATAAGCCTATCCTGTTGCATAATGATGCCAGATTACCTTACTAGAATGAGATATAGGCCCAGGGTCAACTTTCTTCTGTTGATTCTCGACAGGTGTCAACTGTGATTGTACAGTAACATGATATTTATCTTTATTGGGCTGAAGCCAAATTTGGCCTTTTTGATGAATAACCAAGAACAATGACATATTTTGTGGTCTGGAAGATAATAGCCTACGCAAAATGTGATTTTCCTGAAATGTATGCCTATTGATTGCTTCTTGATTCCATTAGTTACTGGAAATGCAATGGTAAGTAGGCCTATGATCAATAAAGGCCTACAGCCCTTGTGCAGAATGCAGTATCTTTGCATTTGTAAACATGAAAAACTCTTATTTATTATTATTTTGACCATATAAGACATTCATGAAATATGAACATATCTGGAATATTAATATTTATTGGGAAAATAAAAGAACATTAAGAACATGACAAAAAAAAATTCTCCAGAATACATGCATCTAAGATAGGTATGTTTAAGACTAGTACACAGGGTGATACAGTTTAATGACTATGAATCGTACTGGATTTGCTCAGCCCTATTTGGTCCAGTTGGGTAAATTCTCAAGGTGACGGTTAAGGCAGGACTTCCGGTAAAAATGAGCTATCCGGAAGTCTACACTCTTGTGTCTTGAGAAAACAAATGGCAGGAATGAAACTGTCGAAATGAAGTTGATTTGATAATGAAAACAATCCAAATTGAAGTGTGACGACGATAGATTATTTCATCTTCACTTGCTTATTGATCCTGCATATTGTCATCGAAGAGGTTCGTGAAACGAAGGAAGAAAAGGCTACAGAGACCGAATTCTACGTTATGAAACTGGAGGTAAGTGCTAATTTCTGGGAATTAAATGTCCTAAAATTAGCTGCCTAGCAATTCGGTCGAAAGATTATCTAGGTCCAATATAGTTATCAAACAATGGATGAATTACTCCGATAATAAAGTAAATATGTCGCATTTCGGGGGTGCGTGGCGAGAGCTAGCTACAGGTGATGTAAAAATCGATTAGCCTATGAATGTCACCTTTCCAATATGGCGTTCCCTCCAACTATCTACAGTGGGCTTATAGTTCATACATTTGTACTCGATTAATGTAAGTGACAGTGACTTTGTTAATTGACTATCTTTTGAACCCTGTGCTTTATCTATATCCATTTTATCATTTCAGATTGACAGGGAAGGTATGAACTGAAGACCAGCGCTTTCATCCCCTAACCAGCTCACCTACCTCCTGTCCAAGATGAATCCAGCTCTCCCTCAATTTGTCCCTCATACCTTATACATATTCCTTGTCTTTTTTTGACTCAGGCTTTACCTCATTATGTTAACCTGCTTATGTTTTCATTACTTTAATACAAGATTTAAACTAACCAATTAACCTCTCCACATGTCCTTCTTGTGTTGTGCATTCCTTTGTCACAACTTATTTACAAACCCAGTCCTCCTAACTTCCTTTCCCTCGTAAGTTGTTTGGGCCATGCTCCGTAAGAGAGGTTCTGCTATTCTCTGTGGTGCTTTTCTCTTTGTCGCCTGGAATGCCGTCGTGGTCCTCTATCTGTGGGGCCGACCCCTGTCTGGTCGAGAGGAGATGGATGGAGGACGAGGAGGGGCTGATTTGGCTGGGGATGTGATCCACATGGCAGAAGCCTTTGAGGCAGAGCTTGAAATGCAGAGAAAAATCCTGCTTCAGATACAGGGTCATTGGTCACTATGGGAACAACCCAATGAGAATGGCGCCAGCAGAGGTGGCCCCCCTCAAGTGGTCATTCCCATCTTGGTTATAGCCTGTAACAGAGTTACTGTCAAACGCTGCCTGGACAAACTCATAGAGTACCGCCCCTCAGCTGAACTCTACCCAATTATAGTCAGCCAGGACTGTGGGCATGCGGAGACTGCACAGGTGATTGGTTCTTATGGCAGTCAGGTAACTCACCTGAAACAACCAGACCTGTCAGATATTGCCGTGAGACCAGAACACAAGAAGTTCCAGGGCTACTACAAAATCTCCAGGCACTATCGCTGGGCTCTCAACCAGGTGTTCAACTCTCTTTCACATTCCTCTGTTGTTATTGTGGAAGATGATTTGGAGGTAATCATTTTCTCTACTCTGACTTGAAATATGCATTGAAGTGAAATGTTAAATCCACTTGTTTTGTGCTCTTCATTGTTTACATCCTTTCTAGTTGCCAGTTGAACAACTAAAAAAACATTGCTTTCCATTCTCTCACTAGGTGGCACCAGACTTCTTTGAGTACTTCAGATCCCTTCACCCAATCCTGAAATCTGACCTGTCTCTGTGGTGCGTGTCTGCCTGGAATGACAATGGTCGGGACGGCTACGTCGACCCTGGTAAAGCAGACCTCCTGTACAGGACAGACTTCTTCCCTGGGCTGGGCTGGATGATGCTCAAGGAACTCTGGATAGAGCTGGAGCCCAAGTGGCCTGGTGCATTCTGGGATGACTGGATGCGTCAGCCAGATCAGCGCAGAGATCGAGCCTGTATTCGACCCGAAATATCCAGAACTTTAACCTTTGGACGGAAAGGTGTGAGCCTAGGCCAATTTTATGACAAATACCTACGCTACATTAAACTGAATAGTGAATTTGTGCCTTTCACCAAGCTGGATCTGGCTTACTTGAAGGAGGAGAAATACAAGGAGATCTTTGAGAAGCAGGTTTACAGTGCGCCTTTGGTCAAATATGAAGAGGTCCAACGGGGACAGTTAAAAGGAGCAGGTCCATTTTGTCTACACTACTCAAGCAAAGATGGTTTCAAAGTGTTGGCCAAAAACCTGGGCGTGATGGAGGACTTGAAGTCAGGGGTACCACGGACAGGGTATCGGGGAGTGGTCAGTTTCCTGTCAAGGGGAAGGAGAATCTTCCTGGCACCCCCTCCGGGATGGAGCAAATATGACCCAACCTGGAGTTGATGACAAACACAAAGGACTGAAGAGGAAAGGACTCTGCACATTAGATAGTACTATGGCAACAGAAGTGAGACCAGTGAATGCCAGATGTGGACCTATGGCTTTAAGCTATTATGAGATGCCTATCCTCTCTCTTCCATTTCTGATGTTTGGTTTTTCTCCCCATACTTCTCAGGATTTTTCATACACTCAAAGAAATATATTTTTTGCAATGTGAGGTTGGTATAGTAGGGTAGGTATCGATGTCGTTATTTTCAGAGATTTATTTTTGTTATACTCTAATCATGCACATGAAATTCAATGCAACATCCACTTCGATTATTCTCAGTCTTGTTAGCAATTTCTGGGAGACTATCTGTTACTAATCTCTGTCAGATTAAAAATGTATTATCTGTGGTGTGTTCAATAATGGTGGTGGTCAACTAGTGATTGGTCCTAAAGTATAATTGCTTCACAATATTTAGTTAATCTTTTGGAGAACTGTTTTGACTATTTTAACCTGGTTATAATAATGCTTAATGTTTTTCCCAAAGAGACGGCTACTGAAGTGTGTATTTATTTAAATGCAAGATACACATCACAAATGCTGTATGTTATGTACTTAAGGAATTAAATTCTACCAATCAACTCTGCCGTTTATGACATTTGTTTCTGCCTAGGTTCCTTTGCCATATTAATATATATACACGTTAAGGACACCTGCTTTTTCCATGACATAGACTGACCATTTCGCTACACCTGCAATAACATCTGATAAATATGTGTATGTGACCAATAAAATGTGATTTGATTTGAATCCAGGTGAAATCTATAATCCCATTCAGCGGGTGAATGGGCAAGACAAAATATTTAAGTGCCTTTGAACGGGGTATGATAGTAGGTGGCAGGTACACCAGTTTGTGTCAAGAACTGCAAAGCTGCTGGGTTTTTCATGCTCAACAGTTTCCTGTGTGTATCATGAATGGGCCACCACCTAAAGGACATCCAGCCAACTTGACACAAGTGTGTGTGTGTGTGTGGGGGGGTGCAACTCAATATTAGGAGTGTTAGGTATACTTAGTGTATATATTTAGTGTATATATTTTTCTAATTAATGATCTCCACCTCACATAAGGCTACGAAATATTGAACAATTTAAACAATTGCCCCCCCTCTCCAAAACACGTTTAAATAATGGACTATAAATGGTGCCTTCCTGTATTATACTTATGCTAAAATGTTTATTCTATTCTATTCTACTTAGCCATTTACTTTATGGTCGTATTCTTATCTTTTATTATTGTTGCATTGTCGAGAAGGAACCTGCAAGTAAGGCGAGGCATGGCTACGGAACCAGTAAGAGTTCAAACCAAAGGACGAGGTAAGCGTTCTCTATTTACCTTTTGTTTTGCTAGCTAAGAACATAGCTAGCAAGCAAGCGGTGGAGGGAACGCTAGGTGGGAGAGATGGAGGAGAGACTACTGGTGATGAAAAAATATAATTATTTATCGGCTATTATATTTAATTTCAATGTCCGTTATTTGCAGGCAATTTCTTTTTAAATAATAGCTGTAGAGCTAGCTACTGTACTGGGAGTGTTGTCACGTTAGCCTCCTGTGGCTAAACTAGCGGGTTGAATGATAGTCTGGCTTTGCTGTCTGTCAAAATAGTTTTTTCCCTATGGTCCTAATCAAATTCTCACACATACAAAACGCAGTTAGTAACTGGCTAGAACACAGCTAGTTGGCTAAAAAGAAAAACAAAGGTACCGTTATTTTGTTAGCTAACGTTAGCTTGCTACCTGGGCTTGGAATGGAGCCAGGTGATTTGCGTGTGAGCCCAGCCGGCTCAGGAGACCCCGAAGTGGGCGAATGGAGGGAAGAGACCCCTGGTGGGGATGCTGAGGTGAAGGGTGGGGAAACAAATGACAAGGAAATTAATGGAGATACAGCTGAATCGGTGCTCAAAGAGAAAGACACCTTCGAGGGAGAAGAGTGTAAAGAGAAGAACGAAGGTGAACTGCACAGCCCATATGAAGAGGAATTGGATCCCAGAATTCAGGTGGGGAAAAGTTGACTGAACCCTTATAATATATTTTGATCTCAATGGGATTTCCTGGTCTATGCTACATAGCTAAAGGTTTACAAAATGAGTTGCATGCATGAGTAGATTCACTGCAGTCTGTGGTATTGGATGGTCTATTAGCCTACTGTTGATAATTCAACAGGGGAGTGATGTTTTTCTCAGTCCATGAGGGCTAATTCAGGAAGATGAAATCAATGTTTGTGCACATGCCACTCTTTCTGATATCATGATGTGATTAATCTATGTTCATCCAGGTTGAAATCAACAGGGTTTATCCATCAAATGTAACAGTGGTTCCAAGAGAGCTAATATTAACTGATTGTGTTGTTACAAACCAACGAATCAAAGTATCTGCTTCCTCCTGTGCTCCCTCATATATTTTCTGTTTCCAGGAAGAGTTGGAACACCTCAACGAGGCCAGTGTAGAAATCAACCAACTAGAACTGCACTTGGATGTAAGTGGATATCATCACCTCTCCCATGATAAACCTGGCCCCATACATCACCCCTTTCGGTACTGATCAGGTTTTTCTAAAGAATCAATCGTCAGTTCATTTTCAATTCCCATAAAATGCAGTAAACCCATTGTTAATCTGGAAAATATGCTTTAAATGAGCAGAAATGCCCATTACAATAAAATCTGATAAGAAATTAATTTTGTGTATGTGTAGGATGCCAGATCGGGTTACAGGAAGATCCTCACAGACTCAGCCAGAAAACTGAACGCCCACAGCTCCCAGCTTGGTACCTGCATCGAGAAGGCCAGGCCCTACTATGAGGCTCGTCGACTTGCCAAGGAGGTACTGTTGTACATGCACTGTGTGGGATTTTGTTGCATTTTTAACAACACATTTCAAGAGTTCTTTATCACTGAATCAAAATATGGGACACGAAGCAGTATTTGCCATTCACCTGCTTGTCCCACTTTTCTCAAATCTCAACAACAGTTTTATCGTTTGTCCCACGTGATTGGTTGCTGTGCAACTGCATGCCCTGTTTTCTCAGTATCTGATTGGCTGTCCCTCTCACAGGCTCAGCAGGAGACCCAGAAGGCAGCGCTGAGCTATGAGCGGGCCGTCTCCATGCACACGGCTGCCAGGGAGATGGTGTACGTAGCAGAGCAGGGCCTCATGGCCGACGGCAGGAACACCCTGGACCCCACCTGGCAGGAGATGCTCAACCATGCTACCTCCAAGGTAACAGGGGAAACCCCAGCTACTGCTATAACTGCATCAATACAAAATAAAATGCTAAATGTGTTCATCAGTATGTGAGCGAGCTGATATGGTATTCATTTAATCAGTATTTCCCTTACAATCCCCACCCCACCGCCAAGTAGCTACAGTTGTAGTCGGAAGTTTACATACACTTAGGTTGGAGTCATTAAAACTCGTTTTTCAACTATAGTTTTGGAAAGTCGGTTAGGACATCTACTTTGTGCATGACACAAGTCATTTTTCCAACAATTGTTTACAGACAGTTTATTTCAGACCTTTACATATACTAAGTTGACTTGCCTTTAAACAGCTTGGAAAATTCCAGAAAATGATGTCATGGCTTTAGAAGTTTCTGATAGGCTAATTCACATAATTTGAGTCAATTGGAGGTGTACCTGTGGATGTATTTCAAGGCCTACCTTCAAACTCAGTGCCTCTTTGCTTGACATCATGGGAAAATCAAAACAAATCAGCCAAGACCTCAGAAAAAAATGGTAGACCTCCACAAGTCTGGTTCATCCTTGGGACAATTTCCAAATGCCTGAAGGTACCACGTTCATCTGTACAAACAACAGTACGCAAGTATAAACACCATGGGACCACGCAGCCGTCATACCGCTCAGGAAGGAGATGCGTTCTGTCTCCTAGAGATGAACGTACTTTGGTGCGAAAAGTGCAAATCAATCCCAGAACAACAGCAAAGGACCTTGTGAAGATGCTGGAGGAAACGAAGGTACAAAGGTATCTATATCCACAGTAAAACGAGACCTATATTAACATAAACCAAAAGTCTGCTCAGCAAGGAAGAAGCCACTGCTCCATAACCACCATAAAAAAGCCAGACTACGGTTTGCAACTGCACATGGAGACAAAGCTCGTACTTTTTGGAGAAATGTCCTCTGGTCTGATGAAACAAAAATAGAACTGTTTGGCTGTAATGACCATCGTTATGTTTGGAGGAAAAAGGGGGAGGCTTGCAAGCCGAAGAACACCATCCCAACCGTGAAGCACGGGGGTGGCAGCATCATGTTGTGGGGGTGCTTTGCAGCAGGAGGGACTGATGTACTTCACAAAATAGATCGCATCATGAGGAATAAACTTTTGTGGATATATTGAAGCAACATCTCAAGACATCAGTCAGGAAGTTGAAGCTTGGTCGCAAATGGGTCTTCCAAATGGACAATGACCCCAAGCATACTTCCAAAGTTGTGGCAAAATGGCTTAAGGACAACAAAGTCAAGGTATTTGAGTGGCCATCACAAAGCCCTGACCACAAACCTACAGAAAATTTGTGGGCAGAACTGAAAAAGCGTGTTCGAGCAAGGAGACCTACAAACCTGACTCAGTTACACCAGCTCTGTCAGGAGGAATGGGCCAAAATTCACCCAACTTATTGTGGGAAGCTTATGGAAGGCTACCTGAAACGATTGACCCAAGTTAAACAATTTAAAGGCAATGCTACCAAATACTAATTGAGCGTATGTAAACTTCTGACCCACTGGGAATGTGATGAAAGAAATAAAAGCTGAAATAAATAATTCTCTCTACTATTATTCTGACATTTCACATTCTTAAAATAAAGTGGTGATTCCTAACTGACCTAAGACAGGAAATCTTTACTTGGATAAAATGTCAGGAATTGTGAAAAACTGAGTATAAATGTATTTGGCTAAGGTGTATGTAAACTTCCGATTTCAACTGTATGTTCCCCCATGACTAAAACTGGTTTAAAATGAGTTTGGCAGGATATTGGTCAACTATGCTACTTCCAAGGCAACATGGGGAAACCCCAGCTACAAGTGTAAGCAGTATTCCAGTTTATGTGTTGCAATCTGTATCATTGTATCATTACATCAAACGTGATCAATGTGTAGGCTATTTGAGGTGGCTGATATGGTATACATTGAATCAGTATTTTCCTTACCATTCCCCCCCCGTAGCTATTTTCTCCTATGCCTAAACTCTGTTTTTAATTGGATTGGTTTATATTAGTTAGGCAGTTTTGTTTTGTTAGGTTGGTTGGGGGTTAAGATACTGATTGGGGTGTTTTCCCACCTTAACATTTTGTGTGGTTGTGTGCTCAAGGTGAACGAGGCAGAGGAGGAGCGCCTACGCAGCGAACGGGAGCACATGCGTGTCACCCACTCTTGTCAGACGGCAGAGGCTCGAGTCCAGACCCTGCAGAAATCTCTCAAGAGGGTCATCGTTAAGTCCAAGCCTTACTTTGAGCTCAAGGCCCAGTTCAACTACATACTTGAGGTACATAGATATATAATAGACAGTGCATTCGGGAAAGTATTCAGACCCCTTGACTTTTCCCACATTTTGTTACGTTACAGCCTTATTATAAAATGTATTAAATTAATTAATTATGCACACAATACCCCATAATGACAAAGTGAAAACAGGTTTTTAGACAGTTTTTGTACATTTTATAAAAAAGAAAAAACAAAGATAGGCACACACTTGTCTATATAAGGTCCAACAGTTGACAGTGCATGTCTGAGCAAAAACCAAGCCATGAGGTCAAAGGAATTGTCCGTAGAGCTCCGAGACAGGATTGTGTCGAGGTACAGATCTGGGGAAGAGTACCAAAAAAGGTCTGCAGCATTGAAGGTTCCCAAGAACACAGTGGCCTCCATCATTCTTAAATGGAAGTAGTTTGGAACCACCAAGACTTTTCCTAGAGCTGGCCGCCCGGCCAAACTGAGCAATCGGGGGAGAAGGGCCTTGGTCAGGGAAGGGACCAAGAACCTGATGGTCACTCTGACAGAGCTCCAGAGTTCCTCTGTAGAGATGGGAGAACCTTCCATAAGGACAACCATCTCTGCAGCACTCGACTAATTAGGCCTTTATGGTAGAGTGGCCAGACCTCAGTAAAAGGCATGTGACAGCCCGCTTGGAGTTTGCCAAAAGCCACCTAAAGGACTCTCATTCCATGAGAAACAAGATTTTCTGGTCTGATGAAACCAAGATTGAACTCTTTGGCCTGAATGCCAAGTGTTACGTCTGGAGGAAACCTGGCACCATCCCTAAGGTGAAGCATGGGGGTGGCAGCAGCATGCTGTGGGGATGTTTTTCAGGTGCAGGGACTGGGAGACTAGCTAGGATCGAGAGAAAGATGAACGGAGCAAAGTACAGAGAGATCCTTGATGAAAACCTGCTCCAGAGCACTCAGGACCTCAGACTGGGGTGAAGGTTCACCTTCCAACAGGACAATGACCCTAAGTGCAGGAGTGGCTTCAGTACAAGTCTCTGAATGTCCTTGAGTGGCCCAGCCAGAGCCCGGACTTGAACCCGATCGAACATCTCTGTAGTGACCTGAAAATAGCTGTGCAGTGACGCTCACCATCCAACCTGACAGTGCTTGAGAGGATCTGCAGAGAATAATGGGAAAAAATACACCCAAATACAATACAGGTGTGCCAAGCTTGTAGCGTCATACCCAAGAAGACTCGAGGCTATAAATGCTGCCAAAGGTGCTTCAACTTAGTACTGAGTAAAGGGTCTGAATATTTATGTAAATGTAATATTAACGTTTTTTTATTGGTAATACATTTGCAGTAATTTCTAATCCTGTTTTTGCTTTGTCATTATGGGGTATAGTGTGTAGATTGAGGGGGAAAAACTATTTTATCCATTTTAGAATAAGGCTGTAACAAATTAAATGTGGAAAAAGTCAAGGAGTCCGAATACTTTCCGAATGCACTGTATTTGATATATAACAGTGGAGGCTGCTGAGGGGAGGACCGCTCATAATAATGTCTGGAACGAGGGAAATGGAATGGCATCAAACACATGGAAACCATGTGTTTGGTGTATTTGATACCGTTCCACTTATTCCACTCCAGCCACTACCATGAGCCCATCCTCCCCAATCAAGGTGCCACCAACCTCCTGTGATATATAATATATGTTGCAATTAATATATATGTAATTTCAAGCTGTTATTGTAAGAAAAGCAGGGAAATGGTTGATACAGAGCTCTCATGTGCATCCATGATCGCTCCTATTGGTTATTGTTCCCTCTTTGGCCTCAAACCAAGGAGGAAGTAATGTTGTATGTTGCTCTGTCTTTTCTCTTCATCATATTGGGTTTTCTGTGACTTCAGGAGCACAAAACCAAAGTGATGCAGCTGGAGGAGCATGTGACCAAAGTGAAAAACCGCTACTCTGTCGCCCTGCACAAACTGGAGCAAATCAGCGAGGCCATTCACGCTCAGCGGGGGCGGGACCAAACAGAAGGTGGACAAACCATGGCCTGTGGTGGGCGGAGTCCCCCTATTGGGGCGGAGTCGGACAGTGTGGTGTGTGGTGCAGAGGGCGGGGCATGTGGAGGAGGGGCAATAAAGACTGACAGGGTGGACAGAAGTGGAGTGGCGGATAAGAAAATTGGGCTGGTGGAGAAATACAGGGAGAACGAGAACGGGCGAGAGAGGCCCGAGACACATGGAGAGAGAGCAGGGTCAGATTCCCTCTCCGTCTTCAGTCTGCAGACCATCGCTTCCGACCTGGAGAAATGCGATTCCATCGAACACCTCGGGGAATTTAGCGATGTGGGCAGTCTGCCTGGGGAGGATGAAGAGAATGAGAGGGAGGAGAGAGGGGGAGGGAGGGAAAGAGAAAGAAGGGAAGGACAAATGCAACGCCAACAGCAGTTCCTGAAGCAACATCACAGGAGCTTCAGCTTGTAAGAGCTGTCCTTATCGCTTATAGTTTATCAATTGAAAAGAAAATAAGTGTCCGGTCTAGCTAGCTCATTATCCTGGCAAAGACCAAAATATAAAATAAGAGGAAAATCAGATCTCCTGTATCTAAAGTAACACATTTAAACGGGTGTATGACACTCAGTAGAAACGAAGCACAGGTACGTTGACAAGTAAGACCTGACAATATAAGGAGCCTGACAGGTTTCGCATCATATTACAACACTACTGAAACTCCTAGACTGTACATGCCTCTGAGATTAGCTGCTTTACTTCCCTTATTCTGGCAATAAGGAAACCTTAGACAGGTATGTCCTAGTGCATGAAGGAACAATCCACGTAAGAGACTACAATAAACATGACAAACGGGGTCCCTATTCAATCTAAATGACGGTAACTGAATTTCTGGTGTAAGTTAAAAACAATGTTCTTGTGCAACAAAAAAGTACGTGTGAATTCATATGCACGTCGAATATAGATTTTTTTTTTTTTTTGTTTCACACTAAATATTGTTTATTTTAGTACATAAATTCAAACGCGTATTGCAAAAAGTGCAAGAATGTTTTTTTTAATTTTTTTTACGTATTCTGGAAACCTGGTTTCAGGGTTCGAATCAATAGGACCCCAAAACACACTAAAGAGGGTTACAAACTCCATTCTGACAACTTGCTTGATGACAGAAAGCACTCCAGACTATTTATTTTGACTTTTATTATATGTGTACTACTATTCAGGGCTAACTAAAAAATGGAATACATTTTCATAAAAGATCACGCTGACATAATATTCTGTTTTACTATTTTAAGCCCATCATTTTAAGATCCTTTTGTTTATTTTTTAAATAAAATAATTTCCCAATATATTGTTTCTTTAGAGCCACCTGGGTCGTAAACTGAAATGTGCCTTGCCCTTGACACAGTACGACGCAAACAAAGACAGCATAGCACTGGCTGCAACAGCATTCTGTTCAAATCTGTGTATACAGTATTAAACTGTGGTCAACAGTTGAGAAATACTCCCATGAAGGACATGCTTTTGACCATATGATTAATTTGAATAATCTATGAGTCATCCTAACACTGTTTTGTCTAGACTTGTTCTATTTTTTTATTTTACTAATTTGAATATGTTTTCTGTGTACTGCTTTGGCAAAGTGGAGGGTACAAGAAATGTATTCAATAGATTAAATGTAAGTTTGTGTATAATTACAACATTATAGAGAAAATAATGAAATGTACAAATGTATTTGAATGTCCTTGTATAGTTATTTTAAAGGGATCTTATTTAAATCTGGTTATGTGCTGTATTCCTGATTTGACCTCTGTCTGTCCCGCTCTTTACATACTTCCAATATATCCATCTCTTCCCCTCATGCTCTCAACCATAGAAATAGAATGACTAGTAATTGTATTTCTATGCTTTCAACCCTTCAATCATTGTCCATTTGATGTCTTCCTCTTTATTTATTCATAAAGTGGTGCAGTAGTGTGATGTCACCCAGCTATATAGTACAGTTCACTGTTGTTATTTACATGTATCTAATATCAAATAGTTAAACAATAAAATAAGAGAATCTTGACTTTTTGCCATTTTTAGACCCAATATATTGTATTTTCCAGTATGTCTTCTACTTCATACTGTACTTCAACACTATCTAAGGATGAGGATGTGATACTAAATTGCAGATTGTAGAAGAGGAGAATGTGGGGTTTGCAGAAAAAGCTAGAGAGCTGGGAGGAGACAGGAAAAGAGAGGAGTTATCTTTTATCCCCCTGCTTCAATTATTCAACCAGGATAGAAATATGAAGGAGTCGGGTGCTCTCAGAATAGATGTCAGGAGAGGAGGGTGAGGGAGATGGGTACCAAAGCCTGTTATAAGAACATCTCTGGTTTTACTAAAGCTGAAAATAGAGGTCAATGTTGTAGAAACGACTTATTCCTGCTTTATTGACATAGGATCTAAAGGCTTAATACTGGCTTAAATTGCATATATTGGGAATCTTCCATGTTGCTTATTGCCTATAAATACTTACCGATTAGGATAACTCCATAACGCTTATCATAACATTAAAGCTCTTAGATTTGCCATGATCACGATTTGCTGGCGTGGGCCAATACCTCCAACATGCATCTTGGAAAAGGAGATGTATGCGTGAGAAAATGACTTTTACGCACGATAGGCCAACCTACGTACGTCTCCATCATGACGTCGTGAATTAGCTGGAGATTGTAGGGAGAGAAAAAAGGGAGGGAGTGTGAGGATTCGGTGTTTCGTCGTATATGGGGAGCGATTGTATATAGTGCGTGTATTTATATGTACATTTTTCGTTTCTGATTTATCACCATACGAAATTGAAGTAGATGGCAATAGACTGATTAATACGGTTGTTTTTGACATTCAATGTATAGCCTATGCATGGGGACCGGATTGCACAGTTATAGCCATAAAAGCATAGCCATACAGTACGTTGCAAAGAAGCACATTTTACCAAATAATTCGACATTTGGGTGTTCCCAAACGAGTCGCAACCGACGGACATACGGTCATCTTGATTGAGCGCGTTGAAAGTATTTGTAAGTACACATGATTACATGCTACAATCTCTTACTCAGTATGCAACCTAAACAATCGTGCATAATTCTAAGGAATCAAGCTTGCATAGATTTGACTGTATTATATTTGTATTCAGATGACAGGTCTACTCTAGCCTATGTAAATTGTATTCTCGTAAATGACAGGTTTCGCCAAGCAGGAACGACTTTACATTGTTTTTTATTATCGTAGCATAATATAACACGCAGTCCTACCTATTAATGACGTGAGTTTATCTTTAGATATATTTTGCACATTTTCAGTGAATGTTTTTAGGCTATGGGAATGAATGGCATGCTAGAATTGGCATGAAATCCGAACTTCTCAAATCTGAATTCTGCAAACGGACATAGGGCTGGCCTTCTTCGATAGGCCGTCAAGGATTCCCGGCGGTGTCAACACGGACCAGCAACTACCAGTAGCCTACTGTTGGTAGCACCCTAAGAGCGACCCTCATTAAAGCGTTTGTAGGCGATATCAGTCCAGTGAACGTGTCTCGATGTTGAAATCCACCTGCACACCATTGTAAACATATGGCTATTTTTCATTGCTAAGGGCATTTTTCTAATAGCATATCAGATGTGGCTTGCTTAATAAATAAGCTACATCTTATGGATAGAATGTTGTGTGTCGCCGTTTTGGTCTCTGGCTTAGATACGTATCTGTGATGCCGTGGGTGCTGTCCATGGTCCTGAAATATGTTTCTCTATGCTCGTCCCAGTTGGAATCTTTTGTTCAGATACATCCGCTGTCCATGGTGCTGCAATTAATTTTGCTGCACCTAAAGCTACAGCACATCTTGTTGATTTAATATAGGCCACTGACATTACCATAATATTTATGAAGCTGGCTAGCTTGATATATTTTAAGCTGTCTGATCCATACCACGCTCACACAGTTTGATTTTATGTATCTCAGTATGTGAGAAGTGTCTCCCACTGTGTTGTCCCTCTCTCTCTCTCTCTCTCTCTCTCTCTCTCTGTCTCTGTCTCACACATACTTTTCGTTGCATTTCCCACCTTTTCTCTCTTTCTCTTTCTCTCCGTGTCTGTCTCCTCCCGCATGCTCTTGTTAGTGCTCTATAAATTCCCCATAATGCTAATGAAGTATCCAACAGTGTCTGTCTGTCTTCCTCCACTACCCTTCCCTTCCTTCCCACCATCTATCTCACTGTGGAGCTTTGTTCCTCTCTCTATCTCTCCCTCTTTCTCTCCTCTCTCTCTCTCTCTCTCTCTCTCCATCTCTCTGTGTGACAACATGATGAAGTTGCATTCATTATTCAGCACTTCAAACGAGTGGCTATATTTAGGTGTATTTATACTTTAGTACACACTCGTATGGCTGCTGTGTCGGCTGTGTTAGCACTGAAAGCACACTGTTGGAATGAGTGAGCGGTCTTGACCTACCCCACTCCATTATGCAAAGGGTTATGGCAGAGTGAGTTCTGCTCTCATACTATCTCTCTATAGCGCATGGAGCCAGTACATATTAGTAACAACTAACACACTGGTCTTTAGTGGCAGGAGCACTACTCACTGAACTGCTGTAGGTGAGGTTTTTGTTACTAGATGAATAGTGTACATATGGAGGTTGGTGTACGTTGTTGTTTGGTCACTGGTTTAGATGATCATCTGGGTTGTCCTTGTCAATGGTTATGAATTACACTACCGGTCAAAAGTTTTAGAAGACCTACTCATTCAAGGGTTTTCTGTATTTTTACAATTTTGTACATTGTAGAATAATAGTGAAGACATCACAACTAGGAAAAATCACATATGGAATCATGTAGGAACCAAAAAAGTGTTCAACAAATCAAAATATATTTTATATTTGAGATTCTTCAAAGTAGCCACCATTTGCCTTGATGACAGATTTGCACACTCTTGGCATTCTCTCAACCAGCTTCATGAGGTAGTCACCTGGAATGCATTTCAATTAACAGGTGTGCCTTCTTAAAAGTTAATTTGTGGAATTTCTTTCCTTCTTAATACGTTTGAGGCAATCAGTTGTGTTGTGACAGGGTAGGGGGGTATACTGAAGATAGCCCTATTTGGTAAAATACCAAGTCCATATCATGGCAAGAACAGATCAAATAAGCAAAGTGAAACGACAGTCCATCATAACTGGACACATCTCAACATCAACTGTTCAGTGGAGACTGTGTGAATCAGGCCTTCATGGTTGAATTGCTGCAAAGAAACCACTACTAAAGGACACCAATAAGAAGAAGAGACTTGCTTGGGCCAAGAAATACGAGCAATGGACATTAGACTGGTGGAAATTTGTCCTTTGGTCTGGAGTCGGCCTTTCCTGTGGCTCAGTTGGTAGAGCATGGTGTGTGCAACGCCAGGGTTGTCAGTTCGATTCCCACGGGGGGCCAGTACAAAAGAAAATATATTTTAAAATAATGCATGAAATGAAATGTATGCATTCACTACGGTAAGTCGCTCTGGATAAGAGCGTCTGCTGAATGACTAAAATGTAATGTAGAATGAGTCCAAATTGGAGATTTTTGGTTCCAATCACCATATCTTTGTGAGACACGGTGTGGGTGAACGGATAATCTCTGCATGTGTATTTCCCCCCGTAAAACATGGAGGAGGAGGTGTTATGGTGTCGGGGTGCTTTGCTGGCAACACTGTCTGTGATTTGTTTAGAATTCAAAGCACACTTAACCAGCATGGCTACCACAGCATTCTCCAGCGATAAGCCATCCCATCTGATTTGGGCTTAGTGGGACTATCATTTGTTTTTCAACAGGACAATGACCCAACACACCTCCAGGCTGTGTAAGGGCTATTTTACCAAGAAGGAGAGGGATGGAGTGCTGCATCAGATGACCTGGCCTCCACCATCACCTGACCTCAACCCAATTGAGATGGTTTGGGATGAGTCGGACCGCAGAATGAAGGAAAATCAGCCAACAAGCATATGTGGGAACTCCTTCAAGACTGTTGGAAAAGAATTCCAGGTGAAGCTGGTTGAGAGTGTGCAAAGCTGTCATCAATGAAATGTATTTATAAAGCCCTTTTTACATGTGAAGGCAAAGGGTGGCTATTTGAAGAATCTCAAATATAAAATATATTTTGATTTGTTCAACACTTTTTGGGTTACTACATGATTCCATATGTGCTATTTCATAGTTGTGACGTCTTCACTGCTATTCTACAATGCAGAAAATAGTAAAAATAAAGAAAAACCCCTGAATGAATAGGTGTTCTAAAATGTTTTACCTGTAGTGTGTGTGTGTGTGTTTGATAAGACTATCCCATTATGAATGTTGGTTCCTCCAATGAACTTGAGGTTTTTGTTACAATATAATGACTACTGTGTAAAGGCTGTTTATAACTACCTTCCCTCTCTGTCGCTTCCTTTCATTATCTTCTTATTTAATCCTTTAGTCTCTCTCTCTCTCTCTCTCTCCCTCTCCCTCTCCCTCTCTCTCTCTCCCTCTCCCTCTCCCTCTCCCTCTCCCTCTCCCTCTCCCTCTCCCTCTCTCTCTCTCCCTCTCCCTCTCCCTCTCCCTCTCCCTCTCCCTCTCTCTCTCTCCCTCTCCCTCTCCCTCTCCCTCTCCCTCTCTCTCTCTCTCTCCCTCTCCCTCTCCCTCTCCCTCTCCCTCTCCCTCTCCCTCTCCAGATCCAGAAATGGCACAGCTATTGTTTCTTATAATTGTGTATGCTCTGCCATCTCTTGTTGTGGCCATGCATAATTCAACAACTGGAGGTAATTATTGTGTTTGTGTGTGTACATGTGTGTGCAACTTGTGTTTGTGTAAGTGTGTTAGCAGTTAGAACAACCGTGGAGATTGCAAAATGACTTAAATGGAGCATCCTCACAATGTTGTTGAATGCATGGAGGAAGGCGTTATGTGGAGTGATGATTATAATTGGAGTGTAACATATCTCATGACTGTAATGTAGACTACTGTAAGTGATTATTCTTCCACTCATCATGTCTTTCTCTCATCTCCTGTTTAGGCTGTGCCATCATCCGTCCTCCCAGAGATGGAGGCATCCGCTACAGAGGCCTGACACAAGAACAGGTACAGTACTCTCAATAACATCACAGTTCACTGTATGAAAAAAAGGTGCTATCTAGAACCTTAAGGGGTTCTTCAGCTGTCCCTATAGGAGAACCCTTTGAAGAACCCTTTTTGGTTCCAGGTAAAACTCTTCACAGGGGTTTCTACAAGGAACCCAAAAGAGTTCAAACCGAGGAACCCGTTTGGAACCTTTTTTCTAAGAGTGTACTACCACTGTTATCACAGTACTATCACTACTATCACAGTACTATCACTCCTACCACAGTACTATCACTGCTATCACTGCTATCACAGTACAATCACTACTATCACAGTACTATCACTACTATCACAGTACAATCCCTACTATCACAGTACTATCAGTACTACCTTTAATCATATACAACCCTAGATAAAGTAGAAATAGCTCATATAGTTGCTTGTCAATTCTGACGTAATCGGCCCTTTGGTTCTCTCTAGCATGGCCATATCTAGTGTCTACTATGTTGTTGTTGTCCTAATCATAGCAACGCATTGAAGCCTATAGGAAAAATGACTCATTAGTCAGGTGATGTACATATTTAAAGACATAGCTAAACATCAATCTACGTCATCTATTTCTGTGTGCAGATCCGCAATGTGCAGATCCTACCAGTGGACTACGAGATAGAGTACATCTGCAGGGGGAACAGGGTCATAGTGGGCCCTAAGGTCAGGAAGTGCCTTCCCAACGGCACATGGACCGACATCACACTGCACAGCAGATGTTGTAAGTACTCTCTACACTATTTACAGTCTACCTGTTTGACTTTATTGTCAAGGGTAAATTCCCTCTTCGATGCCTGTCAGAGTGAATTCCTGGATTGACTAGACTATATCACTGCTACTACTTAAGGATATCTTTGATGTATCATTGATTATTGTGCGCCACTCTGCTCTGTAACTTAGTGCTCATTTCATCAACAATAACTATGACAAAATATTTGTCAACAACCTATTTTTCCTGATGAAAACAAATGACGATAACGAGAAGCCATAAACAAAAACAGAAAATGGTAACAAATTAGTTTTCATTTCAGTTGATGAAAATGTAACGATATGAGAATTCCACTTGAGACAAATGGACATTCAAATTGACATGAAGCTCCTTTTCATCTGTTCTTTCCAATCGTAAATATGCATATGCATGCCTTTGCAGAATATGTAATGCAATCCTCTCTTTGGCGGAATGAACGTCTTTCAGTTGCATGGTCTGATTGAGCTGATCTGCCCAGCTCTCCCACACGTCACTTCAGTCAGTCAACATTTTTTAACTGATGCATAGCCAGCAGGCCAGGACACTTCAATTGTAACTAACCTTAACTAGAAACAATAATGTTTAATCCCTTTTATTTCAATGTAGACTATTTTTGCTTTGATCACATCAGATTGGAAGCTCTATTTTCCCATGTGCACTGTTCTTCATCTGTGTTGATCCTCTCATGGTCAGCAAATGTGAGCGCAGTGTATTTCAGATTGGAAATATTAATGCTATTTGTTGAGTGTTAGGAGAATTAGCCGACCGCCTGGCTCTCTTTCTGTCGAACCATCTGGTTTCCCAACGCCTCAGAACGGGACATGACAGGAAGCCTATGGCAGGAGCGGACGAAACAACCACTGGTTTTAATTGGCTGATCTCTCAGCCCATCACCATCTAGCGCAACCCTTAGAACCTCCCTCTAAGTGTGCTGCGTCCGGGGGCAACGAAGAGAACTCGGTTAGCTCGTGCAATATGGATATTCCAGAGTCTGCTATATCTGAAGTGTATAAACAGCATTCAGTGACATTGTGTTACCGGACGGCTAGCAGAGTTACGCTGGCTAGCTATTAGCATGAACGGTGATATGTGATGCACCATAACACAACTTTTCGGCCTCGATTTGGAGCCACTCCTCATAGTCGTGTGATTTGCTCAGAATTTGAACTGATTATCATGTCACTCAGTAAATCCCAAACGGTCCCCACTGTTACCAGGCTCTATGTGTCAGCAGTTGAAGCCTGGAGACGAGGTTAGGAGTACAGTAATAATTCTGGCATTGTTGGAAAGCTCAGATTCTCCCCCTTTTAAAGGAATCGCTGTTATTTACCCCCATCCAATGGGAATGATTGGGAGAAAAGAGCTGTATAGCTAAATTGTTTAACCTGTAGCCAAGGCTTCGTAGTGTATATGGTAAATCATGGTTGACATTGGTTACAATCGGCCGCAATAGCAATGTGCCAGCTATATTAGGGGATAGTAGGCCTAGTCTAGCTGAATGTGCACATGATGGAAGTAAGAGGAAAATACATTATATATACAAAAGTATGTGGACACCCCTTCAAATGAGGGGATTCGGCTATTTCAGCCACACCCATTGCTGACAGGTGAATAAAATTGAGCACACAGCCATGCATTCTCCATAGCTCACTGGCAGTAGAATGGTCTTACTGAAGAGCTCAGCAACATTCCAACATGGCACCGTCATAGGATGCCAACTTTCCAACAATTCAGTTCGTCATATTTCTGCCCTGCAAGAGATGCCCCAGGCAACTGTAAATGCCGAGCAGGCGCACACAAGCCTAAGATCACCGTGCGCAATGCCAAGCGTCGGCTGGAGTGGTGTAAAACTCGCCGCCATTGGACTTTGGAGCAGTGGAAATGCGTTCTCTGGAGTGATGAATCACACTTCACCATCTGGCAGTCTGACAGACTAATCTGGGATTGGCAGATGCCAGGACATACAGTGCACAAACGCATAGTGCCAACTGTAAAGTGTTGAGGAGGAATAATGGTCTGGGGCTAGGCCCCTTAGTTCCAGTGAAGAGAAATCTTAATGCTACAGCATACGATGACATTCTAGACGATTCTATGCTTCCAACTTTGTGGCAACAGTTTGGGGAAGCCCTTTCCTGTTTCAGCATGACAATACCCTCTACGCACAAAGCGAGGTCCATACAGAAATGGTTTGTCGATACTGATGTGGAAGAACTTGATTGGCCTGCACAGAGCCCTGATCTCAACCCCATCGAACACCTTTGGGATGAATTGGAACGCCGACTGCAAGCCAGGCCTAATCGCCCAACATCAGTGCCCGACCTCACTAATGCTGTTGTGGCTGAATGGAAGCCCCCGCAGCAATGTTCCAACATCTAGTGGAAAGCCTTCCCAGAAGAGTGGAAGCTGTTATAGCAGCAAAGGGGGGACCAACTACTTATTAATGCCCAAGATTTTGGAATGAGATGTTCGACGAGCAGGTGTCCACATACTTTTGGTCATGTGGTGTATTAATTAATTAGAAAGAAATGCACTGACTAAAATTAATATGACTAAAACTAAACCAAAATTGTCCCGATTTCTTTGTCAACTGATAATAACTAAAACTAACGAAGAAGGAAATTACTAAAATGTGACTGAAATATTTTTGAAGACTAAAACTAAATAGAAAAAAGCTGCCAAAATGAACACTGGTACCGTAGTAGCCTGGGTGCCAGTCTGTTTTCTGCTCTCCTGCCAACTCCTTATAGAATTGTCATGCCATATATGTTCCATAAGGAGTTGGCAAGAGAGCAGAAACAAACTGCCAGTTAGTACATGTCTTGTAAATATGACTGCTGTCATTCCCACTAACCTTCCTCCCACTACTCTGCCCATCTCTCCCCCAGTGCTGCTGTGCCCTCGTGTGTGGACGTCCCTGGAGAATGGGAGGGTGGCGCTGAAGCCCCCTGGGCCACCGGTGGAGGGCACCGTGCTGCACTACAGCTGCCATGCTGGCTTCATGCTGGAGGGCAGGAACATCTCACACTGCACCAAGCTGGGCAAGTGGGACTCACCCAAACCCGTCTGCCTCTGTAAGTGCGGAATGGAATCCCAATCTATTCCTGTTATTAATTTGTGATGTTGGTGTTGATATTAAATGCTTTGGTTTAGCTTCAAAATGGAGAAACAACACATATACTCCATGGAAACATACATAGACAAACCAATATATGCTGACTGTACAAAACATTAGGAACATCTTCCTAATATTGAGTTGCACCCCTTTTTCTCTCAGAACAGCCTCAATTTGTCGTGACATGGACTCTACAAGGTGTTGAAAGTGTTCCATAGGGATGCTGGGCCATTTTGACTCCAATGCTTCCCACAGTTATGTCATGTTGGCTGGGTGTCCTTTGGATGGTGGACCATTGTTGATACAAACTGTTGAGTGTGAAAAACCCAGCAGCGTTGAAGTTCTTGACACACTTAGACCGGTGTGCCTGGCACCTACCATACCCCGTTCAAAGGCACTTAAATATTTTGTCTAGCTCATTCACCCATTGAATGGCACACACACACAATCCATGTCTCAATTGTCTCAAGGCTTAAAAATCCTTCTTTAACCTGTCTCCCCTTCACCTACACTGATTGAAGTGAATTTAACGAGTGACATCAATAAGGGATCATAGCTTTCACCTGGATTCACCTGTGTCAGGGAAAGAGCAGGTGTTCCTAATGTTTTGTACACTCAGTGTACATTAATATATTGTCAATATAGTTGTGTCTCCATGCATGTATTCTACAATGGTGTATATGCTTTGTTTTGTGTGAAAATCATAGGTGTGTATAGGTACAAATGATAAGTATTCAGCATCTTTGGATGAATGTTAATTGTATTTCCTTGACTCCTCGCATCCTCTCTCCTTGCCTCCATCTCAAAACACAACGGCGGAGAAGATCAGAGGTTCCTCACCTCGGTTCCTCTCCTCATTTTGAGAAGGAGACAAGAACGGAGGATGCGAGAAATCCAAGAAAACCAGTTGACATTCACCCCCCTGTTCTGTGTACTTGTCTTGAACAGGGAGTTATAGTACTGCCACCTGGTGGACACAAGACATATTTTATGAATAATTGTGAACGATTGTGTAATACCCTATGAAAGTGACATCAATTTTACATCTGTGTTCTCGTTTTGTAGGCTAAGAATGGGCTTCATATTTGTTCAAATGTATATGTACTTTGGTATAAATTTACTTCAACGTATTTGACGCCGAAGAAGAAGCACGAAGCCGAGAATTTACAACCATCTCATTTGAACTACACACATGAACTACAACTCCCCCCAATCAGCTGTATATTTCTTTATTTCGAAAGTTTGCAGGTCTCCATTTATTTTATATATTGTTTTCATTTTTAAAAAGTACGGGCTGGCAACAAAAAAAAACAGCGCAATCTAAGATATAAAACATTAGACGGCCTGTAACTAACTGGTTCTTATCGTCCTTATCGCCAAGAGTGTGCAAAGCTGTCATCAAGGCAAAGGGTGGCTACTTTGAAGAATCTCAAATATAAAATATATTTTGATTTGTTTAACACTTTTTTGGTTACAACATGATTCCATATGTGTTATTTCATAGTTTTGATGTCTTCACTATTATTCTACAATGTAGAAAATATTTAAAAAAGAGAGAAAATGGAATGAGTCGGTGTGTCAAAACTTTTGACTGTTACTGTATATATATTAAATGACTGCGTTTTCCTGAATTTTATGATATAATCTTGAAGCCCATTCAAGAGATTTTGGGACATGAGCTGCGAAACCTGGACCTGTACAAATTAGCTGGGCTAGACAATCTGGACCCTCTCTTTCTAAAATTATCCGCCGCCATTGTTGCAAACCCCTATTACTAGTCAGTTCAACTAAAAATACCTCGGTGTCTGGCTAGACTGTAAACTCTCCTTCCAGACTCATATTAAGCATCTCCAATCCAAAATTAAATCTAGAATTGGCTTCCTATTTCGCAACAAAGCCTCCTTCACTCATGCTGCCAAACATACCCTCGTAAAACTGACTATCCTTCCGATCCTCGACTTCGGCGATGTCATTTACAAAATAGCCTCCAGCACTCTACTCAACAAACTGGATGCAGTCTATCATAGTGCCATCTGTTTTGTCACCAAAGCCCCATATACTACCCACCACGGCGACCTGTATGCTGTCGTCGGCTGGCCTTCGGTACATATTCGTCGCCAGACCCACTGGCTCCAGGTCATCTATAAGTCTTTGCTAGGTGAAGCTCTGCCTTATGTCAGCTCACTGGTCACCATAGCAACACCCACCCGTAGCACGTGCTCCAGCAGGTATATCTCACTGGTCATCCCCAAAGCCAACTCCTCCTTTGGCCGCCTTCCCTTCCAGTTCCCTGCTGCCAATGACTGTAACGAATTGCAAAAATCACTGAAGTTGGAGACTTATATCTCCCTCACTAACTTTAAGCGTCAGCTGTCAGAGCAGCTTACCGATCGCTGCAGCTGTACACAGCCCATCTGTAAATAGCCCACCCAACTACCTACCTCATCCCCATATTGTTTTTATTTACTTATTTTTGCTCTTTTGCACACCAGTATTTCTACTTGCACATCATCATCTGCACATCTATCACTCCAGTGTTCATTTGCTAAATTGTAATTACTTCGCTACTATGGCCTATTTATTGCCTTACCTCCTTACTCCATTTGCACACACTGTATATAGATTTTTATATTGTGTTATTGACTGTACTTTTGTTTACTCCATGTGTAACTCTGTGTTGTTGTTTTTTGTCGCACTGCTTTGCTTTATCTTGGCGAGGTTGCAGTTGTAAATGAGAACTTGTTCTCAACTGGCCTTCCTGGTTAAATAAAGGTGAAATAAATAAAAAGAAAAAAAGGAAAGTGGAAGTGGCCGTCCCTTCCACAGGGTATACAGACAATACAGTAAAAGTAGCCTACATACTGATGTTAATTTAAGGAGCATGGAGTACTGTACATGTGTAGTGAGTAACACGTATAGTGCATCAATCCATGAAGAATGAAACAATTCACAAACATCACACATTGTTAGTGTTGCATTTACATACGCTACCAGTCACCAAATCATGTTGACTATTAACAAATGTAATTTTGTCTTTTCTATTTGCTTGCCACAGATGACAGAAACTACAAAGGTAAGAGATTGGTTTTGGTTGGGTTATCTATCAATGTCAAAGCTCAGTGAAACAAATGTTGGAAAAAGTTGTAATGCTTCTGTTAAGCACAAGAGGGCAGTGGTACATCATTTCTGAGCAGGGGGCCTTCTGCTGACCAGTAATTCTGCTGGTGAAGGATTTAAACTGATTAGAGTTAGGGAAAGGGGGGTACCTAGTCAGTTGTCCAACTGAATGTATTCAACTGAAATGTGTCTTCCGTATTTAACCCAACCCCTCTGAATCAGAGAGGTGCGGGGGGCTTCCTTAATCCACATCCACGTCTTTGGCGCTCAGAGGCAGAAAGACAGATTTTTATCTTGTCAGCTCAGGGATTTGATCCAACAACCTTCTGGTTACTGGCCCAACACTCTAACCACTAGGCTATCTGCCAAGAGTAGAAATTACACAAAATATACTATAGTTAAATTGTTGTCCTTGTGGCGTTGACAAGATTATTATTTGTTTGTCAGTTTTGTTAAAGATTATTGCTTCCTTAAAGAGGCTACCTATTATATGCCTCGTCGTAAGATACAGGGGTAAGACTCAGATTTTCACTAATAATTTTTTAATGATTATTATCAACCATTAACAACAACATTACGCACTCATTTCAACTTAGTCTTCTCCTGCGCCAACCTGTCCTATCGGTGCATAGAAAGCACATTTTCTTCCAAAATCTCCATGAAATGCGAACCAGACTTACTCTCTCCTTTTCTCTCTCCTTTTCTCTCTCATTCACTCTCTCTCTCTCTTTCTCTCTTTCATTCTCTCTCTCTCTCTCTCTCTCTCTCTCTCTCTCTTCATTCTACTTTTCACTCAGTGTGGTATCAACACCCACTTACTGTCTTCTCAGCTGGGTAAAGGTTAACACCCGGGCCTGTCTGTGTCTGTGTGTGGAGGTGTGTGTGTGGGTGTGTGTTAGCAGCAGTCAGAGGAAGTCAGAAAAAGCATTTTCTCTTCTGTGATCATAAGCCCTGTGTTCTTATAGGTTAACCAGAATAGGGATGCCTGTACAACACTGGATTCCACCACTGATACAGCTGGCAGAGGTGTTGCGACAGTGTTTTGCTTCTAAGGCTGTGGGCGACATTTTAGTCACACATACGAGCACAGATCTGTACAAAACAAAATCTGCACCGTAAAATTACAGTCTGCAGCGTGATTTAATTTGAAGCTTTTCTTCAACGATGTGCCTTATAAGGAGGAGATTATTTAACCAGAGTTAAAGGGGCAATCTGTAATTGCTACATCCACTTTTGGATTTATACAGTACATGTATTAGAATGATTATTGAAGAATATCACTTATAAATGTCATACCACATCAGAACCCAAAACACAGTATAATCTTGTTTTACTCCATTATTTATAAACAATGCAATTGTAAACAAACACTGTCTAGCTTAAAAACATAAAACTATGATTGTAATATCATGGGTAGTCAGTCCCTGCATTCATAGCTCTGTCTATGAATTTGAGAGTGGTTACATTTCTCCAGCCCCATCCCTCAGTTATTTACCAAAACCAGTGGCGAGGGGACCACTTTGATTTTGTTTTTGTTTGAATTGCAGATTGCCCCTTTAAGTAAAGTGTACGATGCACACCATGCACGCAATCCAACTGAGAGTTGCAGTATTTGGAACTAGCATTGTATTATTTGCCATACCGTCTATTCAAACTGTTTTTTTTCTTTTGCACAGTGCTCTTGTCGTGACAAATGTCGGCCCATTATGTGTTGATCAGTGTTTGCTGGCATATAGACGGCCGCGTAATGGAATCGCATTTAAATATCAGGTGTGAATAATACATGGCATGCTGCAAAGTTCAGACAGGTGATCTATGAGAGACAGAGAGAGAGAGACGGAGAGAGAGACGGAGAGAGAGAGGAGTACTACGTCATTGTGGGCTACAGATGGCTCAGCGGGTTAGAGGTTGGAACACGCATGGTGCTGACCTGTGCCAAGTATACTGAATAACAGTTAGTAGCTTTGGGTCTGCTATTGACTATCACTGTATTCAGATGCAATTCAGTAGCAAGTCCACTCCACTGTAATCGTATTGAGGTGGAGGAAGGAAGGTGGCTATTTCTCCATCACACAATCTATCCCAATGTGCACAATACGAGTATTTCTACAGTGGTATTACATAGAGAACCTAAAACCAGTCTAATTGTTCAGTAAAGGTGGAATGCGTGTATAGCGTTGGCTTTACTGTCTAGTCCCCAGAGTGCCAGTAGCTGTTGCCAATGAGTCAGGTGTTACATTTTAGCCGTGGAAGAGGTGGAGTCATGGGAGCGTAGCATTACTGACTAATTCTATCATTCTATTATAGCTGGCTCTAATTCTGTTATGGATATTGGCCTACTGGGGGTCTATTGGCCTACTGGGGGTATGAGAGCCCTGTCTCAAAGCTGACAGTGAAACGGTGGCCTGCGTCCCAAATTGCACCCTATTATTTATAGTACACTACTTTTGACCAGAGCTCTATTTCATAGGGAATAGGGAGGCATTTGAGACGTGGACAGTGCTGCATTGGCTGATTAAAGCGCAATGAGAGGAGGCTTTAAAGTGGACAGACGATTCAAACAGCAGGTATGCTGTAGCCTGTACTGTAGCAGCCCTTGGCTATACATCACACAGACTGACTCCAGGTCAGCTTAGATGAAGGGAAAAGGAGAGCCGGGAGATTGATGCTCTGACTGGTCCACTGCTTTTGCTGATTTCTTAAAGTAGCCCTTGAGGCATTTAATTGTCTTTCTTTTTATTGGCTTGTGGGTGTGTGAATGAATGTCCTTTCATTGGTTATTGAGACGGAACTGAGAAGCATGTGAGGCATTGTTGTGGTTGAGAATCGATTTGGCTCACTGTCAATCTAAAGTCTATGTTGATTTGATATTACAATATTTGATTTCTATCAGTTTACCCTCTTTTTTCCCAGGTAAAGTTAACAGTCATTATACATTGATTTGAATAATCTATTGCTCGCAAAAGATTAATTAGAGTGACAGATACCGAGTTTGCCAATACTATTTGATTGTAGAAACTAGGTGTTGTGCACACATGCACACTCACGCACGCACACGCGCACACACACACACAATTCAAAAGTTGGTAAATAGGCACTGCAGTTTATAGTGCCCCCTCAACCACCCCCCTCTCTCACTTGCTCTCTCTATGTCTCTACACATTCACCGACTAGCAAATATCATCAGAGTTGTCCTCGCTCATACACGCATGCACACACACACACACGCACCCTCATAGCCTCTGCTGCAGTGGATGATGTACCTTTCGCGTCTCATTCCGTTTCATCCTCTACAATTGGAAATACAGGTCGTTGCACGGACCGATTATTTTAAAATCCTGAAATTACGCACAGTGCGATTTGCTTTTATTAACCAGAGAATAAGAACAATTCAAACGTTATTCGCAATCCGGAGCTCATTTTCTGCCGTCTGGACTGGTCGCGCACGCATACCTTTCGGTGCAAAATCATGGCGATTATGAATCATTAGAAATAACGGACTAGAATTATTTGAATGTCTGTCTAATATTCTCCATCGCGACGGAAGGGGAAACTATCCTGCCTCATTAGCTTTTACAGCACTTGAATAAAACCATTCAACTTATTTGCTGGACCCAATTAATTGGACACTTCATCTTAGATTTTGGAATTATTGAACTCTGCCTGCTGAAGGACAAAAAGAGGCAAACGTGGTTTCCAAACAAGTTATACCCTATTTATAAACCCAACATTCAACGTTGATAAAAACATGAACTATTTGCGTTGTATATCATCTGCCTCTGCACTGACAAATTATCAGTCGGAACGATTAGTCCACTGAAATAATATAAAGACCAGGCGAGCTAGGCTATTTCTTATTATTGGCTAACAATCTTTCACTGTCTGTTAGCGAGGCGAACACGTCAATCCACTTTTTGGAGAGCACAAAGTTCTTCAATGAAATGCTATTGGGATTCATTGCAAATTCACCTCGAGACTCTCTAAACTTTAATTACAACACAATCTCCTTCTATTATTCTAATACGAACCCAACTCCACTGCAACATTCGGATATTTCTCCAATTCAATTTACCTGACCATGGCGGTAATTGGGAAAAGTCTGCGGCAATTATCGAGTGTCGCGTCCGGCCATATTGCACTTCGAGCGTCGCTCACCTTACTCTTCCTCTCCTGGCCGTGCCCGTCCCTAGGCAAGAAGAAACTCTACATCGGAGCTCTCTTCCCCATGAGCGGCGGTTGGCCGGGCGGGCAAGCATGTCTCCCCTCTGCGCAGATGGCTTTGGATCTGGTGAACAACCGGACGGATATTCTGCCGGATTACGAACTGGAGTTGATATACTATGACAGTATGGTGAGTAAATGTTGGATCAAATAGATCAATTGTTGTGTTTAAAAAGTTGAGGTCACATAAGCAGAAGATAATACAACTTTATCTTGGTTTTTCACAAGGCTCTAGACCAGTTGAAATGTAATTGATATATGATACATGAAATACATGAACACTTAATTTCTATTTCAGTTACAGCCTTTCTTCTTTACATGTCTATACATTGTTAAAACTTGCCAACATGATATTGATTTCCAGCAGGCATAGGTCTACTCCTTTGAATGCATTGCCCTTGTAGCAGGTGGGTGCAATAATGTAACAACTAAACAGCATACTTATTTAATAATGTCAAGGGAGTTATGCACCAAAAGCCATATTATATTACCCCTTTTAGAATTGTTGCACAGTTGCCCATTTAATTTAAAAAAACAAGGCAACAATAAACATGTCATCCCCCACAAACAATGCAGCGCCCCCCTTGGGCCAATTGAGATATCACTCACAACTAACACATTTCAGTGAATTACCATAGCTGCCGCTTTAGTCCAATCAGTGTCATTTTGTAAATGCTGGATCTCTATGGCAAGATGCATCATTGGCCAAAATGTCGTCAAATTCGGCATAGTGCTGTCTGAGATATCTCATGTGGCTAATGTACGAATGGACAGAGACCGATCCACAGTCCCCTCCCCGATTTCAGTGGTGGTGGACGATAAACTAAACTAATGCCAAGTCAGACACTGATATTGGCTTGCTGCAATTCAGCGTCAGTGCAGGTATAGGAAAAAGTGGACTTTCACGATGAAACTGGACAACCACAAAGCATCAGCTGGCTGCTTATGTGTCTTAAAAATAAAAAAGACCAATGTCTGTATGTCAAGACCAATGTCTATGTGTCAACACCAATGTCTGTATGTCAACACCAATGTCTGTATGTCAAGACCAATGTCTATGTGTCATCACCAATGTCTATGTGTCAAGACCAATGTCTATGTGTCAAGACCAATGTCTATGTGTCAAGACCAATGTCTATGTGTCAAAGCACAGGGGACATTTCTTCAGTGGACAGAATGCCACTGCAGAGGTCTCCTCAGGATAAGATGTCACTGACCGTCACTGTCCCATTTGACCACTAGCTGATCGTCACTGTCCCATTTGACCACTAGCTGATCGTCACTGTCCCATTTGACCACAAACTGATCGTCACTGTCCCATTTGACCACTAGCTGATCGTCACTGACCGTCACTGTCCCATTTGACCACTAACTGACCGTCACTGACTGTCACTGTCCCATTTGACCACTAGCTGATCGTCACTGTCCCATTTGACCACTAGCTGATCGTCACTGTCCCATTTGACCACTAACTGATCGTCACTGTCCCATTTGACCACTAGCTGATCGTCACTGTCCCATTTGACCACTAGCTGATCGTCACTGTCCCATTTGACCACTAGCTGATCGTCACTGTCCCATTTGACCACTAGCTGATCGTCACTGTCCCATTTGACCACTAGCTGATCGTCACTGTCCCATTTGACCACTAACTGATCGTCACTGTCCCATTTGACCACTAACTGATCGTCACTGTCCCATTTGACCACTAGCTGATCGTCACTGACCGTCACTGTCCCATTTGATCACTAACTGATCGTCACTGTCCCATTTGACCACTAGCTGATCGTCACTGACCGTCACTGTCCCATTTGACCACTAACTGACCGTCACTGTCCCATTTGACCACAAGCTGATCGTCACTGACCGTCACTGTCCCATTTGACCACTAACTGAACGTCACTGACTGTCACTGTCCCATTTGACCACTAACTGACCGTCACTGTCCCATTTGACCACAAGCTGATCGTCACTGACCGTCACTGTCCCATTTGACCACTAACTGAACGTCACTGACTGTCACTGTCCCATTTGACCACTAACTGACCGTCACTGACTGTCACTGTCCCATTTGACCACTAGCTCACCGTCACTGACTGTCACTGTCCCATTTGACCACTAACTGACCGTCACTGACTGACACTGTCCCATTTGACCACTAGCTGACCGTCACTGTCCCATTTGACCACTAGCCCACCGTCACTGACCGTCACTGTCCCATTTGACCACTAGCTCACCGTCACTGACTGTCACTGTCCCATTTGACCACTAGCTCACCGTCACTGACTGTCACTGTCCCATTTGACCACTAACTGACCGCCACTGACTGTCACTGTCCCATTTGACCACTAGCTGACCGTCACTGTCCCATTTGACCACTAGCTGACCGTCACTGTCCCATTTGACCACTAGCTGACCGTCACTGTCCCATTTGACTACTAGCTGACCACTAAGCTCCAGTTACTAACCAGGAAATGATAGAGCCAAATATTGATGTTATTAAATGAACAAAACACCCGCTGCTTGTTTCTCATCAATCATTCATCATATAGGCATTTTCAAATGCCAGCACTCTTCACTCACTACACATCTATATGTTTCCCACTGTTTCTGGCCCAGTTTTTGCCTCCCACTTCGTCATTAGCTTTAACACACAGCCATCCTTCCCACCGGATTTCCATATCAATCATACTACAGGACAGATGCCTCCACTACACCCGGGCATACAGCACACAGGCAGGAAACAGTTAACTGTGCTGTGACTGGTTAGGGAGCGGTGCTCACTTTGTTCCGATTGGTGTAAAAGGCTCTGCAATGGAATCCCATTGTAAAGAATAGGGAAGAGGGGAGAGGAGAGGAAAGTTGGCATGGCAACACAGTTACCATTGAAACAAACGGGCTTCTTATTTTTCTCCTTTCAATAAGATAAGAATTTGGATGAATAGATATGGTAGATGTGTGCATGTTGAGATTCAGGGTTTGAAAATCATATACAGAACATGACGTTAGGCTGTGGACATATCAAATATACCTGACTCTACATATTTTTTAACTTGAAACAGCTTTGTGAAACAATGGTGCTGGCCATAGAATACAATATATTCTAAAATCTAGAATTCTGGAATTTATGGGATTAATCTCACCCATTGGTTGATTTATGGTTCTCTTTTTGTTTTGACAACCAATAGATTTACATCTTTGTGACAGACCAATACAGGACTAGAACCAAATCAAGGAACACGTCAGACAGTGACATTTTCTTGAAAGTAGCCTGCAGGTACGTGCTAGTGTACAGTTATTGCTAATTACAGTTGGGTTTGATGATCACCTTAACGATCAGCGGATTGTGAACGCTTCACGCCTGGCTGAAATGTTAATGAACCGTTTATGGCATTAAGAGTGAAATTGTAGGAGATGGAATTAAATACGCATACTTTTTACTTTCAGTTATTATCCAATCAACATATTTTTTTGGTGAAGTACCAAATAGAACACAGGCAATCATAACTCACACTCTGTTTGAGCATGAGATTTAGAAATAAGCATCAACATCATCTAATTGTTTGTCTTCTTAATTGCTTTATAATATCTAGGGTTGGGATATCAAATATGAAGAAATGCTCATACAGTGGTCTCGGCTTGAATGTATAATAATGTTCAATAACAGAATGTGTTCATCTAAAGGTCACAATAGTTCAAGTGAAGCTTTTAAAGTGTGATCGGTTTGCCTTGGAAAAAAGGTGACTCATCAAATATACCACGACATAATTAGACGCTGAATACTGAAATATTAAGAAGACTTTACTGTAGATGAACTTCAACACTTACACTGTTTATTTGTAATGCAGCCTATCTATCTATCTATCTATCTATCTATCTATCTATCTATCTATCTATCTATCTATCTATCTATCTATCTATCTATCTATCTATCTATCTATCTATCTATCTATCTATCTATCTATCTATCTATTTATCTTATCTTATCTTATCTTTCTATCTATCTATTTATCTTATCTTATCTTATCTTTCTATCTATCTATTTATCTTATCTTATCTTATCTTATCTTATCTTTCTATATGGGTAGATCGCTGCTTGTTTGCTTGTGTGGTAGTATAGGGAGAGAACATTAGACTATTTACAGCACATTGAGATCTACACACAGACACACCACTCACCCTCTCTAGACCGTTGCCATGGTTATATCAAAGCGGAGACTGGTAACTTTGATCAATTATTAACTGTGGTGAAGGGAGACAGAGGTAGAGAAATGGCGTGATGATGTGCTCTCTGTGTAGGGTGCCGTCTTTCGGATGGGACGTTAAACGGGTGTCCTGACTCTCTGTGGTCGCTAAAGACTCTCTGTGGTCGTAAGAGTAGGGGTGTTAACCCCGGTGTCCTGGCTAAATCTGGCCCTCATACCATCATGGCCACCTAATCATCCCCAGCTTCTTATTGGCTCATTCATCCCCTCTCCTCTCTCCTGTAACTAACCCCCAGGTCGTTGCTGTAAATGAGAGTGTGTTCTCAGTCAACTTACCCGGTAAAATAAGTCTTAAATAAAATACAAAAAATCTCGCACTTCCCCCTTTAATTGGCGGCTGGAACATAATAGGACTCAATCAGGGACCAAAATGATTAGTATGTCCACACGGTCCACACGCATGCCCGCACACACGTGTATCAAATTCATGTATGCACCATTTAACGCCATGACTCAGGTGGTACTCCAGATTTAATTACTGGGGGGAGATTTACAAATTGACAGTGACTTGAGATAAAACATAATATCCAACTGGTCCTCTTATATATTCACACTTCTTTTATATTATTCAATCTGAAATGCAATTCAAGAGAATAAAGCAGATCAGCATATGTGGCTTATTCTCCTATTCTTTCTGTGAGATTGGTTTCTCATCAAAGTCTCATGGGCGGATAGATTGGATGCTGGAGTAGTATCGCAGTAATGCTAACTCCTACACTATTATTGAGTTGGTATCGTTTCAGCACCACGGACAGTGTATGTGTGTTTGTGGAAAAAGGGAGGGTTATACCTACCTCCCTTACAAAAAAACACATGGTTTTCAGACAAGTGTGAAGTTTCACATGTACATTTTTTTCTCCCACGTGACATTTTTCTTCACGTTTATTTTTCACCACTTCCAGCTACATCTGGTCTCCCATCCAGGGACTGAGCCTGCTTAGCTTCAGAGGGAAACCAGCAGGAGGGTGCTATGTTGCTGGAATGGATTTGTCAAAACTTGCAACTGGAAAAAAGGCAGGGAAAGCAAAGACCAGGGTAACATAACCAAAGACAGGGAAATTGCAGGGAAGAGGGAGGCATTTTATTTAATTGCATTTTCATAATTTTTTAAAACTGAACAAAAAAATGTTTGCATTAATTTACAATTCATTGGCTCTCGCATTTAAAAATGATTTTGTTTTGCTATCAATAGTTTTGGGTTTGTTTTTTGCATTCAATATCATTATTTTTGTTTGGAATACTAAGAATGTTGTTCTGGACTACAGAAGTTTTGCTTCATATTAATGGCACAGAAGTAGCTCACTCACTAGAGCAGGGTTAGGAAACCCCAGTCCGAGAGGGCTGTAGGCGCTTCATGTTTTTGATTTAACCAACCTGGAAGACCAGGTGTGTTGAATGTAGGCAATCACTGAACTGATCAATTAGCTCAGTTGGTTATGTGTGGAGGCTAGTTAGAACAAAATCCTGCAGTACCTGTGGCACTCCAGGAACAGGGTTGCCTAACCCTGCACTAGAGAATTGCACCATATAACAATGCTGTTACTCAATTAAAAGTGTTTCAAGTGGCAATCCTTAATTGAAACATTAACAAAGTGTTCTCCTTGCCACAGTTTTTGTAAACAGCTGAGGGATGGAGCTGGAGAAATGCAACCACTCTTATATCCATAGACTACGCTATGGGTGCAAGTACTGACCATCCATTAAATCAAAATTATAGTTGTAACTTTTTTTTAGGCTATAGAGTATTTGTTTACATTTACTTTGTTTACAAACATTGGAGTAAATGTGGAGTATTCTTACATGTGAAACTGCAAATTAGATTGTCTCTTTAGATGTGGAATTGTAAGGTCACATGTTAAAGTATTTTCAAATATGAAAATGCAAATTTAGATTTTTACACCTGTGATTGTTTTTCACATGTGGTTTTCTTACATGTGAAACAGCAAATGTGATTTTCACGTTGGAATGTTTTTCACATGTCAAACGGCATGTCCTATTCTCACATGGGAAAGTTTTTCACATGTAAACTGCCAAATTTCACATGTCAAACTGCAATTCACATGTGAGGTGAAAACATGTTATTCTCCTCACATGTGAAAAGGTGGCGTTAACATGTGAACTCTACATTTAATAAACGTGAAAATATGGTTTCATGTGAAATTTAAGCTCAGCATGTGAAAACTGCTGTTTTACATGTCAAACTGCAAATTTGACATGTATTTTTTGTTGTTGTAAGGGCAGACATCTCCAGTAGTTCTCTGGGGCAGAGGAAAGGTCATGACCGTCTGACATGTTATCAGATGTGACAGGGTAGAAAAACGTCACTTTCTCTTCCAATGTGATCAATTGGACTTGGTGGTATCATGATATCTAAACCATATCATACAATCTAGAGACAGTAGCATTAGACAACAACATTTTAACAGTCAACCAACCACCATTGAAATCAACAAGCAATTTTTAGCATCCGACACATTTGCATCTTGAGTGCGCTATTTCCATCTCGGGAAAACGAACGGAGACAAACCAACACCCAAATCAGGGCCCGTAATGTCCGTTGTCAAGTCACAGTTTTCCACAACCCGGATTGCTTGTGACACTCAACTGCAATGCATGGGAGTTGTGTCTCCTCTCTCTCCCCGTCCATGGTAAATCACCATTAAACGTGTCAGGCTGATTTAGATCGGGCCTTACTGAGGACTGGAATGGGGATGGCTTATTCAAAACCTTGTTGACAGGCCTGTGGTGGATCATTAGTCCACCTCAAGCTTATTTTACATTCATTTGAGCCTTTGAATGTGCTTTGTTTGTGATATCTCCCTCCCTCCGTGCGCGTTTATATTTTCTTCCCATCCCTTTTTGGACAGCGTGGTCGATTTAACTCTCTCTGTGGCCATCTTTTCCCACTTTTATACTGACGCTCAATAAGGCTGAATATCGATCACTTGTTCTGTTCTTCTCTTTCTGTTTCTGATATTCTTCTTTCTTCTCCCCTCCCTTCTCTCCCTCTCTCTCTACCCCTGTTCTCTACCCACCCCCTCACTTTCTCTCCCACATCTCTCACCCCTCCTGTCTTCTTCTCCTCCCCCCTATTTCTCTCCTAATCGTCCTCCTCTTTTTCCTCCCTCCCTCTCTCCCTTCATCTCCCCCTCTCTCCTCACATCTATCTCCCCTTTTATTTCCCTCCATCTCCTACCATCTCCTCTTCCCTCCATTTTCCCCCTTTCCATCTCCCTCTTTCTCTCTCTCTCTCTCTCTCTCTCTCTCTCTGTCTCTCTCAGTGTGACCCGGGTGAGTCCACCAAGTTGCTCTATGATCTGCTCTACACAGAGCCCATCAAGACAGTCCTGATGCCTGGCTGCAGCTCCGTATCCACACTGGTAGCAGAGGCTGCTCGCATGTGGAACCTCATAGTGGTGGGTAGCTATTATGTGTGTGTGTGTGTGTCCCATGCTCTATATGTCTCTCTCTTGCTCTCTCTCTCTCTGCCTCTCTCCCTCTCTTTCTCTCTTTCTCTCTCTCTCTCTCTCTCTCTCTCTCTCTCTCTCTCTCTCTCTGCCTCTCTCCCTCTCTCTCTCTTTCTCTCTCTCGTAATCTCATAATCAACCTTAAACTTTAGTCAACCTTTTTAGCCAAGTAATTAATTGAGAACAAATTAAATCTCCCTATCTATCCATCTCTCTCCTTCATTGAAAACTCTACCTCTTTTAGCTTTTCCAATCTCCTCTTTACTCCCTCCACTTGCCAGCAACTAGTGCCTTGGGCCTGTCTGCTTGATTTCCTCTGTTCTCTTCCTCTCAGCCTCCTTGTTCCCACTCTAGCTGTCGACCCCCCCCCCCACACACACACACATACACACACAAAGGGATCACCAATCTCCACACACTTATTTCTGTCCCTGTTCAGTCCTTAGGAGGAGTATCTCTCTGCATGTCAAACAAGCCTATCAGAGAGCCAAGGATCAAACAGACCAGAATCAAGGGACTTCTTGGTGCTCCAATTGTAGGCTGTATTCGGATCGGCTCTCCCAAAGCCTAGCGTAGCAACTCAGTCTACATTTAAAGCCAATCCCATTGACCCAATACAAGAACAAAGTTCATACCGGCACATCCTGTGAAACGTTTTAAAACATTTAGCAACAGAAAACATAAATGTGTCTTTCTTATTGGACAAATCCAGTTAATCCCTCCCTGTTTTAGTCCATTTGGTGCATAATGAACACGACCCTGAACCAACTCATTTTGAGTCTAGTGTTTATTTCAGGTCGTGAAAAAAACACATTGGAGTACTTCTCTTCTGCTTCCTGCAAAGTGGTGTTTTATGAGCCTTTCTGTGCCCTGCCGCTTTGATCCATTTCCTTCTATTTCATTCTCCCGTGTGTGTGTCACCCCTAATGCTGGAGCTGATTTCCACAGGCTGATACCATCGTCCCCCTTGACTGCACCCAATTGTGAGCTGGCAAACTCTATTCTACTCTACATGTCACTAGCTGTATTGTCTGCTGTCCTTGTATTGATGGCTCCACAACCTCTAAATACACCGGGAGATTTGTTAACGCTGGGGCTCGGTATTGTACATGACGTTTGACGTTTATCATCAGGTCTCTACCATCTTCTTCTCTCGTTCCCTGATGTCAGGGTGCCGATGCTCTGAACACCGAAACCAAGTCATGATAGATGTAGAACATGAGACCGCCTTCGCCTCTTAATTCAACTGAAATCAGTGCAATAAGTTGCATTGGTACGGAATACATTAGTACTGTATATTGTCTGGCTGTGTAGTGTTTTGATAGTTGTAGAATATAAGAAAAGACATGTTTATCTCCCTCCCTAACTCCCTCCCTATCTCCCTCTCAGTTGTCCTATGGCTCCAGCTCTCCAGCCTTGTCCAACAGGAACCGATTCCCCACCTTCTTCCGCACCCACCCCTCTGCCACCCTCCACAACCCCACCAGGGTACGCCTCTTCCAGAAGTGGAAGTGGACCAAGATCGCTACCATCCAGCAGACCACAGAGGTCTTCACTTCGGTCAGTACACTCTCTCCGTCTATCTCATCTCTCTATGTCTCTCTCTCGCTCACTTTCTATCTCTCTGTTTCTGTATCTCTCTCTGTCTATCTCTTCTCTCTATGTCTCTCTCTCGCTCTCTTTCTATCTCTCTGTTTCTGTATCTCTCTCTGTCTCGCTCTGTCTCTCACTCTCTGTCTGTCTGTCTGTCTGTCTGTCTGTCTGTCTGTCTGTCTGTCTGTCTGTCTGTCTCTCTCTCTATCTTTCTTTCTTACACAGCCCCCTCTTCAGTGACTCTCCCACATCTTAATGAGCAAATGAGTGTGTGGGAGTGGGTGTGTGCGTACGTGTGACTTATATGTGGTATGATAGTCTTTTATTAAGTATTCAATCCCACGATTGATCGTGGATTTCTGAAGTAATTTGTTGGAATATTGGTGGTGAGAAATATTGATCAGGCAATACATCGCTCTGAGCGACCGGGTGGATGATGTGACTCTTGTGACTCTTGGGTTCTTTCCTTAATGATCTCCCTCTTCCTTGATCTTTACTTTTCTCTATCTCTCCTCTTTCCTCTCTCTTTCCCTACGTCTTTTCCTCTTTATCTTCTCCCCTTCTTTCTGCCTCTCTTTTTCTCTCTTTTCCTACCTGTCCCTCTCTCAAATGATCTTTCTCTTTCTCTCCCACTGTCCTTTATTGTCTCTTTCCTATTTTACTCGCACATTTCTTGTGCCTTTCCTCTCTCCTTTTCTCACCCCTTCCATCTTTCTTTCAATCTCTACCCCTCACTTCTCTCTTTCTATCCCTCCCTTCTCTCTTTCTATCTTCCCCATCCCTTCTCTCTTTCGTCTTTCCTTCTCTGTTCTCTCTTCCTTCTCTGTTTCTATCTTCCCCATCCCTTCTCTCTTTCGTCTTTCCTTCTCTGTTCTCTCTTCCTTCTCTGTTTCTATCTACCCCTTCTCTTCTTCTCTCATATAGACTCTGGATGATCTGGAGCAGAGGGTGAAGGAGGCTGGGATTGAGATCAGTGTGAGACAGAGCTTCCTCACTGACCCGGCTGTCGCTGTCAAGAACCTCAAGGTGCTTTGATGAAATATTCAATGGGGGGCTGCTGTTGCTCTCCCCTGCTCACAGTTGCGCCTGTTAGCGAAGTGAGGTGATTTAATACAGGAAATGAATGCAGGAGGATAATTAGCACAGCCAACTGCCAGCCTTTGAAGTGCCGAGCTAGCTAGCTAGCAGAGTTGTACCATAGAATTGGAATAGTCAAAGTGTAAAGGCTTGTATCATTATTATTGAGCTATGTGAATGTATTTTCATTACAATGGCTTAAATCATTGCGCTTGCTGTCATTGAATAGCGTCAGGATGCCAGAATAATTGTGGGTCTCTTCTATGAGACGGAAGCCAGGAAAGTGTTTTGCGAGGTGAGTGTTTTAAATCATTAAATTATCGGGCTATTAAATCATCGAGCTATTTATAGCTATTGACCTCTATTGTATCTTGAACCTCTATTTGAACAAATTACCATTTTTATTTAATGAATTCTTATTTGTACTGTGGTGATGATGTAGCCTTGAGAAGCAAAGAATATTTCTGTGTAATTAAGTATTATTTAACAGACAATTAAGTGTTTCATCTTCTTCTTTTCTGTCTATTTTCCAAATGTTTCTCTCTCTCTCTCTGCCCTTCTCTTTTTTCCTATTTTATCTCTCTTTCACTTTCTCTCCCCTCTCTCTCTCTCTCCCTCCAACTCTCTCCCTCTATCCTCCAGGTATTTAAGGAGAAACTGTATGGGAAGAAATATGTCTGGTTTCTGATTGGCTGGTATGCTGATAACTGGTTCAAGATCAAAGACCCGTCCATCAACTGCACCATCGAGAACATGACAGAGGCGGTGGAGGGCCACGTTACCACGGAGATCGTCATGCTCAACCCCGAGACCGTCCGCGGAGCCTCCAACCTGGTGAGAACATCTGGGCCGGATCTAGCACTGATCCAGGATCAGGTCCCCCAAGTCCATGTAATGTTATTGATTATGATCCGCATTCCAACCTGGTGAGCAACATGTGTTCTCCATCTGTTCATGTTGTCCCTTCAATTTCACATGCTGCCAGCTTAGCGGTTGATTACTTTCATATACCTTCCTCTACCTGCAGAGCGGTGGCTTGATATGCTTCTGCAATAGTGCACTCTAGGGTACCTTTAGGCCCTTCCACACCGCATGTTCTTAGCCCAGGGCAGAGACACATATTTAGACATTTATATGAAATAAATGTCCCTGGCCCAGGGCTATCCCTAATAAATATTACACTTAGGTAACAATGGAACTCTGTGATTGGTTAGCCCCAAAAAGCTGGCGTAAAAGCTGTCTTAGACCTGAGCTAAGTACACTACCTTTTGAGTTCAAAGGCTAGTAATACGTAACCATTACACAGTGCTTGAGGCTCCAGTATTGCCTAAATCTAAGTTGACCCTAATGCAACTAACATAGTGATTTTAATTATATAAATGTCATACTAATGAGTTTGATGGACAGTAGTTCAGATTGAAAGCCACACGAATGGTGACCCTCCTTTATCAACTCCTCCCCTTCCCTATGTCTGGTCCAATCAGACCTCACAGGAGTTCCTGGGGGCGTTGATGAACCGGCTGGGGGGTAAGAACCCGGAAGAGACGGGGGGCTTCCAGGAGGCCCCTCTGGCCTACGACGCTGTCTGGGCCCTGGCCCTGGCCCTCAACAAGACTGTGGCCCCTCTAAAGGCCAAAGGTCGCAGGCTGGAAGACTTCAACTATAACAACCATGACATCACAGCAGAGATCTACCGCGCCCTCAACACCAGCTCATTTGAAGGCGTGTCTGTGAGTACAGGAGGGAGGGTCCTCCAGTAGAATATGCTAGGGCCATGTTCATTAGGGCACAAAATGTTTGAAAACCTTTTGCAATGGAAAACGCATATGAGTGTTTGTTATTATACAAGTCCAGGTAGTCCAACCCTGGTTGGAGGGTTAACACACCTGATTCAACTACTAAACTTATCATCAAGCCCTTTGGTTAGTTGAATATGGTGTGTTGGGTTGGAGCAAAAGCATGCATGCCCTATTTGTCCCAGGACAGGATTGAAGAACACTGCACAGTAAATTTTACATGTGTAATCTATGTATTGGCTCATTCAATAATTCTAAATGGATGACAGTAGATTTCTGACTTGATGTAGCACTTTTCTGTTTTTTTTTCTCCTTCAGGGTCATGTGGTGTTTGATGCCCAGGGTTCCAGGATGGCTATGACCCTTATTGAGCAACTGCAAGGTAAAGTCATCTATCATCATTTCAAGCATATTTCAGCATTTCCTTGTTCTGGACATCCTACAGCAGTAAAAAACAACGACAACAAAAAACCATGGACATTTTATTGCTGTGCGACTGAATGTCAGTCAGTCCAGTCATTCATCAAGATCAAGGCAGTCTGCTGATGCTTTTCTTTCTTTCCCTCCGTTCTCACTCGTGTTTATTTGAGAGCAAAGCATTTTTAGGGGCGATTGCTGTGCAGTTTGTTTCATTGTCCTATAATTGCATGTGCAAAACGTGTTGGTTTATAAATGTGTTGAGTCAAGTCTTCAGTCTAATTGGAACAGGCCTGGATCAAAGCTAAGGTGGCGGATTATTTTGTACCTCTGTTCTTTTTGGAGCCCTAATGGATTAAAAAATAATAATCCTACTTCTTCCTGCATGCACTGGGTAGCATTTCGCGTGCTACAGTGCTAGTGACAGGGTCGGGTAATTTGGTTAATACATTGAAAGCCTTGACTTGAATTTGTGAATGATTCTATTCCAATCAGTATTCAAGGTTAAGGATGCCACATACTCGTTCTCTCCCTCTGTCTTTCTTTCCCTGTTGTAGCTCTGTATCGGTCCCTCTCTCTGTATCATCTCTATCTCTTCGTTCCACTTTTCCCTCTTTTCTCTATTTGTGGATTTGAAATGTTCTGCCCTGCACTTCCATAGCCTTCTTTTCATAATGATGTTTTGATCTGTCGTTCATTTTCAAAGTGTTCTATTGTTTGTTGTCGTTTCAACCCATCATAACCCAAGGACATTATGTAGGCAGGAAATAAAGATGATTTAAGAAGATATTAATTGGACCCTCTCTCCGTCTCGCTGTGTAGGAGGCAGTTATAAGAAGATTGGATACTACGACAGCTCTCAGAAGAATCTCTCCTGGTTCGGCAATGATGTGTGGATAGGTGCGGCGGAGTTGATTACATTGTCTTTGTCAGGCTTCCTGTGTATGTCTCTCTCTGTGGGTGGGTGGGTGGGTGTGTGTGTGACTGTCTCACTGTGAGTCATCTATGTAACCATCTATCTCGTTCCCCTCACATTAGACCTACTGTTATGCCCACTCTTTCTCTAAGCCCGCGCTGCCTCCATCCTTCATTTCCATGTTAGACAAATCACCACTTCTGGCTTTAAAAGCAATTATTTGGGCCCTCATCCTCCTTCACCCAGAATTAGTTTACACCCACAGCCCAGTGGCCAGAGCATGGCAGTCATGAAAGCCTGACTCCACCCACACTTCTTCACTTTGGGAAAGCTCAACATCCAACACAGCCACAGAGATTGACACAGTCTGCAGAGAAATGCTATTACTGTTGATTTGCTTCAGCCACACCAAGACAAATGTTGAGGTTCAGTTGTTTACTGGCCCAGCCCTCCCTTGAGAGGTGACACACTTGTGCCTGGGCTTAGAATTACTGCACCGCTAGTCAATCGTGCATGCTGGGAGGCCAGAGAGAGGGCACCGTTGTAGACTTTTAAGGAAACGATTTGTTGCCAAGGCTTAGCTTAGCCTCCAAGGGGAGCGGGGCCAATGGGTTCAATCAGAGATGACTGCATAGTGACCTGTATCTATCTCTGTCCTTCACAAGGCTGACTTACTGTAGGGCTGAGTTTGGTGGTCTTACTGTTCTGTAGTGTGACAGGAGTGAGCTTGGTGTGATGTAGGTTTACAGAGGTGAGGCTGGTTTGTTCCAGAGGTGATGGACTGAAGTCTAGTTTTCTGGAGAGTGATAGAGGTTAGTTTGTTCCAGAGGTGATGGAGTGGAGTCTAGTTTTCTGGAGAGTGATAGAGGTTAGTTTGTTCCAGAGGTGATGGAGTGGAGTCTCGTTTTCTGGAGAGTGATAGAGGTTAGTTTGTTCCAGAGGTGATGGAGTGGAGTCTCGTTTTCTGGAGAGTGATAGAGGTTAGTTTGTTCCAGAGGTGATGGAGTGGAGTCTAGTTTTCTGGAGAGTGATAGAGGTTATTTTGCTATAGAGGTGACAGTGTTAAGTTTAGTTTTATTTATTTCACCTTTATTTAACCAGGATGGCAAGTTGAGAACAAGTTCTCATTTACAATTGCGACCTGGCCAAGATAAAGCAAAGCAGTTCGACAACATACAACAACACAGAGTTACACATGGAGTAAAACAAACATACAGTCAATAATACAGTAGAAAAATAAGTCTATATACAATGTGAGCAAATGAGGTGAGATAAGGGAGGTAAAGGCAAAAAAAGGCCATGGTGGCAAAGTAAATACAATATAGCAAGTAACTGGAATGGTAAATTTGTAGTAGAAGAAAGTGCAAAGTAGAAATAGAGATAATGGGGTGCAAAGGAGCAAAATAAATAAATAAATAAATACAGTAGGGGAAGAGGTAGTTGTTTGGGCTAAATTATAGATGGGTTATGTACAGGTGCAGTGATCTGTGAGCTGATCTGACAGCTGGTGCTTAAAGCTAGTGAGGGAGATAAGTGTTTCCAGTTTCAGAGATTTTTGTAGTTCGTTCCAGTCATTAGCAGCAGAGAACTGGAAGGAGAGACGGCCAAAGGAGGAATTGGCTTTGGGGGTGACCAGAGAGATATTCTTGCTGGAGCGCGTGTTACAGGTGGGTGCTGCTATGGTGACCAGTGAGTGGAGATAAGGGGGGACTTTACCTAGCAGGGTCTTGAAGATGACCTGGAGCCAGTGGGCTTGGCGACAATTATGAAGCGAGGGCCAGCCAACGAGAGCGTACATGTCGCAGTGGTGGGTAGTATATGGGGCTTTGGTGACAAAATGGATGGCACTGTGATAGACTGCATCCAGTTTGTTGAGTAGGGTATTGGAGGCTATTTTGTAAATGACATCGCCGAAGTCGAGGATCGGTAGGATGGTCAGTTTTACAAGGGTATGTTTGGCAGCGTGAGTGAAGGATGCTTTGTTGCGAAATAGGAAGCCAATTCTAGATTTAACTTTGGATTGGAGATGTGAGTCTGAAAGGAGAGTTTACAGTCTAACCAGACACCTAGGTATTTGTAGTTGTCCACATATTCTAAGTCAGAACCGTCCAGAGTAATGATGCTGGACGGGCGGGCATGTGCAGGCAGCGATCGGTTGAAGAGCATGCATTTAGTTTTACTTGTATTTAGGAGCAGTTGGAGGCCACGGAAGGAGAGTTGTATGGCATTGAAGCTCGTCTGGAGGGCTGTTAACACAGTGTCCAAAGAAGGGCCAGAAGTATACAGAATGGTGTCATCTGCGTAGAGGTGGATCAGAGACTCACCAGCAGCAAGAGCGACATCATTGATGTATACAGAGAAAAGAGTTGGCCCAAGAATTGAACCCTGTGGCACCCCCATAGAGACTGCCAGAGGTCTGGCCAACAGGCCCTCCGATTTGACACACTGAACTCTGTCAGAGAAGTAGTTGGTGAACCAGGCGAGGCAATCATTTGAGAAACCAAGGCTATTGAGTCTGCCGATGAGGATGTGATGATTGACAGAGTCGAAAGCTTAGGCCAGGTCAATGAATACGGCAGCACAGTATTGTTTCTTATCGATGGCGGTTACGATATCGTTTAGGACCTTGAGCGTGGCTGAGGTGCACCCATGACCAGCTCTGAAACCAGATTGCATAGCGGAGAAGGTGCGGTGGGATTCGAAATGGTCGGTAATCTGTTTGTTGACTTGGCTTTCGAAGACCTTAGAAAGGCAGTGTCACGAGTTACTAGGAGTGGTGGTAGAGTCAAGCGCAGAGAGCAGTGGTGAAGATAAACGACTTTTATTCTTCCCGGCACAAAACGGTCAACGCCAAAACCAACGGGTGCGTAAAACAAATGACCAACCCAAATACAATGGGCAAAACAGTCCGGAGAGAGAATAACAGTACGTAAGCCAGCACATCCAAAAATAAACACAACAGTAAACGTAATCCCGCACAAACCTGGGCGGGCTAAGCAGACTTAAATAAAACACAAATCAAGAACACAATAGGGAACAGGTGCAACCAATAAGACTAAACAAACAGAAAAGGAAAAAGGGATCAGCGGTGGCTAGTAGGCCGGCGACGACGATCGCCGAGCACCGCTCGAGCAGGCAGGGGAGCCACCTTCGATGGGATTCGTGACAGTACCCCCCCTGATGCGCGGCTTCCGCAGCGCGCCGCCACCGGCCTCGAGGGCGACCCGGAGGACGAGGCGCAGGGCGATCCCCATGAAGGCGGTGGAAGTCCCTCAGAAGTGAGGGGTCCAAAATGTCCTTCCTCGGTACCCAGCACCTCTCCTCCGGGCCGTACCCATCCTAGTCAACGAGGTACTGAAAGCCCCCCACCCGGCGTCTGGAGTCCAGAATGGCATGTATAGTATACGCCGGGGACACCCCAATGTCCAGAGGGGATGGAGGGACCTCCGGCACCTCACCTTCCTGCAGGGGACCAGCCACCACCGGCCTGAGGAGAGACACATGAAATGAGGGGTTAATACGGTAGTAAGATGGAAGTTGTAACCGGTAACACACCTCGTTTATCCTCCTCAGGACTTTAAACGGCCCTACACACTGCGGCCCCAGCTTCCGGCAGGGCAGGTGGAGGGGCAGGTTTTGGGCAAGAGCCAGACTCGATCCCCTGGTGCAAACACAGGGGTCTCACTGCGGTGCTGGTCAGCGCTCTTCTTCTGCCGTCCACTCGCTTTAGTTAATGCGTCCTGGATGGCTCTCCAAGTGTCCTTTGAGCGCTGTACCCACTCCTCCACCGCAGGAGCCTCGGTCTGGCTCTGGTGCCATGCAGCCAGGACCGGCTGGTAGCCCAACACGCACTGGAACGGTGACATGTTAGTCGATGAGTGACGGAGGGAGTTTTGGGCTACCTCTGCCCATGGGACGTACCGCGCCCATTCCCTGGGCCGGTCCCGGCAATACGTCCGTAGAAATCTACCCACCTCTTGGTTCACTCTCTCCACCTGCCCATTACTCTCGGGGTGAAAACCTGAGGTCAGGCTGACCGAGACCCCCAACCGTTCCATAAACGCCCTCCAAACTCTGGACGTGAACTGGGGACCCCGATCAGAAACGATGTCCTCGGGCACCCCGTAGTGCCGGAAGACATGGGTAAACAGGGCCTCCGCAGTCTGCAGAGCCGTAGGGAGACCGGGCAATGGGATGAGACGGCAGGACTTCGAGAACCGATCCACAACGACCAGGATCGTGGTGTTCCCCTGAGATGTGGGAAGGTCGGTGAGAAAATCCACAGACAAGTGCGACCACGGCCGCTGTGGAACGGGGAGGGGCTGTAATTTCCCTCTAGGCAGGTGTCGAGGAGCCTTGCTCTGAGCGCATACCGAGCAGGAGGAGACATAAAACCTCACGTCCTTAGCTAATGTGGGTCACCAGTACTTTCCCCTAAGACTCCGCACTGTCTTCTCGATCCCAGGGTGACCCAAAGAGGGGAGATTATGGGCCCATCGAATCAATCGATCACGGACACCAAGCGGCACATACTGAGCACCTGTTGGACACTGAGATGGTGCAGGTTCCAACCGTAATGCCCGCTCGATCTCCGCGTCCACCTCCCATACCACCGGTGCTACCAAGCATGATGCTGGGAGGATGGGAGTTGGATCGATGGCCCTCTCCTCGGTGTCATATAGGCGGGACAGCGCGTCGCCCTTCGTGTTTAACGAGCCTCGCCGATAGGAGATTGTGAAACGAAAGCGGGTAAAGAACATGGCCCACCTGGCCTGATGCGGATTCAGTCTCCTAGCTGCCCGGATGTACTCGAGATTACGGTGGTCAGTCCAGATGAGGAAAGGGTGCTTAGCCCCCTCAAGCCAGTGTCTCCACACTTTCAGAGCTTTGACTACAGCTAACAAATCCCGGTCCCCCACGTCATAGTTCTGCTCCGCCGGACCGAGCTTCCTAGAAAAGAAAGCGCAAGGGCGGAGTTTTGGTGGCGTGCCCGAGCGCTGTGATAGCACGGCCCCCACCCCAGTCTCGGACGCGTCCACCTCCACTATGAATGCCAAAGAGGGGTCAGGATGAGCCAGCACGGGAGCGTCGGTAAACAGCTCTTTCAGACGACTGAAAGCTCTGTTCGCCTCTGCGGACCAGCGCAAGCGCGCCAGGCCCCCCTTCAGCAGTGAGGTAATGGGAGCAGCCACCTGACCAAAGCCCCGGATAAACCTCCGGTAGTAATTGGCAAACCCTAAGAACCGCTGCACCTCCTTTACCGTGGTCGGAGTCGGCCAATTACGCACGGCCTTAACGCGGTCACACTCCATCACCACCCCCAAGGTGGAAATGCGATACCCCAGGAAGGAAACGGCACGTTTGGAAAACACACATTTCTCAGCCTTAACGTACAGGTCATGCTCCAGCAAGCGCCCAAGCACCTTGCGCACCAGGGATACATGCGCGGCGCGTGTGGCGGAATAGATCAGGATGTCATCAATATACACCACCACACCCTGCCCGTGCAGGTCCCTGAGAATCTCGTCGACAAAGGATTGAAAATCGGCTGGAGCATTCTTTAACCCATACGGCATGACGAGGTACTCATAGTGGCCCGATGTGGTACTAAACGCGGTTTTCCACTCATCTCCTCCCCGAATACGCACCAGATTGTACGCGCTCCTGAGGTCCAGTTTCGTGAAAAAACGTGTGAAATGATTCCACCGCCGTAGCGATGAGAGGTAGCGGGTAACTAAACCCCACTGTGATGGAATTTAGACCTCAATAATCAATGCACGGACGCAGTCCTCCCTCCTTTTTCTTCACGAAAAAGAAACTCGAGGAGACGGGTGACATGGAGGGCCGAATGTACCCCTGTCTCAGAGATTCCGTGACATATGTCTCCATAGCCAGCGTTTCCTCTTGTGACAATGGGTACACGTGACTCCTGGGAAGTGTAGCGTTTACCTGGAGGTTTATCGCGTAATCCCCTCGTCGATGAGGTGGTAATCGGGTCGTCCTCTTTTTACAGAAGGCGATAGCCAAATCGGCATATTCAGAGGGAATGCGCACAGTGGAAACCTGGTCTGGACTCTCCACCGTCGTCGCACCGATGGAAACTCCCTTACACCTGCCTGAACACTCCTCTGACCACCCTCTGAGAGCCCACTGTCTCCATGAAATATCAGGATTGTGATTGGCCAGCCAGGGAATCCCCAGCACCACCGGAAATGCAGGCGAATCAATGAGGAAGAGACTAATCCGTTCCCCATGATCCCCCTGCGTTACCATGTCCAGTGGAACCGTGGCCTCCCTGACCAGCCCTGACCCTTATGGTCGGCTATCTAAGGAGTGCACGGGGAAAGGTTGGTCCAACGACACCAGGGGAATCCCTAGCCTTAATGCGAGCCCACGATCCATAAAGTTTCCAGCTGCGCCTGAATCGACTAGCGCCTTATGCTGAAAAGAGGGAGAAAACTCAGGAAAAGCTTTAAGCACAAACATATGGCCAACAGGGAGCTCTGGGTGAGGCTGGTGCTTACTCACCTGGGGTGAACAAGGAGTGCTCTACCTGCCATCCCGATTCCCAGAGGAGCTCCTCCAGCACCGGTCGGCAGTGTGTCCTCTCCGACCACACCGGGTACAGGAGGAGCCTCCTCTTCCGGTCCCCCTCGATGCGGCCCCCCCTAGCTCCATGGGGATGGGAGCCGGAGGGCCTGGAGGTGGAACCAACAGGGCCCATTCTGGACGCCCGCGGGCAGCCAGCAGGTTGTCGAGACGAATGGACATGTCAATGAGCTTGTCTAGGGAGAGGGTCGTGTCCCGACAGGCTAGCTCCTGGCGGATGTCCTCCCGGAGGCTACAACGATAGTGGTCCATCAGGGCCCTGTCGTTCCACCCCGCCCCAGCAGCCAAGGTCCGGAACTCCAGAGCAAAGTCCTGCGCGCTCCTCGTCTCCTGCCGCAGGTGGAACAGCCGTTCACCCGCCGCCCGGCCTTCTGGTGGGTGGTCGAACACGGCCCGGAAACGGCGGGTGAACTCGGGGTAGTGATCCCTCGCCGAGTCTGGGCCATACCACACTGTGTTGGCCCACTCCAGGGCACGACCCGTTAAGCAGGAGACGAGGGCGCTCAGGACCCGTTCCTCCATCGATGGGAGACGGGGCGCGGCTGCTCCTGCTGACTCCATAAGTGGTGCGGGATTCTGTCACGAGTTACTAGGAGTGGTGGTAGAGTCAAGCGCAGAGAGCAGTGGTGAAGATAAACAACTTTTATTCTTCCCGGCACAAAACGGCCAACGCCAAAACCAACGGGCGCGTAAAACAAATGACCAACCCAAATACAATGAGCAAAACAGTCCAGAGAGAGAATAACAGTACGTAAGCCAGCACATCCAAAAATAAACACAACAGTAAACATAATCCCGCACAAACCTGGGCGCGCTAAGCAGACTTAAATAAAACACAAATCAAGAACACAATAGGGAACAGGTGCAACCAATAAGACTAAACCAAAAGGAAAAGGAAAAAGGGATCCGCGGTGGCTAGTAGGCCAGCGACGACTACCGCCGAGCACTGCTCGAGCAGGCAGGGGAGCCACCTTCGGTGGGATTCGTGACAGGCAGGGTAGGATAGATATAGGTCTGTAACAGTTTGGGTCAAGAGTGTCCCCTCCTTTGAAGAGAGCGATGACAACAGCTGCTTTCCAATCTTTGGGAATCTCAGACGACACAAAAGAGAGGTTGAACAGGCTAGTAATAGAGGTTGCAACAATTTCGGCAGATAATTTTAGAAAGAAAGGGTCCAGATTGTCTAGCCCAGCTGATTTGTAGGGGTCCAGATTTGCAGCTCTTTCAGAACATCAGCTGAATGGATTTGGGAGCAGGAGAAATGGGGAAGGCTTGGGCAAGCAGCTGTGGTGGGTGCAGTGCTGTTGACTGCAGTAGGGGTAGCCAGGTGGAAAGCATGGCCAGCCATAGAAAAATGCTTATTGAAATTCTCAATTATGGTGGGTTTATCAGTGGTGACAGAGTTTCCTATCCTCAGTGCAGTGGACAGTTGGGAGGAGGTGTTCTTATTCTCCATGGACTTTACAGTGTCCCAGAACTTTTTTGAGTTTATGTTGCAGGAAACAAATTTCTGCTTGAAAAAGCTAGCCTTGGCTTTTCTAACTGCCTGCACACTCTTAGAAAAAGGGTGCCAAAGGGTTCTTCAGCTGTCCTTATAGTAGAACCCATTTGGGTTCCATGTAAAACCCTTTTTGGTTTCAACCATTTTGGGTTCCATGTAGAACCCTCTGTGGACAGCCGAAGAACCCTTTTAGATTTTAGATAGCACCTTTTTGTATAGTAACAGAGGTGAGTCTAGTTTACTGGAGAGTCACAGCCCAATGGGCAAAACTGGTTGCTACGTCATTTTCCACATCATTTCAACAACAACATCAAAAATGACATTGAATCAAAAAGTCATCAACGCTTTTTCACCCAACTTTTAACCTAAATCCAATGGGGAAATTCTTTGTTGATTTCATGTTGGTTTCACGTTAGTTGACGACTCAATCAAATGTAAATAGAAACTAGACATTGAACTGACGTCTGTAACTAGTGGGAGAGGTACGAGGTTAGTTTGTTTTAGAGGTGACAGAGTATCGTTTTTTGCTATAGACATGACTGATTTGAGTTTAGTTTGTTCTAGAGTTAACAGAGGTGAGTTTAGTTTGTTCTAGAGTTAACAGAGGTAAGTTTAGTTTGTTCTAGAGGTAATGAATGTGAGTTTAGTTTTTTCTAGAGGTAATGAAGGTGAGTTTAGTTTGTTCTAGAGGTAATGGAGGTGAGTTTAGTTTGTTCTAGATTTAACAGAGGTGAGTTTAGTTTGTTCTAGAGTTAAGAGGTGAGTTTAGTTTGTTCTAGAGGTAATGAAGGTGAGTTTAGTTTGTTCTAGAGGAAATTAAGGTTAGTTTAGTTTGTTCTAGAGGTAATGAAGGTGAGTTTAGTTTGTTCTAGAGGTAATGAAGGTGAGTTTAGTTTGTTCTAGAGTTAACAGAGGTGAGTTTAGTTTGTTCTAGAGGAAATGAAGGTGAGTTTAGTTTGTTCTAGAGGCAATGAAGGTGAGTTTAGTTTGTTCTAGAGGTAATGAAGGTGAGTTTAATTTGTTCTGCAGGTAATGAAGGTGAGTTTAGTTTGTTCTAGATTTAACAGAGGTGAGTTTAGTTTGTTCTAGAGGTAATGAAGGTGAGTTTAGTTTGTTCTAGAGGTAATGAAGGTGAGTTTAGTTTGTTCTAGAGGAAATTAAGGTGAGTTTAGTTTGTTCTAGAGGTAATGAAGGTGTGTTTAGTTTGTTCTAGAGGTAATGAAGGTGAGTTTAGTTTGTTCTAGAGGTAATGAAGGTGAATTTAGTTTGTTCTAGAGGTAATGAAGGTGAGTTTAGTTTGTTCTAGAGGTAATGAAGGTGAGTTTAGTTTGTTCTAGAGGAACTGAAGGTGAGTTTAGTTTGTTCTAGAGTTAACAGAGGTGAGTTTAGTTTGTTCTAGAGGTAACATAGGTGAGTTTAGTTTGTTCTAGAGGTAATGGAGGTGAGTTTAGTTTGTTCTAGATTTAACAGAGATGAGTTTAGTTTGTTCTAGAGGTAATGAAGATGAGTTTAGTTTGTTCTAGAGTTAACAGAGGTACGTTTAGTTTGTTCTAGAGGTAATGAATGTGAGTTTAGTTTGTTCTAGAAGTAATGAAGGTGAGTTTAGTTTGTTCTAGAGGTAATGGAGGTGAGTTTAGTTTGTTCTAGATTTAACAGAGGTGAGTTTAGTTTGTTCTAGAGTTAAGAGGTGAGTTTAGTTTGTTCTAGAGGTAATGAAGGTGAGTTTAGTTTGTTCTAGAGGTAATGAAGGTGAATTTAGTTTGTTCTAGAGGTAATGAAGGTGAGTTTAGTTTGTTCTAGAGGTAATGAAGGTGAGTTTAGTTTGTTCTAGAGGAACTGAAGGTGAGTTTAGTTTGTTCTAGAGGTAATGAAGGTGAATTTAGTTTGTTCTAGAGGTAATGAAGGTGAGTTTAGTTTGTTCTAGAGGTAATGAAGGTGAGTTTAGTTTGTTCTAGAGGAACTGAAGTTGAGTTTAGTTTGTTCTAGAGTTAACAGAGGTGAGTTTAGTTTGTTCTAGAGGTAACAGAGGTGAGTTTAGTTTGTTCTAGAGGTAATGGAGGTGAGTTTAGTTTGTTCTAGATTTAACAGAGGTGAGTTTAGTTTGTTCTAGAGGTAATGAAGATGAGTTTAGTTTGTTCTAGAGTTAACAGAGGTAAGTTTAGTTTGTTCTAGAGGTAATGAAGGTGAGTTTAGTTTGTTCTAGAGGTAATGGAGGTGAGTTTAGTTTGTTCTAGATTTAACAGAGGTGAGTTTAGTTTGTTCTAGAGTTAAGAGGTGAATTTAGTTTGTTCTAGAGGTAATGAAGGTGAGTTTAGTTTGTTCTAGAGGAAATTAAGGTGAGTTTAATTTGTTCTGCAGGTAATGAAGGTGAGTTTAGTTTGTTCTAGAGGTAACAGAGGTGAGTTTAGTTTGATGTGACATTAGAGCGTTGGACTAGTAACCGAAAGGTTTCAAGATCAAATCCCCGAGCTGACAAGGAAATCCCCGAGCTGACATGGTAATCCCTGAGCTGACAAGGTAAAAATCTGTTGTTCTGCCCCTGAACAAGGAAGTTAACCCATTGTTCCTTGGCTGTCATTGAAAATAAGATTTTGTTCTTAACTGACTTGCCTAGTTAAATAAAGGTAAAATAAAAAATATTAAAAAAATTTACTGCGGCAGAGGCGAGTTGGGTCTGCTGTGGAGGTGATTGTTCTCTTAACTCTCCTGTTCTCCATTCTGTTTACCCCTTGTCGAATTCCTCCCTCACTTTCTCGCTCTCTTCACTGTCACTCCTAACAACCACTTTAGCTCAGCTGTCTTCCTAATCGCTGTGGCAACTATTACAGAGCTTGGTCTCCATGGCAACACCCTGTCCTGATTCCTTGATCAAGGACGGAGAAAGGTTTAAACAGTGCAAACACATCAGCTGACAGGACAGTGCTCGTTCGCGCTTCAATGCACAGAAAAACACATCTTCAAACAGACGTCACTCTGTTCTCAGACAGCATGTCTCAGATGTCACTTCAGGCAAGTCAGTGGTGTGACCGCCAAAACAAATGTGAGTGCCCTGGTATTGTGACACCCCTGGGGCTCGACACTGTGTCACCCTCTTCCTGACATGGACACGTCCCCACACACTGACACAAGTCTATGTCACTGTCATCACCCTTACGTAAGGACACAGTGACACCCACACTCTGAGCAGCTGTCAGGATCTGCAGTCAGGGCTGGATTTAGACAGACAGGGGGATACAGAGAGAAATCGGAGACAGATAAAGTCAGTCAGCTGCACTTTCAACCATCTCCAACCTTGAAAGAACCAATGCCTATTTTCTTGGTTACTTTTTAGTTATGCACATGTTTTGAGATAATTAGGGTGAACACGTCCTGATTTCCACATCTATCCTCCTTTATTCTCAATTTCTGCACCTTGTTGGTCATTGAATTAAATCAGTGAGAGCAACACAATAATGTATACTGGTTACTGTGTAAATTGATTGTGCCAATTTCGTTTGATCCTTTAGGTTAGTATCTGTAGAGGTTACTGAGCACAGTGCCCTCCCTGATTCTCAAATTCGGATTTTGATCTTAATTCAAAACATAATTGTCCTTTTGCCCAGTTTTGTTCTGAGTGACATCAAGTACAGTACTGTAGACAGGCATAATCTGCCCTCTCTTTAAGGCATGGATGGACTAACCTCTGTCCTGCCTCTCTCTCTCTCTCTTTATCTCTCGCTGTCTGTCTCTCTCTGTCTCTCTCTCTCTCTCTCTCTCTCTCTCTCTCTCTCTATCTCTCTCTGTCTCTCTCCCCCTCTCTATCTCTCTCTGTCTCTCTCCCTCTCTCTCTCTCTCTCTCTCTCTCTCTCTCTCTGTCTCTCTCTATCTCTCTCTGTCTCTCTCCCTCTCTCTCTCTCTCTCTCTTGCTCTCTCTTGCTCTCTCTCTCTTTATCTCTCTCTGTCCCCCCCTCTCCCCCCCCCCCTCTCTCTCTCTCTCTCTCTCTCTCTCTGTTCAGGCGCCGGGCCCCCAGCTGACTCGACGATAGTCATTGAGGAGTTTAGGTACCTCTCTCAGAAGCTGTTTGCTGCTGTGTCTGTCTTCGCTGGTCTGGGCATCCTGCTGGGCATCGTCTGTCTGACCTTCAACATCTACAACAGCAACGTACGGTAAGATTAGAACTTCATCTTGCACATTTAAGCAACACCGTCATCGTAGATAAGAATTTGTTCTTAACGCACTTGCCTAGTTAAATAAAAGTTCAATTCAAAAATATATTTCAAAGAAAAACACTGGCTACAGCATGCAATTCATCAACAACTTCATTGGCAATCACGCTGGGTCGAGTATGATTGTCCTCCTGGTGGGTCCTGCTTGTCGGTCTCCAGATGGCTGTGGGCAAGTCATATTCACGTTTATGTGGACGTATGTCATAACACTTGGCGTAAATGTCTCCAATCCATGAAAAATGCCTCATCACTTTACATTCAGTGACAGACGATGTCATGTCTATGACATTATTTTGATGCTGTAAAGTGTTGCGGACAGTGCATGTGAAACAGTCCCTTTGTGGGTTTTGTTATGTCCCTTTGTGTGTGCTGTGCCAGGTACATCCAGAACTCCCAGCCCTACCTGAACAACATGACAGCAGTGGGCTGTATGATGGCCCTGGCTGCTGTGTTTCCCCTGGGGATCGACGGACACCACATCCACAGGTCCCAGTTCCCTGTGGTCTGTCAGGTAACACAGCTTAAGCCGTGGGAATGGGTTGTTGTCGCCATCTTCTAGTGCTACAGTAGATGGATGTGCTGGAATGGCTTGTCAGGAGAAATTCTTTCTCTCTCTGCCTCTATTTCTCATATTCCTTAGCTCTCTCCTTATCTCTCTCTCTCTCTCTCTATCTCTCTATCTCTATCTCTCTATCTATCTCTCTCTCTATCCATATGTGAACTGATTGCCCCCCATCTATCTTCAGAGATCGTGCTACTAGGTGACCTAAACTGGGACATGCTTAACACCCCAGCCATTCTACAATCCAAGCTTGATGCCCTCAATCTCACACAAATTATTAATGAACCCACCAGGTACAACCCCAAAGCCGCAAACACTGGCACCCTCATAGATATCATCCTAACCAACGTGCCCTCTAAATATTGTTTTCAACCAAGATCTCAGCGATCACTGCCTCATTGCCTGCACCCGTAATGGGTCAGCGGTCAAACGACCTCCACTCATCACTGTCAAACGCTCCCTGAAACATTTCAACGAGCAAGCCTTTCTAATCGACCTGGCCCTGGTATCCTGGAAGGATATTGACCTCATCCCGTCAGTAGAGGATGCCTGGTTATTTTTTAAAAATGCCTTCCTCTCCATCTTAAATAAGCATACCCCTTTCAAGAAATTTAGAACCAGGAACAGATATAGCCCTTGGTTCTCCCCAGACCTGACTGCCCTTAACCAACACAAAAATATCCTGTGGCGTTCTGCATTAGCATCGAACTGCCCCCGCGATATGCAACTTTTTAGGGAAGTTAGAAACCAAAACACACAGGCAGTTAGAAACGCCAAGGCTAGCTTTTTCAAACAGAAATTTGCCTCGTGCAACTCCAACTCTAAAAAGTTCTGGGACATTGTAAAGTCCATGGAGAATAAGAACACCTCCTCCCAACTGCCCACTGCACTGAGGATAGGAAACTGTCACCACCGATAAGCTATAATTGAGAATTTCAATAAGCATTTTTCTACGGCTGGCCATGCTTTCCACCTAACTACCCCTACTGCATTCAACAGCACTGCACCCCCCACAGCTACTCGCCCAAGCCTCCCCCATTTCTCCTTCTCCCAAATCCATTCAGCTGATGTTCTGAAAGAGCTGCAAAATCTGGACCCCTACAAATCAGCTGGGCTTGACAATCTGGACCCTTTCTTTCTAAAATTATCTGCCGAAATTATTGCAACCCCTATTACTAGCCTGTTCAACCTCTCTTTCGTGTCGTCTGAGATTCCCATAGATTGGAAAGCAGCTGCTGTCATCCCCCTCTTCAAAGGAGGTGACACTCTTGACCCAAATTGCTACAGACCTATATCCATCCTACCCTGCCTTTCTAAGGTCTTCGAAAGCCAAGTCAACAAACAGATTACCGACTATTTCGAATCCCACCGCACCCTCTCCGCTATGCAATCTGGTTTCAGAGCTGGTCATGGGTGCACCTCAGCCACGCTCAAGGTCCTAAACGACATCGTAACCGCCATCGATAAGAAACAATACTGTGCTGCCGTATTCATTGACCTGGCCAAAGCTTTTGACTCTGTTAATCACCACATCCTCATCGGCAGACTCAGTAGCCTTGGTTTCTCAAACGATTGCGTCGCCTGTTTCACCAACTACTTCTCTGACAGAGTTCAGTGTGTCAAATCGGAGGGCCTACTGTCTGGACCTCTGGCAGTCTCTATGGGGGTACCACAGGGTTCAATTCTTGGGCCAACTCTTTTCTCTGTATACATAAATGATGTCGCTCTTGCTGCTGGTGAATCTCTGATCCACCTCTACGCAGACGACACCATTCTGTATACTTCTGGCCCTTCTTTGGACACTGTGTTAACAACCCTCCAGACGAGCTTCAATGCCATTCAACTCTCCTTCCGTGGTCTCCAACTGCTCCTAAACACAAGTAAAACTAAATGCATGCTCTTCAACCAATCGCTGCCTGCACCTGCCCGCCCGTCCAGCATAACTTCTCTGGACGGTTCTAACTTAGAATTTGTGGACAACTACAAATACCTAGGTGTCTGGTTAGACTGTAAACTCTCCTTCCAGACTCACATCAATCATCTCCAATCCAAAGTGAAATCTAGAATTGGCTTCCTATTTCGCAACAAAGCATCCTTCACTCATGCTGCCAAACATACCCTCGTAAAACTGACCATCCTACCAATCCTCGACTTCGGCGATGTCATTTACAAAATAGCCTCCAATACCCTACTCAACAAGCTGGATGCAGTCTATCACAGTGCCATCCGTTTTGTCACCAAAGCCCCATATACTACCCACCACTGCGACCTGTACGCTCTCGTTGGCTGGCCTTCGCTTCATAATCGTCGCCAAACACATTGGCTCCAGGTCATCTACAAGACCCTGCTAGGTAAAGTCCCCCCTTATCTCCGCTCACTGGTCACCATAGCAGCACCCACCTGTAGCACGCGCTCCAGCAGGTATATCTCTCTGGTCACCCCTAAAGCCAACTCCTCCTTTGGTCGTCTCTCCTTCCAGTTCTCTGCTGCCAATGACTGGAACGAACTACAAAAATCTTTGAAACTGGAAACACTTATCTCCCTCACTAGCTTTAAGCACCAGCTGTCAGAGCAGCTCACAGATCACTGCACCTGTACATAGCCCATCTATAATTTAGCCCAATCTACTACCTCTTCCCCTACTGTATTTATTTATTTTATTTATTTTGCTCCTTTGCACCATATTATTTATATTTTAACTTTGAACTCTCTTCAAACTACAAATCTACCTTTCCAGTGTTTTTCTTGCTATACTTTATTTACTTTGCCACCATGGCATTTTTTTGCCTTTACCTCCCTTATCTCACATCATTTGCTCACATTGTATATAGTCTTATTTTTTCTACTGCATCATTGATTGTATGTTGTTCTACTCCATGTGTAACTCTGTGTCGTTGTATGTTGTCGAACTGCTTTGCTTTATCTTGGCCAGGTCGCAATTGTAAATGAGAACTTGTTCTCAACTTGCCTACCTGGTTAAATAAAGGTGAAATAAAATAAATAAATAAATAAATAAAATCTCTCTCTCTCTCTCTCTCTCTCTCTCTCTCTCTCTCTCTCTCTCTCTCTCTCTCTCTCTCATTATCAATACAATTTTGCTTTATTGGCATAATAAAAATAGCATTTGTATTGCCAAAAAAGTAAAAATATTGAATCAACAAACTCTCTCTCTCTCCCTATCTGTCTAGTTCCGTCTGTGGCTGCTCGGCCTGGGCTTCAGTTTGGCCTATGGCAGCATGTTCACCAAGATTTGGTGGGTACACAATCTCTTCACAAAGAAGGAGGAGAAGAAGGAGAAGAGGAAGGTAAGCCTTTGAAGAGGGCTAGAGGAGGGAACAGGGAAGCTCCAGAGTCTACAGTACTGAATGTGTGGTGCTGGCAGATAAACAATCCCCTTCAACTTTAGAGTAAGGTTACATAAGCCTCTGGGAGATGTGCTTTGCTCTGCATGTTAACGTATCTCTGTATATTCTCTATTCTGGGATATACTGCAGTACAGTAGAGTAGAGTAGAGTAGAGTACAGTACAGTACAGTACAGTACAGTACAGTACAGTACAGTACAGTAGAGTAGAGTACAGTAGAGTAGAGCAGAGTAGAATAGAGTACATTACAGTAGAATAGAGTACAGTAGAGTAGAATAGAGTACAGTAGAGTACCTTCTATTATACTCTACTCTGGGAGAGTAGAGTATAATAGTAGAGTATAATAGAATAGAGTACAGTAGAGTACCTTAGAGTAGAGTACAATAGAATAGAGTAAAGGAGAGTACGGTAGAGTAGAGCAGAATAGAATAGAGTACATTACAGTAGAATAGAGTACAGTAGAGTAGAATAGAGTACAGTAGAGTACCTTAGAGTAGAGTGCAATAGAATAGAGTAAAGTAGAGTACAGTAGAGTAGAGCAGAGTAGAATAGAATACAGTAGAGTACAGTAGAGTAGAGTAGAATAGAATACAGTAGAGTGCAGTAGAGTACAGTAAAGTAGAATATAATACAGTAGAGTAGAATAGAGTAGCATAGAATAGAATACAGTAGAGTACAGTAGAGTAGAATATAATACAGTAGAGTAGAGCAGAGTAGAATAGAATACAGTAGAGTACAGTAGAGTACAGTAGAATAGAATACAGTAGAGTACAGTAGAGTAGAATAGAATACAGTAGAGTGCAGTAGAGTAGAATATAATACAGTAGAGTACAGTAGAGTACAGTAGAATAGAATACAGTAGAGTACAGTAGAGTAGAATAGAATACAGTAGAGTGCAGTAGAGCACAGTAGAGTAGAGCAGAGTAGAATAGAATACAGTAGAGTACAGTAGAGTAGAGTAGAATAGAATACAGTAGAGTGCAGTAGAGTACAGTAAAGTAGAATATAATACAGTAGAATAGAGTAGCATAGAATAGAATACAGTAGAGTACAGTAGAGTAGAATATAATACAGTAGAGTAGAATAGAGTAGCATAGAATAGAATACAGTAGAGTACAGTAGAGTAGAATATAATACAGTAGAGTACAGTAGAGTAGAATATAATACAGTAGAGTACAGTACAGTAGAGTAGAATAGAGTACAGTAGAGTAGAGCAGAATAGAATACAGTAGAGTAGACTAGAGTACAGTAGAGTAGACTAGAGTAGGCTAGAGTAGAATAGAATAGAATACACTAGAGTACAGTAGAGTAGACTAGAGTACAGTAGAGTAGAGTACAGTAGAGTAGAATAGAGTAGAGTAGAATACAGTAGAGTACAGTAGAATAGAATACAGTAGAGTGCAGTAGAGTACAGTAGAGTAGAATATAATATAATACCGTAGAGTACAGTAGAGTACAGTAGAGTAGACTAGAGTACAGTAGAGTAGAGCAGAATACAGTAGAGTACAGTACAGTAGAATACAGTAGAGTACAGTAGAGTGCAGTAGAGTAGACTTGAGTACAGTAGAGTAGAATAGAATACAGTAGAGTACAGTAGAGTAGAATAGAGTACAGTAGGGTACAGTAGAGTAGAGCAGAGTAGAATAGAGTAGAATAGAGTACACTAGAGTACAGTAGAGTAGAATAGAATACAGTAGAGTACAGTAGGGTACAGTAGGGTACAGTAGAGTAGAATATAGTAGAATAGAGTTCAGTAGGGTACAGTAGAGTAGAATAGAGTAGAATAGAGTAGACTAGAGTAGAATAGAGTAGACTAGAGTACAGTAGAGTAGACTAGAGTACAGTAGAGTAGAATAGAATACAGTAGAGTACAGTAGAGTAGAATAGAGTAAACTAGAGTACAGTAGAGTACACTAGAGTACAGTAGAGTAGAATAGAATACAGTAGAGTACAGTAGAGTAGAATAGAGTACAGTAGAATACAGTAGAGTACAGTAGAGTAGAATAGAGTACATTACAGTAGAGTACAGTAGAGTAGAGTACAACAGGCTTGAAACAGACGGGAGTCACACAGACACACATACGCGCACACAAATTCACGTACACACACACACACACACACACACACACACACACACACACTCACACGCATACAGAGAGATACCGACACACACACTCATACCCGTGATGCGCACACTATCAACTTGATTACGTATGCACGTGTGTGTCCTCTCTAAGATAGTATGTCCTCTCTGAGATAGTGTCCTGAAGCTGGGAAACACTGCCTGTGTGCGATGTGTTGTGGGAATTCTTCTAAGACCTAATCAGAAGAATGAGAGATTAAGCCATTTATGGAGCATTTATGAATATGTATGAGTATTAAAGTTCCATGTGGAAATCCAACCTTGGGGGGCTTTATTAGTTGAGCCAATGCAAGACGAATCAAGTTGACTTTCAACTCTCTTTAATGGCCATGCAAGGGCAATTTGCCAAAGAGCTCTGTGAAAGTACTTTAAAAAAGTTTCCAAGTCAGAATATGGCAAGACTAGTGAAGGCAGTCAAATTATTTCATGCACTTGAAGAGAAGAGGTGACAAGGTCTATGTAATACGGTTTGGTTATGCGTGGGGTGAACGGTTGCAGGGCTAGAAGCAAGTCAGAATTAAGTGATGGAAAATGAAGAAGCATGTTGTTTATTTTGCTTACATCATTTTTGGACCACATTTCTTCTTGATATGTTACTCATTCAAAAAACACTGTTGTGCATATAGCATCCACTGCCTAGTAACTCCTCAATTTACACTTAGAATATTTGAACGTTATTGTCTAAATGCCAATGAATTTATGTGTGTTTTATTTAACCAGGGAAGCCCATTGACATATGAATCTCTTTTTAAAGGGAGCTCTGATAACTTAAGTATTCTGTGCTGATACACGTATGCAATACTGTATTCTGTTGGCAGTTTATCTATTGGATGCTTGTGGACTCACTGCATTACCCTTGGTCCTTGGATTGTGATTGGTTCCCCTGTATCCCTGCAGCACCTGGAGCCATGGAAACTCTATGCAACAGTTGGAGTGTTACTAGCCATAGACATCTTGTCACTCATGATTTGGCAGATTGTGGATCCGTTACACATCACAGTGGAGGTACAGTGACACTGTCATATCGGTCATACCCCTGGACTTTTTCCTAATGTTGTTGTGTTACAGGCTGAAGTCAAAATTGATTAAATAGATTTTTTGTCAATACTCCAAAATGACAAAATGAAAACATGTTTTTAGATTTTTTTTGGGCACATTTATTGAACATTTTATACAGAAATATCTCATTTACATAAGTATTCACACCCCTGAGTCAATACTTTGTAGAAGCACCTTTGGCAGCGGTTACAGCTGTGAGTCTTTCTGGGTATGTCTCTAAGAGCTTTCCACACCTGGATTGTACAACATTTGCCCATTATTCTTTTCAAAATTCTTCAACTCTGTCAAATTGGTTGTTGATCATTACTAGACAAACCATTTTCAGGTCTTGCCACAGATTTTCAAGCTGATTTCACTCGGCCACTCAGGAACATTCACTGTCGTCTTGGTAAGCAACTCCAGTGTAGAGTTGTGTTTTAGGGTACTGTTCTGCTGAAAGATTAATTCATCTCCCAGTGTCTGGTGGAAAAAAGACTGAACCAGATTTTCCTCTAGGATTTTGCCTGTGTTAGCTCCATTCTGTTTCTTTTTTATTATGAAAAACTCCCCAGTCCTTAATGATTTTCAAGCATACCCATAACATGATGCAGCCACCACTATGCTTGAAAATATGGAGAGTGGAATTCAGTAATGTGTTGTATTGAATTTGCTCCAAACATAACACTTTGTATTCAGGACAGAAAATGTAATTGCTTTGCCACATTTTTTGCAGTATTGCTTTAGTGTCTTGTTGCAAACAGGATGCATGTTTTGGAATATTTTTTATTCTGTACAGGCTTCCTTCTTTTCACTCCGTCAATTAAGTTTGGGCGGCAGGTAGCCTAGTGGTTAGAGTGTTGGGCCAGTAACCGAAAGGTTGCTGGATCGAATCCCTGAGCTGACAAGGTAAAAATCTGTCGTTCTGCCCCTGAACAAGGCAGTTAGTCCACTGTTCCCCGGTAGGCCGTTGTTGTAAGTAAGAATTTGTTCTTAACTGACCTGCCTAGTTAAATAAATAAATATTGGAGTAATAACAATGTTGATCCATCCTCAGTTTACTCCTATCACAGCCATTCAACTCTGTAACTGGTTTAAAGTCACCATTGGCCTTATGGTGAAATCCCTGAACGGTTTCCTTCCTCTCCGGCAACTGGGTGTATTGTGACTGGGTCTATTGATACACCATCCAAAGTGTAAGTTAATAACTTCACCATGCTCAAAGGGATATTCAATGTCTGCTTTTTTCATTTTGACCCATCTACAAATAGGCTTCTTTGCCAGGCATTGGAAAACCTCTGTGGTCTTTGTGGTTGAATCTGTGTTTGAAATTCACTGCTCGACTGAGGAACCTTACAGATATATGTGGGGTACAGAGATGAGGTAGTCATTCACTATTATTGCACACAGAGTCCATGCAACTTTACTACTGAACTTATTTAGGCTTGCCATTAAAAAGGGTTGAATACTTAAAAAATTTCAGCTTTTCATTTTTTATTCATTTGTAAACATTTCTAAAAACATAATTCCACTTTGACACCATGGGTTATTGTGTATAGGCCAGTGACCAGAAATCTAAATGTAATCCATTTTAAATTCAGGCTGTAACACAACAAAATTCAGTATTCGAAAGGCACTCGCACATCTGAGCTATCTTTTTTTGCAGGGGCAGTTGAATAACAGAAAATATAAGAAACCTGCACACCGTGCTTGATAGTATCACTGTTCTTTAATTAGCTTTTATGTATCGGCCACACGGCCTTCGTCAGGCTGTAACACAACAAAATGTGGAAAAAGTCAAGGGTGTGAATACTTTCTGAAGGCACTGTACACTATGTGGTATTAGCTTTCGTATGTTAGCACTGTCACATGTCTAGTGTTCAACAAAAGATTATTGCTTTGATGTCAGTCATCTTATTGTTCATTTACTTTCTACTTGTCGGTTTTAAATGTAATGTATTGCATATATCACACGGAATGTTGTTCACTCTGTCTCCCGTTCTCTCTCACTTCCTCTCTCTCTCTCCCGCTCTCTCTCCCTCTCTCTCTCCCTCTCTCCCTGTCTCTCTCCCTCTTTCTTTCTTTCTTTCTTTCTTTCTTTCTTTCTTTCTTTCTCTCTCCCACTTTCTCTCTCTCTCTCACACTTCCTCCCCCCACCCTCTCTCTCTGAGTAGAAGTTCACTAGGGAGGCCCCTAAAGGAGACTTGGATGTCCTGATTCAGCCCCTCCTGGAGCACTGCACTTCAGAGAAGATGAACACATGGCTCGGTATCCCTCCTCTATTCCTTACTCCTTCTCTCTTATCAGTACTTCTCTCTCACACTCCCTTGTTCCCTCTTTTTTTCACTCTCTCACTCACTCCATCCCCAGTCCATTCATTGTAAATGAAACACTCCTCGTATCTCAGCGCCCCACATTAGCTTTCTCTCTTTTTCCTCCACTCCTCTCACTCACTCAAGTCAGTCATTCCCTGCCTTTTATCTTTCCCTCGTATACTTTCATTTTATCTTCTCCTTTCATTTGTCTTTCTCTCACTATTGCCATACTGCCTCTCTTCCTGACAGTGGCAGCTCTTCTGAATGCATAATACTGTCAAATTCAAATAATATAGCTCACAAACTGTGCCATTGCCCCATAGCATTCCCTCTCTGTGCTATGCAAATATATTGTCACCCCACTGAGCGACGTAATGAAAGAACAATGGACACTTGGACAGAAGAAATAAAGGGGGAATATGCATTACCTTTAGTCAACTGCCTAACATCACTCCATCGTCTTCTCTTTCCATCTCTCTTTCTCTCTCATTCTGTCTCTTTCTCTCTCTCTCTCTCTCTCTCATTCTGTCTCTCTCCCACTTTGTCTCTCTCTCTCTCCACCAGGTGTAGTGTATGGCTACAAGGGACTGCTGCTGTTGCTGGGGATATTTCTGGCCTACGAGACCAAGTCTGTTTCCACGGAGAAGATCAATGACCATCGAGCCGTGGGGATGGCTATTTACAACGTGGCTGTGAGTCTCAACCATCACAGGGGGAGTGCTCTGGTTTTCCGCTCTGCATTTTAGGCAGTCCGTCGAGCGAATGAACTCAAAGCAACAATTAACTATTGGTAGAAAGGTAGCAGGGGTTAGGCATTGTCTCAGTGTGGACATGAGATTCAATGATTTATTAGTGCATAATGATAACATTTGGCTAAGACTTGTTATTTCTGGTGGTAAGCATGTGCTCATAAATGTATTTTTGGCGCTAAAGCAAAACGTTAGTGCTATACTTAAACAATCATTTGAATTTGATTTGAATCAGTGAATGATCATCACCTATAGAGGTATTTAAGCTTCACTTTAACTGATATAGCAGCGATAACATACAGTACCATTGCACCATCTAAGTTTTGCAAACAAGTAGCCATAGCCATTCGGTAACCCTCACACAGGTGAGCAAATCCATTAAATGTCTGGTAATGTAGACTTTTGCTGGAACAAACCACTGCTCTTACACAGGCAACATTTTTTTAGAACTTTAGCTTTAGGCTGGGTTTCTATTTCTGCTCAACAATGTGCAAACATTTTAGTACTCTCTGAACAAGGATTTACATAATTGCCAGAACTTGCCCAGATTCCCATCTCAAAACAGCTTAATGAGGAACCGAAACACTTATGACTGAAAACCACCCACAGTTTTACTTCTTTTGACTGCGCATTTGCTGGGCGGTTATGCAATTATGAAGTACATACAGTCGATTTCTTTTTTGCCAAGCAGAGGAAAGAACATTTAATTGATCAGTCATTCATATAGCTTGATGAAATTGTTAAACACAGCTGCAGGTCCGAACAAAGGGAAAGCTTAGATGTTGATTTAACCATTTTATTTAATTGTGTATATTTCGTGGTGTAATACACAGAGATAAATGATACAATTCCCTCCAATAATGGTGCGCCATATGAGGTAGAATCCTTTAAAATGTCAATATTTATTGTATCTGCAAAGGCCTCCTTGTTGGGAAGCAGAGAGCTTTTGTAAGGCTTGATATTGTGATGATGTGCCAGTATGGTACTGCTAACCTGCTACTTCATCTATGAGTTTTTAATGATGTTTTCATATTGGGAACCTCGTTGGAATGATAAGCAGTTGCCGAGCGCTTTTTTAGATCTCTATTTTCCTCTCTCAAGGATTTACAAAAGTCTCTCTTGATATTTACCTCTTTGTTTCTCTCAATCTCTCTCACTCTCTCTCTCTCGCTCTCTCTCTCAATCCCCCCGTCTCTGCAGGTGTTGTGCATGATCACGGCTCCCGTCACTATGATCCTCACGTCACAGCAGGACGCTTCCTTTGCCTTTGCCGCTCTGGCCATAGTGTTCTCTGTCTACATCACCCTGGTGGTGCTCTTTGTGCCCAAGGTACAGTATACTGTATAGAACAGGGCTGTGTCCCAAACGGCACCCTATTCCCTTTATAGTGCGTTACTTTGGACCAGGGCTCTGCTCGAAAGTAGTGCACTGTATAGGGAATAGGGTGCCATTTGGGACGTAGCCTAGGACTGAGTCATTTAGCAGCAGTATTTAATGTACACTTGCATCAGCACTCGAAACAAAGTCTCAATACTTTCTTCAATGTTAACATTTCCAAATTCACATATAGTATATGGTTCTTCTCTGTCTCTCTGGCTGTGTAGAGTAAAGCTCTATTCTATTCTAGATGCGCAGGCTGATTACACGTGGTGAGTGGCAGTCAGAGCAGCAGGACACGCTGAAGACCGGCTCGTCCACCAACAACAACGATGAGGAGAAGTCTCGCCAGCTGGAGAGAGAGAACCGTGAGCTGCAGAAGATCATACAGGAGGTACGGTACACACTTTATGATGCACCTTAGCTGTCAACATAGAATCACAATGCATCTAGATTGAAATATGTCTAATACGTATAATATCCATCTGAATTATTGGAACTAGTAATCAATCATTCAACCAATCTTTATCATACAGGTGGTACTACAATACACACTCACTTTGATACCATAGATATCAAAATATAATCAAAATGCATTTATTAAAACACATCTAATACCTCTGAATTATTTGACCTAGCAATCAACCAATCAATCTTTCCAATCATTCATTTTTATTATATTTTACTAAGAGATACATTTGGTTTGATTAATACATGATTAATACATGATGAATACATGTCTAATTCATGCTCAATTAATGCGTAATAAAGGATTCCTCTTTACACGTGTCCAGTATTAATAAGACCTCTTCCTCTTCCGTGCTCTCAGAAAGAGCAGAGGGTATCGGAGCTCCGCAACCAGCTGGTTGAGAGACAGGCCCTGCGCAACCGACGACGGCCCTCATCCGGCACCAACCAGAACCACAGCAACCCGTCCCCGCCCTCTTCCCAGCCAGACCCCAAGTCTCTCCTGCCCCCACCCGGTTACCCCAACCCCGCGTCGGACAATCACTCCTCCTTACCCCCCTCCTTCTCCAACTCCTCCAACCTGTACCAGGCGGATAGCAAGATAAGTCGCAACCACTGTCACAACAGCCAGATCCCCCTGCTCTACAAGTGAAGGGGTGGGGGGTGGGGTGCTAGAAGAGCCCAGAGCCTACAGAGGAACGAACACACATGGAGGCACTGCAACTTTCACTTGTTATGGGAAAAGAGCACAAGCTACTGACATTGACAGAGTGAGTGGAGGCACACGAACCCCGGGTAACACCAATCTTTCTCACAGTCTATCTCACTGTGGGAACCTGAAGCACTTGTGACTAGTACTACGAGTTATTTAATAAGAGACAAGCACATTCCAGAGTAACCCTCAGTCTACTTGTGGAGACAAAAAATGGACAGATCTCCCTTTTTCATTCCTCCTCTTTCCTCCTTCCCTTTGTTTGTTTTCTTGTTCTGTTGTGCAGATGTATCTAGGATCTCCGGGAGGACTTTGTGTAGTGCGTGTGTTTGCTCCTTTTTGACTCCCGTCTCTGCCTATTTGTCTTCGGTTTGTTGAAATAGCGAAGCACATGGTAATTGATTAATATTGTTATTACATAATGTATGATATGTTATGTCATGGATTCAATGTTGTACCCTATATTTAGTTCAATATTTTGGGGGGGTAAAGGGGTGGAAACTGTTCAAATGCAATGAGTGGAAAAAAACAGCACAGTTTCCCAGTGGATCCAATTTACTGGATTTCATATCAAAACGCCATCGAAACTCAAAGTGTAAAGTCATCCTAACTGAAAGTGAAATGCCAACATTATAGCCATATACAGTAGAGGGTTTTGGAATGGACAACCCTCATTTTGGGACAATAGCAAGATTTTTGTGGATGTTTTGCTGTATACATATTCAAGTACAGCTTTGTATCTTCAATCACATTTTTGCTGTTATATGCTCTTGAATATACGAAACCCATTTGATAAGAAAATAGTGTAATATGATATGTAACCTAATCAGTTTTCTATGTATCATCCTTTTGAACGTTTTCAATTGGACTTGAATGGATATGTTCCAACAATTAGAATTTTCTTGGACACGTTATAGATATTCAAATGAAGCACACCCTCTTGAAGATTTTAAATGGCATATTTATTATGCATCATTCTTCCCACCCTTTTTATTTTCTTTGTCAATAACTGTTTTTCCTTAAAGACAATCTGAATGTAAATGTAAATGTGAGTGTACATGCCTGTCACCCGTTGGTCTTATATTTGACATTTCTTCCCGAATTTCCCCTCCGATTTTAGCTTTGTACAACTACATTTGTGAATGTGATGACGAAGAATATATGTAACAGTATATGGAAAGGATTCTGACATGCGTATACAACAGTTAATATATATGTACAATCTCATTTATTAGCAATTTGTCAAAATGTATGAAGCAATGATATAACACAGGTTAGTTGGCAAGTAACGTAAGAGACGTTACTTTTCCAAATAGCATTATCTCATGTTGCACTATAGTTCAAAACAAAGTTTCAGGTCGGGATTTTGTTGCCATTCTAATAACATACTGTAGCTCAGGGTATCGGAAAGTGAGATATACAACTTCTCCATAGCAAGTTATTGGATGAAATAGTCAATATTTATTAACTGTACATGGACGACATTGGGTAATATTGTAATATATGTATGCGAAGATTACTTAGAGAAATATACTCTTGCACATGTATGAATATACAATGACTGTACAAAACATTAGGAAGACCTTCCAAATATTGAGTTGCAGCCCCTTTTTGCCCTCAGAACAGCCTCAATTCGTCGCTAAATGGCTGTACAAGGTGTTGAAAGCGTTCCACAGGAATGCTGGCCCATGTTGACTCCAATGCTTCTCACAGTTGTGTCAAGTTGACTGGATGTCCTTTGGGTGGCGGACAATTCTTGATACACACAGGAAACTGTGGTGAAAAATCCAGAGCGTTGCAGTTCTTGACCCACTCAAACCAGTGTGCCTGGCACCTACTACCATACCTTGTTCAAAAGCACTTAAGTCTTTTGTCTTGCCCATTCACCCTCTGAATGGCTCACATACACAATCCATGTCTCAATTGTCTCAAGGCTTAAAAATCCTTCTTTAACCTGTCTCCTCCCCTTCATCTACACTGATTGAAGTGGATTTAACAGGTGACATCAATAAGGGATCATAGCTTTCACCTGGATTCACTTGTTCAGTCTATGTCATGGAAAGAGCAGGTGTTCCTAATGTTTTGTACATGCAGTGTATATAACTGGATTTGAAGATATTTGTATACACTATATTTACAATTTTAAATGTTGATATATTTCAGATTATATGCATTCAAATATATGGATAATCATAGTAAAATAAACCCATTGTTTTTCACTGAATTTATGTGTATCGTGTTATGTGTCAATTGGACTCATAAGGGCCATAATTTCATTTAAACACCGTCATAAACCCTGAAATACGACAAAACACTTCATTATACTTCGAATGGGCATTTTATGATAGACAATGTGGAATCATAAACATGTCCAAAGGGACAAGCATGTCACACACAGCTGTTTTAACCACTAGATGTCACCATCAGTTAACGACGCCCAAGGGATTCTGTTGTTTATTCATCTAGAATCTACATTCATATTGAACGATAGCCCTCCCAGGATTAAAATACATTTCAGTCCCATACAATGTGCGTCCACTTCATCATTTATTGACCTATTAACCAATAGGTATTGGTGTCATTTCTTATCAAAAGGCAATATGAACTCAAAGATTGAGATCGTAATATGAGCTGAAAGTGAAAGGCAGACATACATGTTACACAACAGCCAGCTGCAAAGGGTCATGGTAAATGACAACCTCATCTTGGAACAATATTTTTTTTAACCTTTATTTAACTAGGCAAGTCAGTTAAGAACAAATTCTTATTTACAATGACAGCCTACCCCGGCCAAGCCCGGACGACGCTGGGCCAATTGTGCGCCGCCCTATGGGACTCCCAATCACAGCCGGATGTGATACTGCCTGAGGATGTTTGTGGGTCAAACACATTTTCTCGTGCACATACAGTATTTCAGCTCAGATGTTTACAGCCCGCCACCCACATGACTGAAAACCTATGATGCTTTCAAGGAGGAGGAGGAGGAATAAGGTCAGTGGGGGGAATCCCCAGACATGGCTTTAAGGCATATGTGGGCCCTCTACTTGACACAGCAGGAAATAAAAAAGGGAATTTCCCTTGTTTTGGTCTGACATCATTGGGGATGCACTTTGTATTACAATTTCTGGTGGAAGCTGCTCAAGAACAGATGTTGGGCTTTAATTCAATCTGCATTGAAGAAGTTCAGCGTTATAGAGTGACTGAAATTGAAAGGCAATGTTCCCGCGTTAGTGGAGACTGCATTCACGGTAAACGCTGCACATGTCGGCTCAATCTGAAATTACCTTTACATTTCTATCGCGGAGTCTGTAACGCTTAAACTTTACAGAATGAATAAAGCCCGTAGTGTTAATTTACTGCTAAAGTCAAAACCCATTTACCCTCAACCATATAAGACAGTTGGATATGTCCAGACCCGTCCGGCCAGTGTTGCCAACAAATTTTCAGGGTAAGTTGCTAGAGGCAGTTTGATTTGTTGCTAAAAGTTGCTAAATGACGTTGGGATGTCATTACGTGATAACGTAAAACTGCGTCATTACATAGAATACACATTAACGTTACTCAAATTGACTGGCCATCTCGGCCAAAAATATGATTTGACTTTTGTTCAGGTACAGACTCCCACTCTGTTCTGTACTTCTGGCTGTAAAATGTTGATTGATACATGTTGATTGATGTTGTGTAAGTTCTGTTCAAGATCAAACATTCGTGACCAACTATATTCATTGGGTTTGGCTCGTCGAACCCGTACAACTGCTGACTGCGTACTACTGCTGCTGCAGTCAACCAACAATGATTTGCAATTTGCTGAAATTGCTGCTGCCTGTGCACAAGCTGAGCGCCTGCTGCTGACGTCACTCACAATACACTTTTGCAGCCAGGCACGTGTGTTGTGACTGAGTGTGTGGCAGAGAAACTCGTTTTTGTGTCAATTAGAGGGAAAATGCGTGCATTTTAGCGTTTGAGTCACTTTTCAAAAGTTGCTAAAAGTTCCAAATAAATGTTTAAATGTTGCTAGGTGCTGTTTGAAAAAAAAGTTGCCAGGGTAGTCTGAAACGTTGCTAAATTGGCGTCACTGCGCCCGGCCCCGCCCCCTCCAAACTGCGTAATTAAATATAATCAAACTTTGAGTCTCCTAAAGTTGAGAACATTTGGAATTTATTACAGTTGATTCAAGCACTCTGAATAGGTGACAAATAAAATACACACAATCACATTTAAATAGACATAGTACATCAGTACATTAAATAAAATAACTTAATATTGTAGCAATGTATTCTGATAGACCTAGTATAGGCTGTTGCTAGACTTATGTGAATCAAAATAACTTATACGACAGTACTCCACAGTAGCCTACTGTATTTTCATATAAATAGTAAATATCATTTTTTTAAGTTAATATGTATTTTCATATAAATAGTAAAAAAAATAAAAAAGTAAGTTAATATAAATAACTCAAGTATTATTTGGTGCAAAATCTACAATATAGAGAATGGACAATCATCATGTATGGACAAACAATAATCATTTCTCGAACTATTTCAGTTTACAAAATAACCATTAAGATTAGACCTATCTCCTTTGAGATTGCTCAGTTACCATAAAATTGCAACACTAAAATAAGAGTTTTAACATAAAACTGTTTGAACAAACATTAATCTCTGGCCTGCCTCTCTCTCATCATAGTGCAAACACACCAAAAAAGTTCTTGCCCTGCTCTGGCTCCACTTCGGTCAGTCGATTGGTCTCAGTCCACAGTTTGTCCCCTTCATTCAGCTGAAACACTGCACTAAGGTAAACTGCATTGTACCAGCCCTCGCCGATATTGGACTCAGAATTACCATAGTTTTGTTGACAAACTGACCTTACCCCGCTAAGTAGATTAGCATTAACCCCGATGGAGTCCGAATAGCGCCAAATAACGTGACTCAGAGGAGTGGTACGCTCGCCCGGGCCGTTGCACTTGACCCTAAACGAAGCCTGGCTGTAAACGAAGAAGAGCCCAGTGTGTGGGATGAGAATTTGGTTCCCTTGTAGCTTGAACCCGCCCTGGGAAAAGGCCTGGCCGTCATCCTTTCTCCACTGCACTGTGTTAGCGGTAAGATTAGGATTGTATTCACCTGGCATTAGAGGGAAGAAAGGCCCATTGTTACAACTTTGAGGCCCCAGAGTCCAGCTGGTAGCTATTTGTTCCTACAAAGCTCTTGTCAATTTACTCTGGTGGCAACAAGAGACAAGCTAATGATTAAGCAACGTCCTTGCTTCCTTGTGTTGTGCTTTAATTTTTGTCAATGGAAATGTTTGAATAAAATCCCAGGGCTTCCCCAATAGAAATACTTATTAGCCCACTAGACACTGTTTTAAACCTTAAACCTTATTTTTGAATGGGGATGTTTAAAAAGAATCCCCTAGCTTCTACAATGGAATGACACTAAGACATACTAGCCCACTAGACATGTTTTAACCTTCAACAGACACAGTCAAGGCTGGCTGTAAAAGGCTGTAGGTCACTCACCCTCTAAATGGATGGCTTCTTTTGCATTGCCGGCAATCTGCTTCAATGTATGGTGGGTATCTGAGGGAGAGAAAAATATTAGTCACGAATAACACAAGCAAAAGCCATGACGTTGGCTACAACTGTAGCCTTTAATTAAAGAAATTATAATGAGAAGGAATTCAATGAAAAAGGGCATATGTCAATCAAATAATCACCTTTTGCACCAATGAGTATCTCCAGCTGATGCTCCATTCCGTCCTGCATCTGTGAGATAAACCAAGAGGATGTTAGTTGATTGTACGGTCCTCTATTTCAGAAATGTGTTAAATATTGGCCCCGTTAGAGTTCCTTACCGTTGCCAGTCTTCCATGCTGACACCAGGCAAAGAGCAGGGCTGCTGCCGCACATAAAGCTGCTACTAAGAGGACGCCACACAGCCTCCATAGCCAACCTCTGGAGGCCTTTCCCTCAGCAACAGCTGTCACCGTTGTCTTGTACACAGGGCCCCTCTCCATGTCGCCAGTTGTCATCGCATACCCCTCCATACTTCTGTTGATTGAGGTTCAAACTCTTGACTCTTGGCTCTTGGTGGCAGTGGAAAAGTCTAGCAACTGAATATTCGCCTAAATATCTTCTTTGTTTTTACAGAGTTGTAGCTTGATAGGTGTCCTGTGTTTTGCTCGTTTGTTAGAATGGACTTCTGACAGAAGCCCTGTCGTTTTTATGCTCGGCCTGCTACTAGCACAAAAGGGGAAACTCCAGTGATGTCACCCAGTGAGTGGAGACATAGCAGAGTAGCAGCAGACTGTGGAGAGATGGTTATGGTTCAAAGGAAAATAAAATCCACAGACCAGCTCTGCCAAACTGGGATTCCAATGGGTTGGTGTGGTTGCAGGATAGGGTTAAGGCAAAACAGAAAGTTGAACTTTAAAGTGAATTCCTTGTGCAACAATGTAGTTTTTCTATTTGGTAACTAGAATGTACAGTAACTTCTCAGCTATATACTGAAACTGCATTTACATAAAACAAGGAATTCTCAACAAGTCGCACGTGTATTTATTGTGTAATTACACAATGCATTTGAATACCGTTAAACTCCATGGTATCTTTGCTACTTAATGTAAAGTGTAGCAAAGCCACTTTTGACTTGAACTTTAGTTAGTGATTTTTATTCAGTCTCATTCACCAGCTGTTTGTAATGCTGTATGTCTAGTAATAGTCGTACATTTCAAATAGTAAACAATTATGATATTTATTGATTACATAGAACTTGCTGCACAGAAGTTGTTAATAACTGGATGTAAAATTAATACTTCTACACCTACACAATCACAATACATTTGAAGCTATACAAGGACAGGCTCAGGAGAAACAAAAAATACTTGTAAATATCCCTCTTTTTGTTTCAGAACTGGTTTTGTACATAACCCTTTCCAAACCCCCAAACAGGTGTTTGACTTCTCTTTATTGACCCAATCTGGTATTTCACTGCCCTCCCTGACTGGTTGAGCGAGTTTGGAGTATAACCTGGTTTATTTGTGGGATTTCCATCACCCATACACGACCTGAACTGAGTTTTATTTTCATATTGTTTCATCATCTAATTTCTGTTTCTGTTAGTGATAAACAAGCACTGTATACCTTCAAAACATGGTTAAAAGTATCATTTTTGATATCATATATGGAACGCATTTGCATCCATAGCTCTGTCTATGAATTAGAGAGTGGTTATACTTAAGTTTGAATTCTCTGTTGTTTCTTGCTTTCTTTTTTATTCCTTTTTTTTTGGTAAAGTGTATTGAGGCTTTTGTTAAATGCACTTGAAATAAACTGGGATTTGATGATTTACATTTCTCCAGGCCCAGTCCTTGGCTGTCTACCAAAACAAGTGACTGGGGTGACCAGACTGAGCTGCAGACTGCAGCTTTAATGTAGTGTATAGGGGCAATGTATCACCGCTGGTAAAGGTAGTTTGGAGCACTGTTACGTAACACTGTTTTACATGCACTGTGTCACTGTTTCCTTACGTGCAAATACAAGCAATACAGGTATGACCATCAGGAAAGCTTGGAGTATTGTCACAGTGTTTTATGTATTGTCATTCAGTCGTAATACTTGAGAACTGTCACGTTGGTATAAAGGGTCGGGAGACTGGCGCAGGAATGCGTATTAGGGGTTTTTATTTCCCAAATTACAGCGTGCCGTATAAAGGCACGGGGACGAAGACCAACGAACATGTTACAAAAACACAGGATTGAAACCCAAACAAAAGAGCGAGGAGTACCTCGAATAAATACACACGCGCACAATGATTAGCACACGGGACGAGACCCGTAATCATCTGCACAATCCACAAGGCCACGAAAGCCAAAACACACAGCACAGGTACACACACGCACCAACGGACATTGTAACAATAATCGACCCCCCAATGGAAACCAATATATACAAATACTAATCAGTGGGAATAGGGGACAGATGTGCGTGATAAAAGTTCCGGAGGGATCCGTGACAAGAACTGAGATCTCACCTCTGATTCATCTCTCAGATTGATTTATTTATTCCTATGTTAGTGTGTAGCAATGTTTCCAAGACTATGACTACCTGAAAATACACGCCAACCACAAGATCTTGGAAACAGCAGGGAAGCATTAGGTAATAATTCAGGGGTCATCTGAAATATAATACAGGAACCTCTCATACTGAATTCTATTGAGGAAAGAAAGAGACCTTATGATTGTGAGGAACATAAGTATTGTGATAAAGGGAGGAAACATCTACCTGAGACTTCATATCTCGATGCCCTTCTCTCTGCCCTATTAGCAATACCTTCACCTCAATCCTTCCACCCCTCTCTGTAGCAGGGCCATGGTCCAACCCTTCCTCTCTCTGAAGGTTCAACATTACCCACCACTATCTCTGGCCCTCAAATACTTTGTGGCGGCAGGTAGCCTAGTAGTTAAGAGCTTTGGACCAATAACAGAAAGGTTGCTGGTTTGAATCCCCGAGCAGACTAACTGATACATCTGGTGATGTGCCCTTGAGCATGGAACTTAATGTTAGTTGCTCTTTATGAGCATGTATGCTAAATGACTAAAATATAAAAAGCCTCTCATCCCCTTTTAAGTAATGATGTAATTGGCCCTACTTTGGATTCACCTATCTGTGACTGAAAGCTGGGTCTCCTACCAGAACAGTGTATTAGCCTTACTAGGTATTGGCTTGGGGTCACATGGTTCAAGTTTAGGTCTCATCAGGGCTCATCATCGTGTGGACCTTGATCACAGAACCAACTGGATATTTCATGTCCAGCCAAGTTACCTCAGGGATTACTTCTAGGAACAGAGAAACAGGCTTTTTCTAACTATTTGATCTGTTTATGTACTAAGATGGTAGTGACACAGATCCTTAGGGGCGTCAGAGGGGTGATTCATTCTGTTTCATCTCCCATTGGCTGAAAGAGCATTTGGGTCATTGTTGTCAAAATTGTTATCATTGTTATCAAAATTCTGACAACATTTTTGTAATTAAATGCAGATCATCTCATGAGGTAAGCAGAAGGAAAATAAATTGTGGCCCACACACTCAAATATTCCAACATGCTGTATAATGTGACCTTGTTGTGTACAGAAACAGTCAAACACGCTGGCTAGTAGTTAGCACAGTAAAGTAGTTATAGTGGATGATAGTGTCAGTGACTTGCAGTCAGGGTAGGCAGGGTAGGTCGTGCTTACCCTGTGATAATCTTTTTTTTTTAAAGCTGTCACGAAAAGCCAAATAAAAAATACAATTATATAAAAATGGACATTCTTTTTTAAAATCTGTTTTGTCTCAATGATTCTGGTGATTTTTATACTCAAAATCTCAAAATGTGCTAAAACTATATCAAACATCAGGAAAGGCGCCAGAGTATGCATGCCTTCCTTCCCATCCATTGAAATCCATTCAAATCGTTGACGAGCGAGGCCGTTCCTGACTCCAGTCACTGTTGATGGACAGGGTCAGCATAGGCCTCACTGTTCTTTTTTCACCCCTTTCTCTCCCCAATTTCGTGATATCCAAATGGTAGTTACAGTCTTGTCCCATCGCTGCAACTCCTGTACGGACTCGGGAGAGGCGAAGGTCGAGAGCCTTGCGTCCCCCGAAACACGATCCTGCCAAGCCGCACTGCTTCTTGATACACTTCTCGCTTAACCCGGAAGCCAGCCGCACCAATGTGTTGGAGGAAACACCTTACAGAATGCGACCATAGTCAGCGTGCATGCACCTAGCCCGCCACAAGGAGTCGCTAGAGCGTGATGGGACAAGGACATCCCGGCTGGCCAAACCCTCCCCTTACCCGGACGACGCTGGGCCAATTGTGCGCCGCCTCATGGGTCTCCTGGTCATGGCCGGCTGCGACACAGACTCACGTCCTGACCATAGTAAAAGGTTATTTTCTATGGTAGAGAAGGTCAAGGCGTGACAGGGGGTGTTTTGTGTTTTTCTATATTTTCTATATCTATGTTTAGTTCTAGTTTTCTATTTCTATGTTTTTTTGGGGGGGATGATCTCCAATTAGATGCAGCTGGTCCTCGTTGTCTCTAACTGGAGATCATACTTAAGTTGGGTTTTTTTCCACCTGTGTTTGTGGGTAGTTGCATTCTGTTTAGTCTCTGTACCTGACAGAACTGTGAGCTGATCGTTTTCTGTTTGTTATTTTGTCTTTGGTGTTTTTGAGTTAATAAATTTCATCATGAGCACTCAACACGCTGCGCTTTGGTCCCCTCTCTACGACAGTCGTTACAGAACTACCCACCACAAAAGGACCAAGCAGCGTGGAAAGGAATAGACCTGGGAAGAAATTCTGGACGGAAAAGGACCCTGGAGTCAGGCTGAGGATTATTGCCGCCCGAGGTAGGAGATTGAGGCAGAAAAAGCGGAGCGGCGTTATTACGAGGCGCTGTACCAACCACGAGGTAAGTGCAAGAGACAGCCCCCCAAAACATTTTTTGGGGGGCACACGGGGAGATTGGCAGAGTCAGGTTGGAGACCTGAGCCAACTCCCTGTGCTTACCATGGGGGGCGAGTGATCGAGCAAGCACCATGTTATGCTGGGATGCGCACTGTGTCGCCAGTGCGCAGCTACAGCCCGGTGTGCTCGGTGTAAGCTTCCCACAGTTGCCGTGCTAGAGTTGGCATTCAGCCAGGAAGGAGTGTGCCTGCTCAGCGTTCCTGGTCTCCGGTACATCTCTTCGGCCCAGGTTATTCTGCACCAGCTCTACGCACGGTACCCCCAGTTCGCCAACACAAACCTGTGCGACCTGTTACAACGCCCCGCGCTTGTCGGGCTACGGGGCTTATCCAGCCAGGACGGGTTGTGCCAGCCATAAGCTCCAGACCTCCAGTGCGCCTCCACGGCCCAGTCTGCCCTGTGCCTGCTCCGTGCACCCGGCCTCCAGCGACGTTCCCTAGTCCAGAACTCCCAGCGATGTTCCCTAGTCCGGTGAGACCTATTCCAGCTCCACGAAAGAAGCCTCCAGTGATGATCTATGGTCAGAAGCCTGTAGAGATGATTCATGGCACGAAGCCTCCAGTGATGATCCATGGCCCGGAACCTGTAGGGATGATCCATGGCACGAAGCCTCCAGAGATAATCCATGACCCGGAGCCTGTAGGGATAATCCATGGCAAAAAGCCTGTAGGGATGATCCATGGCCCGGAGCCTGTAGAGATGATCCATGGCACGAAGCCTCCAGTGATAATCCATGGCCCGGAGCCTCCAGTGATGATCCATGGCGCGGAACCTGTAGTGATGATCCATGGCACGGAGCCTGCAGCAACGCTCCCCAGTCCGGAGCCTGCGGCGACGCTCCCCTGTCCGGAGCCTCCGGAGACGCTCCCCAGTCCGGAGCCTCCGGCGGCGGCCTGCAGCCCAGAGCCTTCGACGACGATCTACAGTCTGGTTCCTTCGATGACGATCTACAGTCCGGTTCCTTCGACGACGATCTACAGTCCGGTTACTTCAACGACGATCCACGGTCCAGTGGTACGAAAGCAGAGGGATCAGCGGGTGGAGCAGGGGTTACGCCCCGAACCGGAGCCGCCTCCTATGCTGGAGGATAAGGTTATGTGGACTGCACTAGAGCCGCCATAAACAGTAGTTACCCACCCTACCCTCCCTTTTTTTGTTTTTGTTTAGTAGTAGCATTCGGAGTCTGCACCTTTGGGGGGGGGGGGGTACTGTCACGCCCTGACCATAGTAAAATGTTATTTTCTATGGTAGAGTAGGTCAGGGCGTGACAGGGGGTGTTTTGTGTTTTTCTATATTTTCTATATCTATGTTTAGTTCTAGTTTTCTATTTCTATGTTGTTGTTTTTTGGGATGATCTCCAATTAGAGGCAGCTGGTCCTCGTTGTCTCTAATTGGAGATCATACTTAAGTAGGGTTTTTTTCCACCTGTGTTTGTGGGTAGTTGTATTCTGTTTAGTCTCTGTACCTGACAGAACTGTGAGCTGATCGTTTTCTGTTTGTTATTTTGTCTTTAGTGTTTTTGAGTTAATACATTTCATCATGAGCACTCAACACGCTGCGCTTTGGTCCCCTCGCTATGACAGTCGTTACACTGGGATCGAACCAGGGTCTGTAGTGATGCCCCAAGCACTGCGAGGCAGTGCCTTAGCCTTCATTTGTTGCATTGAGTGGATTTCATATTTTGCACATGCGTATTGTCTAAGCATGTTGTGTGGGTAAGCCTGGGGTAAGATGTACACAATTGGATGTGTCTACATATTTTGGAGGTCGCATACGTTGAACTGAACAAATCTAGCTAGCAAGCAAAAACAACCTGTTCAAATTCAGAGAGGGAGACCAACATCTGCGTTCCCTGACCTTCATCAGAAGAAGAGACAAAAAGTATTCAGCTTGGGGCAAAGACACGATGCTGATGGCCTCTGGATATGATACCTGGCTGTCAAGGCATCAACCGGCTTTCTGCTGTTGGTCTATGGGGAGATTTTCAGCTAAACTGAGGCACTCTTTCGTGTTCTGCAGAATAAAATAATGGACATGGGGTTCTGCTGTGCATGTATCAGGGACACAATGAAAGTTGTGGATGCCCAGGGACAAGAGTTTAACACTTTCTATGATCGGTTTGAGGAGAAATGCACCACACTTGGCATGACAGACACAGCAAACCGGAGCAGACAGCTGATGAGAGGAGAGGAATGTTTTACAACATTTTGGACAATATCAGTATTCAAATGAAAGCCAGGTTTGATCATTTTGTCATCCTTGGCCCTCATGCCAATCAAGACTGAGAGCCCTTTCAAACTCAAAAAGAATAAAGAAGACAACGTCGTCACAGAGGTTTACACTGAAGGACAGACGAATGGACTTCCTTTACAAGTAAAGGTAGGCTGAAATGCATTTTCCTTAGCAATTTGCAGGTTAGTCTACTGTTAAATGAACATGAGAATAGACAACATCCCTTTGATGCATTTGATTTATCAAGCTAGAATTACGTTTTGATTAGACAAATTCACAAGTAATTTCGATTGTTGATATGGATATTTCGTGAGAACCTAAATTTATATATGTGTGTAATAATATTTCACATAATATTAATATGTATGTGTGTGTGTGTTGCACGCGCCACGCACAGTGTATTGGAAGAATTGTAAATCCATTATGAAAGGCTATGGGGTTTGCATTGCAAACTACTCGGATTAAATGTGTCCATATATTGGTATTTTAGTGCCACCTATTGGTTGTAACTGTGGACGCTACATCGGTCTATGGATGAGCTGAGTTGAGCAGTGTGTCATTTTGTCGGATGATATGAAATATGCCGCCATCAGAGGCTATCACTTGCGTGTCTTGGTTACATTGGTATTTAGATTTGGTAATAATATTTGTCAATTTAGCCTATGTCACTCTGGTTGTTGGAGCCATCTGTTGTTTGGTGGACTTGGGCTTCATCAAGGTTTATTTGTGAGTAAATCTGGCTTTGATAATAGCCAGTGCCTACCCAGCCACTGACCTCACCGCACGTCACTATCCTGTGTCTCATGGTCCTCACATGACTGAAGGACAGGCTCATCATCTGTATTTGTCATGTGGTTCATTCATATGATCTGTTTGTAGATAAATGAATTTCAACTACTCGGAATGTAACTGTACTTTAGGATGAACTGACTGAGAAAAGCAGGAAGTAGGTCCTGAAAACAGGAGTTGAAAGAAAAAATGCTCAGGAAGGAAACCACAACCGTAAGGAAGTGATAATCAACTATTGCTTAAATTCTCACGAAAGAAAGAGCAAATATCCCTGTATTGCAGATCAGCAAGGACATCACTTTGTTTCATCACCAAACCTGATTGAAATGATTTCATCAATCAGGAGGGATGGAGGTAGATTCAGTTAATTTCAGACGATGGTGAGTCCTGTGCTTTAGGATATGAAAGGAGAGCTTCCCTAAAGGGAACGTTTTGAATGTTGTCAGAACGTCCTGTAGAAAATGTTTGCATAAAGACCAGTAAGGGACTTAAAGACCATTGTAGTGGCAGTAGTCCAGACAGGAGATGGCAAGTGCCTGGATTAGGACCTGTGCTGCTTCCTGTGTGAGATAGGGTCATACTCTACTAATGCCGTAGAGCATGAACTTGCAGGAGCGAGTGACTGCATTGATGTTTACAGAGAACGACAGGGTGTTGTCCAGGGTCACGCCAAGTTTCTTTGCACTCTGAGAGGGGGACACCGTGAAGTTGTCAACCGTGATGGAGAGGCCCTGTAGCAGCCAGGCCTTCCCCGGGAGGAAGAGCAACTCCGTCTTGATGAGGTTGAGCTTGAGATGGTGGGCTGACAATCCAAGCTGAGATATCTGCAAGGCATGCAGAGATGTGTGTTGACACCTGGGTGTCAGAAGGGGGAAAAAAATAGTTGAGTATCATCTGCATAGCAGTGATGGGGTGAAATCACTGGGAAAGCCAAGCCAGAATTTTTTTTACATATTACAACCGATCTTTTGTGATAATTGCGTTGTTTGCTCTGTAACCTGTTAGTTCATATACCTTGCGACCGTGATATACAGTGCATTTGGAAAGTATTCAAACCCCTTGACTTTTTCCACGTTACAACCTTATTCTGAAATGGATTAAATATTTGTTTACCTCATCAATCAACACACAATACCCCATAATGACAAAGCAAAAACAGGTTTTTCGAACATTTTGCAAATGTATTACATAAACATAATAATAAACATAATAAATACATAATAAAAAACTGAAATATCACATTTACATAAGTATTCAGACCCAGTACTTTGTTGAAGCACCTTTGGCAGAGATTACTGCCTCGAGTCTTCTTGGGTATGATGCTACAAGCTTGGTTTCATCAGACCAAAGAATATTATTTCTCATGGTCTGAGAGTCCTTTGAGTGCCTTTTGGCAAACTCCAAACTCCATGTACCTTTTACTGAGTGTCTTCCATCTGGCCACACGAGGCCTGATTGGTGGAGTGCTGCAGAGATGGTTGTCCTTTTGGAAGGTTCTCTCATCTCCAAAGAGGAACTCTGGAGCTCTGTCAGAGTGACCAAAGGCCCTTCTCCCCCGATTGCTCAGTTTGGCCGGCCGACCAGCTCTCAGAAGAGTCTTGGTGATTCGAAACTTCTTCCATTTAAGAATGATGAGGACACTGTGCTCTTGGGGACCTTCAATGCTGCAGACATTTTTTGGTACCCTCCCGTGTGCCTCGACACAATCCTGTCTCTGAGCTCTACGGACAATTCCTTCGACATCGTCAACTGTGGGACCTTATATAGATGTAACAGTTTAGCTTCCATCCCTCTCCTCGCCCCAATCTGGGCTTGAACCAGGGACCCTCTGCACACATCACCAACTGACACCCACAAAGCATCATTACCCATCAAGCCACAAAAGCCGCGGCCCTTGCAGAGCAAGGGGAACAACTACTTCAGGTCTCAGAGCAAGTGACGTCACCTGATTGAAACGCTATTAGCACGCACCACCGCTAACTAACTAGTCATTTCACATCGGTTACATAGACAGGTGTGTGCCTTTCCATATCATGTCCAATCAATTGAATTTACCACAGGTGGACTCCAATCAAATTGTAGAAACATCTCAAGGATGATCAATGGAAACAGGATGCACCTGAGCTCAATTTCGAGTCTCATAGCAAAGGATCTGAATACTTATGTAAATAACTTATTTGTTTTTTATTTTTAGTAAATGTGCAAAAACGTCTTAACCTGTTTTCGCGTTGTCATTATGGGGTGTTGTGTGTAGATTGATGTGGAAAACAATTCATTTAATAGATTTTAGACTATGTGGAAAAATGGAAGGGGTCTGAATACTTTCCGAATGCACTGTATAGGCCTAAGGCCGAGACAAAAAGAAGAAACAGTGGCAGAATAAATTCAACCGCACCTTTGTTTTAATCACAAATACATAATACTGCCAGGTATTATGCAATCCAATAGTGTGCAGAGCCTGAGACGCCCAGCCCAGACAGAGTTAGAGGAGTTTGGACACAGCAGCGGATATGTGACTAAGTGTGTATAACTGCAGATTTCTGTGGAGAGATGACTAGAGGAATAGAAGCTATGACTAATCTGACAACTTTGTGGCTTCCTGTTTTGAGTAGCTATCAATCGCTCGTTCCTGCTTGATTCTGTGTACTAGGGGCAACTAAAGCATCACTGCATTCCCACTGGGCACAGACTTCAGTTCAATGTTTAGTTTTGATTTACATTTGGTTGAGTTGCCAACTATCCTGGATTCAACGTGAAATCAACAAAACATTTCACCATGTCATTGGATTTAGGCTAAAAGTTGGGCAAATCTTTTTTTCCAACCATGTTTATGCCCAGTGGGTTAGCTTTCGGCCAATGATAACTCAGCACTGACGTGTGTTTCTGTTACATCCGTTTTCTAACGCTAATAGGTACAGGTGTTCTCAGACCTAGTTTGCATGTCTCTGAATATGCTGAGTCTGTGATAGTAGCAGAATCCATCTCAAAAGTGACAGAGAAGGACATCTGCCCTTTCTCTGTAGTGAGGTAGCGCCACCATGTGGGAAGTGCTACTTCCTGTGTGGCTCAGTTGGTAGAGCTTGGTGCTTGCAATGCCAGGGTTGTGGCTTAGATTCCCACGGGAGACCAGTGGAGAAGAATGGGAGTGGCTCTGGATAAGAGCGACTGCTAAATAACATAGACAATGGATGATAACAGTAAATAGTGGCAGTGGCATACTCAAACTGTAAGTCATTTCGCCGTTTGATCTAGTAGAATTTGTGTGTTTGACAACAGCTGATAATCAGATAAATTGATGCGCTGTACCAAAATGAATAAACAGTGGGAATCAACGCAAATCGCACATTAGATGACACATTCGGAGTGCTATTTCAGATACTATAAAACCTTCTTTTTTTTGCATACTATTTAGTACGCTAGTATGGGTATTCAGACACGACCGCTGTCTCCATATAAAATCTATTTACCATCTATAATATCTAGCATCGACTAATTCACATCATGATAGATATCATTAATATCACAAGAAATCACACACACAAATACATAGTTTGACGATGTATTCTGTTACCTCATTATATATTATAATAATTATTATAATCAAATCTGTTCAGCGAAACAAACAATGCATATGCATAACAGTTATAGTTTTCACAAAATAAATTCAGTTTAGTAACTACAGCGCACTTTTTTTTTAAAACAATGTTTTAACAGCTTCTTTGGTTCAATCTTGAACTAATTCTCATTAACAATGTCTTTTAGGCTTAATATGGGGGGAGCTGATATGCCCCCCAGTAGGTATTCTCTCCCCCATATCTAAAACTATTATTCTTGGATGTTATCTCAAGGCTGAGACTGTTACCTTGTTGGAGCTTAACCATCCTGGACATGAAAACAGTGCCCTCTTTCTCTCCGTGATACACGGCTTCACACAGTCTCCTCTGCTGGGTCTTATTTTGAATGCCATTTTTGAACAGAGTCACCTTCCTCTTCTCCTCTCCCCCGGTGCGCCTAGTGAAGGTGACCTGGACATAGAAGTAGTAGAAGCCTTCAGATCTGATGTAGACAGAGTTGTCGCGGAGGACGAGGGAGCAAGAGCCACAGACGGGGGCATCATGGTCATTCTCCCAAGAAAATGTTCCTTCTCATGAGACAGAAGGAAAGAAAAGAAAAGGGAATAAAAGGAAATATTAAAACGCTTTACATCATATAAATGGGTTAATATACACTACATGACCAAAAGTATGTGGACACGTGCTCGTCGAACATCTCATTCCAAAATCATGGGCATTAATATGGAGTTGGTCCCCCCTTTGCTGCTATAACAGCCTCCACTCTTGTGGGAAGGCTTTCCACTAGATGTTGGAACATTGCTGCGGGGACTTGCTTCCATTCAGCCAAAAAAGCATTAGTGAGGTTGGGCACTGATGTTGGGTGATTAGGCCTGGCTCGCAGTTGGTGTTTCAATTCATCCCAAAGGTGTTCAATGGGGTTGAGGTCAGGGCTCTGTGCAGGCCAGTCAAGTTCTTCCACGCCGATCTTGACAAACCATTTCTGTATGGACCTCGCTTTGTGTACGTGGGCATTGTCATACTGAAACAGACAGTTTGGAACTCGGAAGTGAGTGTTGCAACCAAGGACAGACTATTTTTTACACGCTACGCGCTTCAGCACTCAGTGGTCCCGTTCTGTGAGCTTGTGAGGTCTACCACTTTGTGGCTGAACCGTTGTTGCTCCTAGACGTTTCCACTTCACAATAACAGCACTTGCAGTTGACCGGGGTAGCTCTAGCAGGGCAGAAATGTTGTGAACTGACTTGTTGGAAAGGTGGCATCCTATGACGGTGCCACGTTGAAAGACACTGAGCTCTTCAGTAAGGCCATTCTCCTGTCAATGTTTGTCTATGGGGATTGCATGGCTGTGTGCTCAATTTTATACACCTGCCAGCAACGGTGTGGCTGAAATAGCTCGAATACATTCCTTTTAAGGGGTGTCCACATACTTTTGTATATATAGTGTATGTTTATGCATATATTTGAACAGACAGGTGGCAAAATATTGAATAATTACACTTTCAATACCCCTTCAAAACTCTGTATACAGTGCCTTCGGAAAGTACTCAGACCCGTTGACTTTTTCCTCATTTTGTTACGTTACAGCCTTATTAAAAAAAAAATACAATTTCAGCAAGCTACTCACAATACACCATAATGTCAAAGCAAAAACAGATATCTACAAACAGATACCTTATTTACATAAGTATTCAGACCCTTTGCTATGAGACTTGAAATTGAGCTCAGGTGCATCCTGTTTCCATTGATCATCCTTGAGATGTTTCTACAACTTGATTGGAGTCCACCTGTGGTAAATTAAATTGACTGGAGATGATTTGAAAAGGCACACACCTGTCTATATAAGGTCCCACAGTTGACCGTGCATGTCAGAGCAAAAATCAAGCCATGAGGTCAAACTAATTGTCCGTACAGCTCAGAGACAGGATTGTGTCGAGACATAGATCTGGGGAAGGGTACCAAAGAATTTCTGCAGCATTTAAGGTTCCCAAGAACACAGTGGCCTCCATCATACTTAAATGGAAGTAGTTTGGAACCACCAAGACTCTTCCTAGAGATGGCCGCCTGGCCAAAATGAGCAATCAGGGGAGAAGGGCCTTGGTCAGGGATGTGACCAAGAACCCGATGGTCACTCTAACAGAGCTCTAGAGTTCCTCTGTGGAGATGGGAAAACCTTCCAGAAGGACAACCATCTCTGCAGCACTCCACCACATGACAGGCCGCTTGGAGTTTGCCAAAAGGCACCTAAAGATTGTCAGACCATAAGAAACAAGATTCTCTGGTCTGATGAAACCAAGATTGAACTCTTTGGCTTGAATTGCAAGCGTCACATCTGGAGGAAACCTGGCACCATTCCTACGGTGAAGCATGGGGGTGGCAGCATCATACTGTGGGGATGTTTTTCAGCAGCAGGGACTGCAAGACCAGTCAGGATCGAGGAAAAGATGAATGGAGCAATGTACAGAGAGATCTTTGATGAAAACCTGCTCAAGAGTGCTCAGGACCTCAGACTGGGGTGAAGGTTCACCTTCCAACAGGACAACGACCCTAAGCACACAGCCAAGACAACGCAAGAGTGGCTTTGGGACAAGTCTCTAAATGTCCAGCCAGAGCCCGGCCTTGAACCCGATCAAACATCTCTGGAGAGACCTGAAAATAGCTGTGCAGCAATGCTCCCCATCCAACCTGACAGAGCTTGAGAGGATCTGCAGAGAAGAATGGGGGAAACTCCCCAAATACAGGTGTGCTAAGCTTACAGCGTCATACCCAAGAAGACTCGATGCAGTAATCGCTGCCAAAGGTGCTTAAACAAAGTACTGAGTAAAGGGTCTGAATACTTATGTAAATGTGATATTATTATTATTATTATTATTATTTCAAAAAAATCTATTTTTGCGTTGTCATTATGGGGTATTGTGTGTTGAAAAACAATGTAATACATTTTAGAATACGGCTGTAACGTAAGAAAATGTGGGAAAAAATCAAGGGGTCTCAATACTTTCTGAAGGCACTGTATGTTGCAAAATGATACTGTATTTTCACAGACAGTAATTGTAGCATTGTCTTGGGGTTAGTGGATGCCCGCATCTAAGCAGTTACAGTAGATGGGTTGATTGTGGGTCTTAAACCCCACTTCACAAAGGAGCAGACGGGGGACAGCGCATGATGAGGGAAAAATTGGTGGAACTAAATCTATACCTCATTCTGAGCACACCCTGATTGTACAGCTACCATTTTAACCTTACACTAATACACCTACCCTCACAATAGTTTAATGTTTAATGAATATATTGAATATTTACATCATGTTTTCAATACATAAATATAATTGTATGATTAATAAAGAGGCATAACATCTTGTTGATAAGAGACATACAATTACGTTGGACTGTGTAGTAATATGTTCTGCTCATGGTGAGTAAGCATGTTAGTAAGCATGTTATACTGTATATCTTGGCCCTCCCACCCCTATGGGAGGGCAGCTCCCGCTCAGCCCAGTTCAAGCTCTTCTCTGTCCTGGCACCCCAATAGTGGAACCAGCTCTCCCTTGAAGCTAGGTCAGGAGAGTACCTGCCCATCTTCCCGAAAACATCTGAAATCCTACCTCTTCAAACAGTATCTTAAATAATCCTCCTCCAAACAGACAAATAATGGCGCATTACAACAGTGATGTGCAGAACGGCATCTCGGAACGCACAACTCGTCGATCCTTGTCACAGATGGGCTATTGCAGCAAATGACAACACCGGGTTCCACTCCTATCAGCTAAAAACAAGAAGAAGTTGCTCCAGTGGGCATGCGATCACCAACACTGGACAATTGAGGAGTGGAAAAACATTTCCTGGAACGTGACAGCGAGTTCAGTTTACTTGCGTGGCCTGGTCAGTCACGCAACCCAACCCAACCCACTGAACCCAATAGAACATCTTTGGGATGAGATGGAACAGACTGTTCACAGCATGAATGTACCACCGTCCAATCTGCAGCAACTGTGTGATACCATCGCGTCAGCATGGACCAACATCCCTGTGGAACGTTTCCGACACCTTGTAGAATGCCCCGAAGAATTCAGGCTGTTCTGGAGGCAAAGGGGGGTCCAACTCGCACACTCTCCATTGTATCATATAAATATTAGGTGTATCACAACCTAGGTGTCAAATGTGTTAGATCAGTTGTACAACCTGAGTGTGTACAGGACCCTAGTCTTGTTTAATGGAACTGACAAGTTCAGACAGACTGCAGAAGCTCCAATGTTAACTCATGCATTCCATGAATTTAGGATGTAAAAAGGAAACTGCAACAAGCATGGAATGTTAGGCCCAAAAGTCCATACCCATAAACTAGGAAAGGAAGTGTTTAGCTTACCCATGGTCAGCTGGATATACGAGAGATGCGGAGCTGGAAAGCAAAAAAAAGCCCATTCATTTTCCTGTTTCGATCTATATTGTAACGTTTACGTGTTACTCTCTGCTTGTGCAATGTTATAATGCCATCTTTCTCCAGAAAATGCATAATTGACCTGAATTCTATTGCACACAATGTATTGTTTAAACATTAGACATTCATTGATAATCAGAAATGGAAATAGCAATGCTTTACTTACCCTTTGATGAATTCAATTGAGCCAGAAAACTGCCGTCTGCAAAAGAAAAATAATATTTCAAGTCATTGTTTTATATATATAGCCCATCTTTTGCAGATTCTTTTTAAATCCCAGCCCCCGTCCCCACAGGAGGCCTTTGCCTTTTGGTAGGCCATCATTGTAAATAAGAATTTGTTCTTAACTGACTTGCCTATTTAAAATAATAATACTGTTGTAGAATGTCTAATTACATTTTACATTTTAGTCATTTAGCAGACGCTCTTATCCAGAGCGACTTACAGTAGTGAATGCATACATTTCATACATTTTTTTTCCTGTGCTGGCCCCCCGTGGGAATAATATGGGATAGGAATTATATTACAGTGCCTTGGTCAATATAATGACATACAGAACAGAAAAAACTATTAATGTCAGTATGTGTAACCCAGTACAACTTACTTGGAGGGTGCTGGTTTCCATCCTTTGATTCAGATAAATTACTCTTGGAGAGAGAAATTACATAGTGACACCTTGAGATCATCATCAGTCTACCCTTATGTATCATCATCATCATATCTGAGTTTAGCTATCGCTGATGATAATTGGACATACCTTGTCAGGTGAGCTTATTTGCACTGTTGTGAGAACTGCGACCATAATCCCCATTGCGACTGTGAGAAACCCGCACCACACATGGAGCAGCAGGTATTTGGAGGTGTGCTGTTGGCTCTTCATCCTCTGAAAAACACACAAGTACCACAAACCACTGAGAGCCGTCCCAATTCACTCCCTTCCACTTCCCATCGGCCCTAATCCTTACCTAATCCTAAATATGCAGATCTGAAGGGTCTAGAATAGATATAAGCAGGCGGGTTGTAGATCTTCCACCATAGGCTACTGTTTGAGTCTGAGCACCTCAACATTAGTCAATAGGCTGCCTTCTGAATAACATTTAGTTTAGATTATACCCCATTGACCATCTAAATGCCATGCTTAAAGAATGTGATCATAAGAAGGAGATTATTTTCATGGGCGATTTCAATGTAAACTGGGAAAACAAAACTTGTAGGAAAAAACTCAAAGAGATCACAGATGATTTCAACCTGGCTCAAATAATACAAGGTCCAACCAGAGTAACACAGTCATCCCAGACTCAAATGCATCTGGTGTTTACTAACAGACCTGATCGAATAATTAAGTCCAGTAACTTACCAACTGGCATATCTGACCACAATGTTACATTGGTGGTTAGAAAGCTCACTAAAAAGAGATTTAAGAACCATATTAACGTGTAACAGTATGATAAAAAAATATCCAGAAAAGTGAGCAGAGTAACTACAATGTAGCTATAAGTAAAATGGACTAGTCTGAACTGTTAAGCAATGAAGACCCAGAGTCTGGATACAGAACATTTCTGTCAGCTATTGACAACGTGGATACCTCTTTTACTAGGAAATTTCAACGTAAGCCAAGACGGAAAACCTCTTTACCATTGCTCAATGAGGACCTCTGGAGGCAGATGAGAGAACGTGATTTTTCATTGAAAAAAGCACCGAAGTCTGGTAAGAATGATGGCAGATGTATATTTGCATCACTGAGAAATAAGGTAATTAAGAATATAAAAAAAGCAGTGTTCTTTCTTAGAGTGATCAATGAAGCAAAAGAAAATGGCAAAGTGATTTGGGAAAATCTCAACAAACTAACAGGGAGAGGAGCTGAAAAGTCCAAAAAACATCCTGAATTAAAAGTTAATGGGATTCTAATTCAAGACTCCAATTTCATATCCACCACCTTTAACAATGTTTTTGTTGACTCTGTCATGGAACTGGCTCAAAAATGTTCACCTATATATGCATGTTCACAGTTCTCATCCCAGAGATAATAATAAACCAATATTCAGAATTCCTGAAATCTCAACATCAGCAGTGGACAGTATTATTAGCTTCTTCAGGAGCTCTAGAACAAAATATGTATTTGGTCTAAGCACTGTATTCCTGAACAGACAAATATTCTCTGATTGCCTCTATTGTACATCTAGTGAATCTGTCCATCAAATATGTGCTCTTCCCCAATGCTTGGAAGTCTGCTGCAGTGATACCTATTTTAAAATATAGTGACCCAACACTGGTGGAAAATTACCAACCTATAAGCATCCTTCCAGTGCTATCAAAAGTAGCTGAAAGATGGGTGGCTGATCATCTAACTGATCACCTCATTCAAGGGGAACTCCATACATCAAATGCAATTTGGATTCAGAACTAACCCTTCCACCGAAACAGACAATTGCTATTTTCTGGAGCGCATTAAATCTAAACTGGACATAGGTGGTGATGCAGGCAAGAATTATCGACAAGACTGTTGTATGTAGTTCTCTAAGAAATCCATTGATTCTTCCCAACGAGCTGTTCTTGTTAATGGGGAGAATCTGAAAGCTGTGTCTAACTTCAAGTATCTTGGTGTCATTTTGGAGTCCAACTTGACATTTAAGAAACATGTGAAGACGGTGGTTAACGGTTAAGTTTGGATAATCCACCTTTAGGTTTAAAATACATTTCCTTCCTCTGGAGGCCGCCAAACTATATTTGCATGCTATGATGTTCTCACATCTGAAATATTGCTACTATTCTGAAACCAATTGAATCACTCTACAAACACTTAAGATTTTTGATAACAAACCAAACAGTTACCACCATTGTCATATCATTTACAAACATAATTTATTTAGTCTGGATAGCTTTAAGCAGTATGTACAGTGGGAAGAAAAAGTATGTGAACCCTATAGAATTACCTGGATTTCTGCGTAAATTGGCCATAAAATTTTATCTGATCTTGATCTAAGTCACAACAATAGACAAACACAGTCTGCTTAAACTAATAACACACAAACAATTATAATGTTCCATCTCTTTATTGATCACACTGTTTAAATATTCACAGTGCAGGTTGGAAAAAGTATGTGAACCTTTGGATTTAATAACAGGTTGACCCTCCTTTGACAGCAATAACCTCAAACAAACGTTTTCTGTAGTTGCGGATCAGACCTGCACAACGATCAGGAGGAATTTTGGACCATTCCTCTTTACAAAACTGTTTCAGTTCCACAATATTCTTGGGATGTCTGGTGTGAACCGCTCCCTTGAGGTCATGCCACAGCATCTCAATTGGGTTGAGGTCAGGACTGACTAGGCCACTCTAGAAGGCGTATTTTCTTCTGTTCAAGCCATTCTGTTGTTGACCTGTCTAATGGGTTGTTGTCCTGTTGCATCACCGAACTTCTGTTGAGCTTCAATTGGTGGACAGATAGCCTTACATTCTCCTGCAAAATGTCTTGATAAACTTGGGAATTCATTTTTCTGTCGATGATAGCAAGCTGTCCAGGCCCTGAGGCAGCAAAGCAGCCCCAAACCATGATGCTCCCTCCACCATGGTTTACAATTGGGATGAGGTTTTGATGTTGGTGTGCTGTGCCTTTTCATTCTCCACACATAGTGTTGTGTTCCTTCCAAACAACACAACTTTAGTTTCATCTGTCCACAGAATATTTTGCCAGTAGCGCTGCGGAACATCCAGGTGCTCTACTGCGAACTTCAGACGTGCCGCAATGTTTATTTTTTGACAGCAGTGGCTTCTTCCATGGTGTCCTCCCATGAACACCATTCTTGTTTAGTGTTTTAGTATAGTAGACTTGTCAGCAACGATGTTAGCATCTTCCAAAGATTTCTGTAAGTCTTTAGTTGACACTCTAGGATTCTTCTTAACCTCATTGAGCATTCTGTGCTGTGCTCTTGCAGTCATCTTTGCAGGACGGCCACTCCTAGGGAGAGTAGCAACAGTGCTGAACTCTCCATTTATAGACAATTTATCTTACTGTGGACTGATGAACATCAAGGCCTTTAGAGATACTTTTGTAACCCTTTTCAGCTTTATGCAAGTCAACAAATCGCAATCTTAGGTCTTCTGAGATCTCTTTTGTTTGAGGCGTGGTTCACATCAGGCAATGCTTCTTGTGAATAGCAAAACTGTTTTTATAGGGCAAGGTAGCTCTAACCAACATCTCCAATCTCGTCTCATTGATTGGACTCCAGGTTAGCTGACTCCTGACTCCAATTAGCTTTTGGAGGTCATTAGCCTAGGGTTCACATACTTTTTCCAACGTACACTGTGAATGTTTAAATTATACATTCAATATAGACAAGAAAAATACAATAATTTGTGTGTTATTAGTTTAAGCACACTGCGTTTGTCTACTGTTGTGACTTAGATGAAGATCAGATCAAATTTTATGTAAAATGTATGCAGAAATCTAGGTAATTCCAAAGGGTTCACACACTTTTTCTTGTAGATGCAAGCCTAGAGCTGCCGCTTTCAAGGAGCTAGAGCTGCCGCTTTCAAGAAGCAGGACCCGGAAGCTTATTAGAAATCCCGCTATACCCTCCGACGAACCATCAAACAGGCAAAGCTTCAATACAGGACTAAGATCAAGTCGTACTACACCAGCTCTGACGCTCGTCGGATGTCGCAGGGCCTGCAAACCATTACAGACTACAAAGGGAAGCACAGCCGTGAGCTGCCCAGTGACACGAGCCTACCAAACGAGCTAAACTACTTCAATGCTCGCTTCGAGGCAAATAACACTGAAACATGCATGAGAGCACCAGCTATACCGGAAGACTGTGTGATCCCGCTCTCCGCAGCCGATGTGAGTAAAACCTTTAGACAGGTCAACATTCACAAGGTCGGAGGGCCAGACGGATTACCAGGACGTGTACTGCGGGCATGCGCTGACCAACTAGCAAGTGTCTTCACTCACATTTTCAACCTCTCTTTGTCCGAGTCTGTAATACCAACATGTTTTAAGCAGACCACCATAGTTCCTGAGCCCAAGAACACTAAGGTAGCCTGCCTAAATTACTACCAACCCGTAGCACTCACATCTGTAGCCATGAAGTGCTTTGAAAGGCTGGTCATGTCTCACATCAACACCATCATCCCAGAAACCCTAGACCCACTCCAATTTGCATACCGCCCCAACAGATCCACAGATGATGCAGTCTCTATTGCACTCCACACTGCCCTTTCCCACCTGGACAAAAGGAACACCTATGTGAGAATGCTATTCATTGACTACAGCTCAGCGATCAACACCATAGTGCCCTCAAAGCTCATCAATAAGCTTAGGACCCTGGGACTAAACACCTCCCTCTGCAACTGGATCCTGGACTTCCTGACGGGCCGCCCCCAGGTGGTAAGGGTAGGTAACAACACATCCACCACGCTGATCCTCAACACAGGGGCCCCTCAGGGGTGCGTGCTCCCCTCCTGTACTCCCTGTTCACTCATAACTGCACGGCCAGGCACGACTCATTCAATTTGCCGATGACACAACAGTGGTAGGCCTGATCACCGACAGCAACGAGACAGCCTATAGGGAGGAGGTCAGAAACCTGGCTGTGTGGTGCCAGGACAACAACCTCTCCCTCAACTTGAACAAGACAAAGGAGATGATTGTAGACTACAGGAAAAAGAGGACCGAGCACGCCCCCATTCTCATCGACGGGGCTGTAGTGGAGCATGTTGAGAGCTTCAAGTTCCTTGGTGTCCACATCACCAACAAACTAATATGGTCCAAGCACACCATGACAGTCGTGAAGCGGGCATGACAAAACCTATTCCCCCTCAGGAGACTGAAAAGATTTGGCAGGGGTCCTCAGATCCTCAAAAGGTTCTACAGTTGCACCATCGAGAGCATCCTGACTGGTTGCATCACTGCCTGGTATGGCAACTACTCGGCCTCCGACCGCAAGGCACTACAGAGGGTAGTGCGAACGGGCCCAGTACATCACTGGGACCAAGCTTCCTGCCATCCAGGACCTCTATACCAGGCGGTGTCAGAGGAAGGCCCTGAAAATTGTCAAAGACTCCAGCCACCCTAGTCATAGAGCGCCAATTCTAGGACCAAGAGGCTTCTAAACAGCTTCTACCCCCAATCCATAAGATTCCTGAACATCTCGTCAAATGGCTACCCAGACTATTCACATTGCCCCCCCCCACCTCTCCACACCATTGCCACTCTCTGTTGTCATCTATGCAGAGTCACTTCAATTAACTCTACCTACATGTACTGTACATACTACCTTAACTAACCAGTGCCCCCACACATGGACTCTGTACCGGCACCCCCCTGTATATGTTGCTATTTTTTACTGCTAAAACGATTTATTTATTTTTTTACTCAAATTTGATTTGATTTGATTTTGAAGATGCACTGATTATTGTACTTTTACATTTTAATTGAAAACATGGCTCAAATCTATCCAAACCTGTACACATGAGTTATCTGTGCTTCCTCATATGTAAGACGACAGTTGATGATAGTGTTGTTGTTGTCTTTAGAGTGATATATTATTGGATGTAATGTATTTGTATTTTGTATTGTTTTAGTGAGTATGTGTATTGTGACTGTGTAATTGTCCTTAGCTGTCCTGGGACTACGGGTGTAAATTAGCTTTTGGCTAACCCCGGCACATTTACAGGGATGTTGCATTATTGTAATATTGATGTTGATTAATGTGCATTGTCCCCTATAAATAAATAAAACAAACAAACTCTGGGATTTCACCTATACAGGTTATTCCTCTGTTGAACTACAATGCTGCCCTATGTGTAGTGTGGTTTGCTACTTGTCTTGGCTCAAACAATAACATCAGTGGCTGTAAATGTGATATCTGAACTCACTACCAGAGAAATACAATAAAATAATTTGTAGTAAACATGCAGAGAGTGGTATGTACTGTGTGACTGTGACAAGACATTACGGCTGTCACGCAGTTTACTCCGATATGTTCAGAAGGACATGAATGCAATAGTCAAGATAATAATAATAATAATTTGGGGGGTGCTTATATTTGTCCTGTTACACACTTGTACAAGATACAAGTAATTGTGAAGGTATGCATAGTGAGTGAGAGAACGTTCTGGCAATGATCAATTTGACTGCATTACCTGTCATATGGTATAGGACATGAGACTGGGTCCATCCTATTACAGTCTCATTATTGAAAATACCACTAAATATTCATACAACAGCCACCATTTTTGGACCAAATAGAACTGTAGAGCCATTAGACTATTACTGTGTGATGATAAATCGGACATTACTGTTATCACCAAGTGATTTTACATTGTGTCACATTTTCCTCATCGAAACATCCTATAATTAAGTCTAAGATGAGGTATTTCACATTATGAAAAAGTATTGCAAATACAATGGTCCACTGTCCACAATTCGGTGTTGCTACAATATACATATACATCATAAATAAATGAGTAGCTTGATATGAGAAAAATGAAACACAATGTCCAGGATCTCAACTCACCTAGCGTATCTTGTAGTGTCCTTGTACAAACAAATCTGTCTGCTGCCTACCATGCTGCATTTCAGAGACATGTTCATTAGACAGGGTTTCCCCTCTTTCACTTGAGTTGAGGCTCTATGCGATGGAGTTTTTTTCTTCACTGTGAGTTGTGGTTGGAAAGAAAGGAGGGAGTGAAAGCAAAGCATCATGGACTAAACAACCACCTCAAAATCTAGGGTGACTTTGGTCACATTGAATTAGCAACTGATGATGTCATATTCTTCTATGAAAATGTAATTTAGCCTGGTCCAAGATCTGTTTTTGCTTATGCCTACTCCATTGTCAAGCCAGACATGACAATTCCATAAGGAGGTGGCAAAAGAGCAGAAACAGATTGTCATCCCGGGCTATTATTTATTTGATTTCCCCTCTGTGTTTATAACATGTTTTTTTGTTATGACAACAAAAAATTAATTTAAATAATCAATAAACCCAGGTATTTTATCCATTAATTTCTGAAATACTGTAGATAAAGTACAGTTGTAAAGTAACTTTTTGACAGCACCCCTTTTGATATGAACGAAACCTTTCATCCATATTGGCCCATTGTAGAAGTGTTCAGAAAGTGACTTCTTAGACCTGAATGCCAAAACATATTTTTTATACCCCACCATAATATGAGACATCCATGTCTTCATCACTGGAAACGACAAATGGTTGAGATTAATATCATTTAAAAGCTTACAGGGGTGTCAAACTATTCAATAATTTATTGTAATTTTGGGGGGGAATAACATTTGTCATTTTATAACCGTGTATGTCAATTATCTAAAAACGTGTCAACTCCGATTTTTAGCATATTCAGATGTTGTAGTTTAGACCCTATTTTAATTAATCTGAGGTGTTTGTGCTGTGCCCACCATCGGCTGAGACACCACATGCTCTTGAATACAGGGTGAGTGACATGTTTTGGCTGATCAATTTACTAAAATGGGAATAAAATTGAAATTTTTGCTTTCAAATGGTACCAAAAAGATGGTCGAAAGTCCACACACCAGAGAATGTTGACTTCAAATTAAAATCAAATCAAATGTTATTTGTCACATATGCCGAATACGACATGTACAGGGGGTACCGGTACAGAGTCAATGTGCGGGGGCACCGGTTAGTCGAGGTAATTGAGGTAATATGTACATGTAGGTAGAGTTATTAAAGTGACTATGCATAGATAATAACAGAGAGTATCAGCAGCGTAAAGGGGGGATGGGGGGGCAATGCAAATGGTCTGGGTAGCCATTTGATTAGATGTTCAGGAGTCTTATGGCATGGGGATAGAAGCTGTTTAGAAACCTCTTGGACCTAGACTTGGCGCTCCGGTACCACTTACCCTGCGGTAGCAGAGAGAACAGTCTATAACTAGGGTTGCTGGAGTCTTATTTTTTATTTAAAAATGTAACCCCTTATTCTCCCCAATTTCGTGGTATCCAATTGGTAGTTACAGTCTTGTCTCATCGCTGCAACTCCCGTACGGACTCGGGAGAGGCGAAGGTCGAGAGCCATGCGTCCTCCGAAACACAACCCAACCAAGCAGCACTGCTTCTTGACACAATGCCCACTTAGCCCGGAAGCCAGCTGCACCAATGTGTCGGAGGAAACACCGTACATCTGGCGACCGTGTCAGCGTGCACTGCGCCCGGCCTGCCACAGGAGTCGCTAGTGCGTGGTGAGACAAGAACATCCCTGCCGTCCAAACCCTCCCCTAACCCGGACGATGCTAGGCCAATTGTGTGCCGCCCCATGGGTCTCCCGGTCGCGGACGGCTGCGACAAAGCCTGGACTCTCTAGTGGCACAGCTTAGACCACTGCGCCACTCGGGAGGCCCAGGTTTCTGGAGTCTTTGACAATTTTTAGGGCCTTCCTCTGACACTGCCTGGTATAGAGGTCCTGGATGGCAGGAAGCTTGGCCCCAGTGATGTACTGGGCCATACGCACTACCCTCGGTAGTGTCTTGTGGTCGGAGGCCGAGCAGTTGCCATACCAGGCAGTGATGCAACCAGTCAGGATGCTCTCGATGAATGCAGCTGTAGAACCTTTTGAGGATCTAAGGACCCATGCCAAATCTTTTCAGTTTCCTGAGGAGGAATAGGTTTTGTCATGCCCTCTTCACAACTGTATTGGTGTGCTTGGACCATGTTAGTTTGTTGGTGATGTGGACGCCAAGGAACTTGAAGCTCTCAACCTGCTCCACTACAGCCCCGTCGATGAGAATGGGGGCGTGCTCGGTCCTCCTTTTCTTGTAGTCCACAATCATCTCCTTTGTCTTGAATGGGAATATCTGTTTTTTTAAATGATACTGTTAATCTTCCATAGGAAACCTATTGAAATCATAGAAATATAGATAATAGAATAGATATTTAAGTTTACATTCAACAGTGGGTGGACCAGTGACCATCTTTGTGGTAGTAATTAGAAGTAAAATGTAAATTCAATTAAAATGTCAATGGTGTACCAGCTAAATTGCAGTGGTCTGAAGGGATATGTCCATTCTATTAATTATATTTGTATGATTGAAATGACACTCCCCCTGTATTCAGAGCATGTTGTGTCTCAACTGATGGCGGGCACAACACAAGACAATCTAGAAAAAAGAAACGCACACCTATAAAGGCGAGGTGCTGGCTAGCGGAGCAGAACACTAGAGAATAAAGGAAAGCCGCACACTCTAAGAGCTCAGATGCAAAAATTTTAATAACCAACGTTTCGACAGCTGTCGAAACGTTGGTTATTAAAATTTTTGCATCTGAGCTCTTAGAGTGTGCGGCTTTCCTTTATTCTCTAGGGCACAACACAAGAACCTCAAACGTTTGAGTTTGAATGCATAAGCTGAGACCCTATTTTATATCATCTATATTTTCCGGTGATGAAGACATGGATGTCTCATAGTATGGTATGCAAAACGGGTCAACTGAGCACCTTTATCTCCTGAATGTTTTGGCATTCAGGTCCAAAAAGTCTCTTTCTGACCATGGACAAACATGTATGAAAAGTTTTGTTTAAATCAAAAGGGATGCTGTGAAAAAGTGATTGAATTCAAATGGATTTACCCTAAGAAAAATACTTTGAAGCACTACTTAAAACCTTTTACTGCAGTGGGCTAAATCAGGGTTACACAGAGTGTTCTTGGTAGTCTTAAACAAATCTACTTTGAAACCAAAGTATTCACCTCACACACATGGTTATGGACTATAAAAAAGAAGACACCTGTACCATGTCAGATATAGTTTAAATGTATTCAATTTTGAGTTTGCATCCCAATATTACACGTTATATACATCACAGAAGACTGAAAAATAACAAAACCGTTTGACATAGAAACAACGGATATTCAGCATTTAAATTTTTTTTTGTTTTTACAACTTTTACTTTTACTCCACTTACATTCCTAAAGAAAATATGTACTTTTTACTCCCAATACATTTTCCCTGACACCCAAAAGTACTTGTTACATTTTGGATGCGGAGCAGGAAAGCGATGTAGCGATTACAGAGCGATTACAGAGCGATATCAGTGACAACAGAAACTGTATTCGAATTCAATACTTTTTTATTTGCATTAAGATATCATTGAATTAATTGAACTTGTATTTCATGATTTGAAAATTATTTAAATGAATATTGCATTCAGTTTTAAAATTCTATTACAATTGAATTTAATATTCTAATTCAATATTTATATATTCTGTTTCAATGTGGTGGATATTGCATTCATTGTCTGCATATCAAGTTTACAAACTATAATTTCAAATTTACCATAGTTTCACATATTCAACATCTCAGATGCATTTAGATTCCGTTTTTAAATTCAGTTCACTTTCACATTTACTTGAGTCATTTTCTATTAAGATATCTTTACTTTTACTCAAGTATGACCGTACGGGCAAAGAGAAGGTGACAGAACCACTATCATCCCTGTAGCGAGGAACTATAGGCTAGTAAGGCTAAAGATGAGTTAGGCACAACATTGACAGATGTGGGTGTCATGTGTTTTCCCATACATATTTATAGGTCAGTGTCAGCGGGTTCGACAGGCTCAAAAACATGACAGGGAGTTTTCTTCATGGTTTCATACACCAGCTGGCAGCCACAGTGACTCAATCTGACTTTACATACATAGGGTATGGGAATACCCATAGGGTATGCGAATAGCCATAGGGTATGGGAATAGCCATAGGGTATGGAAATAGCCATAGGGTATGGGAATAGCCATAAGGTATGGGAATAGCCATAAGGTATGGGAATAGCCATAGGGTATGGAAATAGCCATAGGGTATGGGAATAGCCATAGGGTATGGGAATAGCCATAGGGTATGGAAATAGCCATAGGGTATGGAAATAGCCATAGGGTATGGAAATAGCCATAGGGTATGGAAATAGCCATAGGGTATGGGAATAGCCATAAGGTATGGGAATAGCCATAGGGTATGGGAATAGCCATAGGGTATGGGAATAGCCATAGGGTATGGAAATAACCATAGGGTATGGAAATAACCATAGGGTATGGAAATGCAGATGCGTGAAGTTGAACACTGTTGATTTCATAAACAGGACTGAAAGTAACTTTTAGAAAGTGGAGATAGAGCGAAAGAGAGAGCGAAAGAGAGAGAGTGAAACAGAAAAAGAGAGAGGGAGAGAGAGTGTTTGCTGGTAGATTTCTATGTAACTTTCCCGTTCTTGGTTTCATGCTCCATAGCACATCCTCAATCAACCCGCCTGTGCTTTCCTTGACACACACACAGATGGTTTAGGTGCTTACCCAATGCAGGCACAATTCTCAGACAAGGCCTTCAATCATGTTTGCCTCTTCGTTTTCCCCATCTTCCTGAAATGCAGAAGTGCAGGCACTGCTGTTGTTGAAAGCAGAAACCTTCTGGCATCCATCTAATTATGTTCTGTTCAGTTTCTGTTCAGTTTTAGATAATTGATCAGTTTCTGTTCAGTTTTAGATGATTGATCAGTTTCTGTTCAGTTTTAGATAATTGATCAGTTTCTGTTCAGTTTTAGATAATTTATCAGTTTCTGTTCAGTTTTAGATAATTGATCAGTTTCTGTTCAGTTTTAGATGATTGATCAGTTTCTGTTCAGTTTTAGATAATTGATCAGTTTCTGTTCAGTTTTAGATAATTGATCAGTTTCTGTTCAGTTTTAGATGATTGATCAGTTTCTGTTCAGTTTTAGATAATTGATCAGTTTCTGTTCAGTTTTAGATAATTGATCAGTTTCTGTTCAGTTTTAGATAATTGATCAGTTTCTGTTCAGTTTTAGATGATTGATCAGTTTCTGTTCAGTTTTAGATAATTGATCAGTTTCTGTTCAGTTTTAGATAATTGATCAGTTTCTGTTCAGTTTTAGATGATTTATCAGTTTCTGTTCAGTTTTAGATGATTTATCAGTTTCTGTTCAGTTTTAGATAATTGATTTCAATCTGTGCAGCATCGAAGATGTGTTTGGCTCAATATTGGTATTTACCAGCGGTCACGATTCCTGGTCAGGGAGAGCTAAAGGGTGTACATGTTTTTGTTTCTGCCCAGCACTAACACACCTGATTAGTGTTTTACTAGTGAACTGCTCATCAACAATCAGGTGTGTTCGAGGTGGGCTGGAAGAACCATCGTTTGACAGTAATGAATTATTATGCAGGGAAGAGTTTGACTGCCTATTTTTGGGCTTAACAAGATATTCTTTCATATACTGTAAATGGCATTGATATTTGAGAAATGATCCAGAAATGAAAAGAGGAACACACTGGGAATAGAATCTCGGCCGTACCGTGACTATATTAACTTATTGAAACAAGTCCTGCTGAGATTGAAACAAGTCGTTTTGAGATTGAAACAAGTCGTGCTGAGATTGAAACAAGTCCTGCTGAGATTGAGGCTGTCCTATTATGGACATCGTACAGGTGAGAGAAAGGTAAGAATCTAAAGTCATCCTGACGGAGATGGGAAGGAAATTCTCACCCTGACCTCTGTACCTTCTGCCAGTCAACAAGTTGTTTCATGCCAAAGTGTATCTGGGAAGTCAAGTGTCTTCATGTTGGTGCGTCACAAACCTTTGAAAGTGCGTAAATCAGAGAGATAAATGGAGAGGGGGAGGGAGATAGACAAGGATTTCATCATGGTTTCGGGATATAGTCATATTAGCCCCGGGCATAGCCGAAACACAGAGGTACTTGAATGGTGACATTGTTAGCTACATGTTGACTTTGTCTAACTCAGCCATTGATTGTCTCCTGGCACTGGTAGCAACCACTGGTAATGTCAATCATTTCTAACCAGGGCCCTTATTCATAAAGCTTCTCAGAGTAGAAGTGCTGATAGGATCATGGTTCCCTATTTGTGTAATATTATTAATTGTCTGAAAGGTGAAACTGATCCCAGATCAGCACTCCTGCTCTGCTTTATGAATACGGGTCCAGAGCTACAGTATAGGATTCAAAATGTTACAGAAGCATAAGGACACCACTGTTGTTTGGCCTTTCCTTGAGGCTACAGGTAAAAAACCCACATAACCTGATAATGTCAAGTACTGGACATTGTGCTTTGTCACTGATGCCAGTGCAGATGAAAGTCGAGCTATTTTACATCAATCAATGGCTTTGACAAAGTTTTTAGAAACTATTAACTCAAAGAATTCTCAATTTCCTCTTGTATTTTTTATTTTTATATAACTAGGCAAGTCAGTTAAGAACAAATTCTTATTTACAATGATGGCCTAGGAACAGTGGGTTAACTGCCTTGTTCAGGGGCAGAACGACAGATTTTTACCTTGTCAGCTCGAGGATTCAATCTAGCAACTTTTTGGTTACTGGCCCAACGCTCTAAACACTAGGCTACCTGCCGCCTGTATAGGAAAAAGTTTATTGTCAATGTAGTGTATACTGTAGGTGTTTTTATAGGACCAGACATGGGAGTCTGTTATTGTATTAAAGCCATAGAAATTACAAGTACAACATATCCAATGCATCCCAAAGGACCCCATCATATATCCCTATTTTCTTGATTTTGACCTGCAGGTCAAAGAAATAACCTTACAAGAAATAACAGGACAGGTGAAAGCACATTTCAACGTTTCAGCTTTCAGTCACCCTGTGTATTATTACATTAGAGCAAATGAAGAAGAGAACTGTTGATGACCACTAGTTGTGAACGACTGTGTGCTCTGAGCTTCTGCTCTGTCAGCAGCATCATGGGAATTTCCCCTGCACTGTCAGTGTAACTACGTGGGTGGCTCTTCCCCCGTAAACTAGCCCTGGATATTTTTCGAAATATTTCAATGGTATTTAGATGGAGGTCAGAGGAGGCTTCTGAGGGGAGGACAGCTCATAATATTGTCTGGAATGGAGTCAACGGAATGGTATCAACCACATGGAAACCATGGAAACCAAGTGTTTGATACCACTCTATTCACTCCATTCCAGACATTATTATGAGCCATCCTCCACTCAGCAGCCTCCATTGATGGAGGTAGGTGAAGAGTGGAACAATGCAGTTCAGTGAACCATGACTGAACCATGACAGTTAAGTCATCCCTCACAAAAAGAGAAATGCGTGAAAGTGAAATATTTGCCCGGAAATAGGCCCTTTTAGAAAGCTTGATAACTGTGTGCCTTGTCACTACAAGTTTAAATGAGCGATGTAAAATGCTTAGAAGTCTAAGCACTAGTGCTATTCTAAACATTCTGAGACTTTGGAACAGACTTTGAATAGCTGTTCTTTTTTCTGTTTATTTGTTTTACTATTACACATGGGAAATGAGAGGAGAGTTCTTCATTTGAATTAGGTCCACGTTTCGGAGTTAGATCAAAGTTAGAGTGGGCAATACGCTAATATTAAACTATCAAAAGGAAACCTATTTTGATGCATAGCATGATCTTGATTGAAGATTCCAACAAATATCAGGTAGCCTGTAATAGATTGTGGAGATGGATATGAGCAAATGTAATTTTAATAACCACAAAACGGAAGTAGTGATAAAAAGTGCATAAAAATAAAAGTAAATGAATCATTTAGATTCTTACCTCAGTGCTACGCCTTATTCTCCAATTTACAAAGCTCTGAAAGAAACACATACACACACACATATATATATACACACTACCGTTCAAAAGTTTGGGGTCACTTAGAAATGTCCTTGTTTTTGAAAGAAAAGCAACTTCTGTGTCCATTAAAATAACATCAAATTGATCAGAAATACAGTGTAGACATTGTTAATGTTGTAAATGACTATTGTAGCTGTTAAGTGCTGATGTTTAATGGAATATCTACATAGGCGTAGAGGCCCATTATCAACAATCATTACTTCTATGTTCCAATGGCACGTTGTGTTAGCTAATCCAAGTTTATCATTTTAAAAGGCTAATGGATCATTAGAAAAATCTTTAGTAATTATGTTAGCACAGCAGAAAACTGTTGTTCTGATTAAAGAAGCAATAAAAAAATGGCCTTCTTTAGACTAGTTGAGTATCTGGAGCATCAGCATTTGTGGGTTCGATTACAGGCTCAAAATGGCCAGAAACAAAGAACATTCTTCTGAATCTTGTCAGTATATTCTTGTTCTGAGAAATGAAGGTAATTCCATGTGAGAAATTGCCAAAAAACGGAAGATCTCGTACAACGCTGTGCACTACTCCCTTCACAGAACAGCACAAACTGGCCCTAACCAGAATAGAAAGAGGAGTGGGAGGCCCCTGTGCACCACTGAGCAAGAGGACAAGTACATTAGAGTGTCTAGTTTGAGAAACAGATGCCTCACAAGTCCTCAACTGGCAGCTTCATTAAATAGTACCCCGCAAAACACCAGTCTCAACGTCAACAGTGAAGAGGCGACTCCGGGATGCTGCCCTTCTAGTCAGAGTTGCAAAGAAAAAGCCATATCTCAGACTGGTCAATAACAAGAAAAGATTAAGATGGGCAAAAGAACACAGACACTGGACAGAGTAACTCTGCCTCGAAGGCCAGCATCCCGGAGTCTGTAATCGAACCCACAAATGCTGATGCTCCAGATACTCAACTAGTCTAAAGGCCAGTTTTCTTTCTTCTTTAAATCAGCACAACAGTTTTCAGCTGTGCTAACATAATTGCAAAAGGGTTTTCTAATGATCAATTAGCCTTTTAAAATGATAATCTCGGATTAGCTAACACAATGTGCCATTGGAACACAGGAGTGATGGTTTGCTGATAATGGGCCTCTGTAGATATTCCATAGAAAAATCTGCTGTTTCCAGCTACAATAGTCATTTACAACATTAACAATGTCTACACTGTATTTCTGATCAATTTGATGTTATTTTAATGGACAAAAAATGTTTTTCTTTCAAAAACAAGGACATTTCTAAGTAGAACTAGAGAACAAATGGACTTGGACCACCAGAGAAACAAAATATTTTCACTGGTGGTCCAAGTCCATTTGTTCTATAGTGAGGTTAGATTATGTACCAAAACCACAAACCTTTCTCTTGAGGGAGATGGACAAATCTGCCCATATTTTTACAAGCTGTTTGGGTCTGAAACACCTTCACCACATTATTATCCAATAAGGCACTGTCACGAGCTGGTAAAAAGAAAATACACGATTTTCATTGAGGACCACTTACAGTGCAAACATGCAAATATTGTTTGCATCTCTAAGCACATTAACCCTTTGGGCAGCTATAACATGTCCTTGTTATACAATTTAAAACACATAATATGTAATATGTACATTGTATACATGTAATATTTAACTAAACAGCAATGTGATGTATTAATAACAGTATGTATCTCAATTCTTAGATTTTCTCAGCTTTGCTTCAATTTCTGGTATTCCATCACAGTATGTAATCATTGATGACTCCCGGGCTGACCGTAAAGCATGAATCTGTTGAGGGTGTCGTGTGTCTCTAGTGGGTCCAAGTGACGCTCTATCTCCTGCAGCAGAATACACTTGGTACAGTTCAGCCACTCTCCACTCCACACTAGAGTTTGCAGCTCAGGCCTGCCTGTGTCAAACCAACAGGGAATTAATTACTCAATGGGCTAACATAGTTTTGCTCAAGTTTTGTTCACACATACAGTGAGCTCCAAAAGTATTGGGACAGTGACACTTTTTTGTTGTTGTTTTGGCTCTGTATAAAGTGCAGACTGTCAGCTTTAATTTGAGGGTATTTTGATCCATTTCGGGTGAACCGTTTAGAAAGTACAACACATTTTGTACATAGTCCACCCATTTTGGGTGACCAAAAGTATTGGGACAAATTCACTTATCTGTAAAAAGTTAAATATTTGGTCCCACATTCATAGCACGCAATGACTATATCAAGCCTGTGACGCTACAAATTTGTTGTATGCATTTGCTGTTTGTGTTGGATGTGTTTCAGATTATTTTGTGCCAAATTGAAGTGAATGTTAAATAATGTAGTGTCATTTTGGAGTCACTTTTATTTTAAATAAGAATAGAATATGTTGCCAAACATTTCTGCATTAATGTGAATGCTACCATGATTATGGATAATGAGTGAGAAAGTTAGAGGCTTAACTATCATACCCCCCCCCCAAAAAAAAACGCTAACCTCCCCTGTTATTGTAATGGTGAACAGTTAGCATGTCTTGGGGGTATGATATTTGTGTGTCTCTAACTTTGGGACCAAATACAAAACCTTTGGACTACTTTATTTACACATAAGTGAATTTGTCCCAATACCCTTGGTCCCCTAAAATGGGGGAACTATGTACAAAAAGTGCTGTAATTTCTAAACGGTTCACCCGATGTGGATCAAAATATCCTCAAATTAAAGCTGACAGTCTGCACTCACTTTAACTTCATAGTCAGTGTATCATTTCAAATCCAAAGGGCTGGAGTACAGAGCCAAAACAACAACAAATGTGTCACTGTCCCAATACTTTTTCAATGGGTCAATATACTCACTGGCCCATTGAAAGACTGAGTTAAGAGAACAAAACTCTAAAAGTTGCACCTAAGTTAGTGGGAGTGGTTGTAAGTTACCTTCTAATGTCAAATCATCTTTGCCAGACTGAATAGTATATGTCCAGTTTTTCATAATGCAATGAACACCCCTAAAATGGGAGAAAAAAAAGCATTATCACACAGACAGCATCTACTGTAATTTGGTAAACAACATTGACATTCTCCTATACTTTGAAAATGTTAGTCAGGGTAGAATAGGCCACAAGCATTGCAACGCCATATAGGGTGTAATTAAGCCTGTTGAACTGTGTATGACTGGGTCAAATTTGGGTCAGAAACAGGCCAAGGATGTGTTCCAAATAATCTCTCTCTTCTTCCGTTTCTCAATACTGTTATAAGAAACTCCCTCTAGCCCATGCATATCCAAATCCAGTGTTTTTACATTTCTGTGGAGAAGTGAACAAGTGCACACTTCAGGAAGGAGAGATTATTGGGACATACCCCGAGTGGGCTTCTCTGCCAGTATGATTGTGTCAGCTATCCCTGGTCTCTTACACACGCATGGCTCCGGTCAACAGTAGTGTATTTTCAGAGGTCTCATTCAGGTGAAACACAGTGCTGTCCATCTGTCTGAACATCTGCACATCCGACTCCTTCACACCAGCCGCTGCAATGAAGTACCATTTGCCAAGATACTGAGAGAGAGAGAGAGAGAGAGAGAGAGAGAGAGAGAGAGACAGACAGAGAGAGAGAGAGACAGAGAGAGAGAGAGAGAGACAGAGAGAGAGACAGAGGGACAGACACAGAGAGAGAGAGAGAGAGACACACAGAGAGAGAGAGAGAGAGACAGAGAGAGAAAGAGAGAGAGAGAGAGAGAGAGAGAGAGAGAGATTTGTGAAAGGATGAAAAGAGTGGGGAGAATTAAATGAAAGAAAATATTTCTTTTAAAACATTACTGACAAAAAAAACAACCACCACTGTTAGAAAACAGTGGGTGGGGAAAGCGTAAGATGACAAGTGAAAGGCCAATGCGAAATAAGTCAAAAACGACATCTGAAACTGAAACTGTGAAACCATTTGTTGAGGTACTGTCCATATCCAGCCATTACGGAAAAACCACATGAATGTCGATTTTCTGTAAGGTACAACCATATACTGTATGCTGTAGGACTCTAATTACACCATTCTGTCAAATCATATCACATATGGTGGGAAGTCTGTACAGCAAACTGCATTGTGTATGTTGTTTGTGGGGCTCACTTGTAAAAGTGTCTCCCTGTATGTTTTAACTCAAAGTTGACTCCTTTAATGTGTGTGTGTAACCCAATGTTGACTCCCTGTACAAATACAGTTGAAATAAAATAAATTAAATGGTTCATTATGGGTCACACATATGTTTGGTAAATATATTAAAAGACCAAAATGCAATAATAATTTGAGAATCATCATGAAGGGCTCATGATGTTTTGATATATCATCGCTTGTGCATAATAACCTAATTGACAGGTCATAATAGTGGTAAAAACACAGATATTACATCTGCATATCTCTCTTACCTGCTGGGTATTGAGACTGCTTGTAGATAGGAGGACTGGTTGGGAGCAGGGGGTGAAGAGCTGACCCAACCACCCATTCACAAAGAGCAAGAACGAATACACTTCCTTGGCCTCTAACATACCTGAACCACCTCAATCAACTTGTGGCCTAAAAGAAACCTGGCAATTGATCTCTCTTTCTGGGCTTGATATTTCTGTGTCCGGATTGAGCTTCAAACATTTTAGGATTGTGGTAATCATTAACCACTTGTTTGTTAGCACAACTTTCCACCATCCCACATAGTCCAAAGGCCCACATACCAAAAGGTGTTGTTCCATGGTCCATGAAGCGGGACCGAAAAATGTCAACTTGATTGCCTATACGTCCTTTTGTGTGGGTGGCCTTTAAAGTAAGAAGTGTTTGAGCGTTTACCCAATTTTAGGAAATAGGCCTGCTTCTACACCCCCTATTCTCCTCAACATCCATCAGCCCCCATGTTGGTGGATGGGTTTCAATATGACTGACATTTCTGCAGTCTACACTGGTAATGCACATCCCACAGGTTTTTGAGGTTATCTTGTTTTGTAAGACGGTATCACAGCGCTAGAGTATCTACCAAGCGGTGTCAAAGTAATGAATTATCCCTGTGGTATGTAGGGCAAGGAGTGTTCCTGACTATGTGAGCCTGAGCAGGGAAAACTCCTGGCACACTACCATACACATACTCAACTTTTTGAGTGTTTCATACAGTAGGTAGACCTGAATAGGATGTCGTTGTTTTGTGATTTGTGAACATCTATATAGTGCATGTTCATTTGACTCGTGTCTGGAAGATAACGTTTTGATGAGGAGAACAAAGAGAACATTGCTTTCACTTGCTGCAGTCGGATCAACGTTTCAGGGGTTGTTTGTCTCTTAATGGAACACGCCTGACATTATATCATTCTCTCTCTCTCTATGTGATGCTGAAAAGCACATCTGATCATTAGATGATTTTTATAATGTGACTACCCACTGGGCACAAACTGGTTGAGTCAACGTTGTTTCAGCTTAATTTGTCAATGCATCGTGACGTGGAATCTGTGTGGAAAATTACATTGGACGTGAAAAAAATGATCAACGTCAACGGGTTGTTTTGAGGGTGAAATTTCAACCCCCGGCCGGATGATGTTATCGTGTTGAGGTGAATGTCACTTTGGTTGACTTTAATGAAGCAATAAGTAACATAACACAGGAGGCTGTCTTCACTGGACTTGTTACGACGGATGCACGCGGACCGTCATGAATATACTTGTGCCGTGTGCTATAATAAAATAGTTCCAATACAACACATCACCCTTTCCTTCTTCTTTTAAGACATGCGCTTCTAAAATGTCAAAACATCACACACTATGTATAGTTCATCACTCTGTAATAAACCTGTCTCAACATATCAATTCATAAAACAAACTTTTCTGTCTTTAAAGTTCAACAACTCATGAAACATCAACTCATTTTCTGTCTTTAACACTCGTTGAAACAGTCGTTGTTTCTTCAACACTAACTATATTCTACTCTAAGGTGAGCTGGGTGGACTGCCAGTCTTCTTCATAGCTGCAGTGGGGTTCTTCTGTCGCATAAGGCAGGCTGTGTGTTAATTACTGCACACGCTCTCCGTATCTGGCTGGTGGTTTGACAACTGTACCACGAGAAGTCCTGTGTACCGGAGTCTGTGGTTCTGGGACAGGAGGTGGGTCGGCATCTGGAACAGGTAAGTGCAACTCCGTGTCACACTCTGGGTGTTCCTCTCCACCCTTTTGACAAGTCTCTGAAGCACTGTGGAAGGGTTTCAGGTGGTGTGGATTCCTGCGCAGCACTCCTGTATCTGTCTGGACCAAGTATGACCTGAGTGTGTCACATCGTTGAAGCACTGAAGCCGTCTTTGTCCAGCCTTGTTCGTCGCCCAGCTTCACGGTGACGTTCACTCCGTGCTGGAGTTCTGGAAGTTTTTTTTTTTTATACCTGTTATACTTTGGCTGCAAACTTAAGCCATCCTGTTGTCACATAGTGTTTCACAATCTGCAGCTCTGCATCTTGTTGTGTCTGCTTCTTGACGACATCAAGCTTGGTGGGTGAGATAAGCCGCGGTGTATGAACTGCATCCTCATAGGCCTCGATTTCACTGGTCTGCTCTGCGATATCTCCTGTAACAGCTGCCTGGGGATGTCTGGAAAGGGTGTATGTCATAACAAGCCGTTTCCCCGGCACAGACTTGGCTGTAGGGTTATAACGCATCATGCGCATCAACAGTCTCTGACACCTCAAAGGCACTAAGTCAAGGTCTTTACAGTTTATTACAAGGTTTGTGATCACTCTGCAGTGTGAATGTATCTAGGCCATACAGATATCTGGTAAACTTCTCATATGCCCAGACTGCTGCGAGACACTCCTTTTCTATCTGTGCATGGCGCTTCTCTGCATCTGTGAGAGTCCTGGAGCAATAAGCTACTGGCTTTAACTGTCCACCTTGTTTCTGTTGTAGGACCCGCCTAACCCATAACTACTGACTATCGTAGGCTTTGTCATATCATAGTCAGGATCGAGGGAAAGATGAACGGAGCAAAGTACAGAGAGATCCTTGATGAAAACCTGCTCCAGAGTGCTCAGGACCTCAGACTGGGGTGAAGGTTCACCTTCCAGCAGGACAATGACCCTAAACACACAGCCAAGACAACGCAGGAGTGGCTTCGGGACAAGTCTCTGAATGTCCTTGAGTGGCCCAGTCAGAGCCCTGACTTGAACCCGATCAAACATCTCTGGAGAGACCTGAAAATAGCTGTGCAGCGATACTCCCCATCCAACCTGACAGAGCTTGAGAGGATCTGCAGAGAATGGGAGAAACTCCCCAAATACAGGTGTGACAAGCTTGTAGCGTCATACCTAGAAGACTCAAGGCTGTAATCACTACCAAAGTGCTTCAACAAAGGGTCTGAATACTTAAATGTGATATTTAATTTTTTTATTTTTATGTTTTAATAAATTTGCTAAAACTTCTAAAAATTTGTTTTTGCTTTGTCATTATGGGGTATTGTGTGTAGATTGGCTTTTTTCGTCATCAATTTAATCACTTTTAGAATAAGGCTGTAAGGTAACAAAATGTGGAAAAGTCAAGGGGTCTGAATACTTTCCGAATGCACTGTATGTTAGAGTCACGTCTCCAAATAAAAGTTCAAGAATGGGATTAAGCCAGTGGCTCAAATGGAACTATCCAATCAGTAGATCCATCTCCTTTATATGTTGATATTTGGTTGCAATGTCAACCAAACACAATTCAATACTGCTTTTGTAATACAGTAAATATCTTACAAACTAAGGTAACATTCAACCTTAAAATGAGTAACATCCATGGCCACATTGAGGTTACTGTAACTATACATGTCTTCTTATGTGGGTTCATCATATAGGCGTTCATGTTCAAGATAGCATTGCATAAAATAGCATTCACAATTTCTGTAGTAATCAGCGTAACATCTCGAACGGAATTCATCACTTGCCCCATGTCTTTTTAATGTAATCTAAACTGCAATCCAGGTCGTTTGGTTCTGCTATTAGACGAAGCACAGTGATAACACAATCTGTTGTATAAATAAACAACATTTCTGACATCGTCTTCCCATTTGAACTTTGCTGTGCTTTTAAAACCTGTTAGATGGTTAGGGGTCCTGCATGGTTCTGGTACCGACCGATATTTTCGCTTAGAAATCGTCCTGTGGTTACCGTAGATAGAATTGGCTTGCATTGAGCGACAGCCCTGGTTCCCACGAACACAGTAGTATTTCTGAGCCGGTGTGACGTAGGATGTGATATCTGAAACCACCTACCATTTCATTCGCTTTTCGGGCTGTCCACCAACTCCTGATCACGGTAGCACATTCAGAGATCGATTTATAGCCATTCATGTAAAATAATTCATATATTTTGAACATAAAAACAACACTTTTCTGTCATAGATCATATGTTATGAAAGGCAAGTTCCTAACGAGTTCAGGAAGTCAAGGTAAAGCTCTGTGAGACGTTCACAGTGGTGGGGGCAGACGTTTTGATCAAGAGAGACCTTTAGAAAACATGCACATTTTCTCTAACACTAAATATACAAATATGTATGTTACAGTTATAAGGAAGGTGAAATCTTAGTCATTTTATAATTTGATTATGCTATATTTAGCATATAAGTAATTTCAAGCCTTATTCATGTTGAGTAGGAAATACGTCATAACATATTTTATTTGGATCATATTTGTACTGTGTACTTGAGCATGTGTCCTCAAAAGTGACTATACCTCAGCTATTTTTTTTTTTTTAATTACCTGAAAGGTGAGATTTTAACCTTTTTTTGATTATGCAGCATTACTAGTTATTGTTTATGGCCCACTCATGATAAATAATTACTTTTGGGGATTAAGTAGATTACATTTTTGAAAGCACAGTGATAGACATGTGGGTGACAACTAAACCAAAAATCTGACATTGTTTTCCCATGGGAATTTGGTTGTGCTCTGCGATGGTTGAAAGCATAGTGATAACACATTGGAAATTCAACTAACTTTTGGCTGTCTTTTTGAATGGGTGAATAGGTTGTAATCTCATTGATCAACAAGTATCCACGTTGAAATGATGTGGTGTGCCCAGTGGGTAGGCTAAATGCTTAAATAATGATGTCCATATCATTCTCCACATACAACACCCGTTCTGCCGGTCACATTCTGTTAAAGGTCCCCAAAGCACACACATCCCTGGGTCTCGTCTTTTCAGTTCGCTGCAGCTAGCAACTGGAACGAGCTGCAACAAACACTCAAACTGGACAGTTTTATCTGAATCTCTTCATTCAAAGACTCAATCATGGACACTCTTACTGACAGTTGTGGTTGCTTTGTATGATGTATTGTTGTCTCTACCTTCTTGACCTTTGTGCTGTTGACTTTGCCCAATAATGTTTGTACCATGTTTGTGTGCTGCTACCATGTTGTGTCGCTACCATGTTGTTTTCATGTTGTGTTGCTACCATGCTGTGTTGTCATGTTTTGCTGCCTTGTTATGTTGTTGTCTTAGGTCTCTCTTTATGTAGTGTTGTGTCTCTCTTGTTGTGATGTGTGTTTTGTCCTATATTTAAATGTATTTATTTTATTTATTTTTTTAAATCCCAGGCCCGTCCCCGCAGGAGGCATTTTGCCTTTTGGTAGGCCGTCATTGTAAATAAGAATATGTTCTTAACCGACTTGCCTAGTTAAATAAAGGTTAAATAAAAACATAAAAATATGATGATTGAATCATCCAAAAGTATTCACTAAAAGCTGGGAGCTCATCTTTTTCCTTGTTAGAAGAGGAAAATGACACTTCTTGTAAAATTATACAACAATATCACAAGAGGCTGCTGAGGGGAGGACGGCTCATAATAATGACTGGAATGTAGTAAATGGAATGGTATCAAACACATGGAAAATATGTGTTTGATGTGTTTGATACCATTCCAGCCATTACTATGAGCACGTCCTCCCCTATTAAGGTGCCACGGGCCGCCTGTGAACAATATATTATATTCTGTTGCTCTTTGATTATGGTGTATTTGTGTGTGGGAATCAGACTGTAAAAGGAAATATGTATCTAACGCCCCCTGCTGGACAATCGAGGGCTAGAATGTTTGCAGATCTGGTTGAGTTTGTGTGGTGGTGATCCCTTTTATTGGCCTAAAGTAAAGTCATACTCAACATAGCTAATAGAACAAATGCGTTAGTAAACTCACTACAATCATGCAGTACAGTGTACAGTCAGTAAGCAGTTACACCGGCGGGCCCCGGTGGCAATAAATTAGTAAAACCAAAATCTTACCTTGACTTGGAAGAGTTTCAGTGTTGGATAGTCATAGCCAGCTAGCTAACATAGCATCCCTCTCTGTTTGAGCTGGTGTTTGAGTAGGCTAAACTAGCTAGCTGCATTTCTCTCTCTCTCTCTTACTTCTCCTTCATTTTTGAAGAAATTAATTTGTTCAAAGCTGTTCAACTATTGTCTTTCTCTCTCTTTGAGTCAACTACTCACCACGTTTTATGCACTGCATTGCTAGCTAGCTGTAGCTAATGCTTTCAGTACTAGATTCATTCTCTGATCCTTTGATTGGGTGGACAACATGTCAGTTCATGCTGCAAGAGCTCTGATAGGTTGGAGGACGTCCTCCAGAAGCTGTCATGATTACTGTGTAAGTCTATGGAAGGGGGTGAGAACCATGAGCCTCTTATATTTTTGTATTGAAGTCAATGTACCCAGAGGAGGACGGAAGCTAGCTGTCCTCCAGCTACACCATGGTGCTACCCTACAGAGAGCTGTTGAGGCTACTGTAGACCTTCATTGCAAAACAGTATGTTTTAATCAATTATTTGGTGACATGAATATATTTAGTATAATTCTCTAAAAAGGATAATTTTTTAAATGTTTCACAATTTTTATTTTTGTGAAATTCACTGAGAAGGATGGTCAATCAATCAAATTTATTTATAAAGCCCTTTTTACATCAGCCGATGTCACAAAGTGCTATACAGGAACCCAGCCTAAAACCCCAAACAGCAAGAAATGCAGATGTTAAAATATCTGAACATTATGACGTGGATATGAACACACATGTACTCAACTACATGCTTGCTTACACATACGGACTTACACATACACACACACCTGATCTCGCTCTCTTCTCTCACTCTCTCTTTCTCTCTTTTCTCTTCTCTTCCTCTCTCTATTATCGAGAACTGTTTTATAATTTAATGTATTTATTGTTTGTCTATCTTTTTTATGTATTTGTCTACAAGTTTATATATGTTTACAACAAGCAAGGGGAAGATATCAGAATAGGGGCATTGGGGAATAATAACATATTGTATGGAATACATTTGTACTGTAGTGAAGCCGTCTCTAGAGTAATGCAAGGTCTCTTTCATGATCATGTGAAACGTCAATTGCTATGGAAATGCTGGGATGTGTTTTTCAATTATGTTAAAGGTAATTATGATTCAACTATGATGGTGATACGATATGGATTACAATTATGAATATTAAGGCTAGACGCACTACATGTTACACACATAGACACTCAAACATGCAAATTGGCAGTTATTATTTATTTGGACATCACACATTATAGTCTTACTCTTATACAGACATCATACACACTCTCATTATATCATATCCAATATTATACACATCAACCTACTCAGATTTGTTACACACATAATTTGTCTCAATTTTCTAACATCTGTGGCATTGGCTCACAGGCAAACAGGCAAGGGAATAAAACACATATTGCTAGAACCTATTTCTTGAATTGTAAATATCAGACATTTGAAAGCTCTAGTTTTGACCTTCATAATACCTCTGATGGCAGTAACTTTACAAGCACTAATTATGGTCAATTTAGCCTGAGAATAGTATCTAGTTATGGTAAGGGCTGAAATAAGTATAGCCAGATATAATTGTAATGGTTTGGCAGATTATAAAAAAAGATCAGTCTTTACATGGCTAAAAGAAAAGGAATATAACATATACTGTTTACAGGAAACTCACTCTACATCCTTAAATGAAGTTGCGTGGGAAAAGGAATGGGGTGGTGAAATCATTTTCTGTCATGGACAAAGGAACTCAAAGGGTGTGATGATATTAATTAACAAAAATGTCGATCTGAATGTGCAAATAATCAGGAATGATTCGCAAGGAAGGTGGATTCTTTTGAGTATGTAAGTGGGCAAAAAGAGATTTGGCTCATTAATCTATATGGTTTAAATCAGGATGATCCACACTTCTTCGAAAACATTTATACCAATTTATTGAACTTACAGGCAACAAATTATCGAATCATTATGGTAGAAGACTATAACACAGTGTTAAGTACCTCAATGGACCGTAAAGGTAATCACTCTACAAACTATCATCACCGTGCCCTTAAGGAAATCACAAATATTATGGACACATTGGAAATAGTGGATATTTGGAGACTAAAAAACCCTGACCTAGTGAGATATACATGGAGGAGACTTAATCAAGATAGTCGTCTTGACTACTTTCTTGTCTCTTTCTCTCTTGCATCAAAGGTTTTAATAGGAGACAGAATGCATCGGATCATCATCTAATTGGCATTCACATAACTCTTATAGATTTTCCACGAGGACGGGGATATTGGAAATTGAATCAAAGTTTACTGGAGGACAACTTATTTTTAACTAAGACAAAATAATTTAGAACCTAATTTTTCCAGTATAATATAGGTTCAGCAAATCCCCTTATTGTTTGGGATACCATTCAATTCAATATTCATCAATAATAAAAAAGCAGTTTCTGGCTAAAGAAACAAGACTAACAAGGGGAAACCATGAACTAATAGTACAGGTAGATGGCAATAAAAACGATACTACAGAGATACAAAATAAGTCAGAGGAAAAACAAAAAGAACTTGAGGAACTTATTCAAGAATGATCTAATGTAATCTATTACAAAAATAAAGCAAACTGGACGGAATATGGAGAAAAATGCACAAAAGCTCTCTACAATGAATTTTAATAGAAAACTTTTAAAAATAGACAAGATCCTGCAACCATGGAGAGGTAAATACCTGTCGATTTATGAATAAATTGCTCTGATTAACTCCTTAGTCATATCTCAGTTTACTCACTTACTTATGGCGCTGCCTACTCCTGATGATTCGTTTTCAAATCATATGTGAAAAAATATTTCGCTTTATCTGGGACGCTAAACCAGACAAAATAAAACGAGCCTATCTATATAATGAATATGAATTGGGTGGGTTGAGATTATGAAATATAAAAGCACTAAACCTCTCTCTAAAAGCTTCACTCATTCAAAAGTTTTATTTGAACCCTAAATGGTTCTCAAGTAGATTAATAAGAAAAGCTCATCCATTGTTTAAAAATGGCCTTTTTGCCTTTGTGCAGATTGCCATGTCTCATTTTCGATTAATTGAAAATTATACTTTTTTCAAAGTATCTGTCTTTTTCAAACAAGCACTGCAGAGCTGGCTACAATTTCCATTTCATCCCCCTGAAAAGATAGAACAAATATTACAACAAATATTATGGCTGAACTCAAATGTGCTGGTTGATAAAATACCTGTATTTATGGGAAATATTTTTGAAAAGGGTATTTTGTTCTTAAATGATATTGTAAATTGTAATCGTAGAGTTATGTCCTTCATGGAGTTTTCAGAATTGTACGGGAAGGTCTGCTCAATCCAAGAGTACAACCAATTGGTTACAGCATTGCCCCAAAAATGGAGGAGGCGGGTGGCAGCAGGAGGAGGTACTGGTCTGTCTGCCCAATATAAAGGATCAAAACTGGCGGAATAAAAATAGCATAAATAGGAAAGTATACCAGTTTCATTTGAGGACCAGGATGTTGACAACTGTGCCATACAGATTGCAAAATAGTTGGGAAGAGATTTTTGATGTACCGATTCCATGGTACAGGGTGTATGAGTTGATATATAAAACAACGTAAGATTCAAGACTTCGTGCTTTATAGCTAAAAATGATTATATAGAATTCTTGCCACCAACAAAAGCTCTGCAGATTTTTGTTGTGAGGATATAGAATCAATAGACCATTTATTTTGCTATTGCCCTCAGGTAGCCTGATTCTGGTCTCAGGTTCAGGAATGGCTGAAAATGCATAGCATTGATCTAAAATTGACCCTAGAAATAGTACTGTTAGGAGATCTGGAGAGACCGAGTCAGTCAATTACTAATATACTAATACTCTTAGTAAAAGTATTTATCTTCAACACGCAATCTGTAGATTCTATTCGATTAGATAGATTGAAATGGTACGTTAAACATCATAGCATAGTTGAAAGATATGTGTTGCGTAGAAACACGAAGTGGGTGGCCAGCAGAGATAGATGGGATGGGCTGAGGGAAGCTGAGGGTTGGGATGGGTTGAAACAGGAAGTGGGTGGCCAGCAGACATAGATGGGATGGGCTGAGGGAAGCTGAAGGTTGGTATGTGGAAAAGTGGGAGTGGGAGTGGAGTTGCTGTGTGAGAGAGAGAATGATGGTCAAAAGATAAAGGGAAAAAAGTCAAAACAAAACATAATAAAAGTACATTTGAATGACACTAAGTGGCAGTGATTTTACAACTAATGCCGGTTTGCCTGAGGCTGATGCCGTGCAGGTGTTTGTACACATACATATAAAAAAATATATATATATTTTTTAAAAGCATTGCAGATGTAGAAGCACAGTGCTAGGAAAAACTCCCTAGAAAGGCAGGAACCTAGGAAGAAACCTAGAGAGGAACCAGGCTCTGAGGGGTGGCCAGTCCTCTTCTGGCTGTGCCGGGTGGAGATTATAACAGTACATGGCCAAGATGTTCAAAAGTTCATAGATAACCAGCAAGGTCAAATAATAATAATCACAGTGGTTGTAGAGGGTGCAACAGGTCAGCACCTCAGGAGTAAATGTCAGTTGGGTTTTCATAGCCAATCATTCAGAGTTAGAGACAGCAGGCGCGGTAGAGAGAGAGTCGAAAACAGCAGGTCCGGGACAAGGTAGCATGTCCGGTGAACAGGTTAGGGTTCCATAGCCACAGGCAGAACAGTTGAAACTGGAGCAGCAGCATGACCAGGTGGACTGGGGACAACAAGGAGTCATCATGCCCGGTAGTCCTGAGGCATGGTCCTAGGGCTCAGGTACTCTGAGAGAAGAGAGAGAAAGAGAGAGTGTTAGAGGGAGCATACTTCAATTCATACAGGACAAGACAGGAGAAATCCTCCAGATATAACAGACTGATCCTAGCCCCTGACACATAAACTATTGCAGCATAAATACTGGAGGCTGGGTTGAGAGACACTGTGGCCCCGTCCGACGATACCCCCGGACAGGACCAACCAGGCAGGACATAACCCCACCCACTTTGCCGAAGCACAGCCTGCACACCACTACAGGGATATCTTCAACCACCAACTTACTACCCTGAGACAAGGCCGAGTATAGCCCACGGAGATCTCAACCACGGCACGAACCCGAGGGGGGCGCCAACCCGGACAGGAAGATCACGTCAGTGACTCAACCCACTCAGTGACGCACCCCTCCTAGGGACGGCATGGAAGAGCACCAGTAAGCCAGTGACTCAGCCCCCGTAATAGGGTGAGAGGCAGAGAATCCCAGTGGAGAGAGGGGAACCGGCCAGGCAGAGACAACAAGGGTGGTTCGTCGCTCCAGTGTCTTTCCGTTCACCTTCAATCATAGGACCTACTGAAGAGATGAGTCTTCAATAAAGACTTAAAGGTCGAGACCGAGTCTGCATCTCTCACATGGATAGGCAGACCATTCCATAAAAATGTAGCTCTATAGGAGAAAGCCCTGCATCCAGCTGTTTGCTTAGAAATTCTAGGAACAATAAGGAGGCCTGCGTATTGTGACCGTAGCGTATGTGTAGGTATGTACGGCAGGACCAAAATCTGAAAGATAGGTAGGAGCAAGCCCACGTAATGCTTTGTAGGTTAGCAGTAAAACCTTGAAATCAGCCCTAGCCTTTACAGGAAGCCAGTGTAGAGAGGCTAGCACTGGAGTAATATGATCAGATTTTTTGGTTCTAGTCAAGATTCTAAACTGAAGTTTATTTAGTGCTTTATCTGGGTAGCTGGAAAGTAGAGCATTGCAGTAGTCTAATCTAGAAGTGACAAAGGCATGGATACATTTTTCTGCATATGTCACGTCCTGACCAGCAGAGGGCATATTGCTTAGTCTAGGTCAGGATGTGGCAGGTGGTTTGTGTTTGTTTAATGTTGGATGATTGGGACTTCCAATTGAAGGCAGGTGTGTATAGTTGCCTTTGATTGGAAGTCCTATATAGGTGTGTGTGTTTGTCTTTGGGGTTGTGGGGAATTGTTGTGAGCACTGCTGTGTTTGGTATAGCCTGCCACACCGTCACATTGTGAGTACCGTTCATTGTTTTGTTTATTGGTTTTCAGTGGATGCTCTACTCCTTTTGTTTTCAACATTAAAAACATGAGTATCCACACTTCCGCTGCGCCTTGGTCCTCTTTAACTGAAGACAACTGTGACAGCATAATTTTTGGACAGAAAGTTTCTGATTTTTGCAATGTTGCATAGATGGAAAAAAGCTGTCCTTGAAACAGTCTTGACATGTTTGTCAAAAGAGAGATCAGGGTCCAGAGTAACGCCGAGGTCCTTGTTACGAGAATTATGTTCTCAATGTTAACTTCAATTAAAATACTCAGTCTGTCACCCAGAATGTGTGAGATTCTGGTTGAATGAAACAGACGGAGGCCCAGCTTACAAGAATCAGAAGTGTTTATTCACGAGGGCGCTCTCAAGTCCATTGTACAGAGACATCGATTATATACCACTCCTTATTTACACACACACACAAACATTAAGGCCCCAGATCACTTAACACTGTAGATCATTACCCAGCCGACAGTTTCATTCCTCTGAGATTAGGGAAACCTTGAGGGGGACTCCCTCTTATATCTTAAACCCTCAGAGTTCAAACTAGGGCAGGTCAACCACAGTTTAACAGTTCTTGGTGTTTACTTAAACACACAGACACACATTCTTCTCGTTCCCAGTCCAACCTTGTTAGATTTATCCTTAACCCTTTAGTTACTCATTCTACATGCTATATAGACCATATCCCTAATAGTTAAGTCTCAGGGTAGAATTATTTAATCATTACATTAAAACATATAAATCCCTTTACAGTCCTTCACAGTTTTATTTGAGACAACTGTACAATTATCAAGATGAATTGTCAGATCCAACAGCAGATCTCTTTGTTTCTTGGGACCTAGAACTAGCATCTCTGTTTTGTCCAAGTTTAAAAGTAAAACATTTGCCGCCATCCACTTCCTTATGTCTGAAACACAGGCTTCCAGGGAGGGCAATTTTGGGGCTTCACCATGTTTCACAAAATGTACAGCTGTGTATCTTCCGCATAGCAGTGAAAGTTAACAATATGTTTCCGAATGACATCACCAAGAGGTAAAATATATAGTGAAAACAATAGTGATCTAAAACGGAACCTTGAGGAACACCGAAATGTACAGTTGCTTTGTCAGAGGACAAACCATCCACAGAGACAAACTGATATCTTTCTGACAGTTAAGCTCTAAACCAGGCTAGAACTTGTCTGTGTAGACCAATTTGGGTTTCCAATCTCTCCTAAAGAATGTGGTGATCGATGGTATCAAAAGCAGCACTAAGGTCTAGGAGCACAAGGACAGATGCAGAGCCTTGGTCTGACGCCATTAAAAGGTAATTTACCACCTTCACAAGTGCAGTCTCAATGCTATGATGGGGTCTCAAACCAGACTGAAGCGTTTCGTATACATTGTTTGTTTTCAGAAATGCAGTGAGTTGCTGCGCAACAGCTTTTTCAATTTTTTTGGAGAGGAATGGGAGATTCGATATAGGCCGATAGTTATTTATATTTCTGGGTCAAGGTTTGGCTTTTTCAAGAGGCTTTATTACTGACACTTTTAGTGAGTTTGATAAACATCCGGTGGATAGGGAGGCATATATTATGTTCAACATAGGAGGGCCAAGCACAGGAAGCAGCTCTTTCAGTAGTTTAGTTGGAATAGGATCCAGTATGCAGCTTGAAGGTTTAGAAGCCTATTTTCATCAATGTGTCAAGAGATATAGCATTAAAAAACTTGAATGTCTCCCTTGATCCTAGGTCCTGGCAGTGTTGTGCAGACTCAGGACAACTGAGCTTTGGAGAAATACGCAGATTTAAAGAGGAGTCAGTACTTTGCTTTCTAATGATCATGATCTTTTCGTTAAAGAAGTTCATGAATTTATCACTGCTGAAGTGAAAGCCATCCGCTCTTGGGGAATGCTGCTTTTTAGTTCGCTTTGCGACAGTATCAAAAATACATTTTGGATTGTTCTTATTTTCCTCAATTAAGTTGGAAAAATAGGATGATCGAGCAGCAGTGAGGGCTCTTTGGTACTGTCTTCCCATACTAATCGGAAGACTTACAGTTTGGTGTAGCGCCATTTCCATTTCAATTTTCTGGAAGCTTGCTTCAGGGCTCAGGTATTTTCTGTATACCAGGGAGCTAGTTTCTTATGACAAATGTTTTTTGTTTTTAGGGGTGTGACTACATCTAGGGTATTACGCAAGGTTAAATTTAGTTCCTCAGTTAGGTGGTTAATCGATTTTTGTACTCTGACGTCCTTGGGTAGGTGGATGGAGTCTGGAAGGGCATCTAGGAATCTTTGGGTTGTCCAAGAATTTATAGCACGGCTTTTGATGATCCTTGGTTGGGGTCTGAGCAGATTATTTGTTGCTATTGCAAACGTAATAAAATGGTGGTCTGATAGTCCAGGATTATGAGAAAAACATTAAGATCCACAATATTTATTCCACGGGACAGAACTAGGTCCAGAATATGACCGTGGCAGTGAGTAGGTCCGGAGACATGTTGGACAAAATCCACTGAGTCGATGATGGCTCCGAAAGCCTTTTAGAGTGGGTCTGTGGACTTTTCCATGTGAATATTAAAGTCCAGAAATTAGAATATTATCTGCCATGACTACAAGGTCCGATAGGAATTCAAGGAACTCAGTGAGGAACGCAGTGAGGAGGCCTGTAAACAGTAGCTATAAAAAGTGATTGAGTAGGCTGCATAGATTTCATGACTAGAAGCTCAAAAGACAAAAATGCAGTCTTTTTTTTTGTAAATTGAAATTTGCTATCGTAAATGTTAGCAACACCTTCGCCTTTGCGGGATGCGCGGGGGATATGGTCACTAGTGTAACCAGGAGGAGAGGCCTCATTTAACACAGTAAATTCATCAGGCTTAAGCCATGATTCAGTCAAGCCAATCACATCAAGATTATGATCAGTGATTAATTAGTTCATTAACTATAACTGCCTTGGAAGTGAGGGATCTAACATTAAGTAGCCCTATTTTGAGATGTGAGATATCACAATCTCTTTTAATAATGACAGGAATGGAGGTCTTTATTCCAGTGAGATTGCTAGAGCGAACACTGCCATGTTTAGTTTTTCCCAACCAAGATCGAGGCACAGACACGGTCTCAATGGGGATAGCTGAGCTGACTACACTGACTGTGCTAGTGGCAGACTCCACTAAACTGGCAGGCTGGCTATTTCATTGTGGAGCTCGAGGAGTTAGAGCCCTGTCTATGTTCATAGATAAGATGAGAGCACCCCTCCAGCTAAGATGGAGTCAGTCACTCCTCAGCAGGCCAGGCTTGGTCCTGTTTGTGGGTGAGTCCCAGAAAAAGGGCCAATTATCTACAAATTCTATATTTTGGGAGGGGCAGAAAACATTTTTCAACTAGCAGTTGAGTTGAGAGACTCTGCTGTAGAGCTCATCACCCCCCCTAACTGGGAGGGGGCCAAAGCCAATTACTCGATGCCGACACATCTTTCTGATTTACACACTGAAGCCATGTTGCTTATCAAAAGCAATCACTATTGCATGGGAAAACAGATCCTAATAATTACTACACGTGCTTATTACGTCACTTTTGTTTCGAGCCGACTTCTCCATCAGACAGAGCCGTGCACCTGGCTCACGCCCCCAAATCGAATGCCTCAATATTCCGCCGGTGTAAAACATGCCTACACGGGTGTACGCGCGAGATTAATCGAACCTCCTCAAACCAGCACCTGCGCAGATTCGTGACTCCCGTCCTATTGTTCAATTGTTGTCTAATTCGTGTGGGTTGTTTGATTTCATTGGCTGTTACCATCTGCTACAGTTCCCGCATCCCAGACAGCGCGGATGTGTGCCCTCCCCTGACAACATTTTGGTATTGTTGTCAACCAGCCACTTTGGTGCAGGTGAAAGGATACAACCCGAGGAAGACCTGAAACTTTTGAGTAGAGATGCACTGTACTCCTTTTCAGCTGTGTGTTTTCCCCCTGCCTTTCTGAATAACGTCAAATTATGTGTAAATGTAAACTGGTTTATGAGTCTGAAGAGGTGGCTATCTGCAAAATGTCTCATTAGTTTTATTCCTAACTATGTAAAGCTAAATACCTAGCAGTTTCCACTTAAATTCAAATCATTAAGTTAGCTGGCTGGCTTGCTGAATTCGCACGTGGAAACATGGCAGACAATGACCGCAATTTAGTAAACTTTGATGTCTCGGCGGATGAAGATTTAACAGACACTGGCAGCTACACAGATGATGGGGATTCGTCATCCTGGGCAGAATTTGTCCAATAGACACTCTAGTTTTTGTTTCAAAACGTTTTCCGTTTCGAATAAACGTTTTCTGTTGCAAAACGTTTTGAAACAGAATATGTTTAATGAATACACCCCGGGTCTTAACCCTCGATGTATGTTGTACTGCCGTTTCCCAGAGGCTCAGGCTTTTTGTGGGACGCCTTGTTGCAGCTCTGATCTCTGGATGCACAAGGATGTTTTTAAATGTATGGTTCTGCACAGAGCTGGCTTGTGTGGCAGTGTCTATTAGATGCTCACCTGTGCTGTAGGAGCCACTGTTTAAGTCCCAATTTCAGCTCTCCCTCTCAAATAGTTCCTGGTAGTCATCAACCATATTACATACTAGAAAATACTCTAGTGGTTAGTCTCTTGGTTATAGTTTCTGTTCAATTAGTAAAATAAAAATGTAGGAAAGGAGATAAAGAAGCCAGGATTATTGGCATGCACACAGCAATAGGCTTTTCTCCCACAAGTGTACAATGCCTATTTTGGCTTTAGCCAAAACATGCAAACTCAGATTTATTTATCAGCAGATTATATTTTTGTTGGCATAGTATACATTTTATTTGTATAGGACAAGCACATCTTTCTGCTTTCCAACCTCTACTTATCTTGCAGTTATCAAACAAGTTTCAAGAAAGGAAAAAATGAGAACTTTTATAATACTGTCACCTTCCAGTAATATGAACATAGGGTTGCTGGTTCAAGCCCCACTCAGTCTCGTCTTCCTCTCTCAATCACTACATAACTGTGAATTGATCATCTCAGGTCTCAGGCCTTTGTTGGAACTGGAAGCCCTGTTCACTTTGATGGGATGCCTTTTAAAGAAAGGAAATCATGTCTCACTTTGTTAATGAGGTCTTGAACCTCTTGGTTCCCCTAATTTCCTACAGGCCTGGTTTTAACAAAAACATCCTCACATCCTCTATAACTGCACTGGGGATATTATCTAGCTGTCTAGCAGATCCATTTTTAACAGATATAAGCAAAACATGTTGAACTGACTTCATGACCACATCCCATTTGTTACTGTATGTATGTAACGTCACAGCTGTTGTAGAATCATATGTCACGTTACTTTAACCGCAGTTGCTATCATCAAATGAGGAACTAGCTAGCTTTACATTCAACACTGAATAATCGGTGAAGAATTGGCAAATATTCTGGTGAAATCGGAAGATTTAACTTCACAGGTAGGAGCTATCAAGTAAGTAAGTAACTAGCTAGCTAACTTCATACAGCTAATGGGAACGTTAGCTCAAGGCTAGCTCGCGAACTGCTTGCTAAAAGCTAACGTAGCTGTGAGCTACCTAGCTACAAGTTTCACTGTCGTTTTTTCGTCAATATTCGTGTGCAATTGATTGGACCATCACTTTTGTAGACGTTCCATTTACAATTAATATGGATTTTCATCAAGAGAACGCTGACATGAAAAGGTTTTGTTTGACCATGTTTGCTTCAAGGCAAGGATGTTAGCCAGTCAGCTAGCTAGCTATTTTAGCTGGATAGCCATGGCAGCTTCCATGAGCGTTAACGTTAGACCACATATTATCTTTGTTTAGGCAGTAGCTAGCTAACGTTAAAGTTAGCTAGATAACGACACAATTGAAATTATATTTGCCACATTATAGTATGGATATTGTTGAATACTCGTTTCTGATTGGCTTCAAGAGCATTCTAGACCGTACATTATTTTCCTATAACGCACGGTACATCAGCATGGTAGAATTCAATGGCTATTTTCTACGTTTGAGCTGCTTTTTGATAGCAAAAGTCGAATTGAAAACATTGAAGCTAGGACTGATGGCTTGGTTAGCTTAACTAGTAACTCTGTTTCGTTACCAAGGCAACTACTACAGCAATATAGTTATCTTGCTTGCTACTTCAGTGGATGTTGAACACATTTCTACCTGCAAATGAACACATTTTTAGCGGCAAATGTGTTAAAGGTGCACTATGCAGAAATCACTGTGCCATTTCCTGTTTGCCTAATTTAAGTTTTGACAAAACAGTTTAGAGAATCATTCTATCATCTAAACTGCTGTGAAATGTATTTTCCATAACCAAACATATTGTATTTTCAGCTGTTTAAAGCTGGTGTACTAAACCGCAAGTAAAAGATGCCAAAAGATTACTTAAGAACGGAAGCATAGAAATAGCGCACATAGAACATTTACTGCATATACTTGCTTTCAATGAGAACGACAGATCTATAACAACAATTTCTATGTGAATTTGGTTAGGTCGAAATGTTGTTATAACCATGGTATAAAAGAGGTAATCAACTCAGGGCTCTATGCGTTCTCAGGAAAATATTGCAACTCTGTGAGATTAGTTCCACTCCGCTAGCGCGTAGCCCCTCATTGATTATCCCTTACATAATGCTATTCATGACAGCATTGATATGATACTCTATTCTATTGCCCCTGTTACTTGACACACAGGGTGAACGTAACCATGGAGGAACCGGGTGCTGATATAGAGGTGACTGTCAAAACTTTGGACTCCCAGAGCCGAAGTTACACTGTAGGCGGACAGGTATGTTCTCATTTCCAACGGAGCGCTTTCACAGTAGCCTTACATGTACTGGATATAGGCCTAATCTTCACACCAGTGTCTTTTTATCAGTTGACAGTGAAAGAGTTCAAGGAGCACATTGCCACTTCAGTTGGGATTCCTGTGGACAAACAGAGGCTGATCTACCAGGGCCGAGTCCTGCAGGATGAGAGGACCCTGACAGAGTACAGTGAGTAATGCTGTTGGTGGAGCGGCCTGGAATCGATACAAAACGGCCACATGCTAATAAACATGAAATTAGTCCAGACAGTTTGATCTGGAGCAGCACACAGCTGCAGCAAAGCATCTGTCAACACAGAACAGAAACACAGCCAGACATTTGTCTCAATCAAATCTATTTATAAAGCCCTTTTTTTACATCAGCCGATGTCACAAAGTGCTATACAGAAACCCAGCCTAAAACCCCAAACCGCAAGCAATGCAGATGTAGAAGCACATTGTCTAAATGTGATATATAGAATAACTATCTTATTCACTTATTCCATGACTTACAAGGCCAGTAATGCACAGTTGTAAGCCTATTATACAACTGCACACCATCAGAACTCTTGCGTACCCATCATGTAATTGCTGTAAGCCGTTTGGCTGCTATGCACATCACCTGATAGATTGATGGAGCACCAGTGTCCTCTAACATGAACAGAGATGATGTTCCTTGCTCTCTGTTTCCTCTGTGTCTCAGACGTTGGTGGAAAAGTAATCCACCTGGTGGAGCGGGCCCCCCCTCAGCCCTCCCAGCCAGGCTCGGGGTCAGGGGTAGCGGAGGCCGGAGCGACGCCCTCCTCTACCACCTCCCAGGGAACGTCCCAAGTGCCCCCACAGGACCGCAACGCCAACAGCTATGTCATGCTGGGGACCTTCAACCTCCCGGTTAACGTCATGGACCCTCAGCAGATCCAGGTACAGCTTTTGTGTGTGTTTTGGATCAAATTTGTCTTTGTTCCATGGTTTATAATGATATCCTGAGTGCCTGGTGTGGAACAGTACTGATATCTAGCCTGTACTGTCTACTACACTCTTCTTAGATGTCAGTCCAGCAAATGATGTCAGGCTTGGGAGAGAATGCAAGGAATGCCAGAGTCAGCACCAGCACCGGGGTAAGAAATCGAATATATGATTTATAACATAGTATGCATCCTCATTTATGGATTATCTATCTATCAATTTCTATACAGTTGAAGTTAGAAGTTTACATACACCTTAGCTAAATACATTTAAACTCAGTTTTTCACAATTCCTGACGTTTAATCATAGTAGAAATTCCCTGTTTTAGGTCAGTTAGGATCACCACTTTATTTTAAGAATGTGAAATGTCAGAATAATAGTAGAGAGAATGATTTTATTTCAGCTTTTATTTCTTTCGTCACATTCCCAGTGGGTCAGAAGTTTACATACACTCAATTAGTATTTGGTAGCATTGCCTTTAAATTGTTTAACGTCAAACATTTCAGGTAGCCTTCCACAAGCTTCCCACAATAAGTTGGGTGAATTTTGGCCCATTCCTCCTGACAGAGCTGGTGTAACTGAGTCAGGTTTGTAGGCCTCCTTGCTCGCACACGCTTTTTAAGTTCTGCCCACAAATTTTCTATAGGATTGAGGTCAGGGCTTTGTGATGGCCACTCCAATACCTTGACTTTGTTTTGGAGCAGTGGCTTCTTCCTTGCTGAGCGGCCTTTCAGGTTATGTCGATATAGGACTCGTTTTACTGTGGATATAGATACTTTTGTACCCGTTTCCTCCAGCATCTTCACAAGGTCCTTTGCTGTTCTGGGATTAATTTGCACTTTTCGCACCAAAGTACGGTCATCTCTAGGAGACAGAACGCGTCTCCTTCCTGAGCGGTATGATGGCGGCGTGGTCCCATGGGGTTTATACTTGCATACTAATGTTTGTACAGATGAACGTGGTACCTTCAGGCGTTTGGAAATTGCTCCCAAGGATGAACCAGACTTGTGGAGGTCTACACATTTTTTTCTGAGGTCTTGGCTGATTTCTTTTGATTTTCCCATGATGGCAAGCAAAGAGGCACTGAGTTTGAAGGTAGGCCTTGAAATCCATCCACAGGTACACCTCCAATTGACTCAAATTATGTAAATTAGCCTACCAGAAGCTTCTAAAGCCATGACATCATTTTCTGGAATTTTCCAAGCTGTTTAAAGGCACAGTCAACTTAGTGTATGTAAACTTCTGACCCACTGGAATTGTGAAACAGTGAATGATAACTGAAATAATCTGTCTGTAAACAATTGTTGGGAAAATTACTTGTCATGCACAAAGTAGATGTCCTAACCGACTTGCCAAAAATATAGTTTGTTAACAAGAAATGTGTGGAGTAGTTGAAAAACGAGTTTTAATGACTCCAACCTAAGTGTATGTAAACTTCTGACTTCAACTGTATGTACAAAATTCTGTGAATTAACATGTTGAGTAGCTGTCAACTAATACTCTTGCTGTCACAGAGCAATGGTTCCATGAATGTGCACATTGATATGGACCAATCGGTTCAGAGTGAGCCCAGGCTGAGACTGCTATTGGCTGAGAACTTGCTGAGGGACACCAATGCTCTCATCGAGAGGATGGAGGTGAGGTTTTAAGTTATAAAGATTATAACAACTAGGATACCCACAGTATAGACCTAGTTTTTAATGAATAAACTGTCTCAAGCGTGAAACATAAGTATTTTGACAAAATGTTATTTGAAAATATTCTAGGCAGTCTCAGGAAGCAGGTCTATTTGAGTTCGAAGTAATTCAATTAAGATGACTGAGCAACGTTCTCCCCTTACCTGCTACCTTGTCGCTCAATCTCAGGGTCAACCAAGCGGCACCTCAGCCCAACCGGATTCTGCTGCTGCTGCACCTCCTCCCTCTTCCTCCTCCACTCCCTCTCCCTCCACCCAGCCCATGGACACATCTCCACCTCCATCTACTTCCCCTCCATCCTTCTCTTCCTCCACTCAAACAGAGGGTGCCGCCCAAGCTGGACCCAAGTAAGACATTATTGCTAACTATCACTGTCCTGCATTTGTTTAGTTTTTTTGCTATATACTGAATAAAAAGGATGCTGGGGGAATTAAAAATGTACCAAACTTGTTTTGGGCATTTCATGTGAAATAAGAAGAATAGGGCTTAATCCGGAACTTGAGACATGCACGCAAAATGTTTCGCACAGAATTTCCCATTGACATCAACACATGAAACTTGACTTTAGACATCGTGGTTGCAGACAACACCATTCTGTATACTTCTTGCCCTTCTTTGGACACTTTAACAAACCTCCAGACGAGCTTCAATGCCATACAACACTCCTTCCGTGGCCTCCAACTGCTCTTAAATGCCAGTAAAACTAAATGCATGCTCTTCAACCGATCGCTGCCCGCACTGCATCGCTGTGCTAGCTGTGCCACCAGAGATTCTGGGTTCGAGTCCAGGCTCTGTCGCAGCCAGCCGCGACCGGGAGGCCCAGCGTCGTCCGGGTTAGGGGAGGGTTTGGCCGGCAGGGATGTTCTTGTCTCACCGCGCACTAGTGACTCCTGTGGCGGACCGGGCACAGTACACACTGACCAGGTCGCCAGGTGTACGGTGTTTCCTCTGACACATTGGTGCGGCTGGCTTCCGGGTTGGATGGGCATTGTGTTAAGAAGCCGTGCAGCTTGGTTGGGTTGTGTTTCGGAGGACGCATGGCTCTCGACCTTCGCCTCTCCCGAGTCCGTACGGGAGTTGCAGCGATGAGACAAGACTGTAACTACTACCAATTGGATACCACGAAATTGGCGAGGAAAAAAGGGGAATAAAAAAATAAATAAAGCATCTCCAATCCAACAGCCTCCTTCACTCATGCTGCCGAACATACCCTACGGCGATGTCATTTACAAAATAGCCCCCAACACACTACTCAGCAAACTGGATGCAGTCTATCACAGTGCCATCTGTTTTGTCACCAAAGCCCCATATACTACCCACCACTGCGACCTGTGTGCTCTCGTTGGTTGGCCCTCGCTTCATATTCGTCACCAAACCCACTGGCTCCAGGTCATCTATACGTCTTTGCTAGGTGAAGCCAAGCCTTATCTCAGCTCACTGGTCACCATAGCAACACCCACCCGTAGCACGCTCTCCAGCAGGTATATCTCACTGGTCATCCTCAAAGCCAGCACCTCCTTTGGCAGCCTTTCCTTCCAGTTCTCTGCTGCCAATGACTGGAACGAATTGCAAAAATCACTGAAGTTGGAGACTTATATCTCCCTCACTAACTTTAAGCATCAGCTGTCAGAGCAGCTTACCAATCATTGCACCTGTACATAGCCAATCTGTAAATAGCCCACCCAACTACCTCATCCCCATATTGCTATTTATTTTTGCTCTTTTGCAGCCCAGTATCTCTACTTGCACATCTATCACTCCAGTGTTTAATTGCTAAATTGTAATTATTTCGCCACTATGGCCTATTTATTGCCTTACCTCCCTAATCCTACTACATTTGCACACACTGTATATAGATTTTTTCTATTGTGTTATTGACTGTACGTTTGTTTATCCCATGTGTAACTCTGTGTAATAAAGGTCAAATAAATAAACCTGTGATGCATGTAAATAAGGATAACTTCTCCCCTTGACAGTCACCCCAGCCCAGCAGAGCTGGTGGAGATGCTGTCAGAGCTGAGGAGGGTGGAGGAGAGACTTCAGCCATTCGTCCAGAGAACACACACTATCCTAGAGTCTGCTACCACCGCAGAATACGCCAACACTGTAAGCTTTTCACCGCTGCATTCCTCATAACTTAGTGCTCATGGGCGTTTGCTGTATTGCCTTGAATTGCAGTCGGACTCTTACAATACTTGTCACTTTCCCCACAAGACTACCTGAATAAAATATCAAAACACACGTTCTCAGAAAATGTCTTAAGCCCTCTTCTTGTCACACACAGGAAAGAGAGGAGGACCAGCGGATTCTCAACCTGGTGGGGGAGGCCCTCCGTCTCCTGGGCAATGCCCTGGTTGCCCTTAGCGACCTGCGCTGCAACCTGCTGAGCCCCACCCCACGCCACCTACACGTGATTCGGCCAATGTCTCACTACACCTCCCCAGTCTCCATGCCTGGAGCCGTGCACCATCACATCCCGCTACATGTTAGTCGGTGTTGTATCCCATTGTCACCTATCAGACACTTAGACCTATTACATTATTTCTGTCTTACGTACACTACCGGTCAAAAGTTTTAGACCACCTACTCATTCAAGGGTTTGTCTTTATTTTTACTATTTCCTACATTGTAGAATAATAGTGAACACATCAAAACTATGAAATAACACATATGGAATCATGTAGTAATCAAAAAAGTGTTAAACAAACCAAAATATATTTTATATTTGAGATTCTTCAAGTAGCCACCCTTAGCTTTGATGACTGCTTTGCACACTCTTGGCATTCTCTCAATATACAGGTTTGCCTTCTTAAAAGTTAATTTGTAGAACACCTGTTAATTGAAATGCATTCCAGGTGACTACCTCATGAAGCTGTCATCAAGGCAAAAGGTGGCTATTTGAAGAATCTCAAATATAAAAAATATTTAGATTTGTTTAACACTTTTTGGTTACTACATGATTCCATATGTGTTATTTCATCATTTTGATGTCTTCACTATTATTCTACAATGTAGAAAATACTCAAAAGAAAAGAAAAACCCTTGAATGTGTAGGTGTTCTAAAACTTTTGACCGGTAGTGTATTTAGTTACATTGGTTAGTTTAAACTTCATTTGATATCGTTTGCCAATGGGACACAGTACGTCAGTTACATTTTGAAACTCATCTGCAGATGAACCTGGGAGCCACGGTCACAATGGCGTCCAATGGCAGACCAGCTACAGAGGAACAGGCCCAGCCCAGTCAGGCCGCCGGCCAATCGGACCAGCCAGGTCAGGGACAGACCTCCCCTTCACAGCCTCCCCTGTCCAATCAGCAGGCTGGACAGGGACAGCCCGGCCCCCGGGTCATCAGGATCAGCCACCAGACAATGCCGGTGGTCATGATGCAGATGAACACGGACGGTGTGTTGTCCCCTACCCGCCACTGATTGAATGTTTACCACTACGTGTCCATCCGTTTCTCGTCCACAAATGGCCCATTGGAAGTGAATAGCTCTACCGTTGTATTTATTCCTTATTGCCAAATGGTATTTTCTGAGAGAAAGTTTTCTTTCTTTGACCGATAGTCAAATTACTGTACTGGTCCCTGTACTGCTCAAATCGATAGGTCTCGTTCAATTTTGGAAGGGTGTTTTTCTTTTACGTGCTTGTTAAACCAAAGTCCATTTGTTTTTACACACTGTTTACGGTTCAAACATTATGTTTCGTGTGTACAGACTCTGGTGTTCCTCAGGCAGCTGGACAGCCAAACGCTGCAGGAATGGGTCAGCCAGGTGAGTGTTGGTAACATTTCATGATAATGGTTTACTACCTCTGGTTGTATCTCCGAATAACTGGGGACTGGAGGAAAGCCCAATATACCAGAGATCCTGAATCCAATAGTCAAGGCACAAAGAAACCTTTTCTTATCCTCTCTCCCCAGGCTTCCAGATGCCCCCCGGTGTTCAGATGAACCCAGACTTCATGCAGTCCATCGTGCAGCAGATCGCCCAGTACACAGAGGCTGTGGCTGCTGCCACCGGGGGCGCCATCCCTGGCCAACCCCTCCAGCCTACCCCCCCAGGCTCCACCGCTACCTCTTCCACCACTGGCCCTAACACACCCACCACCACTCCCACGGCTCCCCCTCCGCCTTCTCCTGGGGCACCCCAGGCCAGGGTGGTGTTCACCCGGCCCACCTTTGCCCCCAGGGTCCCTCCACCCGCCTTTGGCACGCGGGGGGCCACCATCAACCTTAGAGCTAGCGTGCCCCCCATGATGGGTCAGCAACCAGGACAGGTGAGCATGTTTGTGATTGGGGGTTTGGTGCAGGACTGAGGTTAATGGCTTGTAGAGTTCAGTCAAGTTTTGACAAGAAGTTGTCAGACTTGGAATTTCAGTCGGAGGCTTTCGTGTTTTGCTAGTCATTGTGGGCATTTTCCATCGACAGTACCAATTGTCTTAAGCTGTAGTGCTCTGAAAGTCTTAATGGCATAGCCACGTTTGTATTATATGCTTATAGAAACTGTTGACCTATGACCTCTCCCCCACAGCCCTTCCCTCCTGCTGCCCTCAATCAGATGATCAGTGGACTGGTGGGACAACTCCTGATGCCTGGACAGATGGGTATGCTGTCTTAGAAATACCATATACACCCCACCTCTTTAGACTGCTTTTTTTGTTGGTGCTTTTGCTTAGTTAACCATCACACTTAAAGTGAATCCTCTGTTTGAAGTGTTAAGTGTACTATAAGCCCATTGTAATTTCTTTCCTCTCTTCTTTTCCCCCCCAGCTGGTCAAACAGCCACCTCCTCTGCCTCTCATACCTTCTCCTCAGCTTCTCATACCTTCTCCTCATCCTCCTCGAACTCTTCTTCTTCCTCCTCTGGCCCTATCCCCACCCCTGCTCCTGCTCCTGGCACCACTGTTCCCCCAGGCCAGTCCGGAGCCATCCCCACCATGCCCCAGGGAGCTCCCCCTGACCTGGCCCAGCTCCTGGGCTCTCTCCTGGGGACAGCGGGGACAGTTCCTGGGGCCATGGGACCCTCCATCACTGTGGCCATGCCTGGAGTGCCTGCCTTCGTCCAGGGAGTGTCTGACTTCATGCAGGTCAGTGTCTGGATTGGAGTTTGTTCCAAGTGTATTTTGTGGATTAGGACATATAGCCGTAGTGCCTGTTAGAACCGAATGGTTGAAACCAAGATTACATCATCCTCCAGTGTTACCATAATGGTTTCTTAACTACATATCTTTCATATAATACATTTTATTTTCTACCTGTCCATCATCTCGCTCTCTATCACAGGCCTCCGGACCAGTCTTCCCACCACCCCCCAACGGTGCCCCCCAGCCCCCTGCCTCTGGCACCCCCACCCCTCCACCCGGGACCACCCCTAACCCTCCCACGGGGGACGGTGCTGGGGCCCAGGGAGAGGCCCTGAATCCGGAGTTGTTCACTGGGATTGTACAGGGGGTTCTGTCCACCATGATGGGCTCCCTGGGCTCTCCTCAGAGCAACACTGAGAGCATCGCCCAGTTCATCCAGAGGCTCTCCGAGACCAGCAACATCTTCACACCCAGCACAGGGGACGCCATGGGTAAGAGTTTCTGTCTTGTTTGCTTTTTTCTTTCTTCCCTTTTTTCTCATTTCTCTCTTTCCCTTTTTCTTGTACCTTGCTCTCTCTTTCTGTTTCTGTCTATGAAGTGTAATCTCTTTCTCCCGCGTTCCATGTTTTTCTTCCGTGCTCTCTCTTCCTCAATGTTTTTTTTGTTCCATGTCCACACAGTTGTCTCTCTCCCTCAGGTTTCTTTGGAGATCTACTGACCCTAGTGTGTCAGAACTTCTCCATGGTGGACCTGGTCTTGCTGCTCCACGGCCAGAACCAGCCCCTGGGCCGCATCCAGACCCAGCTATCTCAGTTCTTCACCCAGCATTACCTCAACGGGAGCGAACCCACCGACCACAATGTCGCTGTGAGTGGGCCACCGTCTATATAACCGTTTCTATCTGGGATGTTACTGTCACCTGTCATTACTGTTATGTGTCCATTACTGTCACCTGTCAATTAGTGTCACCTGTCATTAGTGTCACTGCACATGGGGCTAGATGAGCTACTTGATGAGTCTCATCTCTCCCTCTTTCTCTCTTTGGTTCTTTTTCTTGGTTCTTTCATTGTGATCATAGGCTGCTGCTGATGGTCTCATCAATGAACTTGAGGAGTATATTACCGAGAGCTTTGTAAGTACCGTAGTTCACTTAGGCTGCCCCCTTTATACTCAGTGCTCTTGAAATTGCTCAATATCAGTCACGTTTTAAATTCTCCCCGTGGCCAGTTGGTCAGACGTGAATCAATCCCTCACATTTCTCTCTTCGTCTTGGTCCTTCAGTCTTCAGTGGCAGTGTTGGAGGGTGTCAACATCACTCAGACCAACCTGTCCTTCTTCAGACAGCAGTTAACGCGTATCGCCACACACATACTCCACTGCACAGGTAACATTCTGTCTTTATTGTGCCAAATTCTTTTATTTGACGCAATTCATCAGACCTGGCCTATGAACGTCAGTGCTTTTGTCACTTATTGCTGTGTTTTCACCGCCTGCAGACAACACGTTTGGGCCGCAGCTGCTGCAGATGTGCAACCAGGGGCTGTTTGAGTGTCTGGCCCTCAACCTGTACTGTCTGAGAGGAGAGCAGAGTGCCCTCACTTCTGTCATTAACCACCGCATAGTCAGTACACACACACACACACACACACACACACACACTCAATGTTCCTTATGACATGATATACAACCTCCCACTCAATGTCTCTCCTCCTTCCCTCCCGTTTTTCCTCTGTCTCTCTGTCTGTCAGATGATTTGCAATACTCTTTCTATAGATTAGAAAAAAATAGCTAAATGGATATGATTAGACTGAAATCTGGTCAGCAGGTTGTGATTGACCCCCCTCTCCCGTTACAGAGGACGTTGTCGACTGACATGAACCCCAGCCTGGTGAACTGGCTGACCAGTATGATGACCATGAGGCTGCAGGTCATCCTGGAGCACATCCCCGTCACAGAGGACCAGATACTGCATTATGCCGTCCACACACAGCAGGTAATTACACACAGACCATCTCACAAACAGATCAGTGTGTTTTTTTTTAAGCACACTGTTAGTGTTCTAGAAGGCTTATTTACTGGACTACTATCTAACAATGCACATGGAGACCATCATTTTCTAATCAAGTGTCCGTTATGATAGCTGTCATTGATTCCATTACCAGATTCCACTCAAGCAATATATGTTAAATGGTTTCTTTCCAAGGGGGAGGCTTCTAATGCACAGGAGCCTCAACGTGCCCAGATCATAGAGGTGAGCGTTTCAAATGTATTTGTAAGATTCATTTTGTTGTCCTCAATATACCTTGGTGTGTTGTCTCTTTTAGTTCCTCACCATAACTCTCTTTTCTCCATCCCACCTTAGATGGAGGACACCCACTCCCCAGCCCCCACAGCTGAGGAAGCCATGGCGTCGTCACAGGAGACTAGGGCAGAGTCTAGGGAAACTGGAGCCACCGGAGGGGCTGCGCCATTGGGTGGCGCCATGGCAGCAGCTGAAGCCAGCAGGAGGGAGGAGCCTGGTAGAGAGACCGAGGCCTGGGCTGCTGCCGTCCCTGCTGTAAGAACACTGTTCAGCTCTCTCCCACTACTTGTCCAGTCCTTCTCTTGTCCATTTTAGTTGCTTTGCCATTCTCTGTCTTCCACTCTGTCCCCATGTTTTCTCCTTTCTTTTTACATACAGGCTTCTAGTTGAATTTATATTGAATTTTTGCAAACCTGTCATTGACTTGTAGTTTGGATTCTTGGAGAAAGAAAATATGAAAGGAAATGATCCAACAACGGAAGTGTAATCGCCTAATCAGATCTGCATCCAAACCCATTCAAGTCTTAAAATCCAATGTGCCGTTATGGCTCTCGATAGTGAGTTTAACTGTCTGTCATTCTGATCATGTCTGTCTCTGTGTGATAGGAGTGGGTACCCATCATCAGACATGACCTGATCACCCAGAGGAAGATGAAGGCCCAGCCTCCCATGTCTGACGCCTATTTACATGGGATGCCTGCCAAACGCAGGAAGGTAAATAGATTGCCTGTGCGGCCATGTGAATGAAACTTATGTACAAAAGACAAGCCCTGATCTCACTAGTCTTCCGTTATAGGAGGCATCCTGTAAGCTTTGTTGGCAGACTGATTCCAGGCTGTAGTTGACCCTCCATGGCTAAAACATGGGAGCCTTGCTGTTTCAGGGCTAATGTAAACTCTGATCACATTGTAGTATCAGCATGCTATGTTCAACATCTGAGTGCAAGGGCTTATTCTTGCACTGAAAGTTGGATTGGCCGTATGACCAGGGTGTGTGTGTTGTCAGACAGGACAGGGGGACGGCGCTCTTCTCTCCCTCTCCGACGCAGTGAGCAGGGCGGCAAGGACGGCCGAAGTCAGGCCGGTCACTTCCCCAGACAACCTGCAGGAGGAGCTTGACAGCCCTGAGCTCCAGGAGGCCTATGCAGAGCAGGTACAGTCCTCCACTAACACTCACTGACAGAAAAACAAGCTGTTCCATCATTCCATGGCTTCTCCTAATATTACAGATGTGTGACGATTCTAAATGGTCATTAGGGAGCTGCTACTGACTGTTATATGCAGTGGTGGGAAAAGTACCCATTTTCTAGTCAAGATACCTTAATAGAAAATGACTCAAGTAAAAGTGAATCTCACCCAGTAAAACACTACTTGAGTAAAAGTCTGGTTTTAAATATACTTATGTATCAAAAGTAAATGTAAATTCCTTGTATATTTGGCAAGCCAGATGGCACTATGTGTTTGTTTTTCATTTGCGGATAGCCAGGGGCACTCTCCAACACCCAGACATAATTTACAAACAAAGCATGTGTTTAGTGAGTCCACCAGATCAGAGGCAATAGAGATGACCGGGGATGTTCCCTTGATAAGTGTGCGAATTGGACAATTTCTGTCCTGCTAAGCATTCAAAATCTAAACGAGTACTTTTGCGTATCAGGGAAAATGCATGGAGTAAAAAGTACATTTTCTTTAGGAATGTAGCGAAATAAGTTGTTAACTATAAATAGTAAACTAAAGTATTTTGCACCACTCGTGATTTATGAATATTGAACGATGATGGCTGATGCATTTTATATGTTGACCGACCCTTTTTGTAAATTGCCACCTTTGTCCTCTGTATCAGGTGAAGAAAGACATAAAGAAGCGAGTGAGAGAGGACCCTGACTTCAGCTCTCAGCAGTTCCCCAACACACACAGAGCGTTTTCATCAGACTCCTAACCTAACCACAACTTGTTTTGCAACCTGATGAAGTTTTACACATAACCAACCTGTGCACATCCTCACCATCCTTCCCTTTTACTTGTGGATTGCTCAGTATCACAACTGAATGCAGTTAAGCCTACATCAAATGTATTTATAAAGCCCTTCTTACATCAGCTGATATCTCAAAGTGCTGTACATAAACCCAGCATAAAATCCCAAACAGCAAGCAATGCGGGTGTAGAAGCAGTGGCCAGGGAAAAACTCCCTAGAAAAGGCCAGAACCTAGGAAAATCAGGTGCCAACCAAATCATTTTTTTTGTATCATAGACACCTTAGCATCTCCTTTTGACTAAATTACTGACCGATTTTTTTTTTTCCAGTGCCTATTTCCCCCCCCCCCTCCCCATAATGGAACACACCTGATTTGACATTTGTTTGTCCTTATTTTATGGATGACTTACATTTTACCTTACATCTGCAATGCTCCGTTTCGTTTAGTGTTATCATGTTAATATTATCCTGCCTATACATCTTACCTGTTTTGTGTTTTTCATTAGCTTCCCTGAAAATAAAAACGGCTTATTTCAAGAGTATGCTTTCATGGGATGAAAATAAATGCTGTTTTGGTACATGAATGTAAGTGTTCTGAATAAATAACTTGGTACACAATGTTGTTTAATGGTGCTTGTGGAGAAACAACAAGGACCAGCCTTTCAGTTGTTGGTGACCACTGCCCTAGACCTTTTCTGAGTCAAGATCACTTTTGTAATCAAAAAGCAAGCAGAGCTACCACTGACCTTTTTTTTTTTTTACATTACCCTAATAAAAACAGTTCTGTAAGAATGAGGTTTGTGCAATAGGCCTAATGGATTATCACAGCATATTGGCTATATTTAACCTTATTTTAACTAGGTAAGTCAGTTAACAAATTCTTATTTTACAATGACTACCCTCCCCTATATGCCTGCCCTGCCAATATTGTTCTTCTCAGACCAGATTATTTCATTTTCGAGCTTTGAATAGAAAATAGATCACCAATAGATTGGTGTAGCAGTTGGAAAGCGCAGCTGAGCATAAATTGAAATAAATGGCTTTTTTATTTTACTGGGCTGATGGTACCTGCTTCTGATGGTCATGGTGCGTTCAGGTCGGAGGTTTAGAAATATGCCAGTTTGAGATATGGGGATTTTGAGTTGGATGACCGTTCTAAACGATCTTTCCCAGTCGGACCTAGATATATTTTTTTCCTGAATTCCCAATTGTCTTGGACGCACTGAAGTCGGAGATTTCCAAGTTGTTTTGAACACTGCATTAGTCTCAGCTGAGGGAGAGCGCAGCAGCTGGTGCGCCTCTCACTGTCCCTGCTCTCTCCTTCCTTTCCTCCGGTGAAACTGTCACCGTCTTCCACGGCGAAACGCAGTCTCACCACATCTAACTCTAACACAAATTCGTGTTGTTCCTATGACCGGAGAAAGTTAAATATTAAAAATAGACTACCTACTAATAAAAACAAGGCTGTCGATACACTTGGCTACTCATTCATTACAGCGGGAGTGGAAGCATGGAGATTGACAGTGCTGAATCAAAATGTTACATTAATTCAGTCATAAAACAGCAGCTCTTTGCTGTATTCATTGATAGTCTCTGTAGTCATGTTTTTGAACGTTATGAAATCTTACGTCGGATAGTACTCAACTGTTGCCGCTGGGGTCGTGGAAGCCCGTAAGCACCGTGATTTGAGCTATCCGATTGGCCAGCACAGCAGGCACATTCGATTTAGACCCAGATCTCCCGGTCAGGTGGAGTTTGTTTTTTTCAGACAAATGAAATGGTTCAAAATTGGAATACGTTTCCTCTCGGTGCGCAGGGCTTCTGAATCAAGTGCACATACCGCCAACAGCCCTCGCTTCATATTCGTCGCCAAACCCACTGGCTCCAGGTCATCTACAAGACCCTTCTAGGTAAAGACTAGCCTTATCTCTGCTCGCTGGTCACCATAGCTGCACCCCCCAGTAGCACACGTTCCAGCAGGTATATCTCACTTGTCACCCCCAAAGCCAATTCCTCCTTTGGCCGCCTCTCCTTCCAGTTCTCTGCTGCCAATGACTGGAACGAACTACAAAAATCTCTGAAACTGGAAACACTTATCTCCCTCACTAGCTTTTAGCACCAGCTGTCAGAGCAGCTCACAGATCACTGCATCTATAAATAGCCCAAACTACTACCTCTTCCTCTACTGTATTTATTTTGCTCCTTTACCTCCCTTATCTCACCTCATTTGCTCACATTGTATATAGACTTGTTTTTCTCCATGTGTAACTCTGTTATAAGTGTCGAACTGCTTTGCTTTATCTTGGCCAGGTCGCAGTTGTAAATGAGAACTTGTTCTCAACTTGCCTACCTGGTTAAATAAAAGGTGAAATAAAAATAAAAAAATAAATAAAAAAACAGCACAACACAAACAAACGGAACGCAAGCCTTTATCGTTGGCTTTTCTACAGAAATGTTTGATGATCGACTATGAATGCCTTGAAGATCGACCGGTTGGTGAACACTGGTCTAGGGGATTGACACCGGTCATTCGCATGGTGAAACATGTTACCACTGACAGCTAGTGGTACGATACACTAGCAACACATTACTATCACAGAACAGCTCACATTTGTTCCACATGTGCTAAGTTGATCATACAAATATAAAAGAGCCCATTTGTTTAGCTTTAACATTGTGTTAAGATTGATTTACGTATGGTGATGCCTTCATGAACAGGTTGGGCAGCCTATAGAAGAATGAAACAGTCGGTTCCTATCCTGTTTGGAAGGCAGGAATGTAGCCTAGGCGTGACTAACATGGCACTGAGTTACATATTCTTACTGGGTCATAAGACTGCATTGCAACTCACTGTGCTCTGTATCTAAAGTAGATCTTGGCCAAATGAGGCAAGGAAAGTTTCTATGCAAACCCCAATGTTCGCTGGAGAACAGTTAAACTAGTGCGAGTTGGAGGAAGCATTGAACTCACACTACCCCATTTCCAGTGAAGAAATCACCTCAGTAAATTATTTTCTTCCTGAATCTCATTTTGAGAATTATATTTTTGGTTGTGACATTGTCAGAGTGTGAGTGATAATAGCCTAAACGAGATGTTTCGAAATGGGTTGTAATATGAACTGATACGAAATCAGTTTGTGTAATGCTTGACACTTTCAGATCTCAAAATAATAGGACGATATAGCCTAACCGCTTAGAAATACAGACAAAAAAGCTTAACGTTTGTATTGGTACATGTCCTGTGAAGTGATCAACTCTATCTAAACTTTAGAGTTGAATCTGAAAAAGAGGCTGAATCTGTTGGCATCCGTGTGACATCTAATACACAACCCCCCCATACACACAACAAAGACGGCACTGTGTAGGTACACAAAGAATGCCAGGTTTGAAACTGGGAATCCACAGACAGCTTACCAGGAAACATTGCGCTCTGCCTTCACCCGATGGCTGTGCTCTGTTTGCATAGGGTGTGCACAGTAAGTGTATGACATTTGATCACAACTCCAATCAGTGACCTCAGTCAAATTAAACCTTAAAGTAACTTGCTCTCAATGTCAGTGTCCATCACTCAAGATTCAAATTGAATGGAATTGTTTGTTTTCACTAACTTTGTCAAAAAACAGTCAATAGCATTAGTTATATCAACACAGTTATATTATCACAGCAATGGAAATATCTGAATAAGAAACAGTCATAGATAAGTCTCAGGATCTAAATACAAAAATCTAAATACAAATGCATGATAGTGCAAAGTTGACTTTATGAACAGGCTAGTTATAGAAATGCACCAGAGTTTGGACGGGAATCCTTCTGATTTCTGTATCTGTGTGTTAGCCACACTCCCAAGATCTGAAATTAGATGGAAAAAAATATGGCTGAATATGTGATTAAATTAATACTAAAGCACAATATACACAGTGTACAAAACATTAAGAACACCTTCCTAATATTGAGTTGGACCCCCTTTTGCCCTAAAAAGCCTCAATTCATTGGGGAATTGAATTTACAAGGTGTGACGTGTTCCACAGGGATGCTGGCCCATGTTGGACTCCAATGTGTCCAAACGTTGTGTCAAGTTGGCTGGATGTCCTGGTGGACCGTTCTTGATACCCATGGGAAAGTGTTGAGCATGAAAACCCCAGCAGTGTTGCAGTTCTTGACATACTCAAACTGGTGAGCCTTGCACCTACCACCATACCCCATTGAAAGGCACGTAAATATTTTGTCTTGACAATTCACTCTCTGAATGGCACACAATCCATGTCTCAAGGCTTAAAAATCCTTCTTTAACCTGTCATCTACACTGAAGTGGATTTAACAAGTAACATCAATAAGGGATCATAGCTTTCACCTGGTCAGTCTGTCATGGAAAGTGCAGGTGTTCCTAATGTTTTGTACACTCAGTGTAGATAAACAGATTTGGAATTGTTGAATTCATTTCTGAAGCCAAAGTCAAAATCAAAAGTCTAAAATGTAGAGTGTGTCAATAACATAATATAAAAATGCATACAGTAAAAGTCCCCACTACAAAGTGTTATGTTTTCAGTTCCAATTTACAAAGGAATCCCACAGCCTTTTACTATGTTACACAGCAAATTATACCCATTGCATTGCTATGAGGCTACAGCAGGTTGCTAACCTCTGTGAAGCTGAAGAAGCATCCAATCCCACCCACAAAGCGCAAAACCTCCTCAGCATGACTTTGGATGATTGGAGCACAAGGGTTGCAGGATAATGGGTTGGAGAAACAGTCCTGTAGTGTGAGGAAGCAAGTAGACAGGACAGAATTGAAGTAATGTGTCCATCACTCAAGATACTATCTGACAAACATGTTGCTGGTTTTTACTAATAACAAGCCAGTGTCTTTACCGCATCACAGGTGCCATTATAGTTTGGATGGAAGAAGCCACAGCAGTTTAGAGTTCTCTCCACATCCTTCTGAGTGGCCTCGGACTTGTTCCAGCCCACCTCTAGGAGTTCTTTCTACAGTGGGGGGGAAAATGGATGAAGCGGTGCAGGGAGATTTGAATTCTGTGACCAGAGACTCATTCAGCATGTCATCAATCTCTGGAGATCAACTGGAAATCATTCACACTTTCCATTTATGTTGTGCCTTATCCATTTGTTAAATATCTAATACAGGTCACAGAAGGAAAGTATGAATGATTTCCAGTATTTATTTAAGGTGTTCTACAGATTAAGTGGTCATGAATCACATTATATATTGTCACGTACCTGCTGCTCATTATTGATAGCCAGACATGCGGCAGACACTGACAGCTGCACCATGAACACCAGGAAAAGGATAATCATGTACTGAGGCCAACTAAGGAAGCTCACATGTGACAACCCTCTGGAAACAAACTAGGCAACACTAGGCTGTGTATTTGAAAGAGAATTGTTCATAAAGTGAGAAAAGAGCAGTTATTAAGAGTAGTCTGGGTACACATTGAGACTAAGATCCTCTAGTATACAACAGTCCTCTGTGTTTGTTTCGATAGGTCTTGTGTTGTAGTAGTTTGTATTCACTTAACTATGTAATGATAGGGAATAAACACATTACAACCACATTACAACCACACAAAACCAATCATATCACATGAAGGTGATGAAAAGTAGGATCAGCTTCCCTTCCCCAATACTAATCTTAACCATTAGTTGGGAAAATGCAAAAAAACATGACCCAAGTTCAGTGTCTAGGGGCAACTTCACCCTACTCCTGATTGAAGGATACAAAGAACAGCAGGACCTGGTGGTGCATCAGAGCTCCACAGACGCCCACGAAGGCCACAAATAACAGGAAGATGCCCACGCCAATGACTCCAGCCACCAACCGAATACTGGAGACCAGGCCAAACCATTTCCCCCAAGCAGCTACTCCAATCAGCAACAAGCTCACCATCTGAAGACCAAGCACAATACAAAGTGATAACAGAAGTCCACTAGGAACTGAAAAGCACTTAAAGGACACTTCATGCTGATTTCTTTGATGTGGGCAAAGTCAACACCATCTCATATTTAGGCTACAACCTTCAGGTAGATTAAAGTCTTTAGACAGATGTTAAGATGAAATAAATAATAAATATTGTATTAAATGTATGTAAGACATTTAGAACGTATCAGAGTATTTTGATTATATTATACATTAATTGCAATAATTGTATGACGATAATTTATCACGCTATACAGATACGGTTTTGACAAGTGTTTCCAACCCTTTTCGGTTACTTTACCACCAACATAAATTTGCTCTGCCCCGAGTAACCCTGAAGTAATTCCATAAGTACATTTTACAAGTAGGCTTATGGTATCATGAGGATTCTTAAATACCCCCAGGGGTCCTAGTACCTCAGGTCGGGAACCAATAGTTTAGACTTTACATTAACTGAGAGACATTTTGGCAACTGTTTGGAATGTAGCCTACTATCATGTTGATAGGTGTCACAACGACTTCATTTGCATGATAGCCTTCTTGCCCTGGCTAGATCATTCTTGACTAGAATCATGTTGGCTTTTGCACTTTCATTAATAGCCTATCATCAAAAACAATTCGTACCCGTATGGAAACATCTATGCGTGGTACTTACAACATAAAGTATGTTCAGAGCGCATAGGGAATTCTTCGTGCAAACAAATCCTCCGCAAACCATTGTCGATATTCGTTTTTTATCCTCTAAAACAAAGCAATTCTCAGACTGAAATGTATCCGAGTTGGAAAAGTAAGAAGTCTTATCATTGAATGAAAAACACTGACTGTGGCGTTTTACAGGTGTGTAGGATTCCAAGGAGGGACAAGTCCAGGGAAATCGGTTTTCAACTTACCTGATTGGTCGTCTTGAAGTGATGACTTCACATTTCACAGCTAAAAAAAAAGTGCGATAGCTGAGCCAAGTGATTACCTAAGTGTTATTTTAATCACCAGATACTGTGTATGTTTATTTATTCATCATTTATTTAACTAGGAAAGTCAGTAAACCCGAAGTCAGTAAACCCGAAGTCAGTAAACCCGAACGACGCTGGGCCAATTGCGCGCTGCCCTATGGGACTCACAATCACGGCCGGTTGTGATACAGCCTGGAATCGAACCAGGATCTGTAGTGACGCCTCTAGCACTGAGACGCAGTGCCTTTTAGTCCGCTGCGCCACTAGTGAGTTTTACTAGGACTAGGCTGCACTGTAAGACATTTCACATAAAATATTCACATAAGAAAAAAGATTGCAATCAAAGTGCAGTATGCTGCAAATACTGCGTCCAAAAATATCATTTTTTAAATAGCATTTTTTTTACTGCAGTAATTTTGCAGTGTAACTGCAGTTAGAGTGCAGTATAACTACAGTTATTCTGCAACTAATGCTCCAAAATACCACAGGGGACTGCAGTTTCTGCACTTTTACTGCAGTTTCAAAACTGCAATCTTTTTTTGTAGGGGTTTGAGCCTACAATGATGAGGGAAAATACTTTTGAAACAATGGGAGCATATAATGACTGGTTATGACACTAATGTATCTTTAACCTTTATCCTCTAATTTGGACATTGATAAACAACACTATTGCTTTCAATAAAACACCTTAATATTTGTTATTCAAGTTATGAAAGTGTGCTTGTGCTTATGGACAAATGTGATGAATTATACCCCACTAAAACATATTGAAGAACACTGGCGGCTAGAGGAACAATGTATACAATACGTACAGTCTCTAAACCCTTCAACATATCAAGAATGAACTTTCTAGACTTCCGTGGAACTGCTAACAAATGTTGAAAAGGGGGTGGGATGGGCTTTGAAAGCGGTTCGTATTATGATAAATAATTAAGGTGTTGAAATTTTGTATACTGCGATAATATCCATGCATATTATTTACTTTCTGTGTTAATGTCTTCAATGGAAGAGAAAAAGTTGAATGAATTAATATGAATTTCAATGCCCACCCCTATACTAAACACGTGGTACAGTCTGAAAACACTAGTTTAACCTCAACAGCCTGCTAGCAAGCTTCAGAATGAAACACAAACAACGTGATAGTCTATAATTTAGTTTCACTCATAATTATCCATATTTGTCTTGTGTCATTGACTGATTTTTTTTTTACACATAATTCTAGCCAATATGTCAGCCCCGAATAAGGGAGATCTATCTTCCACTGAGAGGGAATTATTCGTAGTTATTGCTGCAGGTAAATCCTCTTTACTTTAATGCTAATGCTAGCTAGCTAGACACTACGCTTGCTACTGTAGTCTAGATAAAATATCTGAGATTGCTGTACCATTTCACATTTAACTAGTACTTTATGTAATGGGTTATATTATGTTTCTAATGATGGTGGCTATATGGCTAACGTGATAGCTCAATCCAGCAAGTTGCATTGGAAGGGAACTTGCTAACTACTGTAGCTAGCTAGCCAAGTTAGTACAGATAGTTATAAAAATCTCTAATCTGCTAACGTTAGTATTGTACTACTAGACGTTATGTTAGCTAGCTAGCATGTTCATGAAATTGCTGAAACAGTTTTCTAGACAAGACAACTGTTGGTTGTTTCAAGCCTTGGTTAACTTGTGGCAGTGTTCATAACTTTTAATGCAATACAATCCCTTGAAGGAATAGCATGCATGTACAAGTAATGATTGACCTTTGATGCTTTTTCTCAGGAAATGTTCAAGAAGCCTCAAGATTATTGGGCTGCAAGGATGTCAGAGTCAACTGTTTGGATGAGGTTTGATTTTTCAACAATATTCTATTGTAACATTCGTTTTTAGTTGATTTATGCTCTTCATAATTTGTCTGCAAACAGGACAGTAAGGTAACCACAGGCAGCATGTCTCTCTTTGTTTCATAACATTGCCTATGTCTGCTGTCAAGAGGAAGGCAGTCCAGACACTCCACAGTTTAGCAAAGTCTATTTTCCGCAATCTCATTGTCCTGTATTGTGCATTCTACAATGCTGTGCAATGGGAAATATTTTTATATAGATTTAATTCAGCATCATTTGTCTATGATAGGCTACTTAAATGATGCATATCTACAACATGCACTACTGACAGTTCTGTTTCTCCTCCTCAGAATGGGATGACTCCCCTCATGCACGCTGCATACAAGGGCAAGGCAGACATGTGCAAGCTGCTACTGCAACATGGGGCAGATGTGAACTGTAATGAACACGAGCATGGATACACGGCACTGATGTTCGCCGGGCTGTCAGGTAGGCACATTTTCTCACAGTTCATATCGCTAAGAAAGGATATCCCTGTGTAGATCAGGGTGCCCCATGGTGAATTCATTGATTTGACTGTGTGCGGTAACTCTTTTCTCCCCGCCTTGTCATCTAGGTAAGACTGATATCACCTGGATGATGTTAGATGCAGGAGCGGAGACAGATGTGGTCAACTCTGTCGGGCGAACAGCATCTCAGATGGCTGCGTTTGTCGGTAAGTACAGAGTGGATATCACACATAATAGGAAGTGTATGTGATGTCTGTGACGTAGAATAAACTTGAATGACTCCATATTGGCATTGCCACCCTTTATTCTGATCGTGTTCATTAGGACACATTCTGTTTGGAGCCTTATGAATGCAACCTCTGTCACAGTGAGACATCGGAACTTGTTTCTCACCCAGGTGTATCTCCTTTCCTCTCCCCAGGGCAGCACGACTGTGTGACGGTGATCAACAACTTCTTTTCGCGGGCCAGGCTGGAGTATTACACCAAACGCCAGGGGCTGGAGAAGGAGCCCAAGCTGCCCCCCAAACTGGCAGGGCCCCTCCACAAGATCATCATGAGCACCAACCTCAACCCCGTCAAGGTAAATACCACCACCGCTGTCTCTGAGCCACAATATGGAATAGTGGTTTTGGAGTGAGATATTAAGTGATGCATATTTGATCAAAGCAATGTGTACACCATACCACTCAGACCAGCAAGGATATCAGGCAACAAAAAAAAGTAAGCAGACCTTTTCTGACTAAAGACAAGTCTGTTGGAGAATTGTAAAAGGCAAAACACAAAGACAGACCACCACCAATATAACCCTATCTGTGCGTTATGTCACCTTTTTATAAAGCTTAACTTTTTGGGGAATAGTGGGTTATGTGACCTTTGGCAATCCATCCAACATAGGGAGCTGTTATGTCACCCTTTATAGTGTATGAGAACCCCCCCCCTTCTCTCTCTGTCTCTCTCAGATGGTGCTTCTGGTGAAGGAGAACCCGGTGCTGGCTGAGGCGGAGGCCCTGGAGAAGTGCCGGCGGGTGATGGAGCTGATCTGTGAGAAGTGTGTGAAGCAGCAGGACATGAACGAGGTGCTGGCCTTGAAGATGCACTACATTAGCTGTGTGCTGCAGAAGTGTGCCTCCTTCCTCAAGGAGCGCGACGACAAGCTGGAAGGACTCATCAAGAGGTGGGCGGGGGGGGGGGGGGTTGGACTGTATGGGCTGCTTTCCCAGACATGCGTAGATTATACACATATGAACATGTAAATACATATGGGGCTGGTTTCCCGGACACTATTATTACTATAGATATGTTGTATTAAACTGGACTGACAGAGGATGTCAATGCAAAAAGTCGGTAAGATAAGGAAGAAATTGCTATGAAATGTATATATCTGGCTGCACTGATGATGTGTAGAAATACTCTGACACACTAAATCTGTTTTGGATTGTTGTATATACTGTATTGCAATGCATACAACCCCAGATGTCATTGCTCTCCCCATACAGCTTGTTGAAGGGCCGGGACAGTGACGGCTTCCCGCTGTTCCAGGAGAAGTTCATCAGAGAAAGCATCCGCAAGTTCCCCTACCGCGACGCCACACTGCTGCAGCAGCTGGTCCGAAGTATCGCTCCTGTGGAGATTGTGAGTCAATCAGTCATCAATCAAATTGATTTATGAAGCCTCTTTTCCCATCAATATTTGTCACAAAGTGCTTTTACATTCATGCTCTCTCTCGTGATGTCTGTCTGTGTATTTAATATAGACTCATTTTGTCAGTTTGAGTGAAGCACCACTCGTAATAGTTTCATGTTATGGGCTTAATAACCTTTTCAACGTTTATACTGTTAGGCCCGATTTCCCGGACAATGATTAAGCTTAGTCATGGACTAAAAAGCATGCTCAATGAGGAATTCCCTTTAAAATGGCTTTTTAGTTCATGACTAGGCTTCATTTTTTACCCTTGGTGTCATTTTCAATTGTTTGTACTGTATATCTTGTGTATATTTAGAATTTTCTCTACCATTTCCCCTTTCTGTCCTGGTCAGGGTAACGATCCTACAGCCATCTCAGTTTTGACCCAGGCTATAACAGGACAGGTGGGCTTCATGGATGCAGAGTTCTGTACCAGCTGTGGGGAGAAGGGAGCGGAAAAGAGGTGCTCCATCTGTAAAATGGTAGGCACAATGCGCTTTTCTACAGTAACTCATATCAATACAGTCAAATGCTATATTCATATATCCACTGTCATCATTCATTGACCATTGCTATTGCAGTTCTATCTGTCATTATGTGTCCTTGCATCCGATGCATGGGCCTCTCTTCTTACCCAACACATGCAACGTTTTTGTGTTCCTATAGGTGATTTACTGTGCCCCAGCCTGTCAGAAAATGCACTGGTTCACCCATAAGAAGGTCTGCAAGCAGCTTCAGGAGCAGAGAGAAAAGCACAAGGCCGAGTCAGCCAAGTTGATGGAGCGACAGAGGAAAGGTATTGGAGAAATATTCTTGGGCCGTACATTTTCCTGTCACCTCTTGTTTAATTTGTATATGTCTCATTGTAATTTTAAGTGACCAAGGATGACATGAAACACCTACTGTACATTGGTTACGAAATGATGCTTGGTTTTGAATAGGATGCTTCAGCTTCAAAAGTGGTAGTTAGGTTAAATCGTCTTTCCATTGCGTCGTGTTACAAGGAATCATGTTAACAGTGGGCTCCTGATGTGTTTCTCAGAGCAGAGCCAGGCGGTAGAGTCGGCGACAGGCTCCATGCAGGACCTCTCAGTGGGACCCAATGAAGACTCTCCGTCTTCTTCGTCAACCTCTGACAACCAAGCAGACCCCCCTCCCCCCAGCCCTGTCTCCACCACTCCAGCCACAGAGAACTGAAGGGGGGGCCTGTAAGGGACGTCCAACACAGGTGCACAATGCCTATACACCCTGCAGTCTCCCCTACTACAGGTCTACACTGTTGTCCTAGAAGGTCTAAGGGAGGCCTGCCATGTAAGGCCCAACAGTTAACCTGGGGATCAAGTACGCAGGAGCTTCACACAAGCTTAAGGCCTGAACCCATGGGAAAGGATCCCTTATTTATTGATGATCTGACATTGTTTTCCACCAAAGCAACGCAACACTATTGCACACGATGGAAGAAGGGTTAGGTCACGAGTGTCTATGCTTTTAAAAAAAAAAATATTCCATGTTTTGTTTTTTTTCTTCATCATGTCCAATGTTAAATTGTAGACTAATATAATTATGTCGGTGGTTTTTGTTCAAGAATAGTGGAAAGTGCTTCAGGGAGTGTGATGTAAAGAAGTAGTAGTAGATTTCATTAGTATTCTGTTTGTTCATGTCCTTAATTTCCCTAGTTAATAGATAAAGGACATTGTTTCCAAACATACAGTAAAGTGGCTTGAATTGGCCAAGAATAAAATGTATTTAAGTTACTGTAACCTCCTGAAAAAGCAACTTGGCAAATCCCTCTAACAATGTGGCTTTTATTTTTTGAATACTGATGTTTCGAAGATGTCAAATGACTGTGATTGCAATACAACAGAATAAACACCACAGTACTGTCTCTGTGCTTTTGATTGTATGACAGATAACTCACCTGGGTGTCAGTCTGTTTGTATCAGTCATGCCAAACAATGTTTCGTATGACACCGCGTTGACATGATAGCACAAACAGATCTGGGATCAGGCTAAGACTAGACTCCACTCCCATGGGAAATGTGCTTAACGTAGACCAGTGAGGATTCAGACTCCCAGAGTTCTTCCTCCAGTTCATCCTGTACTGTGTAACATTGAACTGGGGTGTCTGTTGTGTAGTAGTAATGAGAAAACTGTGATTCAATTGACTGGTATAATTCAGCTAGAGCTCCCTCTATAGGCTCATACAGCATGACACCACAGTGGTATGACCTCCAAATGAGAATTTCAATTGTATTTCCTCACATCCTCCTCCTCTTCTCAAAGCATATTGGAGCAGATTATCTGAGGTTCCTCCCCTGGGATCTTCTCCTGCAATGCATTTTGAGAAGAAGCCAAGGAGAGAGGACATGAAGAATCGGTTAAATACAATTGAGATTCACCCCTCTTGTTTCTGGTGCAGTTATCTGAACATTACAGTGAGGATGTTGGCCCCTGGCTGGTTCCATTCCCCCAGTGGTGGAAATTGCCTTCCAGTCCACAGTGGAGAACTGCATGATGGATCTCTGCATGGCTCTGTGCACACTGGGATCTGCTATCTCACCGAATGGGCTCCTGGGCAGAGATAAGCATCACAGAGAAGCACATATAAATAGACATTGAAAACGTTCAATACTTTAGCAGTCATACATTAAATTGTAACATTGCAGAATTTGTATCAAGAGATAATCACCCATATCCCTTATTTGTGACTTACTTTAAATGTTGTCTTGAACCATAGTGAACTGCAAGTCAGGTGAAAATGATCAAATTGATTGCATATTATCTCAATTTTCAAGTCAATATATCAAAAAAGCTGGTGAATTGCAATATAAGGCAAATGCTCTTCTCCTTTGGTACAGTACAGTATTTTACCTTGAGCAAGGTGTCATCCTTCCCCATAGATGCCAGTCTCTCTACTGGCAGGAGTCTCTGCCCGGCTGCCAACTGGGGGACACAATGGTGTTCTATACTAAACGGCTGTAATGAACTGTTCCTCTCATCCTGCTTCATCTCTGTCAACCGGGAATCACTTTAGGCTCAACAAGGATCCCAGACTTGACACAGCAATGTATTGTAACAGTTTCACTAGTTAGTTGCTTATTTTATAATTTTTGGAATATGATTTCAATATTTGTTGACGTACCTCTTCTATCCAATAATTGCACTGATGGCAAGTTATGGACCACATATTGACGATATCCAGTCTGTTGTGAGTAGCGATTCGGGGGAAAAAGCTGCAAAAGCAATTGTCAAACAAGCTTTCATCTACAATACTGTGTCAAATCTAAAGGAGGCTGGTAGGGGGAGCTATAGGAGGACGGGCTCATTGTAATGGCTGGAAAGGAATTCATGGAATGGTATCAAACACATGGAAACCACGTTTGAGTCCGTTCCATTTGTTCCATTCCAACCATTAAAATGAGCCCGTCTTCTTATACCTCCATCCACCAGCCTCCACTGGTCATATCTGTTGTTCCTCACATAACCATGTCAAATGTGAGGGCCTTAGGCTGTACAGTATCAGTGGAATCCCTATTCACTCACTGACAGTGTGGAGATGCTGCAAGTTCCTCAACTCAGCCACGCAGTCCTCCAGCCTCTTCATTTGGTGTTTGTACAGAAGAAGAACCCAATGACAGGTTAGGTGTCCCAGGGCGTCTAGGAATGGAAAACATACAGTAAAGACAGTAGCCTGAGTGCCAGCCTGTTTCTGCTCTATTAACAACTCCATGTGAAATTGTCATGCCAAACTTGGCTTGACAATGACAGCAATGGACTTGGCAAGATCACAAACAGATCTGGGAACAGTCTATAAACAGGACAGGCATGTGTGCACTTGAGGATGGAAAACACAGATCCACAACAAGACAAACTCACACAGAGTACATGCAATGCAATGTTATAGCATATGCTTAGGAAAACAAAGATGGTAATATTTACCTGAAATATATGTTATTTTATTATTTTGGAGGTCATTTTCTGTCATGCAACAGTTGAGGGAATGGTAGGAGAGTTCGGTAATTTGAAACATTTACAGAACATTATGAATTGGAAATGGGAAAATGATATTTTTCCTATTGGCTATTCTGATATGATATGCCTAGTGTTTGATTGTCACACATTCCCACATTTAATATAACTGTATGCAGTATCATTATCTGTTTGTGATGTTGGCTACAGTACCTTGTTGTTAAGTATCTCAGCACGGAGAATCTTGAAAAGTCTGGAATATTGAAGAGTCCTCTATAATCAAATTTTGTTAATTTGCATTCTGCGCATTTTATATAACATAATACTGGCATATACTGACATGATTGGTATTTTCCAACAAATTATAATTTACAGGTCACATCACATCCACAGCCTTGCAATGAATAGGGCCTCATTTGAAATAGTTCAGTTCTAGATTCCATAGTTAGAAGTTATGATAAGACTACTTTTTGGCAAGGTAAAGTTGACAGACATCAGTGTCCTTCATTATTCCATACTTCTGGGGAGCATCATGAAGGCCCTGTAGGAACATGCAGTGAAATTCTAAATATCATTACATCTTCAAAATACTTGAGCAATCTTTTAGGTGAGATAAATGAAGTATAGTAATTCAGACATGTCTATCACCTATGAAGGACAAACCAAACCAACCACCCTACTAGATCTACCTGCAGCCAGGAAACCCTTGTTTTCATTTTTTGTCATAACAAACAAAGAAATCTGTTCTCTTGCCTCATCCTCAGATTGCACAGGTTTCTGAAATGTAGTTTTTTTTGGGGGGGGGGGGGGGGGGGGGGGGCAGGAGGTTATAATGTGAGGCTAAATGATAACATTCATGATATATTATTTTATTTATTTATTTTTTAACATTCATGATATGACATTATTACTCATGATGCAATTCAGTTCCTTCAACAATGGCAACGACTGGTCAGTAGATGGCATACTATCTCTACCTAGTGTATTGACTGTAGGGTGACAAAGGTTTCCCTGTATTGCATGCATTTATTGCATTACATTATCGTGGGCCTATTACTGAATTGTAGCCCAAGTTCACAATTCTATTCTTCACAGTAAATTGGGATATTTCACAATTTTGACATAATAATTCATATCAATTATAATATACAATTGGGGAAATGAAATCAGTACATTGAATCTGGTGGCTAAAGGCAAACCGGGAACAGCTCTCTCTAGGGTAAGACACAAATCTATTGTCTGCATTTATACAGTGGGCTTCCTTGGGGATTCATAGTGAATTCTACGCACCCATGAACTTTTTCTCTTGGCTTTGTTCCCATGTTATGCATTTCTTTTGTCCCTCTCTAGTCCCCCCCCCCCCTCCTATTACCACACGAGGGTCCTTCCTGCTAATACACACACTCCTGTCATGTTGCTTGTCGATGTGTTAATAACTCACTGTGTGTGTGTGCATATTTGTGCGTGCAGGAATGTGTGTGGGATTGTGTACCTGTCCTTTTACTTCCCACAGGATTCTGTCACCTGATCTTCTCCTATATGTCACCGTCTCCATGGTCTGGACACATACAGAGGGGCTATCTCAGCTTTCTGCTCCTTTAGATGGGAGAAACATGACAGTGGTATATCGTATGAACTTCTGCATCATTCACCCCATCACCTAAAGGACTGTAGATGGGAAAGCCATCCATGTATTACTAGTCTCCTGGGATAAAATGGTTTGATTGTCTTTATTTAGTGGCGGAAGTGAGGTAGGTGAAAGAGCTTTTTAGTGAAATATGCCTTGCATTAAAGTAAAAAGAGACATGGCCGTTAGTTACAAAACCAACAATAGTATAAACAATATATTATGGCTTCACCTTTACATGTATTCAGGCAGATATTAAATCACAAGTTACAGTCATCTGCTTTGTTTTCAATGCTGTGGTATTCTACACAGGAGGAAGGAGGCCCCTCTATTTAAGGTTCATATGATAATGACACTGAACAAAAGTGTATCAGATTTCATTCACATGAGCAACAATTAGTGTCTATGTGTGACACTTCTTTTCAAATCTGGAAGACAAGGCAGAAGTGAATGCTCCCACAGAAATAATTATATCTCTCCTTGCCATGAGTTGCGCACACAAAGACTCCAGTTAGTCTAGGCACTCCAATCATTAGGTATAAAAATGACAAGGGATTGAGAGGAGAGGAAGAGAATGACAGAGACCGAAAGCAAATTACACAGACCGTGTCAGCTTTCATTTTTGAATTAAGAGAATAGGTGAGACTGCATGTCAGAACATGGAAGATGATTAAATGAGGGAATATTTAAAAAATTACATTTAACAGAAGAAGAACACATTGCAGAGACCAAAAGTGGAGGTTCTTCTATTATTTTTAATAGATTAAATGTGATGAATAGATTGCGATTTGAAGAAGCAAAAATGACTCAATAGCACCAAATCCCATCAATTGGAGAGACGGGAACAGGATCACTCCAGATGTTGTAGACGCGCTGGCTCTCTAGCGCACAGACAAATGGGCGCGGTTACCCAGTTACGCCCAGCCTTCAGTCAAGAGATCCCATGGTGTGCACCTGAGCGGTTGCCAAAACAAGACCCGGGCAGGCCTATATAAAACAAGCTCAGAACGTAGTATATCTGCCGCAGACATCAGAGGCACAGAATCAATTTACCTGACACGGGATCTGCTTATTCCCTAAATCCCCAGAAGCAAATATGCACTTGAGCGCATGCAAGTCGTGCCACCTTGTATTCTTGTTTTGTATTCTTGTGAGGAGTTGCCAGGCGTTCAAGAATGATGCTACGGAGATCCTATACTCGCACGTGGGTACTCCTGTGCAGGATGCCCGGAGCAATGTCTCTTTAAATCGGGCAAGAAACGGCGGGAGAGGCGTGGGAAATACTGGTGGGAACGATAGAGTTGGTGAGTATTGTTCAGTATTCTTTCTCAAAACATTGAGAAATTGTGCTTTGTTTTTAACTATTTTCCTTCTTTTTTTTTTATACATTTTTTTATTTCAAGACAAGTGCATAGACATATTTTTTTCCAGCGCAAGCAGGTTTATAGAGGCTTCTACAATTAGGTTGTTGAAATTATATTTGAAATGTAATATACTACATTCTTAATGTAAAAATGTTACTGCTAAAATGACATATGATCAGCTCTGGTCAGTAGCTAAGCAGTGACACTCTCCAGAGACAGTATCAGATGCCCCCACTGAGTGAGACCAGGCAAAGCTTGGCACAATGATCTTCAATACACACACACACACACACACACACACACACACACACACACACACACACACACACACACACACACACACACACACACACACACACACACACACACACACACACACACATATATATACACACACACACACACACATATATATATATATATATATATATATATATATATATATATATATATATATATGATCTTCAACACACACACACACACACACACACACACACACTCCTGGCAGGCGTCCAAGCAGGGCAGCAGAGATGAGTCACCCAGGGCAGCCAGGCTAGTGTTTGGGGAGTGATCGTGTGTCAGCGCCACTGAATAGAGGTGTGTTCCTATACACAGGAAGTCTGTGATTGTGGCGCTGTTTGACTTGAGCTCTCTCAGGACCCCGAGCATGAAGGAGAGAAAGGGAGCCTCTCCTCTCTTCATTCATCAAACTCTGTCATAGAGAAGGGGGCACATTGTCACAGAGGTGTATGGCAGTCTGTGAATGGGGCCCTGGCTTGGATTACAGGGTGAGTGAGGAACTGTAGCCTGGAGCAGAACATTGCTGATAGTCCTACCAGTTGCCCGCTGATAATCCTATAAGAAAGCCAGCTCCATTGACATAGCTCAGAACACTAAAGCCCTTCCTCTCATGCAAGAGCAATGCACCATTCCCTCTCTACAAGCCAGTAACCGGTATAGGTCTGTGCCAAAAACCTACAAATGAACCAAATAGATGGCTGTGCTTGTAAGGTTTTCTGATCGAAAACCCTTTATGTTACCTGCAGTAGGATTCAAAGTGAAACCAAATAATTTGTGGTCACAAAAGGACATTTTTAATCTTCAAAGTGGTTTGATTCTCATCATTTTTCTGATTCTCTCTTTAACAGACCAGAGAAGCCAAGTTGGCTGTAGAGAGCTGAGGTCCACCAAGTACATCTCTGATGGCCAATGCACAAGCATCAACCCCATAAAGGAGCTAGTATGTGCTGGCGAGTGCCTCCCCGCTCAGATGCTTCCCAACTGGATCGGCGGCAGCTACGGCAGAAAGTTCTGGAGCCGGAGGAACAGTCAAGATTGGCGCTGCGTAAACGACAAGACGCGCACCCAACGCATCCAGCTGCAGTGCCAGGACGGCAGTACAAGAACGTACAAAATCACCGTGGTCACCTCGTGCAAGTGTAAGAGGTACTCCCGGCAACACAACGAGTCGAGCCATATGAAGTTTGAGGAGCCTGCCTTGTCTCGGCCCCAGCTTCTCCACAAACACAAAGCCAAAGCCAAAAGGAGGCTAGGGAAGATTAAGCTAAACGAGAATTGGCATGAAGCAGAGCCCTAAGGCAGGACTGCAGAATGCCTCAGTGACTGTGGTCTTGGATTATCTCTTTATTGGGACTGGCTTGTTGTGAGGAGGACCACAAAGTGACTTTGTAAAAACGAATGGCATTGGTTGCTTGCTACATCTGAGGACCAATGGGCACCATTGAGTCATTATCTAATAAGATGAAATGAACCTAAATGGGGTCATCATGACCAATAGAACTGTCTGGAACTTTAAGATAACTCGCATCATTTAAGTTCTTGTATGACAATGTAAACCTGCTCTTAACTCCATTATACAAACAGTTTTACAGCCAATATAATGAAATAAAATAAGCTCTGCATGAAAAGGGATTCCCAACACAAAAGCACCACAAATACACAACACAATGTAAATATGTGTACATATATAATATGGTATCACATGTCCTCTGAAGTATGATAACATATGTATAAACGTTTTCTATAAGATGTATATGATGTAATATATATGTTGTATTGCTATTCATTTGATAAACATTTTAATATGCATCACACATTTTGCAAAAATCTGTAATTTCTCATGCTTTCAGTTGAATAAATAAAAAATGTTAACACAAATTTCTCCTTATTGTATGTTGATTCTTACTTTAGAGACCTAATTTACCACTTTTAAAATAGACTATTACCCAGTATTATTTTTTGCATACTTTATTGATGTTCCCCCTGCAATTATTTTATGTCCTGGGGCCATTTTCAAGTTCTTGTTTCATTGATGTAAATCCATGTCCTGTGGCAGGCTACTTACACATAGTAATTTAGTTTTAAACATATCTTGGGTGGCAGCACATGTCGACCACCTACAAATATGTAGGCCTACCCCAAATTGTTCTATGGAACACTAGATAGCATTTCAATGTTGAAGCATGTACAGTTGAAGTCAAAAGTTTACATACACCTTAGCCAAATACATTTAAACTCAGTTTTTCACAATTCCTGACATTTAATCATCCTAGTAAAAATTCACTGTCTTAGATCAGTTATTATCACCACTTTATTTTAACAATGTGAAATGTCAGAATAATAGTTGAGAGAATGATTTATTTCAGCTTTTATTTCTTTCAACACATTCCCAGTGGGTCAGAAGTTTACATACACTCAATTAGTATTTGGTAACATTGCCTCTAAATTGTTTAACTTGGGTCAAACGTTTCGGGTAGCCTTCCACAAGCTTCCCACAATAAGTTGGGTGAATTTCGGCCCATTCATCCTGACAGAGCTGGTGTAACTGAGTCAGGTTTGTAGACCTCCTTGCTCGCACACACTTTTTCAGTTCTGCCCACAAATTTTCTATAGGATTGATGTCAGGGCTTTGTGATGGCCACTCCAATACGTTTACCTTGTTGTCCTTAAGCCATTTTGCCACAACTTTGGAAGTATGCTTGGGGTCATTGTCCATTTGGAAGACCCATTTGCGACCAAGCTTTAACTTCCTGACTGATGTCTTGAGATGTTGCTTCAATATATCCACATAATTTCCCCCCTCATGATGCCATCTATTTTGTGAAGTGCACTAGTCCCTCCTGCAGCAAAGCACCCCCACAACATGATGCTGCCACTCCCGTGCTTCACGGTTGGGAGGGTGTTCTTCGGCTTGCAAGCGTCCCTCTTTTTCCTCCAAACATAACAATGGTCATTATGGCCAAACAGTTCTATTTTTGTTTCATCAGACCAGAGGACATTTCTTCAAAAAGTACTATCTTTGTCCCCATGTGCAGTTGCAATCCGTAGTCTGGATTTTTTATGGCGGTTTTGGAGCAGTGGCTTCTTCCTTGCTGATATAGAACTCGTTTTACTGTGGATATAGATACTTTTGTACCTGTTTCTTCCAACATCTTCACAAGTTCCTTTGCTGTTGTTCTGGGATTGATTTGCACTTTTCGTACCAAAGTGCGTTCATCTCTAGGAGACAGAACGCGTCTCCTTCCTGAGCGGTATGACGGCTGCGTGGTCCCATGGTGTTTATACTTGCGTACTATTGTTTGTACAGATGAACGTGGTACCTTCAGGCATTTGGAAATTGCTCCCAAGGATGAACCAGACTTGTGGTTGTCTACAATTTTTTTCTGAGGTCTTGGCTGATTTCTTTTGATTTTCCCATGATGTCAAGCAAAGAGGCACTGAGTTTGAAGGTAGGCCTTGAAATACATCCACAGGTACACCACCAATTGACTCAAATGATGTCAATTAGCCTATCAGAAGCTTCTAAAGCCATGACATCATTTTCTGGAATTTTCCAAGCTGTTTAAATGCACAGTCAACTTAGTGTATGTAAACTTCTGTCCCACTGGAATTGTGATACAGAGAATTATAAGTGAAATAATCTGTCTGTAAACAATTGTTGGAAAAATTACTTGTGTCATGCACAAAGTAGATGTCCTAACCGACTTTCCAAAACTATAGTTTGTTAACAAGAAATTTGTGGAGTAGTTGAAATCGAGTTTTAATGACTCCAACCTAAGTGTATGTAAACTTTTGACTTCAACTGTAGGTGAAGTAATCACATATAGTATAGGCCTACACATACAATTATCATATCATACTAGCTATACATTTGCACCAGATCAAGCACGCTTGAATAAATAAATATCCAGCAGGTAGCCTGGCAGTTAAGAGTGTTGGGCCAGTAACTGAAAGGTTGCTGGTTCAAAACCCTGAGCTGACTAGGTGAAAAAACTGTCAATGTGCCCTTGAGCAAGACACTTAACCCTAATTGCTCTTGTAAATCGCTCTGGATAAGAGTATCTACTAAATTACTAAAATGTAAATGTATGCTCAATTGCATCAAGCAGTCAAAATAAAAAGGCATGAAAGGGGTTCCTTGAGAAGCGCAGCGCAGTGGCTACGGTGTAGCAGGATACAAATCGAATCAATCACTCGTCTAAGCGACTCCGCCCATAAAGGAATGAATGAAACGGTACACGGGGATACCGGTAGGATATATTCGTGACATCAATGTTAGTCCGTTTTAACTTCAAATTAATCAGTTGGCCTGAAGCATACAAGAGGAATCGGGCGACATGGCCAGGCCTGTTGAACCAGGGCATTTCTCAACATGCGAAGCCCGGTTGGACAAGCACATTGCGGGACTTTGCAGTGTCGATTTCCCGGTAGCTGTGGTTCTTCCAGCCGGTGGCAGTGGAGAAAGAACGGGGCTATTGACACCTAAACAGTTCTGCACATTTCTCAACAGACCTCTGATAAGCTACACAATTCAAACTTTCGAGAGGTAACACTTGAAGTGTCGAATGTTTGCATGCGAAAACATATCTGTCCCGTTTGTAATACTGTAGTTTTATGGCCCTGCCCCTTAATCTTGTCACTGCACAAGACAGTAGCCCCATGTAAACAAACCATTTAACGGGGGTTTCAAGCTCTTTTATGTTATCATTGAATAAATATGAGGTTTTGTAATGTCTCAAATTATCCCATTCAACAGATCTTTACTGAATCCATCAGGTCATACATTACAATTTTGAGTCTTTCTACAACTTCCAACAACTTTCTACAACGTCCAAAATAGCCTACTTGTTCTTGATACTACCATGTATTTTTGTTTCAATGTGACCATTTCAGTGGAATTCTGTTGAAATAATGTATGCAAAAAAGTGCACCCGAATGTGTTATGTATGGTAATATAACAAGTCATGACACAAGTAATGAAACAAATATACTCAACAAGAATGATATGTTCTAACCACAGTGCGAAAGCTGTTGACTTATGACTAGACACACTGTTTCTTTGACAGAGTGCCATGGATCCAAAGCATCGTTGTGGTGGTTGCCAAGGAGAGCTTAGATTTGATGATGGACATTATCCACCGCTTCCACCACAGAAATGTCCTAGTGGTACATGGCGGATCTACTCGCCACAGATCTATATTCAATGGGGTCCGGGCCCTCAGTGAGGGAGAGGGTGGTACGGCCCGCGTCAAACCAAAGGTGGTCGTCATTCATGATGCAGTGCGGCCCTTTGTGGAAGAGGACTTCCTCCTGAAGGTAACAATGGCTGCCAAAGTGCAAGGGGTTTGTACATATTCAAAGTCCTCTATCTCTTCCACCGTGACAGTCAGTGGAGCTCAGACAGAGCGATTCATTGCTCTCAACTGTAGCCATGTATACCTACTGTAAGCCAGGACAAATGTAAACCACATTGGCTGATATTAGTGGCTAAGGAAGACACAGATATGTTTAGATGGCGATTCATATTTACATTTTACTAGCTGTGACATGATATTTTTGAAGCCTGGTCACAAAAGTGAGAAGTGAGAGCAGGAGCTCTTTGACATTGGGGCTGACATTTACTGTGTGTGTGTGTGTGTGTGTGTGTGTGTGTGTGTGTGTGTGTGTGTGTGTGTGTGTGTGTGTGTGTGTGTGACTGACTCTCAAAGCCAGCAGTCTGGTCTTCATTAACTTGCCAGTATCCCCGATCATGATTAAATGTCAGTCTCCTCCGAAGAGCATGAGATTAATTTTGATTTTAACAACATGTGTAACACACATAACACATGTTTGCTTTCATTCCATTTGCAAGTAATTTTGCCCCCACTATCTCATTGACCATACTTGTTCTTGGCACAATGGGGATTTTCATCCTCAATCATGTCATGGTCACAAGAAAATTGGATCTCAGGAATGTTGTTTAAAAAGCATTGTGTGCACAAGCTGTTGTTTAGCTAGTATGTATTGTTGTTATCCAGCCATGGATAGAACAATTGTTGTAAGCCTCAAGACACAATAGCATCGGAACCATTTGATACATTTTGGATTGATATGTGTGTTTGCCATAAAGAATAAGGAAGAATGACATATTCTGTTCCGTTTATTATTTTGCAGGCTGCTGGGGCTATCCGACCTCTGGTTTCCACAGTGATTGCTGCCACATTGGAGGGCTACCTGGACTATTCTCTGGAGAGAACCAAGTACAGAGCCAGTGAGATGCCCCAGGGATTCATCTATGATGTCATCTACCAGGCTTATCAGAGGGTAGGTACTTCTAGGCAGCTCTTGTACACAACACATCACTTGTAGTCTACCCAAAGTCCAGTTAATAAAAACTGGTAGCCCGGTTTTGGGGCTATGTAAAAAATACATAGCCCCGTGAACCCAGCCTGATCTCACGATAACTCAAATTTTTTTTCAGTTAAACAGAAAGTAAATGCACCAGTCAGTCTGTTTGACCTGGCTAAAAATGACTATGTTTACCGTGCACATTTGAATTAGAGATGTGACTGATAAAACAACAAACTAATGAATGATTTTCTTAAATGGAAATATGCCAACAAGGATGCACCTTGAAACAAAGTCCAAACCACGCCTTGTACAGTAGTTAGTTCTCAAGTTTAGATAATGTTTTTGTGAAGTTGTCTCCACTTCTGGTCAGGGAAATAGAGAACCTTGGATGTCTGCAAAACCTTTTTCCAAATCGAGCACTGGTCATGTCCTGCAGGTTTTGAATTTTCCCTCTCAATGTCAAATAATTGCTTTAAAAGGTCCCTTAAATCACATAAAATGACAGTCTGAGAGAGATTTATGCTTAAGAAATAATTAATCCCAGCAATGCGACTAGATGACAAAAGACTTTATGATTCTCATACATCACACCAAGTCTTTACAGTCGTCCATTGTTCACCAGATGTGCTGGAACCTGCAGGGTTTCAAGCTGAAGAGTTTGTGGTGTGGGTGCCATCATTTTCACTATGGCATGGTTATTTCTGGGAAAGAAATGACACATTAATATACTTTGGCACTGTGCAGCGTATCACTCTGTCGAACAACAGAAAAGACCTCTTGGCTTGGTAAAGGTAACGTAAAAATAACATTGAAGTAACATGGTTACTACAGGTCTAACGTCTGTGTTTTTGTTTTTATTTACATGTGAGACGATTTGAACATCCAAGAATACTTGCGAAATAATAATGGAAATAATTTCACCTTTGGGTGATATCTCACAAAACTAGAACAAAAAAAGAAACATGATTTTGGGGATTTTCACAACATTTAATCACAGAAGGGTCCTTTGGAGGTAGGTTTGTTGACATATATTTTACATTTTTTAAGTATAATTCATATGAAGCTTTACCTCTTGCTCTGTACTATGAGTAGTATTTTGATTTCAATAACAATTTTCTTACAATAATTAATGAAAATTAAAAAATATAAACATGAACAGTGTGTTTGGATTCGTTACTTGGAAAAACACTATTACATATAATCTATTACATATTACTCTTTATTTGGCTTTTTTTACGCTATCCATTCAGCACGAAGCTATAGGCCTGTCAGATGATCGAAGGTGTAGATTTTCCTTTGGTACTTTTTGCGTTGTTTCGTCGATTTCGTTTGACTTAAATACTGTAGGTCCTTGATGATAAGTAATCCCTTTGATTGTATGCCTTTTATTTCAATGCATTATTATGTGTAGGATTTATTTGACATAGTTTGCATTTGCGCGGCGGTCAGTTAAATGCGCCGGTTATTTGAATTTTGAGGTCGGCGTTTGAAGTCGGCCTTGTTGTGACTTGATAGCCGGTATTTAATGGCTTTAATATGTAGGCTATGAATCTTTTCGTAAAGCTGCCAGAATGTTTTTGGACAATATTCCTTTGATCTGTTAGATTTATCAAGATATCATTTCGTTTTGATAAAAGGCACTTTTTTTGAATTGCGTTTGTCAGATTTCGATTGTTTATATGGAAATTGTATTAGAACATATTACATATTTATGTTTTATCGTAATGAGTATAAATGTCTCTTTCACACATATTTATGGAACAATTCCATATAGGGTGAGTATTGGTTAAATGGGACACAGAGAAAAGTGGGACTCTTAAGCTTTGTAATAGATATCTTTAAATATGTGCAATACCATAATCAACAATCAATACCTATGTGTTAGTGAGGAAGCATTTGATGATAAACAATGGGTTCAATGGGTATGACATCATCATTGTGGGTGTGGCATCCCGTGGAATAACAGAGGCATAATGGTAAGTAAAATGACAGTGTTCTGAGGTAAATAATGTTAAGGTTATAAAACATGAAGGAAGGATATTGACTGTCTCATTACAACATATTTTGTAATGGGATGTAATTGAGAATCAAAATGACTGTAAGTGGTTTTTGTACTACAGTACTCTCACCATTTTAAAATATTACAATTTTGGCAGTGTCCCATTATTTTTACAACAATTATTTTACCAGGTAAGTTGACTGAGAACACATTGTCATTTACAGCAACGACCTGGGGAATAGTTACAGGGTATGAATGAGCCAATTGGAAGCCGGGGATGTTTAGGTGGCCATGACGAGGTCCAAATTGGGAATTTAGCCAGGATGCCGAGGGTTAACACCCCTACTCTTACAATGAGTGCCATGGGATCTTTAGTGACACCAGAGAGTCAGGACACCTGTTTAACATCCCATCCAAAAGACGGCACCCTACACAGGGCAATGTCCCCAATCACTGCCCTGGGGCATTGGGATATTTTTTTTAGACCAGTGTAAAGAGTGCCTTGTACTGGCCCTCCAACAGCGCTTCCAGCATAATCTGGTCTCCCATCCAGGGACCAACCAGGACCAACCCTGCGTAGCTTCAGAGGCAAGCCAGCAGTGGGATTCAGGGTGGTATGCTGCTGCCAATTGCCTACTGTCAAACTGGGAGACCCAGTTACTTTCAAACTGACACTCCCCTAGGTCATTTCAATGGAGAAATACCATTTTGAAATACATGTTTCCTTAACAGATATCCATTTCATTAATAGGATCAAATGTTCCATTTAATTGTCCTTAAATCTGCTATCGGCTAGCTTGCTAGCGAAAGTTAGCATAGCTTCATTTTACTTGGAAAGATATGACCTCACCAACATTAAAAACCCTAGCTATCTATGTTCATAACCATACAAGAACAGTGCCTTCAGAAAGTGTTCACACCCCTTGACCCTTTTCAAATTTAGTTGTGTCACTGGCCAAGGCAATACCTCATATTGTCAAAGTGGAATAATGTTTTTTGAATTCAACCCCTTTGTCATGGCAAGCCTAAATAAGTTCATAAGTAAAAATGTGAATAATACATGGACTCACTCTGTGTGCAATAATAGTGTTTAACAATTTTCTGTACGGTCCCTCAGTCTAGCAGTGAATTTCAAACACAGATTCAACCACAAAGACCACAGAGGTTTTCCAATGCCTTGCAAAGAAGGGCACCTATTGGAAGATGGGTAATTTTATTATAAAAAGCAGACATTGAATATCCCTCTGAGCATGGTGAAGTTATTAACTTACGCTTTGGAGGGTGTATCAATACGCCCAGTCACGACACAGATACAGGCGTCCTTCCTAGCTCAAAAACAAAATGTTTAGCTCAGTTGCCGGAGAGGAAGGAAACTGCTCGGGGATTTCAACATGAGGCCAGTGGTGACTTTAAAACAGTTACATAGTTTAATGGTTGTGATAGGAGAAAATTGAGGATGGATCAACAACATTCTCCATCTCTTCATTCAAAGACTCAGTCATGGACACGCTTACTGACAGTTGTGGCTACTTTGTATGATGTATTGTTGTCTCTACCCTCTTGCCTTTGTGCTGTTGTCTGTACCCAATAATGTTTGTACCCTGTTTTGTACTGCTACCATGTTGTGCTCCTACCATGTTGTTGTCATGTGGTGTTGCTACCATGCAATGTTGTTGTCTTAGGTCTCTCTTTATGTAGTGTTGTGGTATCTTTTCTTGTCGTGATGTGTGTTTTGTCCTTTTTTTATCCCAGCCCCCATCCCCACAGGAGGCCTTTCGCCTTTTGGTAGGTAGTCATTGTAAATAAGAATTTGTTTTTAACTGACTTTCCTAGTTAAATAAAGGTTAAAAAATACATACAAAATAAAATAATAATAATTGAAATTACTCCACAATACTAACCTAATTTACAGAGTGAAAATGAGGAAGCCTGTACAGAATAAAAAATATTCCAAAACATGCATCATGTTTGAAACAAGGCACTAAATTTAATGCTGCAAAAAGTGTGGCAAAGCAAATCACTTTTTGTCCTGAATACAAAGTGTTATGTTTGGGGAAAATCCAAAACAACATATTACTGAGTACCACTTTCTATATTTCCAAGCATAGTGGTGGCTGCATCATTTTATGGGTATGCTTGTAATCTTTAAGGACTGGGGAGTTTTTCAGGATAAAATAAATACGTAATGGAGCTAAGCACAGGCAAAATCCTGGAGGAAAACCTTGTTCAGTATACTTTCCACCAGACACTGGGAGATAAATTCACCTTTCAGCAGGACACTAACCTAAAACACAAGGCCAAATCTACACTGGAGTCAAGAAGACAGTAAATGTTCTTGAGTGGCCGTTTTAAATCTGCTTGAAAATAAATGGCAAGACTTGAAAATGGTTGTCTAGCAATGATCATCAACCAATTTGACAGAGCTTGAAGAATTTTGATAAGAATAATGGGCAAATGTTGCACAACCCAGGTGTTGAAAGCTCTTCGAGACTTAGGCAGAAAGACTCACAGCTGTAATCGATGCCAAAGGGGATTCTAACGTATTGATTCATGGGGTTGAGTACTTATCTAATCAAGATATATTAGTGTTTTATTTTTGATATTTTCTTTTACAAATGTTAGATTTTTTTCTCCACTTTGACATTGCAGATTATTTCATGTAGATCATTCATTATTAATGTTTCACAAAAATACCTAAAGTTTTTTTAATACATTTAATTTATCACATATATATTATTCATGTACACTCTCAATTATCCTTCTTTACAATAAATAATTAAGTGTCCAGCTTTGCCAATCAAGGTGGCCCAATTTGCCAGTATCGGATGCGTTACTTGAAAAAGTAACTAATAGTATTACAATATTTGAACACAGTAACTTGTTATATTATTCCATTACTGATACAAGTAATACATTACTGTAATCCGGTACTTTTGTAACGCATTACCCCCAACACTGAAAATGTTTTGATTCGCTACATTTTTCAATATATTGTTGAACATAATATGAGTATAGTATGTGGGCATTTCAAAGTTCCAGAGTGGGATCTCTTCTACTGTTAGAGTTATGATCCAATTTGTAAGCATTACAAACAGTGATTGTGAAAATCGATTCAAAACAGTTGCCCTCTGCTGGTGATTTGCAGGATGTGCAATGATACAAGTAAAAGGAGGGCTGTGATTGGTTACATTCTCTGTATAAAATTGTCCATAACATTAAAACTAGCGGAGATCCCACTTTGGAACTTTAATATGCCTGTAGAGTATACTATGTTCAACAATATATTGAAACATTTGCCAAATCAAAAAGGGTATGTTTTCAATATTCATGTTTCTATTTTTAAATATTCATACATTAATGTAAGAAAATCATTATTGAAATCAAAATTTTACTCATATTACAGAGCAAGTGGCAAAGCTTCATATGAAACACATTTTTCTTTGTAGCACCTACAGATGAAACATTATAAAGTCTTAAAGGAGGCCTGGGTAAGGCCATAATGTCACAAAGTTTCCAACTTCAATTCATTATTTCTCAATTGTGCTTTAAGATACAAATGTCAAATATGTCAATAATCCTTCCTCCATTGGACCCTTCTATGGATTAAATGTTGGGAAAATCTCCCAAATCATTTTTTTCTTCTAGCTTTGTGAGGATTCGCCCCTTTGACCAAAATCTTAAATGTGTGGATTCTTATACATTTTAGTCATTTAGTAGATGCTCTTATCCAGAGCGACTTACAGTAGTGAATGCATACATATCATTTCATGCATTTTTTTTTTGTACTGGCCCCCCGTGGGAATCGAACCCACAACCCTGGCGTTGCACACACCATGCTGGCATTGCAAACACCATGCTCTACCAACTGACCCATGTAGGCTTATAACTTTTACATTGTAACATTTTCTGTCTATCACAAATCCGTCACTGCAAAAATTCACCATATTTATTTTTCAACCTTGGGTCGATTTAGATGGTGATGCAGATACCAGTGTTTTGAAGGACGTAGGAAGCCTTGACTAAGAGCCGAAGTATGGGTCCAATTGGAGCCCTATTTGTCTGCAGTTATTTTGGTTCCTGGCACATACGAATTTTAGATTACCAGGAAGCCCTGTTGGTTTTGGCTTTGACTCTGAAAATGAGAGCACATTTGCTATGCAAGTGAAGTGAAGTGTCAAGGCCAGTCAAGTAGCATTTCACTGACAATTAAGACAAATTTGATGTGATGTAAGTGTATTTGTGAGAACGAGGGACTCTGGCGCGATGGGGAGTGCCCCACCCCCTCTCCGCTTGTGTCCATCGAAGTTGGGGAAGTGTAAGGTGTCTGTCAAGTTAGCACTGTAGGACATATTCGAAAATATCTGCGTGAGCCTCACATTTGTAGTTTGACATGCATTGAGGCTGGCAGAACTCTGGGCTGAAAAGACAAAGGGGAGACACGCTATCCTGTCCCCAGTGCACGCCTTTGTACTGGGAGAAAATTCTACAGGTTCAATTACCACAGGACGCAGTCATATTTCTCCTTCAGTTCCAGGGTCCTGAGAAAAATGCCCTCTCTTTTATAACTCTGATAAAATATTGCCCGCATATTATCTCAGGTAGCATGAGTTAGCCTTTGTAGTCCACACACAGTATCTTAAAAGCCATGAGCTCATCGCTTATGTCACTTTTTCAATGCAATGCGATCTACAGCGACGGCAATCTGATTCCAATGTGTTCTCACTGCACTGGACCAAAGGGTTATGAACTCAACTCTCCTCTGATTTGGGGTAGCAAGTAGCCTAGTGGTTAACAGCGTTGGGCCAATAACCGAAAGGTCGCTGGTTAGAATCCCCGAGCCGACTAGGTGAAAAATCTGTTTAGATGTAACTATGGTCGATGTGAGTTTGTGAGCTATCCTCTTTTGTTTGTCCCTAGAAGACTTTCTCAACTCTGTTTATGAAATAGGAACTAACTCAGTTTGTTATGCATCGTCAACAATACCACGTCTCTTGTGTCCTGTCCTCATAGTGCAGCGAGTCGGACTTTGAGTTTGGCACCGAGTGCCTTCATCTGGCTCTGCAGTACTGTGGCACCAATGTCAAGCTCATCGAGGGCCCGCCAACCCTGTGGAAGGTGAGCAAGCCTGGGACACTGGAACTCAGTTTGGGACAATGCCTTTAAGCCTAAATTAGGCAATTGTCGTAGCTCTAGCTGTATTCTTATTACTAGTTTGTTATACAGGGACAAGTACAGATCTGAATTTATACGTTGTGTATTGTATTTAATACTACTTGATATGATGACTGAAAGTAAACTTTTTTTTAAATGGTTTTGATAGCATTGAAATAAGCCAGTAATGGGGTAAAGGCCTATGAATCTAAACATATTTGCACTAAAATGAACAATGCTTTTTAGAACAGGTTTGATGCTAACATGTTGTTAAACTAAGTTTATTTCTACTGTAGGTGACCTACAAAGGAGATTTGGCTGCAGCAGAGTCCGTTGTCAAAGGTATGACTGTGGATCTGTATACATTTTTATACACAACATTAACATTGTACTGTTTTTAAGTGCAATATTTCCATGATCGTTGTTTATCTCGACAGTAAAACCACGTACTTTATAGACCTAATGTACATTAGCACTATTTTCTATACCATGTAAGTGACGTAAAGGTATTTTGTCCTGTGTGAGACAATGCCCGTTTAGAATGGAATAGAGTGTAGATGAGAAATAGAATAGTCTTTTATTGTCCTCCCAGGAAGATATTCTGCGAAGTCTTGTTTTTAAGTTTGTCAGAAAGTAAGGGAGAGTGTTTGCAGTCTGTGATGTGAATGCCATCTATACAAGTCAGGGCAGGGTAGAGCCATCATGTTCTCTACACAGTCAGGGAAACATTCATAAAGTCATCAGTCCTACTCTTTACCTCTGTATGCACCTGGGCCGTCCAACTGGATTATGACATATTGAGCATAGTAATTATACCACGAGAGCTTTGTGTGTGAATGAATTCATTGTTCGTGTGTGTTGGGAGCATATGCAAGAATACATCTTCATTCATATGTGTGCGTGTGTCTTTGGCACATCACTTCCCCACGTAAATCAAGTTGAATTCCGAGTGCTGCTGATTTCAATGAATTCTCGCTATGTTTAAAGATGATTAGCATTGCTAAGTAATGGAGATTTGCAGCAAAAGTGGTCAAAGTACACTTTCTTTTTCAGAGACTCTCTCCCAGTCGGCCTGTGTTGTCACAGGTGGGTCTGCACAGGCTACAGAGCTGGCCAACGCTCTGCAGAGGAGCATGAGCACTTTGGACATGGTATGGTGATGATTATGATGATGATTACAATTACAATGTTTGTGAGATTTTACATTCGATCATCACATTGATGTTTCTTCCACCACTCCAACAACCCCCCCCCCCCCCCCCCCCCCCCCCAGACCATGTGAGCTCCACTTGGGTGGGCCCCGGTTAGACTTGCCATCTGCTGTTAGACCTATAATGGAGCTTGTCTGAAGGCTTCCAAACCCTCCTCCCTCCATCCCCCCTCTGCCTCTCCACCTCCCCGGCATGACGGAAAGCAGATGGCAGTCATATAGTTCATGCCATGGGAATTATCTGATTAATTGAGTGTTCAGCGATGACTCTTCACTACTGCCCTTCGCCCATCATGTTGAAGGGCAACCAGTGTCCCCATACCGTCCCCGTATGACATATCTCCCGTTCATTCTCAGTCATGGTGAAGGGCTCACAGGTTGCCATATCGTCCCCACAAATCACATTGCACTTCTCCATTCTCATGAATTATATAACAGACGCCCCCGGCCTCCTACCATACCGTCCCCACATTGCCGTCGAGAGTCTCTTCCTTCCTGCGTATATCGAAAAGTATATACATCCTCCCTCGGTAGTTGACAGCAGAGGGGGGAAATGCATGGCGGATGAAGTGTTTTGGTGATACAGGGAGAGCACAGACACACCGACAGCTCATCCTCCTGTGAAGCAGTGCCAAGCCCTTCATCAGGCAGTACGCGTCAAACAGGCAGCGGATCTAGCTGTCGTGGTGCTAGGCAGACCCCTGAGACGTATGGGATCCTAGGAACCTAAGGCTTTGGCTCTGATTGGAACCATGGTTCCTTGCACTCGGGTGCCCGGTGGGGTCGTGTTGCGGTGCACGCGTCTGGGACCAGATACATCCTTCCCAGGGGGTTCGAGGGAGATGAAAGGCGAGGAAACGGAGGAGTTAGCGTTGTGATCAGTGCCATTAATGACTTTAATACAGGGGATAAGGGAGGTAGAGCCTGAGCTGAGCTGGAGCTTGGAGGCGAGCACACAGTGTGGTGTGTGTGCAGGTGGAGGATTTGGCAGCGTGTGTGTTATTGTGGGGAGAATATGATTAGGGGATTCTCATAGAAGGATGAATATGGACGTGATCCCATAATCATAGTGGAAGATACATAATAAACATTAAATTGTATTAATATGCAATATATTATAAACAATGTTCTTGTTAGCACTTTTATTTCTTGTTCTGTACATAATGTTGGTCAAATATTTTTTGGGGGGTTTTATTAATTTTTTAGTTGCCATAATAACCCCAGATCACTTGTCCTTTAACAGACATTCCCAGACCTTGTTCAAACAAACAGCTTTCATAGCCATTCATCATTTTTTATTTAATAAGTAAACCTATTAGTGCCACATTTATTTCAGTGTCTTGAGACAAAGGAATTGAAATTTTACCACAAAAACATAATTCTAATATTACGGTAGAGCTGCAACTGAAACATCGGCATGTTTTTTATTTTAAATTTAGGCTCTGAGTCAATTTGTGTCGGAGCCCAATCTGACAGCCATTAGTGTCATGATAGGAAGGGAGGATCTGATGAAGGGAGAACACCTCCAACCCCTCCTTATCTTTAACATTTTGAGCTTGGCATAAGATAGTATTTCATATTCAGTCAAGATTAAGTACAATCTTGGAACACATGAATTATATCCCTCCTTTTTCAAAAATATTAACCTTGACCTACTAGATATTTAGTCATGGACACAGCCAGATAGAGGAACAGCTAGAGCTAGGCCGGGACAAAGCTCATGTCTATCCTTTCTCTTTGTCTGAGTTTCTCAGCATTTCAAACAAGCAACTCATAGCTTGAAAAAGTAATAGGTAACTCTTTATTTTATAGCCTGCTTTAAGCTGGGACTTGGTATTTCTATGGTCTTTAATAGGAAACAATGCGGTAACATCTTACCACTTTCTGAATTGAAACACTACCCATAGTTTGGGGCAGTTCTCTTTTTTCCTTTGGCAGACTGGAACTTGATTTCTGCCTTCGGTCACAGACTCTGGTGTGTCCTGTAGTTGGTCCTTGACCTCCTGTCTCCTTGGCTCTCCCAGACAGACTTCTTGAACAAACATCCCATTTCAGAATTTCATGCCCAACTAACCTTGTTTAAATCATGTCAGAAAATGTAATCTCGCAAATCTACATTTCTGACTGATGCTTTTCCCTCAGAACCCACAAGCAACTTATCTTTCTGGATCAAATAACCCTCCACATGTTTCCCGTAACCATTTCAGATTTCTAATTGTCGTTGTTATTCTAAACGGTTAAAATCGTACAAGTCCCAGTCAGTGACAAACACAGAGCGTGGATGTTTGTTTCTGTGTTTATTTCCTCTTGTGTATGAAATGTTAGACAGGACCAGGGAAGAATTACTGGGGAAACAGAAGAGATGAACATGAAATGAACACACTTGACTGTAGCATGTTGTACAGCTTAATTCCATTTGTATTCAAGGGCTAAATTCGTTGAAAGATACTCAGCTAAAATGTGGTTACAATTACAGTGAACAAAAATGCTTTTACTATTTTGGACTGTACTGAATTTTGATTCGATTTACAGTGTAATGTAATTTAACTTGGCTCATCTACAATTCTGTCCCCAGGCTTCTTTGTACGCTTTATCATTCTGCCAGCTCGGAGAGACAAAGAGAGCCCAGCAATGGTTCCTTGTCTCTTTCATTTGTTCTAATGAGCAATCCAGCCATGGAGAGAATTTAGCTTAAGATCAATGGTGTTCAACTCCAGTCCTGGAGCTACGTAATGTATGCTGGTTTAATCAGGGACTCATTTATTATTGGGTAACCAGGTGTGTGGACTGAGACTCTGCGGTTGAAATGAATTGATTAAGTGCCAGGGAGAAATGAATACCTGCATGGAAAACCCTCTTGGACTGTAGTTGAGCTCCCCTGCATTCCAATATAATTTAACAGCATTAACTAACATCATCATTTGGTTTATTTCACATTTTAATAAAGTATTTCTGTGAAATGTTTCTTCGTCTCTTTCTTCAAGGAGGTGGATGTGATCTCATACTTGATAGGAGACAATGCCAAATCTCTGTCAAAAGAGTGGAACTTTATTCAAGTTTCTGTAAGTTCACACTTCAGGAGTTTAGGAAAACAGAATATAAGTAAGCCTGTTTCAACACTATGAAAATTGTTTATGTTATTGCCAATATGTTTATTTTTTTTTGCTGTTCAGATAGCCAACTCAACAATACTCCACTCTTTTCTGACAATTGCTTTTAATTTGTATCCGTAGGTGAACAGTTCTTGCTTGTCTGAAGTTGGAGAAACGCTGAGTGAGTTGGAGGAGGCAGACTGAGCACTCCTGCATCCAGTTGTCATTATTTGGGTGCGTTGAGTTCACATGGGGATAAATGTGTGAATAGAGCCTCATATGAATTCCCAGTTGCCTTACCAACACTCTTGTTCTGGCACTGGAAATTAGACTCTTCAGTTCTCTATGCTTGGGGCTCTTTGCACCTTACGGTTCACTTTGCTTGACGTGAGTTGGCCCTGTTGCTTTAAGGATGGACTGTAAGCTTGCGAAGGCCATGGAACCCTCTGATGTTTGGGTATCCCAGTATCAATCACACACATTCAGAACAAGGTGAGTTAGCAGAGTTAACAGAGAACATTGTGTATACGGGTGTTGTCTGTGCTTAGTGGACTTAGTGGACGTTATCATGTCTCAGTCAGGTTTCCCACACTGAATGAACTTGTGTTGGGTGTTTTCTAAAGCACACGTCTGGCCCGGCTAGGCTCTAGTTTCCTCCAGGTACATGTACTACATGGCCAGCCAACCTTTTTCCGCTTGTAAAATGTTCACTTTGCAGTCTACCTCTGGTCCCTCCGACAAAAAGATGTTGCTGTTTAGGAACCCTACACCCCCCCTCCCCCCCCCCCCCCCCCCCCTGAGAGCACTTCACTCCTTTCACTTACCGTTTGGCTCGGCTCAGATGTCAATATCAACCACAGAGCAACATTAACTCATGACAGCTCAAGTAGAACCCCCCTGCGAATTGATCTAGTTGGAACCCAAAATAAATATTTACGGTATGAAGGTCCAGTTGACTTTTTGTGATTTTACCTTTTCACCCCGGCAACAGCACAACTGCCAAAACAAAGTGAGGGGAAAAAGGTGCAGTGGGCTTGGGGAAGTTGCATTCTGTTTTTTTCTCTAAGCGAGTCTTTACGTCTTCAAAACAACTCAGTTTTAATCATTGCAAATGCCATACAGGATAACTTGATTAAACCGCCCGCCTTGATTTGTGTTGTAAGGCCTTGTTAAGTCTTCAGTGAACCACTGTGCACGCAAGTACTCACTCACACACACACACACACACACACACACACACACACACACACACACACACACACACAGCTCCTCTCCGGTGGTGTGGAGCTAGGTTCCAGGCTGCATTAGGGTGGGTGCAACGCTCTCCACCACACCAGAGTAAATGCATCTGTGTCTGAGGTTTCCCCACAGCTCTTACTGTGGACCAGATGCCCCTTTCACAGGTAGAGAACCCTAGGACCCCCTAGATCCAGCACCTTATTAAAAAAATATTTACCACGGTCCTAAGTTGATTTCATGGCAGCTTAAGGATGTCCTACATTTAACATCAGCATCATGGGAAGGCTTAATTCCAAACAGAGTTTTAGCGAGGTGGGAGCCTGAGTTCCAAACAAGAGTTGGCTCACAGAGCGATCTCAGAATTTCCCCGTCTTAAGCGCGGATGCAAAATCTCAACAGTGAGGGATATATAGGTGGCGTTAGATGGCACACGCTGTTCTTTTTTGACAACTTAGTCCAGCGTTTCCCAAACTCGCTTCTCGAGAACCCAAGGAGAGCACATTTTGGTTTTTACCCTAACACTAAACAGCTGATTCAAATGATCAAAAGCGGATGATTAGTTGATTATTTGAATCAGCTGTGTTGTGCTAGGGCAATAAAACAAAACGTGCACCTCTTGGGGTCCAGAGGACCGAGTTTGGGAAACCCCGGCTTAGTCTGTAGCGTTAAACAATGACCTAGCAATCAGAGGGGGAGATAATCGAGTTTCACAGAGAGAGTGCGTGGTAATCGATTCAGTATGTGCCTGGTAATGATCTCGTCTAGACTTAAGCCAAACTGGCACCTTCTACTGCAGCAAAACAAATCAATAATATCACTTATTTGAATTGAAACAGATGTTGATAGATGACAAGTGACTTACTTGACTTATTCAAGAAATACTTGACTTATAGTCATATAATGATGTATAATAGGTTTACAACAGATTAATTAACACATTTGACATTGAGCTTACAACACAAATCCTGTATAAGAAGACATAATTGGAGTGAATTCACCCTGTCGAGCATCAGTCAACAGCCCAATTAGAAATAGACGTTTGGGCGCAGCTGCGGCGTAGACTCGCATGCTTTCTCATCCCCATGCATGACACACTAAGTGACTCATCAGTGCTGGTTTATGCTGTCTTAATGTGGGCCCATCTATCTAAATAAACACCATGAGGCCTTTCCACCTGAACCAGAGGGATTACTACCCCCAGAGTCCTATCCGACGTGTGTTTACCCCCGAACACTACAACACACTCCTCCAACCTCCCTCCCAAACGAGGACCTTTAAATAAGCATGCTTGTTCAGTCGCAGCACGTCTCTCTTCCGAGTGTTTGAACAATGTGCTTTAATTGATCCAAGGTATAATCATTCTCTAAGTCTCTGTAAGAGATTGTCATTATTGGCAGGAGATGCATGTCTGACTGGGTGTGGCTGGGCTTCTTTTGATAGGTGTATTTGAACGTGTCGGAGGACGATTCGTCCGCCAGCGAGCCGATGGGAGGAGAGCCGGCGGCCATGATGGAGCTCGCCACAGGAGCCAAGCTCGGAAATATTTTAGTCTATGGCATCCAGCTTCATCACTCAAAGGTATGCCCCTTTATATATGCCTGGTCTTACGTCCTCCTGGATTTAGAGTCCCCCTGGAATGCACTTTTCAAAAAACCAAACGAAACACAATGAGAACTGTGTAAGTCCTTGTTCCAGAGTCTTGTCTCCTCATGCATTTGGTCTTGAGGCTAATTGTGCTGTCTGTGTTAGATGTTGTGTGTGTGTGTGTGTGTGTGTGCGTGTGCTTACGTGTGTGTGTGGGTGGAATATAACCTTTTAACCTTTCCATCCAGACACGGATGTTGTGTTTTGTTTTTAATAAAAGAAACATGCAGAGGATAAAGATGTCCTCCAAGTGTGAAAAAGCCATGTTACACTTACACACACATTGGTTCAAGTGTTTGCCCTACCGCATACATACCTCAGCTGTGTCTCATGGGAAGGCTCTGCTCTGGATGGTGTTTGAGGTTCCCCATTGGCCTGTCAAAAGTTCACTGGAGTTGTCAGGGTTGATGTGGTTGACGTGAAATGTGTTCCTGTCGGTATTTACATGATTATATGAATGTGAAACCCTCCTAACACTGGATTAGAGATGGCGGGATATGTGTTACTGAAGTGATTGGATTACTGCTGGCTAGTGGCTATGTTGCACTCACCCACAACAGTAGGTCGCAATAGCTGGAAAGGATATAGAAAAGCCAGATGTTCTCCCAATAGAAAAGCCCCCCCCCAAAAAAAAAAATATATATATAATGGTTGTAATATTGTTTGTGCATTAATTGATATACATGCCGGTGAGCTTTGTGTTTGTGATAGATTGAGCTATTTGGACAAATGACAGCTTCAATTTCTTGGCAGCAATAACACATCACAAACCAATGACAGTACCACACTGTTCGGGGCAGATCGAGAGAGGTTTCAACCATCTCTTTTGATTTTAGCCTCGTCAGCATTAGCTAGGAGGAATTAAACCTGAGCAATGGAGTGAAGATGGCTTTCCATTTTCTGGAGAGTCGACAACATGCGGCAGTCGTTCTCTGACGTCAACGTGTCATCTAATTAAAACAAGGTGCTCTGTATTCTTTACGGGGAAGCGTGTGGTGCACCTACTTCACATGTGAGTTTGATTGTGCTATCGGATGTTGGGTCTTTGGTCCGCAATTCCCAGCATGCCAGAGTGACTGACCTATGGAGAGTGATGCGCTTAATTAGTCATTCCTGTTCCAGTTTTATGAGAAAATGCTTATCCTTATCAGATAGTGGAATAGCCGACTAAGACCTTGCATAAATCACTGTGATAGGTTTTCTGTTATAATGAGGATAATTCTTCCCAGATGGGCTTATTCATACTTGTCAAAACTCCCTTTCAGTCCTCCTGGTCTCCAGATATGTACAAATATATCCATGTTAATGCACATCCACAACTTAAACTCATTGCATCTGTGTTATTTCATTTTCATATCACCCAAATAGCTGGACAGTATTTAATGAATTGTAATTTAATACAATATCCCAAAGATACTTAAGGCCCTGTTCAATCAGACATTGTAACTCCGTGACTGGGAAACCTAACCAAGATTGCATGTAGAGTTCCTATACTGTACATGACATAGTGCAAAGAGCAAACCTTAGGTTACCATTGTGTGAAAACAAATTGAAATTCATCGACCTATGACTATGTTAGCCAAGCACTCACTGACACACATTGACACTGTAATTATAACAAAAATTGAAAGTCAGTGATTGTTTTGTTGTGTGTTTTTCTCTCCAAACGAAATGTTAAACAGCAATATTGTTTTTGGTATGCTAGAATTTCCATGTTGTTTAGAGATGGAATTCTTTAGTTAGTCATGTAGAGGGATTCTTGTTGTAAGAACTCGATAAGGATCAGTAAACCCACTCTGGTAAATACAGTCTCAAATATCATATTGAAAACAGTTGTTCTTATTGTTGGAGACTTGTCTGATTTTCCCTTTGACATCTGTAAGTATAGATTTTGTCATGTATCATTTCCTCGTATGCCAAGACATTTGGCCATTCTATGGGATTGCTGCAATAATTCCACTGTGGAGAACCTGGGGCGAAATGTCACCCAAGAATCTAATTGAATGTGAGGAGATTTGTTATTTTAAACCTTCACTGACTGGAATGAAACACATTATCTTACTAATGATATACACTACCGGTCAAAAGGTTTAGAACTCCTACTCATTCAAGGGTTTTTTTCTACATTGTAGAATAAAAGTGAAGACATCAAAACTATGAAATAACACATATGGAATCATGTAGTAACCAAAAAAAGTGTTAAACAAATCAAATATATTATATTATATTTGAGATTCTTCAAATAGCCACCCTTAGCTTTGCACACTCTTGGCATTCTCTCAACCAGTTTCACCTGGAATGCTTTTCCAACAGTCTTGAAGGAGTTCTCACATGCTGAGCACTTGTTGGCTGCTTTTCCTTCACTCTGCAGTCCGACTCATCCCAAACCATCTCAATTTGGTTGAGGTCGGGTCATCTGATGCAGCACTCCATCACTCTCCTTCTTGGTAAAATAGCCCTTACACAGCCTGGAGGTGTGTTGGGTCATTGTCCTGTTGAAAAACAAATGATAGTCCCACTAAGCCCAAACAAGATGAGATATCGTATCACTGCAGAATGCTGTGGTAGCCATGCTGGTTAAGTGTGCCTTGAATTCTAAATAAATCACAGACAGTGTCCCCAGCAAAGCACCCCCACACCATAACGCCACCTTCTCCATGCTTTACGGTGGAAAATACACGTGCGAAGATCATCCGTTCACCCACATCGAACCAAAAATCTCAAATTGGACTCCAGACCAAAGGACAAATTTCCACCAGTCTAATGTCCATTGCTCATGTTTCTTGGCCCAAGCAAGTCTCTTCTTCTTATTGGTGTCCTTTAGTAGTGGTTTCTTTGCAGCAATTCGACCACGAAGACCTGATTCACACAGTCTGCTCTGAACAGTTGATGTTGAAATGTGTATGTTACTTGAACTCTGTGAAGCATTTATTTGGGCTACAATTTCTGAGGTGCAGTTAACTCTAATGAACTTATTCTCTGCAGCAGAAGTAACTCTGGGTCTTCCTGTCCTGTGGCGGTCCTCATGAGAGCCAGTTTCATCATAGCGCTTGATGGTTTTTGCGACTGCACTTGAAGAAACTTTCAAAGTTCTTTAAATTTTCCATATTGACTGACCTTCATGTCTTAAAGTAATGATGGACTATCATTTCTCTTTGCTTATTTGAGCTGTTCTTGCCAATATGGACTTGGTCTCAAATGCATTAAGAAGGAAAGACATTCCACAAATGAACTTTTAAGGAGGCACACCTGTTAATTTAAATGCATTCCAGGTGACTACCTCATGAAGCTGGTTGAGAGAATGCCAAGAGTGTGCAAAGCTCTCATCAAGGCAAAGGATGAATCTGGTAGTGTACATCCCCTAATGCAGCAAGAGGAAGTTGCAAGCAAAATTACCTGTTGGTGTCTGGTGATAGTGGAGTACATTTTCAGTATTGCACCATTGTATACTCGTATACTCTGCAACCTGAATGCAATGTAGTATATTTATCAGGACCAGTAATGGAGTGGTTTAACTGATATCTTACTGGGAGACAATGTTTTGTTGCATTAGTAGACTATGTCTTTGATATTACATGCGGGGTCCCGCAGGGATCTATTCTTTGCCATTTGCATTTCTCCATAGTCTCCCCCCCAAACTAAATGTTCTTGTTTTTTCAGGATTGTTACTGGTTGGTTGTATTCTCTGTTTTTGCTCAGTATCGACTTGGTCCTTAGAGTGGGGAAGAAGGAGAAATATAATGTAGTCTATGTTAGGGCTGGGCAGTATGCCGTATGTTTTTGCACGGACTGGTTTGGATTTTTACTTTACCTTCTATAACGGTATTTGAATGTTTGGTTTGTTAAATATGATATGTATAGTTTGTATACTTTACTTGAGTCATCCCTCCACTCTCTCACTCTCCATGCTGCATTCCACACAGACCTGGTCCCACCCAGTCACACAAGGAGCGCATTTGTTGTTGCTTGACCACGCGACACTTTCGTTCAGTCTGCATGGTCAATGCAGCACATGCAACAATGTTGCTGACAATGATGTTGTTTCCACTTTGATCTTAATATAAATCCACAAGCGTTCTATAATTACAATATTAGTTTGTGTTTCTTACATCTGCAAACAGCTAGTTTGTATTTTCTTAGCAAGTTAAGCTAAATCGTGTTAGCCACTAATGCTAATCGCTAGTTAGGTGGCTAGCTAACTAGCTAATAAAAGTACTGAGTCAGAGCAAACGTAGCTAGCTAATACAGCCTGATACCAGTGCTGGTGGAGGCCTAAATCAGCATGTTGTTTGTGCAACAGTATCTTCTAAATCAAAGAGGAATAGGCTAAGCATAAATATGTTGGCTACATGAATAAAGATTTAATATAGCCAAAGATTATAGGGTCCCCTAGGAAACACTGAACATCACTTTGGTTCCTACCCTGTCACAATAACTCTTCCGTGGTATTTTCATTCGTTGTCATGTCAAACAACACTGTATTCAAAGTGCCCACCATTATTTATATTCTAACTATAGAATTAGAATAAGCATTCTATTTCCATGATTCCAAAAGTTCACCCAAGTGTTTTGATCTAAATCGCAATTGCAACATTTGGTTAAAAATAAGGCCTAGTCATTTTGCCCATATCGTGGCAGTGTGGAAATGATCTCAAATGATTGTAGGAAATGCAGAAATTGATGGAAATACACAAAATTATTTTAGGTTGAAGTTGAATTGAACAGTAAAAAACAATCAGACTGGAAAAAAACCCTTTGAAATAATGTGGAATATATGTGTTGCCACCATAGGATCACGCACTACTCTTAAAGCAAATGTAGAACTTTTATTAATCAAAAACATCAAATACCGTCAAAAATGTGAAAAATACCCTGATATGATATTTTGGCCATATCGCCCAGCCCTAGTCTGTGCATGAGTTACTGTGACCCCAAAATGGCCTGCTTAACAGCATACAGCTCTTGTTCCTCCTTAAATGTTTTCACTTTTGGTGTTAAATGAATGGTTGTTGTCATCCACAGTAAGTAGGGATAGAGAAGAACAATAATGGAGATAATTGAAATGCTTCTGTTATGTATCATACTGGGGGAGTACAAGACACACCCTGAAGTCTGTACAGGATAATGGTGATCTGAATGTCTGCGGTTTGAGTTATATTTATCTACAGTGGAATGGATTGCCACATAAGTACACTTTTGCACATATTAATGGCAACTTTAGTAGTATTTTAGCTTTAAAGATGAATAAATGCATGCCATTTTAAGTTTAAAAAATTAGGAATTTTTTCATCCCCAACTCATTGGCCTTCAGAAAATGTATTTTTGGACCCAAAGCTGATCTACTGAAAGGAGCAATGACTGTGGTTTCATGTTATTCAAGGCAACACCCACAGCTGGAACGCAGCGTGGCAGAACCATTCCTATGTTTACCTAAGGTAAAGATTTCTCCCAAGCTGAACAAATGGAGTCACGGACAATGAACTGCCGCCTTTGTGGAAAGATCTGTGATCAAAGCCCCTCCACAGACCTGTTGCGGTGGTGTTATTCAACCTGACCAAAGATGCACACCTGACATGTGTGCCATGATGTGTGAACACTGAACACTCAGACCATTTAAGCCGTTGGCTGAAGTTGTCGGTGGTGAGAGTTGGGAGACGCTCTAGTGCAGTAAACCGATCTGACGGTGTGAAAACTATGATCGTATCCCCTATCAATGGCTGCCGCGGCGATAGGAAGTGTCACCGGATCCCCCCCAGTCCAGGGTCCTGGCAACCTGTCACCGCATGAAAAGAGGGATGTCACAGTGATATATGGGCGCTCTAATCCCTGCAGTGAGAGCCCTGATGTTTACCCACTCCGCGTTTCCTTCTCCTCAAACCAGACCAGGAATACCTTAAACCTGAGAAGAGATTAGCCTCTGGAAAAGAAGAAAAAAAGAAAGAGAAAAACGAGAGTAAGAAAAAGGGAAGGCTTTATAGTTCTATTCTCTTCCCTGTTTAGGTCCACCGTCCGCATGGCAGGCAGGCGAAACTGTACACCCTTCTCATAGTCTTACCTGGACGTGCACCCACGCCGAGGTCACGGGATCATGGGAGAGCAGGGACGACCTCTGCCACTGCGGTCTCGGGCACGCTCCCAATCACTCTCAGCCACAGCTCAACAGTTCTCCTGGGCTAAGATGCCACATGTATTTGTGTTAACTAAGATAGGTTATAGACCTTGAGTAGCGCACCCTTCAAGAGTACTTCCATATGAGGTGGCAGGTAGCCGATCTGATAAGGTGGAAAATCTGTCGATCTGCCCTTGAGCAAGGCACTTAATTGCTTCATACCCAAATTGCTCCAGGGTCACCATGAATAATGGCTGAACCCTAGCCGTGACCCCACTCTATGAAGGTGTCTCAGGAGGAGTTGGGATATGCAAAAAACACATTTCCATATCAAACCTCCACCTTGTACTGGTTACCTACTTGTACATGCAGTGAAACAGGACAAATGTGAGCACTATTTTACCTTTGTTAGAAAAGGACCCATACCGACATGATGAGAATGCAAGGAATAAGGACAACTGTAATTAAAACAGTAATTAAAATACATGTGGTTAGTTCGCTCTGTTGATTTGAAATCTGTCATGTACCAGTGTTTGGAAAAAGTGTACTGAATAATTTGTGGCACTGCATAGGAAAAGTGCATGGCTGAACAAACCATAGATAAAGTGAATCGAGTGCTTGCAAAAACTCAACCCCAATGTGAAAGCTGTTTTGTGTTACTTCAATAACATATCCGACAGCGCTGACAGATTTGGCCAGTCTTCTGTAGATCTTCTAATGTTTAGCATCACATTTATGTTCCAATATGCAGCTGCTCGTTCACACACTATTTTCCCCTGTCATAAGTCTAATTAGTTCTCTTTGTTTTCTCAATGATGCCTGTTACTCTTATGGTGGAGCCCTGTGGAAACCGAGATAAGAAACCCCCTGGTTGAGTCTCAAATGGCACCCTTTCTTCTATGTAGTGCACTACTTTTGAACCAGGGCCCATAGGGCCTTGGGTAGATGTGGACCCAGGCGACTTGCAGGATATCAAGCCTGATCTTTTGTGCCCAGAGTGCACCAGATGTGTGTTGGTATGTGTGAAACTCAACCGCAGGAGTTTGGCTGGGGAGGACTTAGACATACCAAAAGCACTGTTTACTCAGCTTTGATTTGGTCGATTAAAAAGACCAGCAATGGGTTCTCTCACTCTCAGTGATAAGACTCGACTTAGACTCTACACGTCCCAATCGGGGAAATGGCATTCCAACTACGGGAACTATTACAAACAAAAGGATATGTTCTTATAATTAATACATTCCAGGTCTCTCTAAATGAGTTTGTAAACATATACTCAGGCAAAGAACTCCAATGTGTATTCATATGTGAATTTATTTTACCGCTTTGTATACTGTGACCACCCACGGTATTGACCACCCACGGTATTGACCACCCACAGTATTGACCACCCACGGTATTGGCGGGTAGAGTTAACACGTCTTTATTTTTATTTCACCTTTATTTAACCAGGAAGGCCAGTTGAGAACAAGTCCTCATTTACAACTGCTACCTGGCCAAGATAAAGCAAAGCAGTGTGACAAAAACAACAACACAGTGTTACACATGGGACAAACAAACGTACAGTCAATAACATAATAGAAAAATCTGTATACAGTGTGTGCAAATAAAGTAAGGAGTTAAGGCAATAAATAGGCCAATAGTGGCGAAGTAATTACAATTTAGCAATTTACACTGGAGTGATATATGTGCAGATGATGATGTGCAAGTAGAAATACTGGTGTGCAAAAGAGCAGAAAAACTAAAACAAATATGGGGATGTGGTAGGTAGTTGGTTGGGTGGGCTATTTACAGATGGGCTGTGTACAGCTGCAGCGATCGGTAAGTTGTTCTGACAGCTGACGCTTAAAGTTAGCGAGGGAGATATACGTCTCCAACTTCAGTGATTTTTGCAATTCGTTCCAGTCATTGGCAGCAGAGAACTGGAAGGAACGGCGGCCAAAGGAGGTGTTGGCTTTGGGGATGACCAGTGAGCTGAGATAAGGCGGAGCTATACCTAGCAAAGACTTAAGATGACCTGGAGCCAGTGGGTTTGGCGACGAGTATGTAGCGAGGACCAGCCAACTAGAGCATACAGGTCGCAGTGGTGGGTAGTATATGGGGCTTTGGTGACAAAACAGATGGCACTGTGATAGACTACATCCAATTTGCTGAGTAGAGTGTTGGAGGCTAATTTGTAAATGACATCGTCGAGGATCGGTAGGATAGTCAGTTTTACGAGGGTAAGTTTGGCAGCATGAGTGAAGGAGGCTTTGTTGCGAAGTAGGAAGCCAATTCTAGATTTAACTTTGGATTGGAGATGCTTAATGTGAGTCTGGAAGGAGAGTTTACAGTTTAGCCAGACACCTAGGTATTATAGTTTATAATGTTATAAGAGACATAGTACTGGAAGGATTACGCTTTTGCTTACAGGCTCTTTTTAAGGCTACTTTGAGTAGTGTTAACCCTTCAGATGTGTGCCTGTGTCTACATTGGGGGGGAAGGCCTCACTGTGATATGGTATAGTGTGTTTTGGGCTGTGGAAAATCCTCACAGTAAACCTTGAGTGTGATTACAATGTTAGAACATTATCTACAGATATCATTTCCTACAATGTTAGAACATCATTACCTACAGATACACCTATTGGTATTTTTAGTGAAGTGTTTTGATATCAATTGCACGGCCCATTGCTTGCCCACTCAGTCTCACGCTCATCGTCTGGTAGGCCGCACGGCCTGCATATCCCCTCGTTGTTTAGTCTGTGAGATGCGGTTGTTTTGACAGAAGTGTAGAAACACATTGTTGCACCGGTGTTTGTATGCCTGGCTTATGGGAGATATGTCTGCGATTACATTCTACCTCCGTGTTTGGAGTGGAAGTGAGGACACTAAGCCGTGACCAGGATGTACTGGGTTTAAGTCCAGGGTGTGTCATGTCTGGGGATGTCTGGGGATGTCAGTGAGCAAAATACCAGTACCTGTCTTTGACCTGAGATGTCCTACGATACGGACCGTGTCATGTTTATCTGTAATGTGTGGACTCTACTATGATAACCAAATGAGGTGTGTGTGTGTGTGTGTGTGTGTGTGTGTGTGTGTGTGTGTGTGTGTGTGTGTGTGTGTGTGTGTGTGTGAGTGAATGGAGTTTGGTATGTCCCAGTGCGTACGTCCTCCCCATGTCTTCATGCCTCTATGACTGAAGAGTCATTGTCCTGGTTACTGTTAGAGGTATGTCTGCCGGTGGGCCAAATTCAAGTCATCACTCACTAGAGCTTGTTGAAATAACACAGCATTCATTCTGAAAAGACCCTCTGGAAACACAAACTTCCTTTATTTTCTTTGCTGAAATGCTCTGTGTCCCATTTTGACTGGGTTTGTTGTTTGGTTAGTCAAAGGGAAGTCTATACATGCTGTAGTTGTCAGGATATTTTGGAAACGCACTTTGAAAGGGGTTTCTCACTGTACTGTGGGCGGTTTGTGCAACAACAATTGTCGTGTCAATGGGGTCTAAGAAGCAGCTATGTGTCAATACAAGTGCGGTTTTCCTTGGCTGGAAAGTCTGAGGAGACTCACAAAAGTTCCACACAAATGGAGGAGGATAAACATCGGCACACTTAAGCATTCTCATACAATACGTGTCCTTTTCAAATGAAGTGCGGCAGAATGGGAGGGGCAAGGTCATCCCAAATACAGACATTCGGGCACCTTGCCAAGTTCAACGCCTCACCCTAAAATCATTGACCAGCGGCCTGTCACATTTTCTCACTTCCAGACCCTTTGGCCTGAATCCCTAATCTCAAGTCAATGCTTTAACTGTTGGGTCCTCCTAACTTAGCATGGCCCAAGCAGTAGCCTTGTAGGCTGTACTTTGGATAAAGTTACCCCAAATCTTGGGTGTTAGGTTTGGGCTCATATCAAGTCTCTGAACCGGACATTAACCAGACCTGCTATCCCCCTATGTCTGTTTGGCCCCTAGTGACCGCCTCCCCCTAGAATGAGAGTGGTGGGGGCCGTAGGTCCTCAATACCCACAAAAGTACATGCTGGCAGTAGGCTGAAACACAGTACTTTTAAACCAATGGGACTCACCTCATCGGTCATTTGGGGAGAGCTTCTTTTACTACTTTTTCTTATTTCAGCCTACTATTTTAGACCATAATAAAAAAGAAGCTAATTTTCAGCGTTTTTTTAGCAAGGAGGGAGCCGCTCATGGAAGAGTTTGAAACTGCCCACAGAAACTGATACTGCCCTCGTGGCTAACGGTACATGTAGAGAAAAAGAATGACAGTACGTCCCAAACATTTGTCGTACATTTGTCTCAATAGGCCGTTTGGACCGATTTCTCTGCTGGGTAGTGTGATTCTAACAGCTCTTTGCAGTGCACTTGGCCCGGCGCTACTGAAAGCTTTTCCATGAGCTGTTTTTACTGAGGACTCCAGCTCCATTGGCAATCCATGAAGGGAACAGAAGTGGGAGCCCTCGGTAGCTAGTCCTCAGGGCTTGAGATCTCAAAATGACAGAGGCGTGCAAATTGTCACTGTTAAAACTCCTAATTGCTAAAAACCCAAAGCTTCAAAGAGCCCCTTCATGTATGGCTGTGGACTGCTATACACAGCTCTGCTTCCATGATGGAAAGGTTGATCCCATCTGTGGCATTTAAAAGTAAAGTTAGCTAGTATGCAGAGGATTGCTTATTGTGTGGTCTGCTGATGTTTTCTCCTCTTTCAAAGACATATAGTTTTACTCCTGTCAAAATCCTCCTCTTAAACGGTATGCAAAAATAGACTCTGTAATGATTTGAAGTTCCATTCTGGAAACGTGTGGTTTCAGTTTGGAATAACGAGGCTAGTGTGTGCGTGCGAGAGAGCATTTGTGTTTATCCCATATGTCACTAACTTTTGATACCTATTCTAAGTTCATTTGTCGATGCACTTTTAAGTGAACACATCCATGTAGAAAGGGCGTGTATTGGGTACTAAAATATGAGATGTGGATGATTGATGTAGAGGAGTAACTTCTATATGCGTATAACTGTGTGTTCTGCTCTTGGATTACATATGGCATATGCTGTATGACTTGTGACACTTCCCACTAATATGTACAAATGATGGACTTTTGTCAGGGAGATTTTCTAGATGAAAGGCGATGAGAAAATGATCAAATGGAATGACAAATGGAAAGTGAGGTTACCCCGTGTCTAATATTGGTGAAATATATTCCATTATCAAAGTGTTCTGTGGTTTTAGTCTAGTGCTGCATTTGTCAAGCTCATTTGGGTTAATTTCATATTTCTTAGTTAATATGAAATGTCCCAAAAATGGACCTACCCTTGTTGTGAGAGCACCAGGTCTCAGATACATGTGTAGGGACTTTTTTCATTGTATCCCTCAACCTAGGTGGGCACTATACCTGGTGTGTATACGTATTTATTGATACACATATTTAGAGCAGGCATTTGACAAGCATCAATTACAATGCAATCATTACGTTTATGCTGTTTCAGCCAATCAGCATCCAGAATCCAAACTACCTGTTTTATAATACTTACTTTTACTCCAAGTCAGGTGTTTTTCTATTCCACATGTCTCAGCACTCCTCTATGCCTCAGAGACACTGTAGGCCTCTTTGTGTGTGGTGTTGCACACCAACCAACTGTTTTCCCTATCCATATTAAACCTCTGGAAGACATGGTGAGACTGAGAGCCAATGGAAAACCACCTCGGCCCTGGAGGACATGTTATTGGGTCTGACTAGACTACTTGGTGCTGGAGACATGGAGAAATGAAAATCCCCCCTCGTTTCAGATTCCCTCTATCTCAGCAAGTGAATCAAATCAAATGTTATTCGTCTCATGCTTTGTAAACAACAGGTGTAGACTAACAGTGAAATGCTTACTTACTGACCCTTCCGAATAGAAATAGTGACGCAAGGAATAAATACACAGTGAATAGCAATTACGAGTAAAAATAACATGGCTATATACAGGGAGTAGAAAATAGCATGGCTATATACAGGGAGTAGAAAATAACATGGCTTTATACAGGGAGTAGAAAATAACATGGCTTTATACAGGGAGTAGAAAATAACATGGCTATATACAGGGAGTAGATAATAACATGGCTTTATACAGGGAGTAGAAAATAGCATGGCTATATACAGGGAGTAGAAAATAACATGGCTTTATACAGGGAGTAGAAAATAACATGGCTATATACAGGGAGTAGATAATAACATGGCTATATACAGGGAGTAGAAAATAACATGGCTATATACAGGGAGTAGTAATAACATGGCTATATACAGGGAGTAGAAAATAACATGGCTTTATACAGGGAGTAGAAAATAACATGGCTATATACAGGGAGTAGAAAATAACATGGCTATATACAGGGAGTAGATAATAACATGGCTATATACAGGGAGTAGAAAATAACATGGCTATATACAGGGAGTAGAAAATAACATGGCTATATACAGGGAGTAGAAAATAACATGGCTATATACAGGGAGTAGAAAATAGCATGGCTATATACAGGGAGTAGAAAATAACATGGCTATATACAGGGAGTAGAAAATAACATGGCTATATACAGGGAGTAGAAAATAACATGGCTATACACAGGGAGTAGAAAATAACATGGCTATATACAGGGAGTAGAAAATAACATGGCTATATACAGGGAGTAGTAATAACATGGCTATATACAGGGAGTAGAAAATAACATGGCTATATACAGGGAGTAGAAAATAACATGGCTATATACAGGGAGTAGAAAATAACATGGCTATATACAGGGAGTAGAAAATAACATGGCTATATACAGGGAGTAGATAATAACATGGCTATATACAGGGAGTAGAAATAACATGGCTATACACAGGGAGTAGAAAATAACATGGCTTTATACAGGGAGTAGATAATAACATGGCTATACACAGGGAGTAGAAAATAACATGGCTATATACAGGGAGTAGATAATAACATGGCTATATACAGGGAGTAGAAATTAACATGACTATATACAGGGAGTAGATAATAACATGGCTATACACAGGGAGTAGAAAATAACATGGCTATATACAGGGAGTAGAAAATAACATGGCTATACACAGGGACTAACTGTTGAGTGTGCGTGTGTGTCTTGAGTGCATGTGTTCGTAACAATGGGCCAGATAGGGCCTCATTAGTGAGAGGAGTTTATGGATCCTGGAGCACCAGCAGTGGAAAGAAGAGAAGAGGGGAGCACTGAACAGACAGAGACTCTGCCAATGACAGAAAAGTTTAGTGGGTGAGCTAGGGTCAGGAGAGGTACCCGCCATGTCTGTCAAGCCCATCCAGAGTAATTTGAGTGAGCTGCGGTTCCTTGAGTGAACTGACATTATTTATGCCTCGGTTTCCTCTTTCTGTCATCGGATAGGCCTCGATTTCAATTTGAAACCATTTAAACAGTGCATTCAGAAAGTATTCAGACCCCTTCACTTTTTCCACATGTTGTAACGTTACAGCCTTATTCTAAAATGGATTAAATAGTTTTTTTCCCCTCATCAATCTACAGACAATACCTCATAATGACAAAGCAAAAACAGGTTTTTAGACTTTTTTGCAAATTTATTACAAATAAAAGCTGAAATAAAACATTTACTAAAGTATTCAGACCCTTTATTCAGTACTTTGTTGAAGCACCTTTGGCAGCGATTACAGTCTTGAGTCTTCTTGGGTATGACGCTACAAGCTTGGCACACCTGTATTTGGGGAGTTTCTCCCATTCTTCTCTGCAGATCCTCTCAAGCTCTGTCAGGTTGGATGGGGAGTATCGCTGCACAGCTAATTTCAGCTCTCTCCAGACATGTTAGATCGGGTTCAAGTCCGGGCTCTGGCTGGGCCACTCAAGGACATTCAGAGACTTGTCCTGAAGCCACTCCTGCGTTGTCTTGGCTGTGTGTTTAGGGTTGTTGTCCTGTTGGAAGATGAACCTTCCCCCCAGTCTGAGGTCCTGGGCCCTCTGGAGCAAGTTTTCATCAAGGATCTCTCTATACTTTGCTCCATTCATCTTTCACTCGGTCTAGTCTGGTCTCCCAGTCCCTGCCGCTGAAAAACATCCCCACAGCATGATGCTGCCCCCACCATGCTTCACCGTAGGAATGGTGCCAGGTTTCCTTTAGACGTGACGCTTGGCATTCAGGCCAAAGAGTTAAATATTGGTTTCATCAGACCAGAGAATCTTGTTTCTCATGGTCTGAGAGTCCTTTAGGTGCGTTTTGGCAAACTCCAAGCGGGCTGTCATGTGCCTTTTACTGAGGAGTGGCTTTCGTCTGGCCATTCTACCATAAAGGCCTGATTGGTGGAGTGCTGCAGAGATGGTTATCCTCCTGGAAGGTACTCCCATCTCCACAGAGGAACTCTGGAACTCCGAGTGACCATCGGGCCAGGTTGACCATCGGGTTCTTGGTCACCTCCCTGACCAGGCCCTTCTCCCCCGATTGCTCAAGTTGGCGACAGCCAGCGATCGTTGTGTCCACTCAAAGCTGTAGTGACTTCAAAGGGACTCAATTCTTGCTCATGTACCAGAGAGCGACTAGTTGATTTAATAACGCGTTGTTATGAAGTATGATTCATATTTTAAAGGCATGTATTTTCCAAGTGGAAATAATTCAACGCAAAGGCTTAGACGGGGCTTAAAACGTTGATCCTCCTTGGTGATCTCCAGTCGCTTTCTCTCGATTCCTCTCTTTTTAGTCCTCTCTTTTTTATTTTCCAGCCGTTAGGCTTGTCATGCTGCGCTCATAACCAAACAGACCTCGTTAAGGGGAGTGATCATTAGCTTGGTGGTTAGGAGGGCTGAGATTGTAGCTGTCTCAAATGAGCCCAAGACATGGCCCTATACTCTTAAAGCTTTCCCAGACTTTCCCTTAGACAATGCACTTGGGTGGTAAAGAATGGACGAATGAACATGTTCATAACATTTATCATCCTCATAGTTCACTAATGCCTCAAACACATGGAACATTCTGGAATCGATTCCGTGTGATGAACTGATTGCCATGGCCTTTGTCAATAAGTTATTTTTCTGAATTAGATTGAAGACAGTATGCAAGAGAGAAAAAAAGAAAGAATGTATTGGTCATTACTTATGGTGCAAATAAAGGGGACGAGTTGCAATCAGATTTCCTAGAATGCTTTGATTTCTCGCAAAGCTTTGCCTCCCAGCCTCTGACAAACCAACGTGTATTTCTGTAATGGAGGAATATCCAGTCAACGTTAGGGTAAAAGAGTGCATTTGCTGCCATATTCTGTTGACTGTTCACAGATGTATTGGCCCCCATCCTCATTGCCTAACCTGGTCTCAGAGCATTTCATATTATTCTGTATGTAATTCTGAGACACTCCATTTAGTATGTTATGTTATGTTTCGTATGGTATGTCACAAATTACAATTCGTATTATATATTACACATTGTTCTAAACGTACAATAGGTTACGAATTTGCGAAACGTATGATATGTTACGAATTCTAACTAGGTGGCTACTGTAGCTAGCTGGCTAACTTTGGATAGATAGGCTAGGGGTTAGGGTTAAGTTTAGGAGTTAGGTTAAAGGGTTAAGGTTAGGGTTAGGGGAAGGGTTAAAAGGGTTAAGGTTAGGGAAAGAATTAGCTAAAATGGTTAGGGGAAGGGTTAGCTAACATGCTAATTAGTAGCTAAAATGATGAGATTCGGACTCCCAACCTTTGGGTTGCTAGGTGTTCGCGTTATATCCCCCATCCTCCCTGACCAACCACCCTACTTTAGCTTTTGCCTTAAGTAACCATCTGTCTTATGTAACCATACCAAACGTAACATGTCCCACGGAACTACGTTTACTATGTTACGTCTAGTCTATGATACCAGGCTTCATTGTCAAGTACTAGTAATTAAAGGGGTACTTCAGGATTTGGGCAATGAAGCCCCTTATCTACTTCCCCAGAGTCAGATCAACTCATGGATACCATTTTTATGTCTGCATGCATTTTGATGGAAGTTGCTAACTAGCGTTAGCGTAATGACTGGTCGTCTATGGTAACTGCTAGCATGCTAGTAGATACCATAGACCTCCAGTCATTGCGCAAACGCTAGTTAGCATTGGCACGCAAAATTGCCTCCAACTTCCTTCATACTGGAAGCAGAGACATAAAAATGGTATCCATGAGTTCATCTGACTCTTAATTGCCAAAATCCCGAAGTATCCCTTTAAGTAAAAGAACAATGACGTTGGTACATCTTAAAGAAAAACAGGAGAGACACATTTTTTTCCATTCCCTGAGCTTTTCTGATTTCTTAAAACCAGGGCCAAATGTAAATAGAAAAACATAATAGGCAAACACAGGAAAAGCTGGAATGAAATACTCCTGGAGCCTGCTCAAAGCTACCATATTTTGACTCCATTATGACTTTGTGTTGCTTTAATCAATAGATTATTGCTGATCCGTCTAGCAGCAGTTGTAGCCTTGGATCCCCCCTTGGTGTGGAAAATGCTTGTCATCTGGCTCCCCAACACTGGTTCTGATTAGGGAGTTACTCCAGGAGTTCTGGATCCCAGTGCTCAGTCACATTTACCACGGGCAGGCCTGATTCCACCCTCACCGCTCTGAACGCTCTCACACCTTAGGTCTGGTCACTGATAACGTTTCATCTGAATAATACCCAGGAGGGGCTGAATTAGAAATGTTTCTATTATAATTTTACACAATGAAATTAAGCAGCAATCCAATTACACGTCATTCCACTGGGAGATGAGTGCAGACACTAACTCCTTGTGACTCTGAGGCTGTCCTAATATGGACACCGTAGCAATAGATTAAGCACTATAGGTTCACAAACGAGTAGTCACTCTAACAATCATTCAAATAAATTCAAACATGTGGAGAACGTCTTTAATGAAATCTCATTTCATCACAGTTTCCAATGCTTCGTGACTAGGCTGATATTCAAACCCATGAGGTCCAATGTGAAATTGACCAGGCTGAGTATAGAGTAGAGTACATGTCGAGAGATCTCCTCAGATCTCAGATCAGTGGTGGAACAGGACGGCAGCACCATAGTTTTCTAAACACTGCTGTGTCTGAAAGACAGAAACCAGCCCTATCCCAATGCTGAGGACTCATCAAGCAAGTACTAACCCAAACCGGGAGTCACTCACTGATGTCAGGAATGGAGAAGGGAGTGAAACAATGATGACGAAAGGCATTCGCAGCCTGGAAAAAACACACAAGGCACAGAGGAATCACGAAAGCAAACGACCACAACAGTAGAGTCTGCCTTTAAAAGCAGTGGGACCCTAGCCTGTTAGATCAGACACACACACACACACATTCCGTCTGTAGTTGAACGTGTGGTTTTCTGCAGATCTGTCCAATATCATGCACTGTAAACTGTAAAGAATGCCCTCTCTCGGGCTTACGACTGCAGCGGGACCTGTGATTCAGTAACGCACATTTGAAAAAAATCATATAGAGGTTTAATTTTGAAGTTCTCCCATTTCAAATTGCTTCCGTCTGTTGATTGAACTCGCTATCGAATCACATGTGGGCAACGATCATTTCCCCACCCACCCTGCAAATGGGAATTCTTAACAAAATTCGATTTAGGAGAATTCAGATGTTTGTTTGGCTGATTTTACGGACATGCGCTAGGCATTACAACACCGGAGAACGTGAGAAGGGCTGCTTTTCCAGGGAGGAATCCTCCTAAGAGACAATGGACTCGACATGGGAGGTTCTGTGTAAGACACGGTATCTGTCAATCACAAGGCTTCTGGTGTGATCCCAGCAGGTTGTGTGCGTGTGTCTGAACATCGATGGGTATACTCGGTGGATTGTACTGTTTTTGTCTGTTCTAAAGGAGCTCAAAGAGCTGTGTATTGTATTTGAACAGTCAAATGTGTGCGAAGGAGATCCTCCCCACTGTGATTGGTTTGATAGATCAGGATATGCAGCAGCACAGTATGTCTGTCTGTGGATCAGATTATGCAGACGATCCAAACATCATCTCTCTGTGTGTCTGTATGCACTGAGGATCCTAACAGTGTCTGTCTGTATGTATGTGCATGCTGCAGGAAGCTACACTTTGGGGGTGGTCAGTGGAGAGGGTGGCCCAGATGTCACGTGCTCTGATCCGGGACAGAAGCCCCGCCCTTACAGGACAGCTGCTCCAGGCGTGAGCCAACCCGGAAGAGCAGACCACTTCGTCCAGCCTCGCCTTGGACCACCCTTATCACTACCCACCTACGGCTTTGCCACAAGGTGTGTGTTTGAGAAACACGGCGAGCCTTCAAACTCTGTGTATGACATGAACTGCGCTAGAAAAAGGAACAGTGTGATGGATAGGGAAGAGTTTAACATGAGACAGGGGTGTATATGGAGACAGTTCGCTTTGCAAGTGTGTGAGACTGTCTATAGTCCTATGGTCTGAGACTTCAAACAGTACTGCGTTTCATTCACACGAAGAAATACTACAGTTTACTATAGAATACTACAGTACTTACTAAATAATTCTGTAGTAAACTGTAGTTTAATATACTACACACTAGTATCCCTCAATCATGTGATGTACTTACTGTAGAATGTTGTAGAATACTATAGTAAATACTACAGTAATGTCCTCAAAAACACAACAGTAAATACTACAGTATACTACTATCTTCAAAAACACTACATTAATTACTATAATATATACTAGTTTTCTATTACTACAGTATTTATACTATAGTTAACTGTAAATACTACAGATTCCAAAAGTATACTACAGTAAACACTACAGTAAAGTCTGCAAAAACACTACACTTAATACTATAGTATATATACCATAATATGCTATAGTTTTTTATGTGGAATGGTCTCTAGATCACTGGATAAAGGTGCTGCTGAATGGAGGAGAGGAGTTGACATTACTGTGTGATTTTGTACTGCCATGTTTGAGTGGAGGTATAAAATGAGTGGCACATTGAAATGTTATTAAAATATTGCTTTCAATAAAATGACTTTTCTTTTCATTGTAGCCATCACATAAATTGTCTTTGTTTTGATTATGCTATGACCGCAACATTGTGGGGTTCGCAGACCACCTCGGACATCTCCTGTTGGTTTCAGTACTGTATTGACCGTTTTGTAGAGAATCTCCCTATGGCATTACAATGACACAATCCCGACGGTTACATATTCCATTCAAACGGATACAGTAGCACAGACCTTACTTCAGTGTTCCTGGTAAATATACAGAACATGATAGGGACAAGTGTAATTGCTTTGTCTGAGACCCCACACATCAGTTGAGCCCATAATGAAGCAGCTTAGTCCTATTGAAGATCCAGCTTCTTCACAGTAACTCCCTGGAGCTGTATGGACTAATCATACACAGTAAGAGGGAGCCCAAGGCAATAGTCTATCATCCTACTGTAAGTCTTTAAGTGAGGCATAGTACAAAGGTATACAGAGCCCAGGTTAGTAGTGTAACTTTGTTTATCCCTCCCCTCAGTCAGCCATCACTCACACCTGTGTGTGTGTGTGTGTGTGTGTGTGTGTGTGTAGGCTACACGTTGGCTACAGTATGTGTGTGTGCTTGTGAGAATGTGTGTGTGAGTTGTGTGTTTGTGATAACGTGTGTGTTTGTGAAAGAGAGAGAATCCCAGAGAGAGAACAAGGATTCCCTCAGGTTAATGTTTTTCTCACAGGAGTGGAAGAAAGTCTCAACATCAATGGGTTTTTTACTCTTGATCCCGGCACATTCCACAGCAACCGTTTCGAGGTGGAGAGCGATTGGTTTTGTTGTTGCTTTGTATATGCCATTTACACTTCCAGGGCGGATCCGATTTCCAACGTTTTACATCCTCCAAAATGTAGTGGAATACCGACTGTTGAAGGAAGCTGCCTCAGGGAGAGTCAGGATCACTCCACTCTGCATGCTTCTAGACATGAGAGGAAATGACATAAAAAATGTTTTTACCTTGTTTCAGTTTTCAGAGGGAAGGTTTTATCAGAATATGATGACATTTCTTTGTGTTCAAACATTTTCTATATGTGATTTGCTTGTCTTTCAGTTCATTAGTTGATTGTCTGAGGACTAGACACTAATCAAGAAAATTGATGTACTTAGAATTACATTATTGTTCATCTCTGACCATATAGGGACACCTGGTGGATAATCATGGTACAGCATGAGCTCTTTAGAGTTATAGTTTGTTCATTCTCCACAAGGGACTCTCATTGAGCCACTTCCATGGTGATATTTGCTGTAGCACAGCGCTTCCCAACCCTGGTCCTTGAATACCCCCAACAGTACACATTTTCATTGTAGCCCTGGACAAACGCACCTCATTCAGCTCATTGAGGCTTGATGATTAGTTGGCAAGTTGAATCAGGTGTGCTTGTCCAGGGTTACAATAAAAATGTGTACTGTTCTCATCGCGCTCTAGTGACTCCTTGTGGCGGGCCGGGCGGCTGCAGGCTGACCTCGGTTGTCAGTTAAACGGTGTTTCCTCCGACACATTGGTGCAGCTGGGATCTGGGCGGGTGTTAACAAGCACGACTTGGTGGGTCATGTTTCAGAGAACGCATGACTCGACATTCGCCTCTTCCAGAGCCCGTTGGGGAGTTGCAGTGATAAGACAAGCTTGTAATCACAAAATTGGGGAGAAAAAGGGGGTTAAAATGGACACATGTTCAAACTTGCACACTATTGATAGACTTAAAGGGGCAATCTGTAGTTTCTACATCTATTTTTGGATTTATAAAGGACCAGTCAAAAGTTTGGACACATCTACTAAGTTTGGACACACCCACCTATTCAAGGATTTTTCTTTATTTTTACTATTTTCTACATCGTAGAATAATAGTGAAGACATCAAAACTATGAAATAACACATAAGGAATCATGTAGTAACCAAAAAAGTGTTAAACAGTGTTATATTTTAGATTCTTCAAAGTAGCCACCCTTTTCCTTGATGAAAGCTTTGCACACTCTTGGCAAAGCATGCCATTCCATGAGCGCAGCATTTATTTTTCAACTCGAATCAATGAGCCAAATCAGTCCTCCATGACAACAAAATCATAAAGAACAGAGTAATGCTGGCTAATAAGTCCTTAGTTTTGGGGTCATGCTCAGGTAAAATCATTTGGCTAATCTATACCTCCAAGTCCTATTCTTGAAGATCAAGGGGTATAACATTTATTGCAATGACTGGAATTCTGATAGACTTTGGTTTTTAATGTAAAGATATATAATTTAATGGTATTATTATATGTAGTAGAAAGCGATGGGTTAGAAGACGCCTACGTAACCAACCTATAAAGTAAAATTTAACATCCATGTATGGCCAGCTATGTCAACTTTAACATTGATTTATCCTACAATAGATGTCATTCAATTGGTAACATACATTTTTGTCTTCTTCTAATGCCTCTTAAGGGGAAAGTAATCGAAAAGTAACGGAATGTAATCAGATTACCTTACTGAGTTTGGGTGATCCAAAAGTCATGTTACTGATTACAATTTTGGATTTGTAACTTATAACGGATTACATTTAGAAAGTAACCTACGCAACCCTGCTCATGGTCTACCAGAGTGCGTCTGACTGAAACCACTGTCATAGACATTTGTTGTCTGGGCAGAGTTTTACTCTAGCCAGATATGGAGACCGTGGCCACCACATCGCAGAGCTAGGCCAATTTTTCACTGTTATTCACTGTTTTACAGAGCTGAATAGGAGAACTAACACAGTTCCAACTAAATGGGGGTCTGTTGATCTGCCAGGCCCAGACAGCCAGTCATCACCCTCACCAGACAGGTGTGATTATGGCCTTGGCGCTTCCCAGGAGGCCCCGAGGGGTGCGATCGTGTGCGCGTGTGTGTGTGTGTGCGCGCGTGTGAGAAAGAGTGTGTGTGTGTGAGTTTCCTCTAAACTTGGATCACTACTTGGATCACTAAGTTTAGGAACTCTGGGCCAAAGGGTCCCTTAGAACACAAAGCAGCAGAGAATACACCCACAGACCACAAGAAAACCATTCTTCCTGGATACTGAAAAACAAATATATCAAGGGGCAAAAGAGCAGTCACAGCGTAGAGGATACCGTATACAGACGGGATGCACAGGTCAGGGTGTGGAGGAGATATTGTGCCAAGTACAACAGTGTTATTTACAGTCAGGAGGTGAGGTATTTAGTGAGCTGAACCCAGGTCAGTTCTGTTGAGTGCCTCTTATGATGTCATTCCAGATCTAGATCGTCACTAAAGCTATTATGAGAGGTACAAAGCATAGCTACGGGAAGTAGGGGTGCTGAGGGTGGTGAAAAATCTGAATCCAAAATATATATATTAATAAAATATACTAGTTCTGTATTAGCGAACCAATATAACCATCAAAATACACCACAAATTCATCAGGGTCAGCAGTTTTGCATACATCAATACTGCCTTCTAGTGGAGTGAAGTGCGTGAATTTTAATCGAGGAGATTGAGGTAGTTTATTTGATTGGTTATAATTACAGCAATCACCAGCCCTTGGGCCAACCAATGCAAACAGTATCTGTCATCCTTCAGTACCAGTGCATGGTTGTTGTCTCAGGGTTGGTTTTATCCACACAATGACCACAGTTATGGGATCAACTATATTGGGGTATAAAAGACTGACATGGAGGGTTACGTTTTCCAATATACAACACATTCATCAAAATCAACCAGATAAAGGAGAACATTATTGAGGTGAGATGAACTGAGTACTGAGGATGTAAATGGTTAACCCAAACAGCAGACAGAGTAACACAGCTTACAGTGGGTAAAACGCTCCAGTTGTCTTATGCTCATTTGCAGCTAGAGAGAATATTTTGAACATAGATGTAAGAAGAGATACAGAGAATCGCGACGTGTGTGTGTGTGTGAGGGAGGGAGGGAGGGAGATGCTCACACACACTACATCTAGAATGTAGACATTCACACCCTATGGACCATTACCTTTCGCTCATACAGCCATGTGTTTTACAGCGACACACACATCCGGTGTGCTCACCATGCTCTCAGCCCTCTACACATATTGCACTTAAGCCACTCTTCCTCCAACACCTCCTCAAAACGCTCCTTTCCACTTCTCACTTCTCCAAACTCTGTTGATAACACTCCTTTGTCTCACCCCTCTCTGTGTGGCTCTCTAAATAAATGTTGAATAATATTTTTCTTCAGTGATTGTTCTGTCCCTTTTAAAGCATTGCCTTTTCTTTCCTTCCTTCCTTCCTTCCCTCACTCCCTCCCTCCTTCCCTCACTCCCTCCATCCCTCACTCCCTCCATCCCTCACTCTCTCCCTTAAGTCCTATATGGTCTCTGCTTTTCACCACATAAATTCATTCCACATTCTCTCTCGCAGAGCTGTCACTGGTCCACACATGCAGTGAGCTTTATAGATGAGAATCAGCAGGGTATCAGCTCTCTGATGGGTTCCTATGAAACTGGAGGAAACAAAGACTCGGGCAGACATTGTTGAAGTACTGTCTGACATCAGCCCCAGTCCTGGCCTGTCCCATTCCCCACTGTGCTCAACACACATGACCTTGGGTAGGTCCAGGAGTTTTACCTGACCACATGACATGACCAGGAAAGATTCTTGGCCCTAGTTATAGCCTGGCCTCAGTGGAGGCTGCTGAAGGGAGGACGGCTCATAATAATGGCTGGAATGGAGTGAATGGAATGGCATCAAACACATGGAAACCATTTGTTTTGTGTATTTGATACCATTACACCTACTCCACTCCAGCCATTACCACGAGCCCATCCTCCCCAATTAAGGTGCCACCAACCTCCTGTGCCTGGCCTGCATGTCCCATCCCCCACTGTGTTCAATTCACATGGCCATGTGTGTAAAGCCAGGTGTGAACTGACAAAGAAATATTCTGGACCCCAGTTATAGCCTAAACCAGTGTTTCCCAGCTTCTTGAGTACCCTGTGGTAGTTCCACTTATTTGATTTATTCCAGTAATAGCACACCTGATTCAAATAGTCAACTAATCATCAAGCCCATCATTAGCTGAATCAGGTGTGCTATTGCTGGATTACATCAAACATGTGGAACTAGCTTGGGGTACTCGAGGAGAGGTTTGGGAAACAAACCCGATCCAAACACATCCAGAAGACTCCATCAGCAGGTACGAGGTCCAAATCCAGCCGACATAGCAGCCCCATGCCAAGATCCTAGGGTGGGCTTGGTTCAGTTGAACAAAGTGGTCTAAATTGGGCTCTGTGATTATCCGCCACTACCATTACCTCCGCAGGCCGGCCCTATCGCTCATCATGGCTGATTATTTGTATTTGGAAGGGTAGAAGTGCTCTGTCGTAGGTGGAGAGAGTGAGTCGTGTGTGGAGGGGGGATGTGGTGATGAACTTTACAAATGGGGATGTCCCTCTTATGTAAACTAAACAGCTGTGAAACCAAACAAAGGGAAGAGGTCTAGGAGTTAGACTGGGATTAGGATGGAGCTCTACAGTTATTTCACTCTAGTGTGCTGTGTGTCATGGACTCCAGACTAAACCACTCAGTTTCAAATGGTCTTGCAGTAACTGCTATTCATATATATGGGGTAGTAAGAGGGTCTAATTGGATTGAATGTCTGGTAAAGTACATCACTTAGAAACTATTACATTTTTTACTGAATCCCATTTTGATGTGCGGTGTGATCTGTGCAATGATGTGTGTGTGTGTGTGTGTGGGGGGGGGGGGGGGGGGGGGGGGGGGGGGACAGAAAGAGAGAGCAGGGACGGAGAGAGAAAGAGAGAGCAGGGACGGAGAGAGAGAGAGCTGTTAGTTGGAAGCAGCTGTGGACCTGGCACTGGTTTCACCTGTGAGCTTTCTTTCACGGCAGGAGCTCCATCGCTCTGACGGCCATGTTGAAAATCTGTATGCAATACAGAGGATGGAATATCAACATATTTCAAGGTATATTCCCTCCTCCGCCAGAGGAGCAGTCATATTTGTTTCTTTCCTCCTCAACTCCTTGGATGCCTTTCAATCGAGGACACCTTCAGTGAGTGTCGAGTTAACACACACACCTACGCAAACTCCCAGTCACACTTTTAATTCCCATCGGTACAGAACTGAAAACACGAGAGCAGAACACGCCTCAGGGCCTGAACATATTCCCGCTGCAGTGTTGTGAAAGATTGCAACCATTCCTCAGATGAAACCCTCAAGCCTAAAGCGACGTACTTTGTTATCATATCATAGCGTCATGATTTGAATTGTTTTGGGAAGAAATGACTAGTAACACACAGTTTCAGCCATCCACCCAGCCACCACGCTGTGCAGCGGAACGTCTTCCAAAGAGCTCCTCTCTCAGTAGTCTACATGGAAAACACTCTCCCTTTGGCAGCTCCCAGCGTCTCCCCGAGATGATTTACGACTCCGAAATCAGTCGTACTGTTCACTTCCCCTGAGGGGAGTCTCCAGACGTCGCTCTGACTTTCCTTCTGCTGTCACGTCCCATTTAGATAGACAGCTCTGGGGTGGATTGAATGTATGCCTGTTGGTGCATGTGTCTCACTGCGTGAATGTTTTGTATCGTTTAAACCCACAAGAGTTACCAATGAATCAACTTCAAGCAGTTGAAGATCCATTGATATTTATTATCTTTTCTATCTAGCTTTTGGATGATGTATTTGAGCAATTTCGAGATATATTGTAGAGCCATGACTTCTCATGCTTGTTCTAGGAGTTTGGCCCCTTGCTATATGCAATGTATCATTCCATAATGACTCCATGTTGTTTTTCTTGCTGGGTAGACAACTTCAGATAATTCCATAACCTGCGCAGGACGAGAGTTCCAGCGGCTGTACTTCAGAGACTTCAGTACGCATCGAGACCGACTGCCTCTTTCCTCCTCTTTCCATTATTCCTTACAAATGAAGTCTGGGCCTCTGAGTAGCAGCGCCATGCTCGAGTGAAATGTATTGATCTGCAACAGTCCCTGCGCATCTAATTGGCTGTTTTGGAGTTGACCCGGGTAGTGATGGTTCTCTCAGCTGCGGCCCAAATGTCTTCCCGGCCACAGCAGCGCAGCCTGTGGTGCTTTTGGTCGGGTGTGCGCTTTTCATAGAACCCGACCGTAAATCTCAATTGCTCTCGCACTTTTAACATCTCCATTACCCTGGCTGTTTTGTCAGCACACCATTGGGTGTAACAGAATCCTGTCTAACCGACATTAAAGTCATTTCCTACCCTTAAGAGCAGATATTACGGTTCCGCGGCCGGCGAAGGTACTGTAGCGGGTTGGCAGATTGGAGGATGGAGCCCAGGCAGCAGAATGTCAAAATGGGGACCCGGTTATAATCTAATTAAAGAGAGAGAGGGAAAGAGGCCCCAGAGGCACACAGGCCTGGCCAGCGCCAGGAGTGTTCCCCCAAACTGCACCGCAAAATACAATGTGGTAATGTCTCAAGGCCTAATTCTTCCGGAGGAGAGAAAAAAGGACCCTTTCCTGCTGCAGATGCTGACGGCCACATCCCACGCTCTGACATCAGAGAGAGAGAGGGAGAGAGAGGGAGCGAGAGAGAGAGGGAGCGAGAGAGAGAGGGAGAGAGAAGGAAGAGAGAGAGAGAAGGAAGAGAGACAGAGGGAGAGCGAAATAGGGAGAGAGAAAAAGAAGGACAGAAATAGAGGGAGAGGGACCAGAGATGATTTATGCCCTGCTGTGCAAACACCAAAATAAATCTGGGGACATACACAGACAGGCAGGCCATAAAGAACAGGATCAGTTCAGACGTTTTCATTTTTTAAACCCCAAATGAGCTAACTTCTCCTCCGTCGACGTCAAAGCTAAGGGTTTTGCTTTATGTCACTAGAGACATTTTATGATATTGTTTCCATTCTGGGGGGGGGGGGGAGACTTACTCTATAGTTGGATGATATATGGTGCTCCTTACTCTCCTGGAGCTCATCTGGGGAGCTCCACAGTTAATTATTAGGTCTGCCGTCGTGAGAACTGTTAACAGTGTGTGGGCAGGCTCGTTAAAAATGCTACTAATTTGAGGGGTAGAAGTTATCGCATCACGCCTCTCTTTGCCATCAGATTACATTAGCCCACGGGTTAGATGTCAGTCGCCACTCACACATGCGCACACACACACACACACACATACACATTCGCACGTACACACACATGCGTGTACACATGCACGTGTGCACACATGCTAAGACACACACACACTTGCATGCAGGTCTTTCACGTGCACACATGGACTTCCAGGTGGCAAAGGGCTATGATACACTTCACTCATTCGGTTCACGCCGAGATCAATTTCACTGTGGTGATTGCACTTGCATGTGTCTGGTGTGCACCTTTTAGAAGGGAGAGGGATCAGTTTCCGTCACTGCTAGAAACGCCAGCTTCCTCCCCTCTCCTTTAAGTGAACCTGATGTTGACTGTTAAAATGACCGTGAACTGTGACCTTTAATAGCTGCAGCGAACACGTGTGCAGACGAGGAACCACTTTACATGGGCACAAAGGGTTGTGGTCAATTCCATTTCGTGAATTGAACATTGCCTGTTGTTTTCTATGTGTACATTGAATTTCAATTCAAGAGATGAATTGGCTGAATTACAAATGGAATTGACCCCAACCCTGCATAAATAAGCATAAATGTCCATTGAAAATGAGTGATATTTGTGAAGTAAAGTTTCAGTACACACAGAGGGTGGTCTATGAGACTCCCTCTCCAGTTGACCCAAACCTCGCCTCCTCCTCACCTTTCCTACATATCTGACTAATTTCCCCCCGTGTGATTAAAGCCACCAGATGCTCTGGCGAGACTCGTAAATGGCCAAACCCATAAACTCACAGCTCTATTTGTCCAACAGCTCTTTCTAGTGGAGAGCGCCAAGAGTGTCAGACGGCATGTCCCTTCAGCACGGGATGCCACAAATACCAATTTTGAACAAAGTGTTTACAGTCGAATGCTACGCTGATGTGATCTAGATGTACTTCCTGTTTACTCTACCAGCGCTGCTGGAGCATTTGTTAGTCAGAATTCTGATCATATTGATTATCACACGCCACCGCAAAATGGAGCCCACATGTAAACCGCTGGAGCAGTGTGTGTGTGTACCAGCCTCTGTGTGAAAACCAGGGTTTTTGTGTGTGTTCAAGCCTGTGTGTCTGCATGTACGAGTCTGTGTGTATTCCAGCCTGTGTGCGTACTGTGTTTGCCTGCTGTGTGTTCTGACTCCAACCCTCTGTGTAGTGCAATTAGCATGTAGTAATCAGCTCTATAAAATGGCAATCTGGTTTAAGGTAAACAGATGGGGTTGTATGATACAGTCGATTAAGAAAGAAAATGGTGCTTGGTGCAGTGTTTGATCAGCAGGCCCTCAGCAGAACAGTTATTTACACGACTTACCACAACTATGGCGGTGTCGCTGAGTGTTAGGCATTTAAATACCAGGAGGCCATCTTTTAATAGGGTTTATTTATCGAGGAGAAAGGGAAATGATGTGTTGATTGCTGAACAACAAGACTGACGTGCGTGAACATGAGTGATGTGTGAGAATGTCCCTGTAAATGCTTGGTGTTCTTTCATCTTGAATTGAGAGATGTGTGTTACCCTAATATCTACACTGGGGGGACATTGTACATGTGGGAAAAGTAGTTCTATGTCTGTCAAACGTGTTTAGAGGATGTCAAAGCTCATGCTTTGTAAAATACCATAAATATACAATGTATACATTGTATAAATACATATATTCAAATGATGTTGAAGTTAAAGCAGTTACTAGTGACATTGAGACAGTATGTATAAAAGCCGTATAGGCCTAAAGGAGCTAACAAGTGCAGGGGGACAGATATAAACATTACAACCCACAGTCCGTCTTCATACTGGCCAACAGTGATGACTGAATTAGGGGGATTTTTTTCCCACTTGATCTGGGACTTCTCTGGCAATGCATGGTGCTTTGGTGCGTCAGCGTGGGTCATTCAATATCAACAACTATAATTAGTAAACGTAAACAGCTGGGGAAGACACTGAGGAAGCACTGAGTCAAAACTAGTCGAAGGAGAGGAGTTTATTTCTTCAAAGAGGTGTGAGGAATTTGTTAAGACAATGTGTGATTCAGGAACAGTCAGCGACAGGGCCGGCTCTAGGCATAAGCAACATATGCGGTCGCTTAGGGACCCCGGCCGCTAGAGGGCCCCTGACTCAACTTACTGTTGACAGTTAGAATTGTAGAACACACAAGGTGCAAGTTCGAAATTTGGTTGTGCATCAGCGGTTTTTCTCTTGTTTTTTCAGTCAGTAGTCTCAGCGGGGACATCAACAACCGGATGTTCCAGTTTTCAGGGGAAACGGAAGAGAGAGCCAGAGTGAGAGTGACTAACAAAATCAATGGGGGCCCCCTGGAGGTCAGGGCCCCTTGGCACGTGCCCTGCATGCCCGGTCATATTCGGCCATGATTACTACAACGTTTTTGTACATTAAAAAGGCGTGACTCCATCTTAACTCCTCCTCCGCATTTACTGGATTGGTTGGGCAGTGCAGAAGAGAATCTCCCCCTACAGTTTTGAAAATTCACGTCAAGACCATACATAATGTGGGGGGGGGGGATCTAGTTTCAGGCATTTATTTTATGCCTGCTACGTTAGGTTAGTCTGTCACTGACAGTCACTCAATTAGCCGTGTCAGCTAACAATTTTTAGAATGGTAATTTAGTCTAGCCAGTTAGTCTAGCATGCAGGGCACGTGTCCAGGGGCACTGACCTCCAGGGGGCCCCACTCTCACTCAGATATCATTAACATGGCATACATAAGTCATGGCAAAATGTGTAGAACTGCAGAAAACTTGCTTTAAAATTGCAAAAATGTCTCACTGCCTCCCTGGAAAAATGAGTAGAATTGCATGAAATTTGTCAAAACATTATATTATAATTTCTCTCCGCGCCATGGCAAAATGTGTAGAATTGCAGAAAAAGTTCTTTAAAACAAAATGTTATCTCGCCACATACATAGATACTCACTTGGGGCCCCTAAAAGGCTAGAGACAACCCTGGTCAGGGATATACTAACCAAAAAAGTTTAAAAAAACATGAAACATTTTCACATTTATGAACTAAATGTTATTTATTCATTGCTTACAGTATGAATGATTGATTTACCATTGTTTTCTAATAGCCCCATAGAAATAATGGAGAACTAATGTGGGTATTAATTCATAGGTAAACAAACTATGGTATGGCTACAATGTTTTTACATTTTGCAGAGGAGAAACACACTTTCAAAAGATTAGTCTCAAATCCAATACTGTCCCATCCCACGCTTCTTCCTGAGTGAAGTTCTGTCCTCTCTCCCAGATTGACAACATCCCTATTGTTTCCTTTTGGATGACTAATAGCTGCAGCTTTCACGCTACAGGGAGTTTTCAATTCCTTCTTGAGTCTTTCCAACTCCCCCACTAATTTTCTTTAAATCTGCACACCCTGTCTTTCTGTTCCAGCTTCGAACTTCCTGCACTCCCCATCTCTCTTTACTTATACTTTTGTTCTCTCTCTCTCTGTCTCTCTCTCTCCTTCCTCAGTCTCAATTTTCCATCACAGTCTTGCTGTGACATTGGTTCCTTCGCAGGTCTCCCTCAGTGCTTCTGTTTGTGCAGATAGATTATTTGTCTGTCTTATAATGAAGCCCCAGAGAGGTCTGTAAATCCCTGGAACTGATGCTGTTCTCCTTCCTGTACAAACCTCATCCTCCCCTTCGCTCTTCAGTCCCAACGAGCTAGCCCGATTTAAACCCCCGAACGCCCACCCAGCTCCTGCACACTGCACTGTCACCTGACGACCAAAAACAAAAGACAGGATATAGGGCCATGTCTTGCTGCACATTTCTCTTCAACATTTGTCATGGTGATGCATTTGATTTCACATGTTGAATGACATGTAGGAATTTGTATTTAATGTTCAACTAATACAGAAAGAGTAAAAACATGTTTTATTTCCAGGGTTAATTAAGCTACTGTATGATCTAAATTATTCACAGACATGTAGACGCAGGACAATAATGTGTTTTCTCGAATACCAAATCACAAAACAATGAAACATCAGTCTTTTACAATCTGAGACTGTGTTGGACGATTTCCCAACGAGCCTCCATAACATCACCTATACTCTCTAAGCCAGTAGTTCTCAAATCTCTGCTCGGGGACCCCCTGACGTATCACAATTTTGTTGCAGCTCTGAACTAGCTCACCTGATTCACCTATTCAAGGGATTCATGTTTGTTGAATCAGGTGTGCTAGCTCTAGAATAGATTAAATACATGGAACGACTGGGGGTCCCCGAGGAGAGGTTTGAGTACCACTGCTCTAAGCCCTTGCTATCAGAGTTGGGGGCGATTTCATTTCAGACACTCTTACAGTATGTCTCAATATCCTCCTATTGTCCCAGACGGCTGATCATGCGTCATCTCCACACCGTGTGGACTCAGTAAACGGGTGAAGCCAGCTACTAGATGCTCCTGATTGGGAAGACATGGGATTGTTCTGGAGGGAAGAAGGGAAATGCTTGGGAACTCCACTTCCCAGCGTGAGAGGAGACAGAGAGGATAATGGCTCTCCGGGGACCAGCCAATGACCTCACTGAGTGCAAAATATGCGGAGGTCACAGAGTTCCTATTGGGCCGCTGCTAAATCTGACTGACACCGGGCAGCAATAACCCTTGACTTCAGATCTGCTCTGCACACACTAATAATAGATGAATAAATGTCAAGAAAATATGTCTGAACTTTAAAAATGTTTCACTTGGCATCATGGTCTCACATCAGATTATGTGAGAATATGGATATTTAACCATTGTAATTATGTCATTTTCAGCTTCACAGGTGACATACTACAGTATGGTTAATACAGTATGTCAACATTCTGAAATAATTCTAATGACAATCTGTAGTTGTAGCCATTTTTTTTCAAATGTTTTGGAGTCATCAATCTAATGATTGCTGATAAGGGATGGGTAAAAAAAAACTCTGATACTTTCCCATCTGGTACGTTGTACAGTATATGATAATTACCATAAATAAAACTTTAATGATGATTGGGATTACCATCTCTGATTGCTATTAGTATCGTATTCCTCTCCAGATGCTTGTGTAATGGAAGTGAGATCAGCATAACCCCATCGGCACCAGAGGTCAAGTATGCGTCAGCATTACTCATAGCTATAGGTCAGTTGGGATCACTTGAAGCATGACTGTAGCTTTATTCTCTCCCCCCCCCCCTTCAACACTTACCAGTAGAGGTCAGTGTTCACATAGCATAGCATACCTCCCCACCATGAGCGAGTTGAGAGTCCTAGGCCATGGTGTTGTTTAAACCACTTGGAAACACCTTCACCGATCACTAACAATTCAATAGATTTGATAGTTGCATTGGACCTGCCACTGACAGGGTGGTATGGTATGGCGACGCCCTGAGAGCAGATCAATGGTGGAGACTGGAGAGCTAGAAAAAGGTGCTAGGTCTAGCTAATGAAGTTCTACGAACACTTTGACACGTTGAGTGTTAGTCAGAGCTTTGAGTCAGTGACTAGCGGGAGAATCTAGCGCTCTGGGAATATGCCAGAAACCCCAGGAACCTAAAGAGAGAAGGAAGCCGTTAAATCATGAAACGTTGACTTCACTCTTCTGAATTATTTGTTTTATTGGAACAGCATGTTGTACTGGACGATCAGAGGGATGCTGAAGTGATGGAAATGGCCCAACGCTGTTTCCAAGCTGCTGGAGTGAATGAGATTTGTGGGGGTCAGTAACAAATTGTGAAACAAGCCAAGGGTGAGACAATCGCAAAAACACTAAGGCGTAATGGCACTGAAGGCATCATTCACAGATTGGAGTCTGGACCAACTCAATGCCTTCTGGCACCCATTCACATCTGAAGTATGAAACCTTCCAGGGCTCACTAAGTGTGGGGGGGCAACATGGTGGAGGGCATTTACAAATGTAGCTAGGAGGAAAGAGGTTTAGCGCTTTAGTAATGCGTATGGTACCCGCCAACCTGGGACTTTGGGTGTTTTTTAAATTTATTTATTTCACCTTTATTTAACCAGGTAGGCTAGTTGAGAACAAGTTCTCATTTAGAACTGCAACCTGGCCAAGATAAAGCAAAGCAGTTCAACACATACAACAACACAGAGTTACACATGGAAGAAACAAACATACAGTCAATAATACAGTAGAAAAAGTCTATGTACAGTGTGTGCAAATGAGGTAAGATACTAGGTTGTACCAGGTCCAGATCTAAATGGAGTTTTAGTGGGTGACCCTGAGGTGTTTGAGGTGTGGTCTGCCAGATGCTAGGCCCTGCTCAGTACCACACGAGTCTGCAGCCGTGCAGCCAGCCAGGCTCTGTCGCCCTGTTCTGAGAACCTAGCAGGACCCTCATGTTATCCACAGCTCCAAGCAGCATCGTAGGTGGTGATGTCACCCATGCTGTCTATAATTGTTCAATCGATAGACAATGGCCACCTCACTATTACCGCCTTCATTTCTCTGTAGTACAGGGATATAGGCATGAATCAGAATTTGTTAGCTGAATTTTGATTTCCATGCATTTTAAATGTTAATTATAGCTTCTGAAAAATGATATGAATTAAACTAAAACCAGGATCTCTAGCAGATAGAGAGGTAAGCTACAATGAATTTGTATAAAAACATTAGAAGATTTGTTGGATTTATTAAGCGATTATTATCTTGGTGGCAGGTATAAAAAAATCAGTCATCATAGTCATCATAGTCATCATAGTCATCATAGTCATCATAGTCTTCATAGTCTTCATAGTCTTCATAGTCTTCATAGTCTTCATAGTCATCATATCCTAACAAGATATGAGATCAAATGTATTTACACAATGCAATCAAAAGTAATAAAACAAAGCTATGTTACATTTCATGACATTTTATTCAGAGCGACCTTCATTCAGTATATTTGGCAGTTCATATTTACAGTATGATAGATATTACCTTAACTATGCAAGGTCATTCAGTAATAAACATTAGCTTTATTGCACAGTACTTACTCAAAAGAGAAAATATATAGCATATTCAAATGCAACCAACATCCCACAAAATGAAACAAGACCATTGCAATCCTACTCAACATGACGATGTACACTGAGTGTACAAAACATTAGGAACACCTGCTCTTTCCATGACATACCAGGTGAATCCAGGTGAAAGCTATGATTCCTTATTGACGTCACTTGTTAAATCCAATTCAATCAGTGTAGATGAAGGGGAGGAAACAGGTTAAAGAAGGATTTTTAAGCCTTGAGACACTTGAGACATGGATTGTGTATGTATGTGTGTCATTCAGAGGGTGAATGGGCAAGACAAAATATTTAAGTGCCTTTGAACGGGGTATGGTAGTCGGTGCCAGGCCAACCGGTTTGAGTGTGTCAAGAACTGCAACACTGCTGGGTTTTTAACGCTCAACAGTTTCCCGTGTTTGTCAAGAATGATCCACCACCCAAAGGACATCCAGACAACTTTACACAACTGTGTGAAGCATTGGAGTCAACATGGGCCAGAATTCCTATGGAACGCTTTCGACACCTTGTAGAGTCCAAGCCCCGATGAATTGAGGCTGTTCTGAGGGCAAAAGGAAAGTGTTCCTAATGTTTTGTACACTCAGTGTATGCTTAAAAATAACAGAAGCTTAAAAATACTGCATAAATAAGTTCATAAATAAGGTAATAATGTAAAAAAGTCTAACTCTATATTTATAAGGCATAGATGACAAGATAGGTTTTGGATAAGTACTTGGTTTGAATTAACTGATACCTCTTTTAATTTTAAAGATATACACAAAAATGCTGAGCGTAAAGAGACAACGGTTAGTGCCTCACAGCACCATATATTAAGTACATCGTTTTCACATCCGCAAGCATTTTACTGACAATGGTCATAAATCTAAAGCTGAAATTCAAAGTAAAACAAGCAGCGATTAACTTTTCCCTGCCACAGTCACCTGGACTGTCCCCACACAATACTTTCAACAGGACAAGCCTTTAAATGCCAAACTTTATTGTGAGGAATATATAGGACTTTTTTTCACAGTCAAGAAATGAATGCATTTCATTTGTATCTTAAATTATCTTGTCTTTGGAGTTTAGAAAAATTCTATATAAAACATATGTATAGTGTAGCTAAATTATATTCAAGTAAATATTTTACTAGCAGTTGTTTTGTGAAGTAGGATTTTAAAAAGCTTGGTGTTTAAACACTACAGTAGAGACCATGTGAAAAACAAGATGTATCATTTAGATAACAATTATATTAAGTTGGATTCAATAAATTTTACACACTAAATATTGTATTTTATTGCTGTCGAATAATTTAATAAATTATGTCATTAACAACCTCATTAATATTCAATTCGCCTATGGACATTAAAGAAACATCATAATTATATCCATATAATAATTATGGTTGTGTATAAATTGTAGTCCCTCATAATCAGTTCTTAAATATGGATGACATGACAAATCAGGTTTGAGAAATCATAATAAATGTTTTTCACGTTGAAACATATCCGACTTGCCACGAATGAGAAAGCAACTATCAGAATACGCCCTTTATATTTCTCTCCCTATATTTATATTCACGTATCCATTTGGGATGTATTGGATTACTCTTTGTTGTATTAACAAACATTCAAGTGTGAGCCTGCTTGTGCTTAATGCTTCATATTCCAAGGTTTAAACCAGATTACATATGTGTATATTTATGCATCCTGACTGAAAGTCTTTATGCTGTATTATCAAAAACTCGTTGTCTTTCAGAAAAACTCAGGCCCTTATGACAACGATCACGGACACTTCTTAAAGGGCATAGTATATTATATTTCTGTGGAGATATACCTCAAGGCTTTCTGACTAAAGCACAACATTAAAATTCAGCCAAGTAAGAGGCAGGTAATCAAGTAAAAAGAAAGAGCTCATGGTGATAGCCAGGCCTCCGTTACACATTCGATTTTTCATCTAATGTTAAGCACAAACGCATAATTCTTCTTCAGTCAAATACATTTAACTTGAAATATTCAGTTAGTATGGTCAGTTATACCCAAACACTAAATTGCCACATCAATTTGTATGTAAGACAAAACTGACACCAAAAAAACTGCAGAAGGATTTGACAAAAGCTTTTTTTTTAACACTTCTTCTACGGATTAGACTTTGGGAACCCATCAGATCTACAGTCAGACCAAGATCTTAATTTCATTTCACCGACCATTAATCCCCAACGGGGGAAATTTGATTGCACCAGCCAATACATACAACACCAATAACTACACAATAAACACACACAGACTGAAAGCACTATACTATAATTTCATAGTGTTTTATTTTGTTACACATCATCCTCTGTCTATAACCACATTGTTTGGACGTATTGGGCCTCTCTGACTGACTGACAGGGACAGGTTGGATGAGTAGCAGCAGGTCTCTACCTAATGTCTACAGCACTGTGCCATCCTGGCCTTGCGCTATCTGCCCTGTCACGGCTAAAGCCTCACTAAACACGCTCCAAATTGGTGCCATTTTCCCGGCTTAATCTGTAACATCGCTGACCTGGGGCTCCTAGTCACAGCAGAAAACCTGTGGATTACCCATCACCCCTCCACCACCCCCACCTGTGGGGGGTTTTGACTCATATCGCGGTGGCTCGTGCAACACACCACACGAGGGGCAACAAGAGTAGGATTCACTGAGACACTCTCGCCACAGGGTACTAATGCTGCGAACAGAATGTCCAGAGAGTGAAACCACGTGTATTAACACCAGAAGAAGAGATGAATAAACATCTAGCTTTCATACACTGCTATTAGCCTTCATTTGAAAGGTAAACAGTAGAAGGTTCAAGCTCACCTAAGGAGTTTGTAGACACAGTGCTGCTCCCTCCGAAAGGCACGGTAGGAATGGGGAGAGCGATAGCGTCCAAGTTACAGCCTGCCTCCTATCTGCTAAAGTCATTTTCTCTCAAAGTGTCATTAATTTCTTGCTCAGGCAGGCCTGCGTACATGTGGCACAGCCTGCTGTAGTAGCGTAGTCTCTGAAGCCCTGGTGTGTGTAGTACTGACCATGAGGCCTAAGCAATAAGCATTTAGCCGTACATCAGGTGAACACATGCAGCTGTTGGAATATCTTGATTGTTCGAAAAAAAGGTTGGATTGTTTTATTTTGCTAATTTAATAGTCTAATGCCATTTGGTCTGTTAATTTGTAATTTGTAAATTCATGAGCCACTTATCATTTCTGATTCTTGCGGTGAGATTTGAATTTATTGATCTGAATTTGGAATATAACTGTATAGTGTTTTGTGTGTAGGCAAATCATTATTTGTGAAAAGAAATTGCACACAAAAATTCTAAAGTTGTACATCAATTTGTTTACAATATCAAAATTAGACTTAAATCTGATTGTAGGCTTATTTGTGTTTTATCACCCCTTCCTGCTACTAAATTTAATAATCAATGATTGGATTCAGCTTTCATCCAATGCAATTTAATCTGTTAGATATATGTTAGATGCAACCAACTATTGTAGAGCTAAACAAGTTACGTATATATCTGATTATGACAAACTTAATACCTTTAATACTTCTTTCTCACCCGAATAGGACATAAGATAAGAGAAATACCTTCTCCTCTAGGTATTTTCATGCTTTATAAACTCCTACTAGTCATATTATACTCTATAGTATATAGTAGTATCATCATCGCCTCTGTAAAGATAATATAGGATCTTTATATTTAGCTATTATAGAAAAGCTAATGTTTATATATATATATATAGAGAGAGAGAGAGAGAGAGTACCAGTCAAAAGTTTGGACACACCTACTCATTCAAGGGTTTTTCTTTTATTTTTACTATTTTCAACATTGTAGAGCATCAAAACTAGGAAATAACACATAACACCAAAAAAGTGTTAAACAAATCAAAATATATTTTATATTTGAGATTCTTCCAAGTAGTCACCCTTTGCCTTGATGACAGCTTTGCATTCTCTCAACCAGCTTCATGAGATAGTTACCTGGAATACTTTTCCAACTGTCTTGAAAGAGTTTGCACATATGCTGAGCACTTGTTGGCTGCTTTTACTCTACGGTCCAAGTCATCCCAAACCATCTCAATTGGGTTGAGGTCGGGTGATTGTGAAGGCCAGGTCATTTGATGCTTGCACTCATCACTCTCCTTCTTGGTCAAATGGCTCGTACACAGCATGGAGGTGTGTTTTGGGTCATTGTCCTGTTGAAAAACAAATGAGACTCCCACTAAGTGCAAACCAGATGGGATGGCGTATCGCTGCAGAATGCTGTGGTAGCCATGCTGGTTAAGTGTGCCTTGAATTCTAAATAAATCACCGACAGTGTCACGAGGGAAAGCACCATCACACCTCCTCCTCCATGCTTCACAGTGCGAAACACACATGCGGAGATCATCCGTTCATCTACTCATCAGACCAAAGGACAGATTTCCATCGGTCTAATGTCCATTGCTCGTGTTTCTTCGCCCAAGCAGGTCTCTTCTTATTATTGGTGTCCTTTAGTAGTGGTTTCTTTGGAGCAATTAGACCATGAAGGCCTGAATCATGTAGTATCCTCTGAACAGTTGATGTTGAGATGTGTCTGTTACCTGAACTCTGTGAAGCATTTATTTGATCTGCAATTTCTGAGGCTGGTAATTCTAATGAACTTATCCTTTGCCTCAGAGGTAACTCTGTGTCTTCCTTCCCTGGGGTGGTGCTCATGAGAGCCAGTTTTATCATAGCGCTTGATGGTTTTTGAGACTGCACTTGAAAAAACTTTCAAAGTTCTTGAAATGTTTTAGATTGAATGACCTTCATGTCTTAAAGTAATGATGGACTGTCGTTTCTCTTTGCTTATTTGAGCTGTTCTTGCCATAATATGGACTTGGTCTTTTACCAAATAGGGCTATATTCTGTATACCACCCCTACCTTGTCACAACACAACTGATTGGCTCCAAAAATTACTTTCAACAAGGCACACCTGTTAATTGAAATGCATTCCAGGTGACTTCCTCATGAAGCTGGTTGAGAAAATGCCAAGAGTGTGCAAAGCTGTCATCACAGCAAAGGTTGGCTACTTTGAAGAATCTCAAATATGAAGTATATTTTGATTTGTTTAACAGTTTTTTGGTTAATACTTGATTCCATATGTGTTATTTCATAGTTTTTTTTCTCAAATATAAAATATATTTTGATTTGTTTAACAGTTTTTTGGTTAAACAAATCAAAATATATTTTATATTTGAGAAAATAAACTATGAAATAACACATACAGAATATATATATATTCTGTGGTAAAACGTTTTTTGGTGTATACCAACTATGCATACAGAGGTATACTATTTTGAGATGCCTTTGGAAAGGAAACAAAGCAACACGTGCTTCAACATAACTAACCTCACAACGATATCAACAAAGGTAATACAATACATAACGAGCTATCCCTTGACACCCACCCCCTATCTCATGTCTGTTCACATTTTTACATCCCATCTCTTATGGTAAGTATGAAATGGTCCAACCCTATCACATAACACCATCATCATCTTAAACATTATGGACGATTTTCTAAGAAGGAAAGGGGCCACCAGGAGTCAGATAGCGAAAGTCGAAAAATAAATGGCCTTCTTTCCTGAGACACCAGCCATTTTAATAGTGCTGATTTATTGTGCCGTGCTTTTTGGAGGGCGATCATATGCATGTGGTCAGTAGTACGCAGTCTGTGACCCAGCCTCCCTCTCACGTTACAGCCTATTTATAACGTTCCCTCTGCCGGCTCCCCTCGTACTGCAGGCTCTTTGGAACCACCTTTCCCTCCACTCCACAGGTCTCCAGTCTCCTCTCTCTCCTGTCATCTGAGAATCTCTCCGGCAGCTTATCTAGGGTTCACTGTTTATCCTGTGCAGCCTGGCAACTGTCCGCATGCCCAGGATTATTACTGGAGCCCCCTTTCAACACACACACGGACATACACACAACTTTTTTATCGAACTCTTATCAAGGAGACACATTTGGGGTGAGCTAAGGAAAGAGCACAAGTTGTGGATTTTGGATATTCTGTGTTTTGTTTGACCACTTTTTTTTTTTTTTTTACTTAGTTGGCTTACTTTTTTGTTACCTTTCCTTTTTTGTCCCCCTCCTTATCTTTCTGGAGGGCTGTGTGTTTGGATGCGATGGATCACACGCTCTTTGGCTGCCTCCGCAGCCCCCATGCCACTGTGCAGGCACTGCACCCTGCCTTCACCCAGTCTCCACTGACTCTCCACGGACGCACGGACCACGTCTCCTACCCTGACCTGGCCTCTTCCACCGCCACCTCCTCCCCATCGGCCTGCATCATCTCCGGCTATCCCGGTGACGAGGGCCTGTTCGGCGGGCATCACCACCATCACCGTGGGCATCACCCGGTACAGCAACAGCAGCATCACCCGCCTCAGCACCAGGCCGGCTGGCACATTCCACAGATGCCCTCTCCTGGCAATGCGAGCTCCCGCCACAACCTCTGCCACCCCCACCCCCACTCTCACTCGACCCAGGACAGTGCCCTCGCACCCCCAGACCTAGGCACCCCCAACCTGAGCAGCAGCACCCCCACGGGGGCCAACTGTGTGCCTGCAGACTTTGGAAGACAGACACTGTCCCCTGCTGAGGCAGAGAAGAGAAATGGCAAGAGGAAAAGTGACAGCTCAGGTAAGACCAGAGGGAAGATCGACTTTTGGGTTGACATTTATTTTTATTTGTCTTTTTTCTTCCTTATTTTGTGAGCTGCATGTAAAAATGAGTTGAGTAAAATGTTGAACAACTTAAGTGGGAAACTAAAGCTACATATCTTTATCTTATTCATAAGTTGTCATACAGTTGAAATACTGAACATTATTTAATACACTTGCAGAGCTTTTATTCAAGATGGGTATAACTTAACTGTACCTTAATGGTGTGGTTTCAAGAACGCCATAATCACTCAGACTTCTAAGGCTTTCCGTGGAGATGGATTGAGGGAAGTTTGTTTCACTGACAGAAAATGTGGTATAATATTGTCTGAAGAGAGGTTTGTAGATGTTGGCTGACATGAACAGGGGCAATTACAGTATGTTGACTAAAGGGGAGAGCAAAGGCCAGACGATAACTCTGTGTTGGGCATTAGACTTCTGGCATATTTTGGTCTCAATCCCATCTGTTTCATTTTGACACATTTTAGGGCGCAGAAAATGAGGCTCACTGTAAAATATTAATGTCATGGATTGTAAAAGAGTACACCAGTGCTTCGAATGACACTAAACACCCAAGAAGATTTAGGCTTTTCTTACTGTGGAGTGCGTTTAGTTCCAGGATGATTGTTGATGCAGTCATTTTTATAAATTGCACTGACTAAAAGAGACTGGAAAGTTGAATCAATAAATATATTCAATTGAACAATTTGAGTTACAGTAGCATTATGTAAACCATTTGATTTACAGTTTAATAGATTTGTTGCAATGTTAATAGTCTTTAAATAAAACATTTTATTTAAAAAAACTTAACTTTCAAACGTCCAGAGAAACATACTCTCTATTTCCTACCAGTTTGATCAATGGTCCTAAAAAATGTATGAACTATAACACCAACCTTACACATTTTTACTGCTAATGTTTTCATGCTTCGCTACTAAACATTTAAAATGAAGGTCACTTTGTTAGTCACTATTGAGCAGTTATTAATATGCAACGTAAAAAAAGGTTTCGCCAGCATTACAAGAACACATGTGCAATTATGGTCTAATTGCATTGATAAGGTTTGGAATAACGAGTTACTTACCTCAAGTAGATACTGTACAGGCGTGACTTTCATAATCATTGAGATTTTCTACGTTTGTGAAAAGGAACATGAACTTTATACACAGCAAGTGTATAAATATCGACAAAATATAAGCAATACAAATATGCTCATTTATTATGTTAAGTTAACTGGAACATACATTTCTACATTATTACATAGCCTAGCAGTGCCTTTATTACTCTGAATATAACAATATCTCTTTAATATATCAACTTTTTACAATTCAACCTTTCTAATCGATATTAAACACTTTGTAAGTGTTTAATGTTTTTTAAAGGAAAGAGTTTGTTGTCAACATATTAGTAGTTTTTCATGGAAAGTGTATCCGCCGTTGTACCGGGTCACTGGAACGTCATCCTGCAGCACTGGGCCTAGACCTCTGTCTGTTTAAACACCCTCAGTGTGGGTCACCTGGCTGGGCTTCTGTACACACCACTTGAACACTTGATTGATATTTCCCTACGTGGTTAGTGTCCTGTTTTGCTTGACTCACACAGGATACTGTTGGCCACTTTAGTCATGCATCCCTTCTTGCACATGACTCCTTCAAACAGATGATGAAACATTTTCACAAAATCACAGGGACACTAACTACTTAAGTGTGCAATTAAATGTGTATTCTTTCTGTTTGAAATGAATGGGCAGCGTAGAGACCGACGGCATGTAAAATAGGTTTCTTTATAATTCTACAGAGGCTTATAACAATCCTATTTTTTTTTTTAAAGTAGTTACCAAAATAAGGACTCATGGTATTTGGATGTAGAGGAATATCTAAAAGATGCATAGAAATGATTAACACACCTGACTTATAGAATTGTTCAGATGTTGGAAATGTTCTTTTATATTATGCAAATCATTGTACGAGTAGCAGCGCCACGCTGAAATTGCCAGAGAAACGACAGAAAGCCACTAAGCTAAGAGAGCGCAACTTCGAAGGCAGTCACTACTATTTATAATACTGCTCTTGTTTTGACCAAACTAACCTCTCATATATTCATACATTTAAAACTCCATCCTCTATTTCCTGTTCTCCTTGGTCAAATCATTTGGAAACTAACACTTGGCTCCCAAGCTCCATTTCAATTCCCTAGTTCCAATGGTTATTGCAGCCTCATTACGTGGGCCTTACATTCTCTACACGCTAACACCAATCATGCTGATTATTGAGCGTAGTTAGCTTATCCAATCAGCTGTCCAAATAGCACCGTGTTGCCAATTCGATGAGATAGCCCTGATTTGGTTTCATCATCTGGATTGAAACCTGAGTAAAATCAGCCTGTGAAACTTTACATTGGATACGAAAACAATAATAAAACACTTGAAACCAGATTTCCATGCAAAACAATCTCCTGGTCAAGAAATACAAATCATTTAGTGTGATTTTTTTTCCTAAAGGTGGACTGCAGGGTATACACTGTCACGTGACCAGTGGTCCGGCTGGTATTTGGGTGTCTGGTTTCTGTGAAACCTGCTAATTTTAAGGGTCCCACCTGGAGGGAATATGGCCGTGCCGTTTGGTGTAACCTGGGCTGGCCCCTCGGGGTATACTGGAGCTCTGAGGGAGCTAGGGGTCAACCTGGCAGATTTGAACGTTTGGGAACCCTTTAGCCTGCAGGTATTGTGCTTTATGCATTATGTTATGCACATGTACATAATGTCTTACAATAAGGCTTATAATGTTACATGTCACTGACTCAGCGTTTTGACTGACTCAAATTGCTGTTCTTTTAGTCAGGATCATTATATAATTATACGACGTTGGTAGGGGGTCATCATACATGCTCATGTCAAGTCTCCTACTCTGTATTATAGCTGAATTATAATGCAGTATACATGTATGCTTTAAGTAACGTGTAACCAAAACGTATTTGGAAAGTGTTAATAGATTTTAAACATGAAGTAATAGTAATTGCTTGAATCCTATTTTGTTATAGTGAAGTGTATTTTTGAGTGCTGCTGTAGCAAGTGATGCTCAGGGACTAACTGAGGCATGGCTTTGCCATTTTCGTTATTGACGCTGAGGTTATTTTGGTAGATCTAGCATTACAATATTGTATGTCACAATGAAATTGTGTTTGCCGTAGAGAAGAATCCTCAAGAAAATCTACAAAATGATTGGCCAATGAACTGAAAACGTCACACCGAAAGGAGTGAAAAGTGTAATCATTTCATTTTGCAGTCTCTCTGTCAGAAACGTCGGCATGGACACCAACACTGTTTTTTAAAGGTTCCCTGATCTGGCTTCAGACCATTTGGGAGCCCTAAAACTACCCAGTGTCTGGGCTCTGTATTTTCCTCCCATTATTCCCTTTTGTGTGGAGAGATGAAAGTTCCAGCAAGGACCTAATTGCTGTGGTGTAGTGGCTGTGTCGTAAAACCTTGGGACTCTTTTTAAATCGGCTTTGCGCTGGTCTCCAGCAGCTGGCCATGTTATTCTTTATTCTTACACAATGGCTGTGTTTACTAGAGAGTAAATTCCTCTAAGAGGTATGTTTGAATGAGGCCTGCTCTCTGGCACACCGACAGTTGGCCAACACTGGTGAAATTATAGACATGTTGAGACATTTTCTATTCACCATACAATGATGCACAGAATTTCAGCTACATTACTACACTGTAAGGAAAGTCTTATGATTTATGTGGGAATAATTGGATTATATATTTGCAGTGTTTTCCTGTCATGAATGCCAGTTACGCACTATGACATATCCCCATGTGCTTGGAATTTTCCTTTCCTTTTCCCCACAATATCAATGATGAATGGCTTTTTGCAAACAAAAGTTGTATAATTTTCCATTCTTCTATATTTTCTACGACACAAAAAGAAGAGTAAGAAGAGTAAGAGAAAGAAAGATTTTTTCTTGTGAGAAAATATTTTGAGAGACACTTTTTCAGTAAGAACTTCTCGGAGTGTCTCCTGTGACGTGGCGAAGTGGTGTGCCTGGCCTGGCCCTGGCCTGTAAACTCCCAGCCTATTTACAGTTTGGATTTGGGACCGCCTGTTGGGATTAACACAGACTGCAGAACAGAACCGCAGATGAATTAGCATGCAATCCCTGTTGCCTTGAAGTGCAGTGTGCAACTGAAGCATATCCAAAAGGCCTAACCACAAAGTCTGGTCACAATAGGAAAGTTTGGGAACCAAATTAACAAAACATGTTCCTTCTGAGAAACAGTAAAAAATAAAAATTTAACAATATCTTCTCCTGAGGTTGAAACAAAATGGGAATGACAAGTAGGTTTTTAATCCACATTGGTTGTACAAATAAATCCTTTAAGTCTCAATAAAACAATTTTCTCCCGTCACTCCAGTTAATCAACAGGTGGTAGATTTGCATATCGTTGCAAAAAAGGTACCTGCATTGCTTCATGTTCATCTGGGGAATCATAACAGTTTGTCCTTATGTGTATGATGTCATAATCAGAATAATAGGTCAAAACCAGACTGACATAGGTTCTACTCTCCCTATAGTCCATCTCATAGTCTAGCCATTCTCAGTAAATTAAAAAGTTTGACAATATTGTTCAAAATGAAACAACACCAAATCTAAATGAGAGATTGGAAAAATACTCCTTTGCAAATTGTTGTGAGTTGGCAGCTTGTTAGTCATAAAGAGGAGACGCTTATAAAATGGAGGTAAATAAACTGAGGAAATATATTTCACACATCCTGCAGAGCTGTTTCGTTCCATATTAAAACTACGAGGGTAGCAGCCGATTCCATTAACAGTAAGACAAATGAACTCCATATTGGAAAGAGTAGGAGCCAGCCCACTGTGTGTGTGAGAGCACAGCTGCCAGAAACAGGCACATGTGTAGACGCTTCTGGGTCCTCCCAGCCACTTACAGTGTGCATAAACAATGCCACAACAATAAAAGGTGATTGGCAGCTCCCATTGTTTCCCATACCTGACTCCTTCCCTCGTCTGCCTGTATTTGTGTCTCTGGCTTGCACCTGCCATATAGTGCTCATTTTATCATTATTTTCTTTGAGTATAAATCTCCCTGACTGGAAAGAAAAATGAGTGCCGTGTTTGATTTCAGAGTCCCAAGACGGGAATTACAAGTCAGACGTGAGCAGCAAACCCAGGAAGGAGCGGACGGCGTTCACCAAGGAGCAGATCCGTGAGCTGGAGGCCGAGTTCGCCCATCACAACTATCTGACGAGGCTGAGGCGCTATGAGATAGCAGTCAACCTCGATCTCACAGAGAGACAAGTATGTAATGTCACCACTCTAACCTCATTCTCCCACTTATCCTTTTGGGTTCAAACATATTGACCGCATAACGCATTAATGCCGGGTGGTGGGAAAAGACTGCCTCAGTCAGACCATACAGAGGTTTTCGGAACCACAGTGTTTTCCTAACTTTAGAACTTCTGGTTTGTGTGCTGTTGTGCTCCAGCTGTGACTGTGAAGAGGGACTATCATATTCCAGATATTTGGGTCTATTCTTTCAGTCAGCCTACAGTCAAGTAATGGAGACAGGCAAAAAAGCAGGAGGTGCTGTCTAGCAAGTCACTTCCTGTTTCCCCCAGCTAGGACAAATTAGTCTCAGAGCGTAGGCAGAGGGGCCACTGTAAACACAGTCACATGAAATAAATAATAGAAGACAAATTGAGGGGGAGGAAACATCGTACAGTGTTCTGTAACACCTATCTGGGGTGTCAGAGAGAAGTGATATGTCACATGTGGCATACATCTGGCTGTAGGTAGTTTGTTATATACAGTAGGGATTAAATGGATAGAACAGACTGGTTCCTGACCGTATACGTTTCTTACGTAACATCGGAGACTCAAAACCTTAAACCTTAAGTTTTCGACAAAGTGCTTCAATGTAGTACTTCTAAAAGTCATTTCAAATGCCCAAATATAACCATAAACTAAGATAAAAATATTATGCCTACCATCTAAACATTAATGTAACATTAAATAATGGCCACACTTTACATTACCCTTACCACAGTGAATACCATTGGGCTATTCCATTAAGTATTTATGTAATTACCCCATAGCATCCTAGTAATTATGTACAGTTTTGGAGTACTTATATTGCGCTTAGAACATCCAATATTTTTCTTATGTCAATTTCAAATTCATAACCAACTCTTAGAGAACATGAACCTACCTTTTATTCCAGAGAGTCAACATGATCCCTAAAGCATAACATGACTCGGACAGGCCTGTGTCTTACCTTCAGTAACATTGAAACTCATATCTAGTAACAAATATGACTGCAAAACAACCCATACAAACCAGTCATAATAATAACATTATAAGTAATTGAGTAATTAGGCCACCGATGATAGCATTAGTAGAAATAACACTGGTGATAGCATTAGTAGAAATAACACTGCTGATAGCATTAGTAGAAATAACACTGGTGATAGCATTAGTAGAAATAACACTGCTGATAGCATTAGTAGAAATAACACTGCTGATAGCATTAGTAGAAATAACACTGGTGATAGCATTAGTAGAAATAACACTGGTGATAGCATTAGTAGAAATAACACTGCTGATAGCATTAGTAGAAATAACACTGCTAATAACATTATAAGTAATTGAGTAATTAGGCCACCGATGATAGCATTAGTAGAAATAACACTGGTGATAGCATTAGTAGAAATAACACTGCTGATAGCATTAGTAGAAATAACACTGGTGATAGCATTAGTAGAAATAACACTGCTGATAGCATTAGTAGAAATAACACTGCTGATAGCATTAGTAGAAATAACACTGGTGATAGCATTAGTAGAAATAACACTGGTGATAGCATTAGTAGAAATAACACTGCTGATAGCATTAGTAGAAATAACACTGCTGATAGCATTAGTAGAAATAACACTGCTGATAGCATTAGTAGAAATAACACTAATGATAGCATTAGTAGAAATAACACTAATGATAGCATTAGTAGAAATAACACTGCTGATAGCATTAGTAGAAATAACACTGCTGATAGCATTAGTAGAAATAACACTGGTGATAGCATTAGTAGAAATAACACTGGTGATAGCATTAGTAGAAATAACACTGCTGATAGCATTAGTAGAAATAACACTGCTGATAGCATTAGTAGAAATAACACTGCTGATAGCATTAGTAGAAATAACACTGCTGATAGCATTAGTAGAAATAACACTGCTGATAGCATTAGTAGAAATTACACTGGTGATAGCATTAGTAGAAATAACACTGGTGATAGCATTAGTAGAAATAACACTGCTGATAGCATTAGTAGAAATAACACTGATGATAGCATTAGTAGAAATAACACTGATGATAGCATTAGTAGAAATAACATGTACTGTACAGTAGCCATGTGACAACAAACTCGGTGACATGCGCCTTGCCTTACTGCACTATCAATAACAGGAGTGAAAAGTGCAAGCTTGCAGATGTATTTTAAGGACGATCCACTTACAGTAATGACAGTAGGAAATCTGGGTGGCCGGGGTTGGAACTCTACCCGTCAAACTGATAGGGATTTTATAACTATGAAACTCAATGGGACTGGACTCATTGACACAATGACAAATGGGAAATTGGTCGCTGAACTAAAAATACCTTGATAGGTGATATATCACAAATATGTACAGTACCAGTCAAAAGTTTGGACACACCTTCTCATTCAAGGTTTTTTTTTAATGTTTACTATTTTCTAAATTGTAGAATAATAGTGAAGACATCAAAACTATGACATGACACATATGCAATCATGTAGTAACCAAAAACGTGTTAAACAAATCTAAACATATTTTAGATTTTAGATTTGTCAAAGTAGCCACTCGTTGCCTTGATGACAGCTTTGCACACTCTTGGCATTCTCTCAACCAGCTTCACCTGGAATGCTTTTCAAACAGTCTTGAAGGAGTTCCCACATATGCTGAGCATTTGTTGGCTGCTTTTCCTTCACTCAGCAGTCCAACTCATCAGTATTATTCGCCAAATTTGACAATAGTAAAAATAAAGAAAAACCCTTGAATGAGTAGGTGTGTCCAAACTTTTGACTGGTACTGTATATTAGGTAACATAACAACAATATAGCATCAAAATGCATCCATCCCCATTGAGCTATAGGCTGTATTCAGGTGGCAAAGGCTTTTAAGGCATGCTTGTGCAGGTGTGCCACAGCTCACACGTGCCCTTTTGACGTGCTATCATATAGGCCGAAAATATATCCATCACCACCACTGATGTGATCGTCAGCATGGCATGTATCGCTGAAGGTTTAAGACAAACATTGTGTGTAAAATCAAGTGACTTCCTGCCCATGTGACCCAGCTAGGCCCCACAGCATGACACCCCCCAAAATAAACCATCCAAACGCAAGGAGAGAAAGAGAGACTCATCCAGAACCCAGTCAGTGTTGACTTTCACGTCTACTCGAACCCGATTCTCTACGTAAACCCTTTTAAGCAACAGCCTAATCATCATTCTGGGAGACGTAAATACTGGAGGAGTTGTCGAGTCAGGGAAAAGAGGAAGCAGTGTCTTGATGCCAGGGAATGTGACAGTACATCAGCACATAATCACTGCTACGGTATAGAAATAGCTGCCAAACCTTTACAGGAGCGCCTGTATCAAGTGTCAGGCTTACCATTTGATCAATATCCAGGTCTTTTTATAATCTTTTAATAGGACTCTACTCAGTGTTCGTAACATTCTCCAGCTATGCAAAATGTTCCCCCCCACCCCACCACCGTTTTGCTGTTCTTTTTAGAATAACTCAACTTGTCTTTTGTGGTTGTTCCACAGGTAAAGGTGTGGTTCCAGAACAGGAGAATGAAGTGGAAACGAGTAAAAGGAGGTCAACAGGGGGCTGTAGCGAGGGAAAAAGAACTGGTGAACGTGAAAAAGGGGACATTGCTGCCGTCCGAATCATCCAGCATAGCGGCTCTTCATCACTCCACAGACTCCCTGGCCAACGAGGACAGTCACGACAGCGACCAGAGTTCTGAGCATGCTCACTTATGATCCACAGCAGCAGGCCACGCCTACTCAAAGTGGGCTCAGCCTCACATCTCAGGAACGTCCTTAAAAGGACATGTTATCTGGTCGCCGTTAGGCAAAGTTCAACGATGCTAAATAAATGTGTACAAATGTACAAAGAAATGGCGTGTGTTACTTGATCTAAGAAGATACATGTTCGGACGTTGGTTAAACCAAACTAAGATCACCAATACGTTTCAAGAACTGCGAACCCAACGCAGGAATATGAGATATTGCAAAAGGCCAATGCACATTAAGCATACGTTACGAACGTGCCTCCACTCAACACTCTGCTCTTGGAAGCAGAAAATATTCTTTGAATACTAGGACAGATTCAGAATTGGCCGGATTGTTATGAACATTCCATGCTGTGTGTCTTGCATTGAAAAAGGGGCGAGTTCATGCTTTTGATTTGCACTGTTGAACACTTGCCTCAATTGGTTTCTACTGTATGTCATAGAAATTGCGATGTAATCGAATTATTATCAAGTGTGCAGGAGAATCAAATTTGCTCAGCTAATATACAGTATACTCTGAACTTAATTATCTGTAATTTTCTTACCTTCGCTCTAGCAATCATTTCTAATACACACTATACCACTCACACAGTAATAAACATTTCTGATGTTTCTTAGTGGTCATTTTCTTCTGCCTCACTGGTATTTGTTTAACAAAACTGACTGAATATTGCACGAACAGAGGTTCTACTGAAATGCTTCTCTGATCGAATTCACGTTGGGTTGAATAACTTCACGATGCCTCCCATCCACAGGAATCCAGAGTAATGTAGGACTATGCTGTGAACTGAGATGACATGAATTAAACATTAGCCAACGTGTAGAGAGCTGTTGATGGCGTGCATGCCTAATTCACCTTTTCCTCAAGGCAGAGTCGGGACTCAGGACTTCTGCCAAAGCCCCACAGGAGAACCTGCGAAAGGATCATATTCTATTACAAAATCACTGAATAATTTCAAGACTTGATCTCCTTTTCACCACAATGTGAGTGTGCATTCTAATTTGGAGCTAGAACAATATTTTGGAGACTGTGAACTTTTTAGTGCAAGATAGTAATAAAGTGTAGTTTTACAAAAAGCTAATTGTGTGGTAAACATGATGAAACAGTATGAATAAATTATAATCACACTGTACCTATTAAAGGCCCAGTGCAGTCAAAATTCAGTTTTACTTTGTTTTGTATCATATTGTACAACAGCTGATGAAACTAACACTGTAGAAGTGTGAAGAAATTTGATCAGTGTTATTTCCTGATAGTGGCTGGTTGAAAATAAAATCTACACAGACTTTCTAATCAGCAGGTTTACATGAGCAGGAGTTTAGGTTTGCCTGGTGACATCACCAATAGACCAATAGCAAAGAGCATCCCAAACCTTTCCCAATAACAGCTATTTTTCAGTTTCCCCTCCCCACTCAGACCACTCCCAGACAGTTCTAGCCAAATACTACTTTTTTAAACTAAAAAGCAACTTAATTGTTACCCAGAAATGATTTGATATTTTGATGAAAAAAACGGCTGCATTGGACCTTTAAATTAAATGCGCAATCACCCATGCAATCATTTTTTTCCAATTAGGATTTCTAAAACTGATAACTGCTCCCAGTTTGTACACCAAATGTCACCCATCTCTCCATGATCTTCTTTATGCGCAGTTCATTATTTAATGTTCTCTGCCTTCTTTTCATGTCAGGTTGTGCAACATTCTCCTTTTCGAAAATGCCTCTCCTCTCCAGCAAGAAAAAAGTTTACATATTTTAACATCAATTAATAGGCTAATTACATTTCATGTGGACTAATAGGGCTTCACTATTCGATACCTAACAATTATCCATGACCTGCAAATCAATGGAACGTAAGAGTAAAGCCAGACTTCAGACAGAATGGTCTGACAATGTCATAGCTGGTTTCTTCATAATATATATGAAAGACCGCCAGACTTATTTGTTGTTATCTTTCCATTTATGGAATTGATACTATGGTAAGATGAAATGGCAGCTGAAGGCATTGTCAGTCCTGAGACAAAACAACCAACCACTTACTGTATCCCTCCTCTGGAGAGTGCACTTAAACGACGCAGTTATCTCGCAGTTCAAATGACGTTTGATGACAGTGCGAGTATCACCCGATAGTTCAAATTCCCCAGACAATCGGTACAGCATCACCTTGCGTAGAGGGATTGGCGGGTTGAAGGCGCATACAATGGCGCAATTCATGGATGTAGTCTCATTGACCAAGGGAATTCGGTCCATGTTTTACATGGTCACACCGAACGAATCATCATTTGAAAATGTGGAGGATGTCCCGCCATATGTTCAACAGGTGAGTTCCTTGTTGAAAACGCTGGAGCGCTTTGATGTGTTTAGTGTTTTTTTTTTTGATAATCGATATTGTGCCGCTCATGCTAGGAGTGACACACTTGAAATGTCTAAACATAGCGAAATAAAGTCTGCACACTTAGTTTGAATGATATCATATATGCTACTGTATATTCATAAATCTTCACAAAGATGGTCACAAACAACTCACAAACCCTGTAGGAACTGTTAGGGAACTGGTGCTGTAGAGTGACAAAGTCGCAACACTGGTTTCTGCAGTAGCCTAGTTAAGACAGTAATCTCTTGATTTCATAGAGCTATTGCATAACATTGTATAAACGATACAATCACTTTAGAAGTCGAGTTGCTGTTTTTGTTTATGTCATATATGGACTTGAGATTTGGCTGTATGGTTCATATTTTCACATGATATTAGTAAATTTTTTTCCCAAATTCTCTAACAAATCCTTCGTTTTAGACAAACAATATGTATTTGCTCATGAGTGTGGGGAGGTGTGCCCTTTTCAGTCCAATGGGGGAATGTCTGTTAATCATTGTTGTATTTTAGGACCACTTTTGGCTCAAAGAGCACCCAGTGCAAAATAACAGAACACACCAATATTTTTTATTGTGACATCTGGATGATAAAGGTTTAACAAAATCCTAAAATCAGCACGGTTGTTATTTGAGGGATAAGCTCACATTTTAACAGGCTTCTATAAAGCCATATGAATAGAGAAAAAAACAATTACCCAAACAGTGTCTTAATCCTGCTCCAAACAAACTGTAATGAAAGAACCTCATTTACTACAGTATTGTCACAGAGTTTGATGTAATGTTTGTATGGGTGTGTCACCCTTGTTTCGGTGCTGGTTGTTGTTTGGGATGTAGTCATCACTCCGTGCACTAGTCTTTCTTTTGTTTTGGTATGTACAGGTGTAGGATCTTAATTTGATCACCATGTTGCAGGAGAACTTTCATGCAATGCAGGAAATGTAAAACTGGCAGTGTATATGAGGCTTAAAAAGGCTTCTGAAGTTTGTCATTTCCACTTTGAAATCTCATTCTTGATTTTCCCTTACGAAAAATGTATCAAACCCCACAAAAATGGCCATTAATTATAATCCACATTTCCTGTTTCTGCAGGATTATTTTCCTGCTGTAGCAAACTAGCTCACCTGTAACAGTCTTGCCTCCATCCCGTTCCTTGTCCCAATCTGGGCTCAAACTCGGGACACTCTGATCACATTAACAAATGTCACCCACAAAGCATTATTACTTGTCCCTCTACAAAAGCCGCGGGTCTGTTGAACCCCAGTATAGCGTGATTATCATCATAGCACAGTATGTAAATAAGTTTATAACTAAAAACACTGCATAAACATTGCTTGTCCGATTTAGTTCCTGCCATAGTTGAATTGGTTATCCAGTTGCAACAAGATACATTCTACCTGTTACTTTAGGACAAAGTGGACATACTCTCATAAGAGAGTGTACAGGGTTTGTGTCTTCCCCCTTACAAACTCATGGCTAACTTCACTCATCTACAACCTGATAAAAATGGCCCAATTTGGGATAATACCAACATCTGTTCCACAAATGTCACTTGCCTTGCAAGATCTAAGACCAAAAACAGAGATTTATATACAACTCCCTTGACAATTTTCACAAGCCTAAAGTATGTTACAGCCTTCATAAGACTTGTTTTCATTTGTCCTGTTGTTTGGAGGAAAATGCCACACAGAGTAAACACAGTGATTGTGAAGGTCAAACACACACGTTAAGAAGGATTTTTCTAAAGTCCAAACACACACGTTAAGAAGGATTTTTTTTAAGTCCAAACACACACGTTAAGAAGGATTTTTTTTAAAGTCCAAACACACACGTTAAGAAGGATTTTTTTTAAGTCCAAACACACACGTTAAGAAGGATTTTTTTTAAAGTCCAAACACACACGTTAAGAAGGATTTTTCTAAAGTCCAAACACACACGTTAAGAAGGATTTTTTGAAAGTCCAAACACACACGTTAAGAAGGATTTTTTTAAAGTCCAAACACACACGTTAAGAAGGATTTTTTGAAAGTCCAAAACAACCCATTCCCTCGGCATCTGCTTTTTCACATGGCATGAGAACCTGAACACAGCCCTGACGAGGTAAAACAATACTCTAGACATGAGAAAAAGAGGGAATGTTCAAGCCAGAATCCAAAATGATAATCTCTCTCTCACTCAGTGGGTTTGGAGAGAGAGAGTGCTTACGCTCTGATCCCATCAGTCCTCTGCCAGATGTTGGAGTGTAGCGTGTGATCGCCGGTCCCTCGTGGTCCTCCAGCTCGCCCCAACACACACACACACACACACACACGCACACGCACACACACGCACGCACGCACACGCACACACACACACACACACACACATACACACACACACACACCCTGTTCCACCTCCAGGTCTACACCTCGAGATCCACATTCCACACACACTCCCTGGGTGCAGTCATGTGACCAGATGAAGGTTTAGGTGACCAGGTCAGGTCAATCACAGGAGTGACATGGTCATTTACTAAGACTAGCCAACAGGCCCAACACACTGTTCAAGTCACAATTATGACAGAAACCATTTTTGGTAACCTCTAGTAACTTCCTAGTAAGTACCTCTCATTCTGTTCTTGCATACTCCACGCCTACATAATACCTAATGTATCAGATTCTGTATGTAGCATACTTATATAATGGAATAGAATAACTTTATTAAAAAATGGCCCTAATCGGAGGACAAAATATTAACTTGTGTTTATACAGCTTTTTTTGTTTGTTTTCTGTTTTGTTACATGAACACACAATATACATATTAAAAACATGGTCCACTTGTTTACGTTACATACTTATTATATATGGATGGAAGATATTCAGACACATCAGGTATACATGTTTTCAGTCTGAACTGTCATGTGATGTAACGGGACCTATTGAAATGAAAGGTTCCTCCAAATATTATTTGTATGGGTTGTACAAGTGTTTTCTTCTCCACTGGAAGCTGAACTAAATCCTCAGAGAGAGATGATATGTGACTATCCCTGTGTAGCTTCACCATAGAGCCATCAGGGAAACATCATGCATCACAAGACATGAAAGCCCTTTTTACCACATGTCCTCTTGTTCATTTTCCAAGTCAAACATGTGAGGTTACTGTAAGCGTTCAAGGAAACACAAGACATAAAAGAGGTGCAGTTTTCATTGTGCTTGGACTGTTGATTCGTGTTTGTTCTCCTTTGCTTGTGACTACAGGCCACCCCGTTCTTTATGGGCTTGATGGTTGTAGAGCTGGTGGTGAGCCTGTTGAAGGATGGAACCCCATTGGCCTGCGTCAGTGACGTCGTCACCTCAGTGTCAGCTGGTATCATTTCCAGAATGCCCACGTGAGTAAACTAGAACTTTCTGGTATGTTTCTAGAATTCCTATGGGGAAGCTTAAGCCTTGTGCTAAACTAAAAATAATCATCAATGGAGACTCTCCATAGAAGTAGCTTTTTAGTCCAGGACTAGGCTTAATTTGTGTCCAGGAATCTGGCCCATTGAGTTCTATAGAAAGGTAATTACAGCAGTGCATCTCTTATGATAATGTATGGCTGTATATGTACTATTTCTTTTTGTATACTGTAAGATCCTCTAACTTTGCACCTGAAATGTATTGTGGAGAATCTGTGTGCTTATCTAAATACATTTGTCCTTTTTTCCCAGGCTATTTGCAAGAGGTTTTGAAATAACCACTTACATCTACGTGTGGGACAACTTGCGTCTACTGGAGCTACCCTGGGACTCTGCCTGGGCATGGTGGCTGGCTTTCCTAGCGGTGGACTTCAGCTACTACTGGGTCCATCGCTTTGCTCACGGTATGGCCATCAGTCTGGGTTAACTCCTGACCTGGGTCAAATGCATACAGTATGTCAAATACTTGAGGTGCACTTGATTTAGCTTGCCAGGTACAATGGAACCAATGAGAAGCAAGGGTAGACACTTTACTTGAAGAGGGTTATACGTAAGACATTCACAACAGTCATAACAGTCCTACATTCGTTATGACTGTTTTCATGAGAGGTGTTATGAATGCCTTATGTACACCCCGTTCAATTACAGTGTTACCGAAACAAGCTGGTCAAACTAAATGAAACGCACGTATTTAAAAGTATTGGGAAATAGTTGTACTTGTATTTTTGGGTAAATATTGTATGGTATGGAAGGTTTGATCAAATATTAAATCTGATATTGATGCATATGTCTTATAATGAAATAGCAAATAGTCTTGCATGTATTTCAATTCTACATGTCCATGAGGCTTGAATTATTCGTGACAAAATGTTTTGTCTTTACTGATTTCTCTATGGATGCAGCGTGAGCTATATCCGGTGATGGATGATTCTAGAATGCATACATCTTTTTTTTCTTTTTGAGAGGAAGCAATTATTTGTGAGTTACATCCAGATGTTTTTGAACTGACCAGATGTGAGAGGCTGTGATCTTGAGACATGTTGTCTTACCTGGCGCGTCATAGGGAGAAAGCTGTAAGTAGTGATGGCTCAATAGCAGCACGGTTCTGGCGCTGCACCAAAGAAGTCCTCTAATTCTTCTCCCCGTGTAGGGCTGTCTGTAATATCCTGGGATCTCTGCCCTTATCACTTCAACTGCAGTTTGTACTGGACAATGATAATCTTAGCACCCAGAACAAAATCTCACATGTCCCACTGGACCCAGATGTCAAATCAACGTCTATTCCACAGTGGTTGAATGTCATTTCAGCGAAATGACATGGAAACAACGTTGATTCAACCAGTGTGTGCCCGGTGTTGAATGACAATGCAGAAATAAAGTTTTTTTTTCTTCTGACACACAACTTGATTGGCAGCAGCAACATTGTGTTTGTGTGCTAAATTGTAGCTCAGAGGCACATCAAAGCCTGCTCCAGATCTTTCCCTAATCCAAATATGTCTGGCTTAAAGTCCAGACTGTCCCTGTGTTGACATTTGAGTCATGGGTCAATATAAACTGTGTTTTTGAAGGTGGGTAAGACACCTACCAACTGTATTGTATGATCGAAAATGACCCCTGCCAGTGCCAGCTTGTCTGATTGAGTGGTCTGTCTGTCTAGAAAACATGTAAACAAACCTCCCACGGAGGTTTATTACCCTCAACGGAAGGTCGTTAACCTTAGCTAAGCAGGTTTTTATTGTGGCATATGAAGGTAGATGACACTCTTCTCAGGCTAAGTGGATTGTAGCGATAGGTTACATAAATATCAGCCGCAATTCTGCCTATTTTACCTTATTTGTATAGTCACCATGGCGATTGATCTCAATAGCATTTCACTAGTCCTGATTTAGAATTTGTACAGTATATTGTAATGAAGTGCTTGTGTATGTCATTCTCTCATTCTCTCCATTGTTTAAAACAATTATTCATACAATATTATATAGCTCTGGTTTATTTGGTCAGATTTTATTTTTGAAGTGTGGTATGATATTTATGTCTCGAAACTTTCCACTTACTTTAATTTCCTCCACTCCAGCTTTGACTTGCTTGTATGGAACTTAGTGGGGTCACAGTTAATTCTCTGGTGCCTGGCCACTGCACTCGGTCAGGATAGAAGGACAGAAGCTTTTCCCCTTAGCTACCAGAGGGAGCTACCTCCCTCACCGCAGGACAGGCCAGACCCAGTCTTCATTCACTCTTCATTCTGGCCCGGTGAGGTCATCTTGGTTAACCATTTGTTGACCTCCTGGCCTATTCCAGGGTATAGTTTGACCAATGCAAAGTTCTCATTTCCGTATTGGTTGTTGTCTGTGTAAGTGAATGTCTACAGTATTTAAGGCAGTAGACATGTACTTGAATTTAGTTGTAATAATCATTAAGAGACAAGGATAATTTAGCTCTTGTAATTACACAAGTATGAAAGCTAACAATGTGTATCTACATTTAATTTCATGACTTTCCTCTATTTTATAATGTTCTGGTATGACACATCAAACAGTTTAAATAGTAAATGTCTGCATCAATTGAGCATGTGAAAATGTATCTGCAATTCTATTCTGTCAAAACATACGACCTATAAATCTCAATACTGTGATGAAAGTGAAATTACAATAGAAAACTGTGAAGAGGGCAGAGTGAAATCCTCCATCGGGAAATGTGAATCCTAATTAGAAGAACTGTAAAATACGAATGTGGATTTGAACAGTTTTATGGCCATTTCATAGTTTCCCCTCATGTCACTTGAAAGGACAGTCTCATTATAATTGAATGGAAAGAGCTTTGAAAGTAAAAAGTCGGCCTCTCTTCGCTGATGCCGTCTTTATTGAGAAGACATTACTTGCCCTTGCTCTGGGCAGCCAGTTAGCTCTTGGGGATAGGGACCAGAGAACAAAATGGCCATAGTCTCCAGGCATTTAAGGTTAGAGGCCCTCTTAAAACTGTCTGTAGGCATTCTTTATGACAGAGTTAATACAGAGTAAAGTGAATGGCAAAGTAAAGCACAATTAACATGTAATATATTTTATTCAATCCCCTAGTCAATGCTTGGTTAAGGTTCAACGAGAGGCACTGTCACAGGGGAGCTACACTGGGGCGTCGCAAAAACAGTCCGTTTTTAGCTGTTAAAACGCATACAGTAGTTTTTGCCGGCGTGAGCAGAGAGCAAGCCACTTTCTCAACTGTTCTCGGGCATTGAATAATCCACATATATAACCTTAGAACCATTCATAGTACTCCCAGTCCCAGTCTCACCACTATTTCCTCACTGTGCTCTGACTTTCTGTTAGGTAGTTCTGCATTTCTTACCCTGTGTCATTTTCCAGTCACCACCTCTGTTTTCTATGCTGGCATGTATCTCTGCCAGTAGTCCTACCAGTGCAATCTGTTATTACTCTAACCTTGTTCCAACAGCAAGGCCTCTCTCCTCATCAGTAGACTGGCAGACCATTGAAAATATATTATTTACGGATGCTTGCGTCGTTTGTATGCTAACTCACTTGTAGAAATATCTTCTAAGGTAAGCTGCGTAGGGAATCATGTACTGTACCATGTTTTGTTTTTCATTTGACCTCTTCCAAAGTGATGACATTTGCTTATTATTGATTGTCTTTCACAGTCTTCTTTCCACCCGAGTAATTATACAGTCCAGAGGCAGTTATGTTCAGAAGGCAATATGCTTTTTGGTGGTACAGAGTTGAAATGGGAAGTTTTTTTGGCAGGATGCGACTGACTTGTTGACAGTCCTGTTGATTCTGTTTATTCTCCTCTAACCTACACATATAGGATCTTAATTTGATCACTCATTTGTTGCTGACAATTTTCTGAGATTTGTGTGATTTACATAAATTCACTGAAAACCCACACCAACACATGGTTATTTTAACAGTATTGCACTTCTCATATAGCCTAATTTTGGCCAGCTATTAGCCTAACTACCCATCAAGCAACATTATGGACTAAACATTCAAATCCTGGTGCTGTGGGATTATTTTGCTGTGACAATATAGGTCAAATAAAAATCCTACATCTGTATAAATCACACTAATACCTAGTATCATCCCAGAACACATCTATATCCAGCCAGCTTTCCTAAACCACAGATCAGAACCACAGGTCTCCCTCACATTGGTTCTACGTGAGATCATGGATGTAGAGGAGTTTCACCACACCAGCTTTCGTCTGTATACTTCACCAGCTTAATTCATATCAAAATATGTCCCCGTCGGGAGATCTGTTTGCTCTGTTCTCATACAGTTGTAGCTACAGTAGTATTAACACATACTCATGTTACTGTACAGGGACAGTTGGTACAGTACTCCAAGTATACTGTAAAAAAATGGACTGTGTCAACTCCGGATTAGCATGAAGACTAACTTCTTGTAATCCATGAAGGTATTTGGTATATCTTAGCACACTGATTGAAGGTGGCACTGGATACACACAAGTGGATACACAGCTCAAAAGCAGTTTAATTCCTATTTACCTGTCACATTAGTCGCCATTATAGTTTTCAGTTGACAGGGGGGATAATATATGGGGGTATATTTCTGCCAATATTACTGTAAATATAAAAAATCTTCCATGACTCATAGTCTACGCTGTACTGATGACAGCCTTCACCTGAGATAATGTTTTCCAGTGTGTTGCAACTGGGTGCCTGCGTTTCACTCTCTATAGCATCCTGTGGTGTGTGTGTGCATGCGTGTGTGTGCGAGTGTGTGTGTCTGGCCTGGCCGTCCTCTCTCTCTACAGTACCATAGCCTAGCCCTACAGACAGCAGCAGTTGTCAAGACAAACAGATCTGGTCGTCGATGCGCTGCACCGGGTCTGGGGTTGCTGGGGCTGTGGCGTCCCTGAGGAGGCTTGGCTGATCTGAATGTTATTGTTTTAAAATGAGCTCCTTTTGGCCGTGCGGCGGGGCGGGTGTTAACCTACTGGTGGCCAGGGCTTCATAACTATTCTCTGTGACTGGAAGCTCCTGGCTCGGTGCAGGTTGGAGGGTTGGAGTGTGTACAAAAGAACCAAACCCGGTCGCTCAGGATGTGGGGGCGCTCACCGTGCTACAAGAGACCCGGGCTGCTAGCACCTCTGGGACCCAGGGATAATATCAACAATGGCTAGCAGGCCACAAAGCTCAGCTCAATGTCTGAGAGAGGGTGTGTGTGGGGAGGGGGGGGGGGGGGGGGGGGGATTTGTCTGTACAGTATGTGTGCTTAGAGGGGCTAGACTGGGCTAAGTAAGGAAAAACAGTCTTCCTGATGAGCTAAGTTAAGCACTCTGTGGCCCAAGGGTCTACTGCCCTCATGTTTAGTCATTTGCAACTGTCACTTTTGTTTTTGTAGGACAGACAAGTGTCCCTAATGATGTTGACAGGAAAGGTGAATCATGGTTTACATTTACATTTTAGTCATTAGCAGACACTCTTATCCAGAGCAACTTACAGTAGTGAGTGCATACATTTCATGCATTTTTTTATTTTTTTTGTACTGGCCCCCCGCAGGAATCAAACCCACAACCCTGGCGTTGCACACACCATGCTCTACCAACTGAGCCACAGGGAAGTTTCGATACCTGTTTCGATAGGTTTAGTGGGATACCTATCAAAACAGCTTGGACACATTGGTGATCAGGTGTAAATAATGTACTGTGTTACCTATACATGAAACAGTTTCATTAATATGTCGTTTCTTTAACAAGATTAGTTTGGATTTAGATGAATAGACTTATGTTGCAGTGGCACTAAGACATGAATTACAGGTTATGAATCGTATGTGCTTGACATAGAGTCACTCACAAGTCACTGTTCATTGGGAGAAAATTAATGGGCCTGACTTAGTGTGTGTGTGTGTGTGTGTGTGTGTGTGTGTGTGTGTGTGTGTGTGTGTGTGTGTGTGTGTGTGTGCGTGCGCGTGAGACTGGGGATTGAGGACAGCATGAAGTATTGCAGTGACAGGGGGGAGCTAGTCGTCTGTCCCAGGGTAGGGGTTATTGTGTTATAGTTGGCACTTCATGTAAGGACCTCCAATCCAAACACTGACGGCCCTTTACAGGCCATTACGAACGTGATTGACAGGGCACCCAACCACTCGGAGGACTGCCGATCAAAGACAAAACGTTATGCCAAGGTCTGGTCACGGAGGGTGGCAATTCAAGCAGTCAATTATTATTGCTTTAAAATAGTCTGTGTTCTATTGATTTGGGACTATAGGCTATAAGAGATGTCCCACTATAGCTGTTGGTGACCTTATTATCTTGCTGTAGGTTGATCAATTAAAGGGGAAAAAAAGAACAAATATATGTTTTATTGTCACCTACTGGATAGGTGCAGTGAAATGGGTTGTTTTACAGGGTCAGCCATAGTAGTACAGCGCCCCTGGAGAAAATTAGAGTTCAGTGCCTTGCTCAAGGGCACAGACAGATTTTTCCCCTTGTCGGCTCAGGTATTCGAACCAGTGACCTTTCGTTTACTGGCCCAACGCAATTATTAATACATGACTTAGTAATCACCTGTTGTTGCATCTTTCCGCTATTACACAACGTTTAAATGGGACTTTGGATTGCAGTACTCTGTGTTTATGACATATCTTACATAAGCACAGTCCTTGGAACTGTAGTTACAGGTTAAATATGGTCTTGTTTGATCAAAGTCCAACTCGCTCTCACCTAGAGCTGGGCAATATGGACTAAAATCCAAATTGCGATAAATTGCCTGAACAATAAATAGAATGATACGTTTATAACAATGTGCACTGCATTTTTTTTTTATTGTCCTTTAAACTGCCACTAGTTTGATGGTTGTAGCCATCAATTGTCCCAGTAACTATCACCAATAGCAAACTTATTTCATTTCATATTTCTCTAGCCTAGGCTACTTATCGTTATGAACGATATCAGCAAAACGCCTGCGAATAAGTGGTTGCTATTGTCGGTGTCAATCATTTTGGGTTTATCGTCTAAACTCTACTCTCACCTCAGTCCACACACCTGTGTGACCTGAAGTCATATGATGCACATTGCAACACATTAGTAGCACGTGTTCATTTGAGTACAGTGTAATGTTAACCCACTACCATTCAAACCAAACCTACAGAGATTCTTCCCTGAGAAAAACAGACCTGACCATATTATTATTACTTCCATTGACTGTCTCTGTTCCGTTTTGCATATTAGCGCGTCATTATCTACTCATCACTGATATTCAAAAAAATCTGCAAAGCCCTACTTGAGACCTGTGGATGTGATTCTGCGTTTCTGCTCTTGGTGGGAAAGGTTCTCTGTGGCATTCGTTCTCATCATTAAAGGAGTTCCCTCCTGAATAAGGCCTGCCAAACTATGCAATGTCCTGCTGAGTCGCAGGATGAGGACATGGCTTGCAACGAAGCCTAGCAGTTCATACTTCCTACTAGTGACACCCAGCATTAATCTTAGCCCGCTCCGGTGCCTCAAACCAAAAAAAGGGGACTAGCAAAAAATCAAACAATGGCTGGATTATAACTTCTTCTGTGTGTTTAACAGTTGATCTAGTTCCTCCATGGGCTCTGACAGGAAGGAGTGTAAAAGCACACGTAAACGACTGGAGTTATTACACATGTCGATTACTCTTTTTCCCTCTTTCTCATTCCTCTTACCCTCCTGTTCGGTTTATGGTGGAACTACGGATTGAAGTCTGTTCCGGAGAGTAGGGAAATGAAGTTTGAAATCCAGCCCAGTAATATCATTGAACCTTTCAACCAAAATTGTACTCTCACTGTAGTTTGCACCATCTGTCCTCTCACACTAGCTGATAGCTTGTTGACGTTACAGAGGTGTCGAGTACTGACAGGTGTTTTTTTCTCTAAGAGGTGAGAGGGTTCTCCCTGTCTCCTAGGCTTTAGGAGTTCCTCATAGACAAGGCTTTGCTGATTTTGATGGTTAGGCCGTTTAATTTGAGGCGTTCGAGGACCGATCATGGCATTCTTTTCACAGACACCTACTGTACACACCTTCACGCACACTTTCTACACGGCGTGTTTGTTCAGGTGGCGTCTCTCGACCCGTTGGGTTTTATGGCTCTCTGTTTCGATAGAATTCACACGTTTATTTAACACTGATAGAGCCATACAGTACCTTCAGGATGTCTCTTTAGAATGAACTCTCGAAGTAGAACGAATGGAGAGCTAGCCCAGTGAGTATCCGCTCATCGTGCGCATGACTATATTTAGCAGGCAAAAATGTGCCTCCCTACATTTTCAAAACCCAGCTCTGTTGTCAACTTTAATTAGAGTTGAATTAGTTGTTTGTGTTGTCATTTATCGTGTAATCATAGCACAATTGCACATCAGGGCTACCACATGGGATTTTAATGGGCATTGAGTAACTTTCACTGCTTTTAATGAAAAGTATACGTTACTATAGATAGCCTATATGGGGGCTTTGTGGTCCAGACTTAGCAAAGGTTCCTCTACTCCCATGTAGATGAAGCCAAAGCGTTTGAGGGGTGCCACTGCCAAAGAGCACAGAGAAATGGGTGGTCCGGAAACAGCTCGGAGATCCAGTGAAACTTAACTAGCGTGTTTCTTTGGATGTTAAAATGAAGTGTAATAGTAATATTAATGTAACAAGTATCACAACACAGCAGAGGAATGTAAACTGCAGCACAGGGACATGGCTGGATGGTCAACAGCTGTAGACTAATGCTTTTATATCCTAGTTGTCATAATATCGTAATGTCCTCCTATGGTTTGCTAGATTCTTGTTTTGCTATATTTTCTAAAGACTGGCAATGAGTGTTGTTTTAAAGTTGTTTTAAAAATGAGGGTTGCTGATACTTTTTTATTCAATTCAATTATACAATTCCATTCATGAATTCAATTTCTTAATTTTTTTATTCAATAAATTCGAAGAGTGCAAGCGATGACATGCATGTGCAGTAGCTGTGCAAAACGCACAGGCTTTGAAGTGGCAAAATGCAACTTTTTGTGCGATTTCCACATAGTGCACCTTTAAACCTGTACAGTATTGGAAGTAATGTACTGTTTGCGCTTTGCAATTGCTCATCATGGTCATTAACAGACTAAAAGCAGGTCACTTTGTAACAGTATGAGATTAAGAGATTGAATTGTTAGACAGTGTTAACAGTATGTGATGCCCTGTCTATCTGTTGCTAACTCTGTGTGTGTGTGTGTGTGTGTGTGTGTGTGTGTGTGTGTGTGTGTGTGTGTGTGTGTGTGTGTGTGCGTGTGCGTGCGTGCGTGCGTGCGTGTGTGTGTGTGCGTGTGTGTGTGTGTTCCCACAACAGAGATGAACCTCCTGTGGGCTGCCCACCAGGTCCACCACAGCTCAGAGTACTACAACCTTTCGACAGCCCTCAGACAATCCCTCACACAGCAGTTCTCATCATGGGTAAGAACCCTACTCAACCACTGGAACACCTATGCTATTTTATTCTATTGTATTGTGAACAACGTACTTTTGTGTGATGCTGGAGATGGCAAAAGTTGATCAAGAAAATCAGGTTTTATTGTCACACACCGGATAGATGCAGTGAAATGTGTTATTTTACAGGGTAAGCCATAGTGCAAATTAGGGTTAAGTGCCTTGCTCAAGGATACATCGCCTGATTTTTCACCTTGACGGCTCAGGTATTCAAACCAGCGACCTTTTGGTTACTGGTCCAGCGCTCTAAACGCTGGGCTACCTGCCGCATTAGAAATGCAGATAAGTCCAACATTTGCTCCTTCACCACAATGTATGCTGTGTTATGCACGAAGTATGGAATACTGTTCTTTATCCATAGTCATTGAGTACGTTTACATGTACACTAATAATTTAATATTAAACTGGTTAACTGATTATGGCAGTAGGCCCGAGTTTGACATGACTCTGCTTGCCTTAATTGGCGTACCGTAATAAGTATTCGCAATATTTTGAATGATTAGGACATGTAAACACCTTAATTGTAGTTCTGGTGGTGTATTTGATATGCGCATGTGCTAGCATCAGCCAAGCGTGCCTCCCTCTTTAGCGCGAGTGAAGTGTATTCAGAACAACTGAAAGTATGCATCTTTTGAAGTAGTTTCACATACAAACTTTATATGTCCGAAGTCAGAATCAAATAGGCTTCTCAAAAACAACACTGTCGCTGGGGTAGAATGTTTATTTTGATTGGTGATTTCGGATGTGTCCATGTCAACAGGATTATTAGGGAAATTGTTTTTTCTTGCAAAGCATCTAAACGATTCAATGGAACTGTTATATTAATCTGACTGTCCACAATGATCATCTTATTGTGTCCTTTTAACGATATTCATTGTGTCTGTCCTCAGGTGTTCTATCTCCCCATGGCGTTGGCAGTACCACCCTCTGTGTTCGCTGTTCACATCCAATTCAACCTGCTCTACCAGTTCTGGATCCACACTGAGGTAGATGTAGCCCACAGTACCACCCAGTCTCAGGTTACCATTATCTCTCCTCATTTAAGCCTGTTTGCTTATTTTCATGCCTAGTGAATGCGTCCCTGTTTAATGATGATTATTCATGTAGTCAATATTCTACAAGATTCATTATGCATATTTCCCAGTTACTGTAATAGCGTAAGCTGTAGAATAATTCCGAGATAACTTTCAGTCAAAGTAGCTTTATCTCACTCTAGTCCCTATACTAACTGCTGTTAAGGGGAGATCAAGACAAACCTGTTTAATACAAAATAATGAAATATTCCAAACAGAAGCAAGACCAATCATTCTCCTTTAAAGTGATTGGTAGTATCATTTTTACAATCCCCAATCATTCTCCTTTAAAGTGACTGGTAGTATCATTTTTACAATCCCCAATCATTCTCCTTTAAAGTGACTGGTAGTATCATTTTTACAATCCCCAATCGTTAGGGGAATGAATGGAGTTGGAATCACTTCCATCTTTTAGTACACTATTAGTGAAAACAGTCATAAAATCACAATTTTCTGAGGGGTATAATTTATGATTTCTTTATAGACTTTTTTGATATTGAATAATTTATTGGCATGCGATTCCCAGACCTGATCTGGGAATGAAAAAGTTGGAGTGAAGCTGCAAAAACCTTTTCATTCAAGATTAAACTCTGGCTGTTGCCAGACCACTCATTACATGGAAAAAATGAATCATTTAAAAATCATTTCCCAGACTGACTGTACAATCAGTGGTAGACTTTAACATCAAAATGTCTGTAAAAGTTGCACCCAAAGAAAAATCAGATTCTTCTGAAATATATGCCTTATGGCATGATCTGTAAGGATTTTCTGTGTGTGTGTGTGTGTGTGTGTGTGTGTCCGTCTGCTTAATAGAGTGATTGAGCAGCCATACGTGTTTGATTATGAATGACTGAGATATTGTTTTGGAATGCTTGTGCATGCATTCATTTGTCTCTCTGGAAGGAAGTGTGTGCGTTCATATGAGCTAGTAGCTACTATTACAAGCAGGCCTGTATGCATATGTGTGTGTTCAAGTGTATGTAATAACATTATCAACAGTGTCAACTGTTTTTTGGTCTTGGCACCGATCTCCATCCTAGTGTTGCTTTTACTTCCATTTTATAAATATTGTTCTTTCAATCTGGGGAATTTGGCCACCTCACGATTTCTGTCATTAGACCTAACTCATCAAATAAGAAAATGCTTTAGTCTTATAAAAAAGGTTTCTAGCCAGATACATTTAGTTGCTACTGTATGTTAACCAAATTGCCAAAAAAGACCCAAGGAGTGCACTACCAGTTAAAACATACATTTGCGAGAAACCTCAATTAAAATTGTTTTTTAATCTATGTCCGGGAAACCAGCCCAAATTGTGGCAGCTAGGCTATACATTTTTGTATTATTTTCTGTTTAATGTATATACATTCTCTGTCTTTCAGGTGATCAGAGATATGGGACCTCTGGAGTGGGTCCTAAACACCCCCAGTCACCACAGAGTTCACCACGGTAAGAAAGAAAGCCTCTTCTTCTCTCTCAAACACACATATTCGTACCATATTTGACGTGAGCTGATCAGTGCAGAGTTGGCGAAAAAGGAAAATGATGTGTTGCATTTCATTGGCAGGGCGAAATGAATATTGCATTGATAAGAATTACGGGGGAGCTCTGATAATATGGGACAGACTATTCGGTAAGTAAATGTTCACAGGGTGAGTGCTTGTTGTAATATGGCATTGTCGTTATAACTACATTCTCTTATTTTGATTTATCAGGTACCTTTGCTCCAGAGGGCGATAAAGTTGTCTACGGTCTCGTACACAAAATAAACACATTTGAAATCCTCCATATTCAGGTTAGTCCCAAGAGAAAATACAAAATACAAGATCATTTTCTTATTTGCTGTGTTTTATTTTGCACACTGTACGATATAAACTACTAGACTATAAATGCATATACAAGCTATCACAGAGCAAATTGTCACAGTGTTTAGACTGAGCTGACACTGCATGCAAACTGTCTGATTGTTCCTGTATTACATCAGTGGAATCAAACCATTTGTAGAGCAGTTACTCTGTCAGTATATACAAGTAAATGTTCCCACTGGAACAGCCATGTTACTCTCAGTCAGTATATACAAGTAAATGTTACCACCGGAACAGCCATGTTACTCTCAGTCAGTATATACAAGTAAATGTTACTACTGGAACAGCCATGTTACTCTCAGTCAGTATATACAAGTAAATGTTACTACTGGAACAGCCATGTTACTCTCAGTCAGTATATACAAGTAAATGTTACCACTGGAACAGCCATGTTACTCTCAGTCAGTATATACAAGTAAATGTTACCACTGGAACAGCCATGTTACTCTCAGTCAGTATATACAAGTAAATGTTACCACTGGAACAGCCATGTTACTCTCAGTCACTATATACAAGTAAATGTTACCACTGGAACAGCCATGTTACTCTCAGTCAGTATATACAAGTAAATGTTACCACTGGAACAGCCATGTTACTCTCAGTCAGTATATACAAGTAAATGTTACCACTGGAACAGCCATGTTACTCTCAGTCAGTATATACAAGTAAATGTTACCACTGGAACAGCCATGTTACTCTCAGTCAGTATATACAAGTAAATGTTACTACTGGAACAGCCATGCTGTAACCATAACATTATTACGCAACTTTAAACAAACCGCCCAGCAGAGGTGAAAGAATCCAATAAAATGAAATACTAGAAGTTGTGTTTGATTATTTTCTCTGCACTTACCGCTGGCAACTTACCGCACGAGCCATCCCTCCCAAATGGAGGGACGTTCTCGACACAGTATAAATTAACGCACAGATTAGCATTGACAACCATGAATATGTAGTAATATCATGGCTTTTATAGTAAAACTGCTTATGTTATATAATGTGACTGTAATGTGACGGTATATCTTTTATATTTTTCCTTTAGTTCCATTACTATAAATACTTGTGGAGGAGGTTCAACAGATACAAGAATATCTTCAATAAATTGGGCGTCCTCTGGAAAGGACCAAGTTGGAAACCTGGCAAACCAAGGCTGGGGGATCACGCAGAGGTGCCCGAGGTACTGCCACATTCAAAATGAAGACACGTTCTGTCATTAGAGGGAGAGAGAAAACGAGAGAGCGATAGTGAGAGAGGGTGTGTAAGACGTGGGGAATCATGGAGAGAAAGAGAGTGTGAAGAGGGAGTTGAAGACAATGTTCTAGCATTTTTGGTGTATCTGCATTCCCAAAAGGGACACATTTGACACTTTCATACTTCATTACCTATCACTATGACGTAAAGAAAAACACTATCCTTACTATCCAAATAACTCACAGTGTTCTCACATGAAAGATTCACATTTTACACAGCCTTTACATGGAAACACCACACCAAATACATCATTTTTTAAAATTTAATTTTTGTATTTAACCTTTATTTAACTAGGCAAGTCAGTTAAGAACAAATTCTTATTGACAATGACGGCCTAGGAACAGTGGGTTAACTGCCTTGTTCAGGGGCATAATTACATATTGTTTACCTTGTCAGCTCAGGGATTTGATCTAGCAACCTTGCGGTTGCTGGCCCAACGCTCTAACCACTAGGCTACCTGCCACCCCAAAAGGGGGGAACACAATAAGCAAATGTTCACTTTAAATAGTAAGTCTGTGGGTACCCTGCTAGGGATCAAAAGTGTGTGTGTGTGTGTGTGCGTGCGTGCGTGCGTGCGTGTTACTATAGTGCCAGTCAGGAGCCCCAGCGGTTGGCTTTGAAATAGTGCTGATGGTGGCACATATTTAGGCCCTTCACACTTAAAAAAAAACTCCACCCCTCGACTTTATGATTAAATTGGCTCCTAAACTCTTGCATGGTGATTCTAAACATGTGGAGGGTGCTGGAATTTGACTGAAATATCTTGAAAGGCTTGCCATTGTAGGCCTAGACGGGTGCCTTGATATTTTCTAAGGAGAGAGTGAGAGAGAAAGAGAGAGAGTGAGAGAGAGAGAGTCAGGGTCGAATGTGTTGGCTTTTGAGGCTAAGCAGAGCTGTGGGCTGGAACACCTACAAGGGTAGTGATGTGAAGGAAATCCACATGGGGCTAACTCACCCAAGACCCCTGGAAAACCCCTGCAAGAAACCTGTAACAATTCAACATGTAGTTCTCTACAATTTGGTGTTTTAAACAAAGTTTAAGGTACATACAGTATAGATGTTCTGTAGTGAATCATTTCAAAGTATCTTATTATCTGCGTATAGACAAGCCATGACAATATGGCCAGTTAAAAAATTGTAGCATTCAGGAATTATGTTATATTGTCTTATCTTTTTGCTTAGCTGTATTATATTGCTGTTTTAATATTTCTGATTTTTGTCATTGACAGGTTACTGGAGAAGAGCTGCCATACAATCCCAGTTGGCCTCTTGCTCTGAAAGTCTATGTCTGCATACATGGTCTAATGTTGTTGGGTGTTTACCAGGATCTGTTTGAGTCAAGGCTGGTATGTATTGTCAATCCCAAGAGTTACCAGTCATAGATAATCAACTGGGATTGAAAACACATGGGCTCTATCTTATTTTAGCCATTTGAAATAATGTCATTTTCATTTTCTTTGAAGGAACGAAGTCACAAACATTCTGTTTATTTTAGCTTATGACATTCTTCATTGGGTTGTTTTTCTACGGTATTTACCCAGAAAAATAGTGGCTCGGCTACCATCAAGTCAGAATGACTCACTGTCAGTCCTCTTTAAAATAACCTTTGTCTATTATTTTCCACTCTCAGAGCCAAAATCCCCCCCCCCCTTCAAAAAAATTCAAGTCAGGTTTCCTCAGTAGTTATCTTTGGACTGCTTTTTTCCCCAGGCATAGTTTTGGTTAGCCAAAATGTGCTGTCCCGCCCAGCCCTTCAAACTGAGACAAAATGGCCTGTCTTCATGTGATTCCTACCTCCATGGTGTTCCCTTAGTTGTGGTCCTCCCTCCACATAGGCCCACAGTCAAAGAGTTCCCTCCTGTTATTGGCCACCAGCGCATGAAACAGCAGCATAGCAGCTGGTGGTCTAACAGGGAACACAAACGCCTTAATTGCCAAGTCAACCATTTCCCAACCATTTCCCAACCCAAATAGCCTTTAGAATGCTGTAATCGGGATTTCCAGGGAAAATAACAAAGTTAATAAGACCTTGGCCTGACTATAACTCATGTCCATGTATGTATGTATACCTCCATGTTCACTGGGCACATATTTACCGTGATTATTGATGATGCAGTGTAGCACAATTTATGGTCTTAGTGTTAATTCAAAGATATTAAAACATTTCAAACAAATGAAGCTAGCCTTTAATTACATCATGGGTATAGATGTACGGCCCTCGTGTCGCTACAAGATGCACAGCCCTCGTGTCGCTACAAGATGTACGGCCCTCGTGTCGCTACAAGATGCACAGCCCTCGTGTCGCTACAAGATGTACGGCCCTCGTGTCGCTACAAGATGTACGGCCCTCGTGTCACTACAAGATGCACGGCCCTCGTGTCGCTACAAGATGCACAGCCCTCGTGTCGCTACAAGATGCACTGCCCTCGTGTCGCTACAAGATGTACGGCCCTCGTGTCGCTACAGGATGTACGGCCCTCGTGTCGCTACAAGATGCACGGCCCTCGTGTCGCTACAAGATGCACGGCCCTCGTGTCGCTACAAGATGCACGGCCCTCGTGTCGCTACAAGATGCACGGCCCTCGTGTCGCTACAAGATGCACGGCCCTCGTGTCGCTACAAGATGACCGGCCCTCGTGTCGCTACAAGATGCACGGCCCTCGTGTCGCTACAAGATGTACGGCCCTCGTGTCGCTACAAGATGCACGGCCCTCGTGTCGCTACAAGATGCACGGCCCTCGTGTCGCTACAAGATGTACGGCCCTCGTGTCGCTACAAGATGCACGGCCCTCGTGTCGCTACAAGATGTACGGCCCTCGTGTCGCTACAAGATGCACGGCCCTCGTGTCGCTACAAGATGTACGGCCCTCGTGTCGCTACAAGATGCACGGCCCTCGTGTCGCTACAAGATGTACGGCCCTCGTGTCGCTACAAGATGTACGGCCCTCGTGTCACTACAAGATGTACGGCCCTCGTGTCGCTACAAGATGTACGGCCCTCGTGTCACTACAAGATGTACGGCCCTCGTGTCGCTACAAGTTTATTTCAGGTTGGGTAATTTTACGATGAGAACAGACAGGTAAATTGACCAAGTCGAAACGCTAATTCCTCAACTCAGAATCCAACCAATCTCTTGTCCTGAAAATAATAATGGTAGTGATGATAACCATGATAATAACAAGTTCATCTCCAGGTCTCTGGGGATATAGAAACAATACCATTATCAGTCCAGTGCTGGAGTCACTGAAGCACCAACAGATGGTGAATTTCTTTTATTTTCACTCACTGTTATTGTTGAAATATGATATGGGACAAAATCAAAAATGTGCGCACTGAGCCGGCATGAACATCCAATCATTTAAGTTGTGTCTAGGGTCCATTCCCCTAGATAGTCAAAGTAAAGATCATGTAACCTAACTGACCTGCTTTGTCTCCTGGGTAACAGCACCGGTGGGGGCAAGACAGCATAATAACCTAATAAAATGTAATAAATAAATAAAATACAATTACCAAATAATACAATGCTGAATAGATTGGTAATTTGCTTACAATTACTGTGTAGTTACTGTATTACTGCCAATGTAGACCTCGCCTTAAGCATTACTGACTGTAGTGATGGTTACGTTTACTGTGTGTCTTTGGAATCCATGTAATGGAAACACTTTAGTATAGTTGATTCATAACCTCTTATTTGCCCCAATTGAATACATACAGTAGCGCCTTGCCTATACTTTCCCACGTGTGGGTTATGGGAATATGGGGTATAACGATTATAGGGCCTGTACCATATAAACATGAAGAAATACTACTTTATTGCTTCCTGCTGATATGTTGATGCCATGTATGGCCTGTTGGGAATGTACATTGTTGTGTATGTACTGCATGGAAGGAGACCAGTGAGGTTTGCATGTCAGGGCCTCTGGGTGGAGTGTTGAAGATCCAACCCCTGCTCTGGCAGACCAATCTAGTCCCTTAGGAGAAGCTAGTCTTACAGCTGTCTTTTAGGTTAGGAACTTAAGGCCATGTATTTTCACCACTCATGTATCCATCCACAGGTTGGGGTTGTCTGCGAACAAAACACAAACAGCTCACCAAGGTCAATGTCAATGTGTACAGTATAGGACTAGTGTTCTTCGTAGTGTTTGCTTTGGCTTGATGTGTAGCGGTACTGAGAGCTATGTAGCGCAACGTCTTCCACTCTGGTCAAGTCCCTTAGCGGGACTCAACAGACATGGTCAGAGGTAATATCCCTATTATATTGAGCGGGAGAAAGGGAAAGGGGATACCTAGTCAGTTGCACAACTGAATGCCTTCAACCGAAACGTGTCTTCCACATTCCACCCAACCCTTCTGAATCAGAGAGGCTGTTTTAATTGTGTGAGTCACGGTTACTGGCAAGACTCTACACTACATTGTGTAGAGGAGATAGATGTAATATAATAGCTTACTGTGTATAGATGTGTAGTCTGGGCTATTAAAAGGAACAAGGTTCATGACTTCACTCGTAGTCAAATCTCCTGTGCCCATAATTCACCAAACAGATGCAGGATCTTAATTTGAGCCAGTTTGCTTCAACAGAAAAATAATCCTACAGCAAGAGGAAATGTGAATTATTATGTTGATTATAATTTATGGACATTTTTGTAGGGGTTGTGTAACGCCCTGGCCATAGAGAGGGGTTTTTTGTTCTTTATTTTGGTTAGGCCAGGGTGTTACATTGGGTGGGCATTCTATGTTCTTTTTCTATGTTTTTGTATTTCTTTGTTTTGGGCCGGGTGTGGCTCCCAATCAGGCACAGCTGAAGTTCGTTGTTGTTGATTGGGAGTCACACATAAGTGCATGTTTTTCCGTTGGGGTTTTGTGGGTAATTGTTTCTGTGTTTCACCTGACAGGACTGGTTGGCTGTCAGTTTCTTGTTTTGTAATTGTATAGTGTTCTGTTTAAGAATAAAATATGATGAACACTAACTCCGCTGCGTTTTGGTCCACTCTCTCTCATGGCAGTCGTTACAGGTTGATACATTTTCTGTAAGGGAAAATCAAGTCTGAAATTTCAATGAGGAAAGACAAACATCAGAAGCCTTTTTAATCCTGAAATACAATTTTAAGTTTTATATTTCCTGCATTGCATGAAAGTTCTCCTGCAACAGGGTTTTCAAATTAAGATCCTACGTCTGTACTTGATGTTTATGTATTTTTCCCATAACTTTTTCTCATGATAAGCATTATTTGTGTGTCTGTTAGATTCTATCCCAGGTGACTGTTCTGATGATGACTGGCTACATTCTACTCAGTCTGACCTCCATTGGCTTCATCATTGACCAACGGTACTGTACTGTCACATATCACTGTTACTGTACTGTTATCCATCACTGTAAATGGCTTGGAATTTGCACACACAGATTGGTCCTCTTCAAGGTTATGTGGTCCAACCTAATTTAAGTCTAACAATTTAGAAAATTGACATGGAAAAAACTTCAATAATGACTGATCAATAGATTCTCTCATATCTATTGGATTTCAATACCATGACTGAATTGACTTGAATCGAAATGCCACTTCAACCAGTTCCTTATTGGCGGTTGTTACGATCTTTCCCTATGCAGGCCAACGGCATCCATGTTGGAGTTGCTGCGCTGTGTTCTGATGATGATGCTGTTGCGATATGGCTACATGATGGCACCGGCACCACTGGTTGTGCCCATTGAGGTAGGAGACTGACCATGCTGCTACTACAAAACATTTTAGAAACCCCTTTTGGAGATGATACCATGTGCTAATCTAACATTTATGCCCTCGTCTGAGGCCATAGAGGTGTGATAACGGTATCCTACTGTAATGGAATGCTAGAGATATAAGTAGGCATTTACCCAAACCATTTCATTGTCCCAAACATTTTACTAGATTAATACAGACATACTGTACGTGACAATGAGACCGAAACATACTTTCAGAGGTATCAATTAGTGTAATACAACCCTATTAACCAATCAATAACAATGTTGTTTTTAACGACGACCATGTCAGAAAATATTGCACCTAGCAGAATGCCCTCCAGGCGATGGTGGGGCGTGGTGTGTGGGGGGAGCTGCCACTTTGATGATGAGTGGAGTCGACAGCCAGTCTTTAGGGGCCATTAGGCCTAGTTAGAGCATTGGCCCTTCCTGTAGCCAGCCATGCTCTGTGGATGAAGCTACACTGTGTTTAGGTGTAACAGTAGGCCACTACAGTAGTGTGTGTGTGTGTATCCCTGTATGAGTCCAGTGTGCCTCATTGTGTTTGTGCGTGTGTTAGCGTGTGTGTGTGAACCGTCACTGGCTCCGGCCCCACATTTACCTGTGATGTATGACACTTGCGGTGGGGTTCTTGATCATGGCTGACCTTTCATTACTGGCCTCTCACTCTCTCACTCCCTTGTTCCCTGCCATCCCAGGCAGTGCGAACTGCAACACTTCTGGAACCAATTAGTCTAGTCTGCCGCTAACCAAAGCTGGCTGATGAGATTCGCACGTGAGCGTTGCGGCTGAATCGCTACTTTTATTGCGTGACTCCACATCTGCACACTCAGGTGTTCAAAAAGGAGACTGGTGTTTTTTCCCAGACTTTTTTTTCAAGATGATAAAAACAAATAAAAAAACTTGAAAAACGTTTTCATTGTGATTTATTCACTAAATGCTACATGGCAGTATTTTCTACATGACATCTTTGTTTTATGTACTCTTTCTGCGAATGACTCATTAGGTCCTATTTGATGTCTCAGTTGGAGCGTAATAAATGTTGCCTATGCAAGTGGTGCCCATTGAAAAGAATTACGATTTTCATGAAACGTTTCCTGACTTTGTACCTTGTTCCCCATTACTACAAGTGAGGCAGCAAAGAAACCGAGGTACAGTAATGATATATTGTCCTGACGTGTGAGGTGAACGGCCAACTCAGTTGCTGGCGGGAGGTATTTTGAAGTCGCGCCGATCAATTAACGCGGGGGACTGAAAGTCGTCACTCATTCGATTCCACTATTAAAAATAACTACAAAAAATAGGTTGAGTTGAAGCACTTAAAGCACACTGGTCGTGATATACAGCACCCTTAAAGCTCACTGTGGTATTTATAGTGGCTCTGGAGATTTCCCTTGTAAAGCTGCAGGCTTGACCTGTAAACCAAGGCTGGGGTACCTCTCACCCTCCATTCCCCACCCTCACCCAATGTCTGAGTAGCACACATGGAGCCAGGCTGTATTAGGTAGAATGGTAGTGTGTGGGCGGGCGTAGTGTGTGTGTATGTGAGAGAGAATATGTGTATGTGTGTATACACTACCGTTCAAAAGTTTGGGGTCACTTAGAAATGACCTTGTTTTTGAAAGAAAAGCAAAAAAAGTGTCCATTAAAATAACATCAAATTGATCAGAAATACAGTGTAGACATTGTTAATGTTGTAAATGACTATTGTAGCTGGAAACGGCAGATTGTTTATGGAATATCTACATAGGCATACAGAGGCCCATTGTCAGCAACCATCACTCTTGTGTTCCAATGGCACGTTGTTTTAGCTAGTCCCATTTTTATCATTTTAAAAGTCTAATTGATCATTAGAAAACCCGTTAGCACAGCTGAAAACTGTTGTTCTGATTAAAGAAGCAATAAAACTGGCCTTCTTTAGACTAGTTTATTATCTGGAGCATCAGTATTTGTGGGTTTGATTACAGGCTCAAAATGTCCAGAAACAAAGAACTTTCTTCTGAAACTCGTCAGTCTATTCTTGTTCTGAGAAATTAAGGCTATTCCATCCGAAAAATTGCCAAGAAACTGAAGATCTCGTACAACGCTGTGTACTGCTCCCTTCACAGAACAGTAATGATGTAACATATGGTTTTTAGGCTCATGGTCTGTCTGCCTGAAGGCGTAAGGGAATGTACTGTAGAGCCCGGTTAGACTCTCTCCCACAGTCATTAAGGAGCTACTCTCCCAACAGGTTAACCCCCTGACTAGTGAAGTCATAGCAATTTAAGAGAACTAATAAAAATACACCTGTCCCGTGGACCGGTGCATTGGAGAAGGAACCTCTGATGGGCTCTTCTCAGCCCTGCTGTGAGAGTGATGAATCACTTTGTATTCAAAATGAGTCACTCACTGCACTAACAATGAGAAAAGAGTTGTCTGTAGTCGGATTCAGTATCATGAGGAGGCTACTTTGCCAATGAGGGTCTGTTTGCAGTTGGCACTTATCGCTGTGAGCAGGGCTCATATAACAGTATATAACTGAATTCACAAGTATGCCAGAAATCGTCATAACTTATTCATTCATCATATTAGATGTTTTCCTCTATTTTGTGTAACACTTATTTAGATTTTCTCCACATTTTTGAGGGGGGAAAAAAATATTCCATTGAGTCAGAACAATATTATCAAGTTCACGTGAACACCAAAGCTCACCTCAGCTCATGGCAGCTCTTATCTAGCCCAACACCTCACCCATCCACAAAAACAACATGTCCCATAAACCCATAGTTCCACCCATTGTTGACACCCCAACCCTGAATGAAAAGATAAGACAGCAATCCGTGAAAATCCACTTATCTGAGATCTGTTTCCACTAGCTCATTTTCAGGTGTGCGAGGTTAGCGTTAGAGTCCTTTGAGAGAGAATGCCTGGTAGCAGAAACACACTGAAACGCCTGAGGTTAAGGGATCATTTTGGGCTATGGAAAGTCTGAGAGAATGACATCATCTGAATTCTCCCAGGGATGGAAAGCAAATCTCCTCTTTGGCAAAAATTTAGGGATTTGCAAGAAGTGTGGGCTAATAGTGTTTTCTCCAAGTAAACAGTCCAAACTTCTGCCTGTGTGAAATAGTATCAGTCAATGTGCTGGAGTTCACGTCACTCAACAGTAAGAAATGGTTTATGTGTTGTCAAGGCTCATGCCAGGTAAGGCCATGGAAATCTAAATAGATTGCTTGTTTTTTGTGGTAATTCTTGAAAGCCATTTCTGAGTAGGAGTGCTGATCTAGGATCAAGCGCCCCGTCCATATAATATTATTAATTATGATCTAAAGGCAAAACTGATCCTAGATCAGCACTCTCAATCTAAGACACTTTATGAATAATGGCTCTGACTTGATATCCTCAAAAACCAAAGCACACCATAATAGTTGTCTTAGGAGTTTAAATAATTAACTGACCCTTAATCGTAAATGATTAATCAATGAACTACAAAACCATTACCAATAATATACAACATGACTAGATGGCAAATTTACAATCCGAGGAAACACTTATGTACTTACAGACTCATACGCCATTTCTCCTTGAAATCCAGCTGTTGTCTCACTGGTCCAAATTCCATGCCGCAACAACAACAACGCTCTCAAAACAAGTTCTGTATGTATTAGTCACAATATTTTAATAAAAAAAAAAAAATATATTTCACCTTTATTTAACCAGGTAGGCAAGTTGAGAACAAGTTCTCATTTACAATTGCGACCTGGCCAAGATAAAGCAAAGCAGTTCGACAACATACAACAACACAGTTACACATGGAGTAAAACAAATATACAGTCAATAATACAGTAGAAAAATAAGTCTATGTACAATGTGAGCAAATGAGGTGAGATAAGGGAGGTAAAGGCAAAAAAAAAGTCCATGGTGGCAAAGTAAATACAATATAGCAAGTAAAACACTGGAATGGTAGATTTGTAGTAGAAGAAAGTGCAAAGTGGAAAAAGAGTTAATAGGGTGCAAAGGACCAAAATAAAATAAATAAATACAGTAGGGGAAGAGGTAGTTGTTTGGGCTAAATTATAGATGGGCTATGTACAGGTGCAGTGATCTGTGAGCTGATCTGACAGCTGGTGCTTAAAGCTAGTGAGGGAGATAAGTGTTTCCAGTTTCAGAGATTTTTGTAGTTCGTTCCAGTCATTGGCAGCAGAGAACTGGAAAGAGAGACGGCCAAAGGAGGAATTGGCTTTGGGGGTGACCAGAGAGATTTACCTGCTGGAGCGTGTGCTACAGGTGGGTGCTGCTATGGTGACCAGTAAGCGGAGATAAGGGGGGACTTTACCTAGCAGGGTCTTGTAGATGACCTGGAGCCAGTGGGTTTGGCGACGATTATGAAGCGAAGGCCAGCCAACGAGAGCGTACAGGTCGCAGTGGTGGGTAGTATATGGGGCTTTGGTGACAAAACGGATGGCACTGTGATAGACTGCATCCAGTTTGTTGAGTAGGGTATTGGAGGCTATTTTGTAAATGACATCGCCAAAGTCGAGGATCGGTAGGATGGTCAGTTTTACGAGGGTATGTTTGGCAGCATGAGTGAAGGATGCTTTGTTGTGAAATAGGAAGCCAATTCTTGATTTAACTTTGGATTGGAGATGTTTGATGTGAGTCTGGAAGGAGAGTTTACAGTCTAACCAGACACCTAGGTATTTGTAGTTGTCCACATATTCTAAGTCAGATCCGTCCAGAGTAGTGATGCAGGACAGGCGGGTAGGTGCAGGCAGCGATCGGTTGAAGAGCATGCATTTAGTTTTACTTGTATTTAGGAGCAATTGAAGGCCACGGAAGGAGAGTTGTATGGCATTGAAGCTCGTCTGGAGGGTTGTTAACACAGTGTCCAAAGAAGGGCCAGAAGTATACAGAATGGTGTCGTCTGCGTAGAGGTGGATCAGAGACTCACCAGCAGCAAGAGCGACATCATTGATGTATACAGAGAAAAGAGTTGGCCCAAGAATTGAACCCTGCAGCACCCCATAGAGACTGCCAGAGGTCCGGACAACAGGCCCTCCGATTTGACACACTGAACTCTATCAGAGAAGTAGTTGGTGAACCAGGCGATGCAATCATTAGAGAAACCAAGGCTATTGAGTCTGCCAATGAGGATGTGGTGGTTGACAGAGTCGAAAGCTTTGGCCAGGTCAATGAAAACAGCAGCACAGTATTGTTTCTTATCGATGGCGGTTACGATATCGTTTAGGATCTTGAGCGTGGCTGAGGTGCACCCATGACCAGCTCTGAAACCAGATTGCATAGCGGAGAAGGTGCGGGGGGATTCGAAATCGTCAGTAATCTGTTTGTTGACTGGGCTTTCTGTCACAACTGTCATCATGGAGAGAAGAAGTGGACCAAAATGCAGCAGAGTTAGTGTTCAGCATCATTTAATAAAAAAAAGATTACTGGAACACTACAAAACAAGAAAATAACGACAGCTCAACAGTACTGACAGCATATCACACTGAACAGAAACAATTACCCACAACCCCAAAGAAAAACACACACTCCTATATAGGACTCCCAATCAAAGGCAACTCAACACACCTGCCTTCAATTGGGAGTCCTAATCACCAACAACCATTCACACACACACAAAAACCCTGCCACATCCTGACCAAAACTAATCCAATTGCTCCCTCTGCTGGTCATGATGTGACAGTACCCCCCCCCCCTCAAGGTGCAGACCCCGTAATGCACCTTACAAAAAGAAAAACACCACAAAAAATACCCAATACCCCAACAAAACCAATAAACAATAACCCCTAAACAATAAGCGAGGGAAGGGAGGGTGGCTGCCATCAACAACGGCACTGTGCTACATCCTCCCTCCCCAACCCACCTATCCTGGAGGTGGCTCAGGTGCGGGACGTAAACCTTGCTCCACCTTCGGCGTCATCAACTTTGGTGGCGCCGATAGCTGCGCCGGGCAGATGGGCCACTCGAGCTGACCCTGGCAGACAGACCACTCGGGCTGGGCCGGAGCACAGGCGGGCAACTCGGGCTGGGCCGGAGGACAGGCGGGCAACTCGGGCTGGGCCGGAGGACAGGCGGGCCACTCGGGCTGGGCCGGAGGACAGGCGGGCCACTCGGGCTGGGCCGGAGGACAGGCGGGCCACTCGGGCTGGGCCGGAGGACAGGCGGGCCACTCGGGCTGGGCCGGAGGACAGGCGGGCCCCTCTGGCAGACCCGGAGGGCAGGCGGGCCCCTCTGGCAGACCCGGAGGGCAGGCGGGCCGCTCTGGCAGACCCGGAGGGCAGGCGGGCCGCTCTGGCTGGGCCGGAGGGCAGTGGGGCCGCTCTGGCTGGGCCGGAGGGCAGTCGGGCCGCTCTGGCTGGGCCGGAGGGCAGTCGGGCCGCTCTGGCTGGGCCGGAGGGCAGTCGGGCCGCTCTGGCGACTCCTGACTGGCAGGCAGCTCTGGCGACTCCTGACTGGCAGGCAGCTCTGGCGACTCCTGACTGGCAGGCAGCTCTGGCGACTCCTGACTGGCGAGGCTGGGCTGACACACTAGACGCCTGATGCGTGTGGCTGGTACTGGACGTGCCAGCCTGGAGACACGCACCTCCATGCTAGTGCGGGGAGCTGGCCTGGGGCTCCATTCTTGCCCCGCAAAACTGCCCTTGTGCCCCCCCCAAAAAAAATCTTGGGGCTGCCTCTCGAGTTTCCTAAACTCTTCCATCGCCCTGGAAACGCTCCTCCTTAGCTCTGCCCACGTCCATCCTTCCTCCTCGTTCCTCTGCTGCTTGGTCCTGGTTTGGTGGGTAATTCTGTCACAACTGTCATCATGGAGAGAAGAAGTGGACCAAAATGCAGGAGAGTTAGTGTTCAGCATCATTTAATTCAAAAAAAGATTACTGGAACACTACAAAACAAGAAAATAACGACAGCTCAACAGTACTGACAGCATAACACACTGAACAGAAACAATTACCCACAACCCCAAAGAAAAACACACACTCCTATATAGGACTCCCAATCAAAGGCAACTCAACACACCTGCCTTCAATTGGGAGTCCTAATCACCAACAACCATTCACACACACACAAAAACCCTGCCACATCCTGACCAAAACTAATCCAATTGCTCCCTCTGCTGGTCAGGATGTGACAGTTTCGAAGGGCAGGGTAGGATGGATATAGGTCTATAGCAATTTGGGTCAAGAGTGTCCCCTCCTTTGAAGAGGGGGATAACAGCAGCTGCTTTCCAATCTATGGGAATCTCAGACGACACGAAAGAGAGGTTGAACAAGCTAGTAATAGGGGTTGCAATAATTTCGGCAGATAATTTTAGAAAGAAAGGGTCCAGATTGTCTAGCCCGGCTGATTTGTAGAGGTCCAGATTTTGCAGCTCTTTCAGAACATCAGCTGAATGGATTTGGGAGAAGGAGAAATGGGGAAGGCTTGGGCGAGTAGCTTGTGGAGGGGTGCAGTGCTGTTGACTGCAATAGGGGTAGCCAGGTGGAAAGCATGGCCAGCCGTAGAAAAATATAATAAACTGAAGCCATAGATACAGACAGACACTGGGGATTGAAGTGTTTATTTCTAAGGCCTACAATCTTAGAAAAAAAGGTGCTGTTCAGAAGCTAAAAGGTTTCTTCGACTGTCCCCATAGGAGAACCCTTTAAAGAACCCTTTTTGGTTCCAGGTAGAATCCTATTTGGTTCCAGGTAGAACCCTTTCCCCAGAGGGTTTTTACTTGGAACCTAAAATAGTTCAAAGACCGTTTTGGAACCCTTTTTTCTAAGTGTAGAGATCCTTGCTCACAGTGAATCATATAATGCAAGGCAATCTTTGTTGCAGGGGAGCTTACCCCCCCCCCAAAAAAGAAACAAAAACACAGACATGCACACATTCAAACACACGCACACCCACAAACACACATACTCACTTTCTAATCTAATCAATGTAATAACATATACAGTGAGCTCCAAAAATATTGGGACAGTGACAATTTTTTACATTATTTTGACTTTGGAATTGAGAATGTTAGAGATGCACAAACATCATACCCTGAAGACATGCTAACCTCTTACCATGACAATAACAGGGGAGGTTAGCATTTTATATCACACCCCCAAGACATGCTAACCTTTCACCATTACAATAACAGGGGAGGTTAGCATTTCTGGGGGGGTATATTTGTGTATCTGTAACTTTCTCCTAATGTTGTTCTTGGGAATTCGTCACAGATGTTTTGTCATTGACTCATGAGGAGGTAGATAAGGAAAAAGAGGATGACGAGGAGGAAAGGAGGACCACAAACCCCTACGCTAATCTGTCATGCTATTCCAACCCCAGTACAAATCAAATGTTATTTGTCACATGCGCTGAATACAGTGAAATGTTTACTTACAAGTTCTTAACCAACAATGCAGTTTTAAGAAAAATAAGTAAGAATAGATAAGTAAGAAATAGTCTGCGTAGCCATTTGATTAGCTGTTCAGGAGTCATATGGCTTGGGGGTAGAAGCTGTTAAGAAGCCTTTTGGACCTAGACTTGGCGCTCCGGTACCGCTTGCCATGCGGTAGCAGAGAGAACAGTCTATGACTAGGGTGGCTGGCATCTTTGACAATTTTTAGGGCCTTCCTCTGACAGTGCCTGGTATAGAGGTCCTGGATGGCAGGAATCTTGGCCCCAGTGATGTACTGGGCCATACGCACTACCTTCTGTAGTGCCTTGCGGTTGGAGGCCGAGCAGTTGCCATACCAGGCAGTAATGCAACCAGTCAAGATGCTCTCAGTGGTGCAGCTGTAGAACTTTCTGAGGACCCATGCCAAATCTTTTCAGTCTCCTGAGGGGAATAGGCTTTGTCGTTCCCTCTTCACAACTGTCTTGGTGTGTTTGGACCATGCTAGTTTGTTGGTGATATGGACACCAAGCAACCTGCTCCATTACAGTCCTGTTGATGAGAATGGGGGCGTGCTTGGTCCTCCTTTTCCTGTAGTCCACAATCATCTCCTTTGTCTTGATCACGTTGAGGGAGAGGTTGTTTTCATGGCATAACACGGCCAGGTCTCTGACCTCCTCCCTATAGGCTGTCTCATCGTTGTCGTGTCTGTGACTATCATTAATGTGATGACATGTTATTTTATCAAATTGATTACCTAACATTTAATTGATTACGTGATTTAATTAAATCATGCAACAATTAACTCATTAATAACCTGGGGCACCACGGAGAAGTTTATTTAAGGAGTTCCGTCTTCCGAATTAACTCTTAGAGATCTAAAAATCTCTTACATTTCAGTCATCAATCAGTCATTAATTATTCTTTACCTTCTATCAGTCTCATCTGAACTTCGTAAAGTTCTTGGTCATCTGCACGAACCCTAGTTTCTATAATGAATCAGCAATATACAAGTTGGCTTAATTATTTATTTACTAACTAACTGAATAATCACAGAAATACATCACAAACAAACAGTAGATATTGGTTACTAACAATGACAGAAAAGTCCCTAGTGGGCTAAGCCGATATGACGGCTTGGTCGTCAAAGGAAAGGGGTGGGGACTGAGAGAGTGGGAAAGACTAAATGGATTCACTACACACAGTCTATAATTATATTCATTGAAATGCTAATCCTTTGCACGTGAACGTCCGCTCATTCGAGAATAATTGCAATGTATATATATTTACGCCCGTATGTCGTTGTTGTCTTCTCTGTTGGAATCCTCAATCGTCCTGTAGGGTTCATCAGAGTCTCTGGTTAACTTTCCCATAAGTCACAATGTCTTTCGTGGTTGTAAGTGGTTAGGATGGATACTTCAGAGTATCATTCAGAAATGTTGTCATGGAATAGATGCTTCGGCGGTTGTCGGTATTCTTGTTCTAGACTTATGTAACTTCTAGCTCCAGACTAGTAATTATACGTCTAAGATTTGCTCTTATTCTGTAGTGATCGATAGTCTCAGAGTTTAAACATTTCCAGCCGTGTAGCCAATACTCCATGTGGTATGGTCTTGTCCTTTGGTAGAGTTGTAGTGCCAACTATTTAAACATGTTGTGTCAGCTGCATGTTTTCTAGTCTGGTGTGAATTTCTTCAGGAGTGGGTTTTATCCTCTGTCGATGAAGGGGTGGTTCTATGACGCCTAATGTGATGTCTGGGATTGTGGGGGTGTGGCCACTGACTAGTTAATCTTTATCTGAAAATCCATACTCTCATTTGGAAGGTTAATATTTCATTACATCTTTTCACAAATAGTTTCATGTTTAATCACATACGTTTCACAATATTTTAGAAATGGGAAATGTACACATCAATAGATACCATTATGTGTGTTGCCTGTCCTTCATGAGATCACCAAATGAAACACACTCGTCATCACTGTCCCTTAAGTGTCCATGGACCATTCCCACATTTTCAAAAGTGGAAATATTGTTTAATTCTCCCATTTTGGGGATTTAGGAGTTTGGCCAAGTCTCTCTTTGTTCTGGTAGACTCTCTCAATACTGCATGGCAGTTTGTAACAGGTATTTATGACCTGTCGTAAAGTCATAAAACTGTGGAGAGACAGAGAGAGGGGGGGCTATGATCCTCCCCCCAGGGCACGTCATGACACGGTGATCAGGCCTACCACTGTTGTGTCGTCGGCAAACTTAATGATGGTGTTGGAGTCGTGCCTGGCTATGCAGTCATGGGTGAACAGGGAGTACAGGAGTGGACTGAGCACGCACCCCTGAGGGGCCTCCGTGTTGAGGGTCAGTGTGACAGATGTGTTGTTACTAACCCTTACCACAAAAAATGTCCGTGAAGACACTTGCCAGTTGATCAGTGCATGCTCGGAGTGCACGTCCTGGTAATCCATCTGGCCCTGTGGCCTTGTGAATGTTGACCTGTTTAAAGGTCTTACTCACATCGGCTACAAAGTGCGTGATCACACATTTGTCCGGAACAGCTGATGCTCTCATGCGTGCTTCAGTGTTGCTTGCCAGTAATTTAGCTTGTCTGGTAGGCACGTGTCACTGGGCAGCTCGCGGTTATGCTTCCCTTTGTAGTCTGTAATAGTTTGCAAGCCCTGCCACATCCGACGAGCATCGGAGCCGGTGTAGTACGATTGAAACGCTTTGCGTTTTTTTTGGTTCGTCTGAGGGCATAGCAGGATTTCTTATATGCGTCCAGGTTAGAGTTCCGCTCCTTGAAAGCGGCAGCTCTTCCCTTTAGCTCAGTGGGGATGTTGCTGTAATCCATGGCTTCTGGTTGGGGTATGTACGTACGGTCACTGTGGGGACGACGTCATCGATTTTATTGATGAAGCCAGTGACTGATGTGGTATACTCCTGAATGCCATCGGAAGAATTGTAACCTTTTTTTAACTAGGCAAGTCAGTTAAGAACAAATTCTTATTTACAATGACGATCTACCCCGGTCAAACCCTAACTCAGACGACGCGCCCTATGGGACTCCCAATCACGGCCGGTTGTGATACAACCTGGAATCGAACCAAGTTCTGTAATGATGCCTCTAGCACTCTAGAATCCAGGAACATATGCCAGTGTGTGCTGGCAAAACAGTCCTGTAGCTTAGCATCTGCATCATCTGACCGCTTCTTTATTGACTGAGTCACTGGTGATTCCTGCTTTAGTTTTTGCTTGTAAGCAGGAATCAGGAGGATAGAATTATGGTCAGATTTGCCAAATGGAGGGTGGGGGAGAGCTTTGTATGTACGTATCTCTTCTTGTGGAGTAAAGGTGGTCTAGAGTTATTTTTCCTCTGGTTGCACATTTATCATGCTGGTAGAAATGAGGTAAAACGGATTTAAGTTTCCATGCATTAAAGTCCCCGGCCACTACTAGCCACTAGCCAGGATGTTTGAATGTGATCATGCTCCAGGTTCCTACAGTACAATATGCTGACAGAGTAGAGGATGAGAGGGAGGAGAAGACAGAGGTGGAGCGAAAGAAGGGAAGGAGGGAGGGAAGGATTGTTCTCTCTCTCTCTCTCTCACAAGCCCCTGGGGTTCTATCCATCTTCGCCCTTCTCTGTGGAATCCCATTGAACTGATTTACAGAACGTCCGCTGAGACTCTAGTTCTAGGGCTCTGGCTTGGCCTGATTGCTCCATCAAAGCACACCGGGCTTGATTTTGCAAGGCATAAGTCTCCCCCTCTCTCCCTCTCTCTCCTTCTCGCTCCTTTGTTTTTTCATCCCTTGTTTCTGGACCCGCACCCATCGCGCCGCGGCTGCCAACTTTCCGCCTGCGCTCTCCGGAGTAGGCCGCCTCACCGCTGGAGCCACCCAGAGCATTATGGGTATTAGTAAGATCGAGACGTTCATGGCTGAGGCTTACAATGTGCATCCCAAATGGCATCCTATTCCCTATAAGGTGCACTACTTTTGACCAGAGCCCTGTGGCCTTATGCTCAAAAGTAGTGCACTATAAAGAAAACAGGGTGCCATTTGAGACATGGCCCTAAACTTCCATGGCTGAGGCTTTAGAATGTGCCAAGCCTATGGCTTTTGCAGTAATGACAGTGTAATAGTGTGTAGACACACAGCCAGGAGGTCGGGATGGTGAATTATCCTTCACTTTCGCTGACTCCAGAACAGTAGAAAGGGGAAAGGCCTCATGACCGTATAGGTTTGTAGTGACCTTGGCTCTGTCCTCTGACATCCTTGGAGAAAATAGTGCTGATAAGAGTGGAAAGAGTAGATTGAGAGTAGACTGAGTCCCTTTGTGACTTAATCATGACTATTTTGCTACATTACTACTGCACAAGCAATGTGGGTGTCTGCGCATGCGTGCATTTGTGTGTGTGTGTGTCTCCGTTTATCTGTGTTTCCGTATGTGTGTGTTGGGGAGTGTTTCCCATGGCTCTTGTATAGTTGTTAAGCACCAAACAGAGTAGCCTCTCTGGAGAGACGTTAACCTGCTCAGCATCTCTCTGTTGACTGGGTTCAAAGACAGGAGTCAAGTGTGTCTGCTTATAGCGAAGAGGGAGGAACTAGACCCAGCAGGAGAGGAGCGTGTTTGCTACATACATGTACATGTGCCTACCTTCGAGCATGTGTGTGTATTTGAGTGCATGTACGGTACAGTCGGAAAGTATTCAGACCCCTTGAGTTTTTCCACATTTTGTTAAGTTACAGCCTTATTCTAAAATAGACTAATAGTTATTTTCTCTCATCAATCTACACACAATCCCCTGTAATGACAAAGCAAAAACAGGTTTTTAGATATATTAGCAAATTTAATAAAAACTAAAAACATTACATTTACATAACTATTCAGACCATTTACCAAGTACTTTGTTGTAGCACCTTTGGCAGCGATTACAGTCTTGAGTCTTTGGTATGATGCTACAAGCTTGGGACACCTATATAGTATTGGCTACCCAGACTATTTGCATCCACCCCGTCTTTTACACCACTGCTACTCTGTTGTTATCATCATCTATGCATAGTCACTTTAATAACTCTACCTACATGTACATATTACCTCATCTAACCGGTGCCCCCGCACATTGACTCTGTACCGGTACCCCCCCCCCCCCCCCCCCTGTATATAGTCTCACTATTGTTATTTTACTGCAGTTCTTTAATTACTTGTTACTTTTAGTAAGCATTACGCTGTAAGGTCTACACCTGTTGTATTCGGCGCATGTGACTAAAACAATTTGATTTGATGTGGGTTGTTTCTCCCATTCTTCTCTGCAGAACCTGTCAAGCTCTGTCAGGTTTGATGGGGAGCGTTGCTGCACAGCTATTTTCAGGTCTCTCCAGAGATGTTCGATCCGGTTCAAGCCAGGGCTCTTGCTTGGCCACTTGTTACGAACCGGCTCAGAGTTCGCAACAAAAGGGAGACAACGTGGAGACAAGGAATATCAAAATATATATTTATTAACTAAAGTAACTAAAAACAATGAACAATGGTGTGTGTAATCAGTAATCAGTAGTGTAAGTGAGTGTTTTGCAATCCTGAATGTAATAGTGCAGGGTGTTGAAGGGTGCCAAAGCAAATAACCAAAAAGCCACAAAACTACCACAACAGAAATCAACAAAAGTGTCTGCATGGAGAGAGTCTCACCAATCAATGTGGAAGAGGTCTATTTATCATGGGACACACCCGGGCCCAGGTGTTTTCCATGTAGCTGACGACCTTCCCAACTCCGCCCACCGGCATCCTAATAAGGAAACAAGAACAAAGAGAGAGAATACGGCAGACAGAGTGGGAGGGTCGTCACCCCCCCGGGGACCAACAAGGACCCCGGAACAACGTACCAGCCTCTGCGTCCCAAATTGACACAGCCTCTGCGTCCCAAATTGACACAGCCTCTGCGTCCCAAATTTATGAGGGGTTCATGTTCACCTTCCACTTGCCCCAGCCAACCTCCTCCCCAGACCTCAGTAACCTTTGCGCACAGGAAGCAATGTTTAAGAGGAAAGAAGAAAACAAGACCAGGAGGGAACAGACAGGAAAGATAGAACATGACAAAACCAAACAATGGTCAGGTACATAAACACGCAGGAACAGGACGCACAAGAGACCGTCAACTACAAGCTCCAACGAAAAGAACATCTCCCAACGGTTCATAGTCACTCCCCAACGGTTCATAGTCACTCCCCAACGGTTCATAGTCACTCCCCAACGGTTCATAGTCACTCCCCAATGGTTCATAGTCAGAAGTAAATGCTAAAAAATTCTCGCTCAACCCCTCTGCTGAGCACACCAGACCACAACAAGAGAAATGACAATCACACTGGGCACCACAGAAAAGAGATGAGATATGGAGCTTCCCCAAAACCTACAATAACTCAACCCTAGTCTTCATGCAGATTTGCGGTGGGTAATTATGCACTGTAGCCCGCTGGCAAGGAAGTAACCCCCAGCACGCTGGCAGATTCCACCAAGCCACGGATGTGCCCCCAAGACAACTGCTCAGTCCACAGACACCACACAAAAATAACATTACCCATGCCCAACATATTCCAAAATGAAACACATCGCTAAGCCTATCAGGGGAAAAAGACTATAACTCCGGGTAGTACGTTTCACTACCCTACCCAAATCTCCCACCGAGGTACACAGCTGATTGTACTCACCTCCTCAGACCAATGTCCCAACAGCGAGTAGAACAAGCGTTTCCAGGCTAGGCAGGGCCTGGAAACTAACCAATGTACTCCCAACACAGCACACAAATCAAACAAACAAAGGCAACCAGTACTGAGCACCAAACTCAAACTAACAACATATACAAACAAAGCACCTACAGAATTTAACATTACCTCCACGTTTTCTCCCAAACACAATCCGTTCAAAATCCCGGACGAGTCCCCACTTGTTACGAACCGGCTCAGAGTTCGCAACAAAAGGGAGACAACGTGGAGACAAGGAATATCAAAATATATATTTATTAACTAAAGTAACTAAGAACAATGAACAATGGTGTGTGTAATCAGTAGTGTAAGTGAGTGTTTTGCATGCCTGAATGTGATAGTGCAGGGTGTTGAAGGGTGCCAAAGCAAATAACCAAAAAGCCACAAAACTACCACAACAGCAATCAACAAAAGTGTCTGCATGGAGAGAGTCTCCCCAATCAATGTGGAAGAGGTCTATTTATCATGGGACACACCTGAGCCCAGGTGTTTCCCATCTAGCTGACGACCCTCCCAACTCCGCCCACCGGCATCCTCATAAGGAAACAAGAACAAAGAGAGAGAATACGGCAGACAGAATGGGAGGGTCGTCACACACTCAAGGACATTCAGAGATTTGTCCCGAAGCCACTCCTGCGTTGTCTTGGCTGTGTGCCTAGGGCCATTGTCCTGTTGGAAGGTGAACCTTCGCACCAGTCTGAGAACCTGTTCCAGAGCACTCAGGACTTCATCATGGATCTCTCTGTACTTTGTTCCATTCATCTTTCCCTTGATCCTGACTAGTCTCCCAGTCACTGCCGCTGAAAAACATCACCAAAGTATGATGCTGCCACCCCCATGCTTCACTGTAGGGATGGTACCAGGTTTCCTCCAGACGTGATGCTTGGCATTCAGGACAAAGAGTTCAATCTTGGTTTCATCAGACCAGAGAATCTTGTTTCTCATGGTCTGAGAGTCTTTAGGTGCCTTTTGGCAAACTCAAAGCGGGCTGTCATGTGCCTTTTACTGAGGAGTGGCTTTCGTCTGGCCACTCTACCACAAAGGCCTGATTGGTGGAGCACTGCAGAGACGGTTGTCCTTCTGCAAGGTTTTTCCATCTTCACAGAGGAACTCTGGAGCTATATTAGAGTGATCATCGGGTCTTTGGTCACCTCACTGACCAAGACCCTTCTCCCCCGATGGCTCAGGAAGAGTCTTGGTGGTTCCAAACTTCTTCCATTTAAGAATGATGGAGGCCACTGTGCTCTTGGGGACATTCAATGCAGCAGAAATGTTTTGGTACCCTTCCCCAGATCTGTGCCTCGACACAATCCTGTCTCGGAGCTCTACGGACAATTCCTTCAACCTCATGGCTTGGTTTTTGCTATGACATGCACTGTCAACTGTGGAACCTAATATAGACCAGTGTGTGCCTTTCCAAATCATGTCCAATCAATTTCATTTACCACAGGTGGACTCAAATCAAGTTGTAGAAACTTCTCAAGGATGATCAATGGAAACAGGACGCACCTGAGCTCAATTTCGAGTCTCATAGCAAAAGGTCTGAATACTTATGTAAATAAAGTATTTCTGTTTTTTATATTTAATACATTTTTAATACAATGCTTTGTCATTATGGGGTATTGTGTGTAGATTGATGATGAAAAAATGTGTTTTAATACATTTTAGAATAAGGCTGTAATGTAAAAAAAATGTGGAAAAAGTCAAGGGGTCTGAATACTTTCTGAATGCACTGCATGCATGCATGCATACATACCTACACATGCGTGTGTGTGCGCTTGTGTGTATCCCTGCCTGCGATTGAGGGAGTATGTGTTTGTGTCTAAGAATCTCTTAGCCCTGTTATGCAGATGTTTGAGTATTGCATCTCTCTCTCTCTCTCCCTCCCTCTCTCTCCTAATGTGTACTGTGGGCAGGCAGGCTAGCCATATGGACGGGAGGGGAGCTCTGGAAACATCCCATTACAAGTCATATATCACACTCCTGACAGCACCAATTCTGCTCTGTTTTCATTTCAATCATGAGTGCAGCTGCATGGGAGAACTCAGGGCGCCACCATGTTAACCCCCTACTGCCCAGGACTGCCACAGGTACCCCAATGTAGGGAGGTTGGAAGGTATGAGAGGAAAGGCTACCCTCTCACCTGGTGGTAGCTTTCTTGACTATTCAATATATCACTTTATTTATCACATGATGGCAGAATAGTCAATGCAGTCTCGACAATACTGTAGAACTGTATCCTCCTTGCTCAGAAACGTGGAACAGTATGTTCCATATCTTGATTTGGACCCAAGAAAACAGAAACTACTCAGAAATTAAGATCTACCACATGCATTCATTTTGTCCTGCTCTGAGCCCATTTGTTTGACTCATTGGTGCTCTAACGAACTACCCTCTCTTGAAATCAAAACAAAGTGAGTGAGAGTGGATTTGTTGAGATTCCTACTTGGTGAACCAGTGTTTTCTGCTCGTAGTGCTTATTTGCAGACGATCAAACCCCCGCTTCCGCATGTAATCTATCCCACATGCAGTATTTTCCCAGAGAAGTCTATTAAAATGTAGCTTAGTACGGCCAACAGAGAGATGGGAGTAGAACCAATACAGTACCCCCGGTCAATCCAACAGACAGCTCGGCCTGTTATGTGATTTGTGGTGTACTCCTGAGGCCTTGCTTCACTTTCGATCCCAATCCATCTCCGGGATGGGTACAGCTCACATCACAACTTCATGTCTCTGTAAAGTGCTGCAGTGTAAAAAGGTATATCCGCCCTAGATGTTGAGGCTTTGGTCTCAGGCCCAGGTTGCCTCCCTCTCCTTCTTTTCTCTTTTCTTCAACCCCCCTCCTCCTTCCCTCCCTCCGTCCTCTCCTTCCCTCCCTCCGTCCTCTCCTTCCCTCAGTGGGGAACCTGTTGCCAGGACAGGTAGTGAGGGGCGGAAAAGCTGGGGGACATTCCAGGCCCTGTTGTGCTCTCTCACTCCCTCCCACTCTCCCTCTCGGAGGAAAACAGCTGTGGCGTCTAGAGGAAACGCTGCTTTTTTCCCATCAGACCGTTGCCTGTGATTGACAGGGGCCTGGTTTGGCTTGCTCTGCGAGGTAGGATGCAGTTTATGGGCCAGATCACAGAGGGAAAGGGGGTCGGGGGAGGAGGGACAGGCGCCACAGGACAGCTTTTGGCAGAATTTTCTGGCATATTCCCCCGTGGCGTTCGACTTCTTGACCCCAACATGAGAGCATCATGGGAGATGACTTTGCCCTACTCCTTAACCTTTGCCATTCCTTATGTGTCCCATGTCTGGCTCGCAGTCCTTCTGTGTCTTCTTTCAGTCATGTATTAAGTGAAAGATGATGCTGTGTTATTATTCTCCTTTATCAATTGTGGGGCGGATATAATATCGATCCTTCCTTACTATCGTATGTATCTAGATCTGTCAGTCTGACCATCATGTCCAGTGCACATGAATGAATGCATACAATGGTACACCAAAAATGAAGGTAAGAGAAGGAAGCAAATGAAAGAGTATTTTGGAAATATACGTACATTTTTTTAAACGTTTGTTTGGGGTAAGTGCTCATCTAGTCCCAACAAGATGTAGGTGTAAAATGAGTCAGTCAGTACTCACAGACTCCTAATAAAGTAAAGAACACATTGGCCTAACACCTCTCTCTCTCTCTCTCTCTCTCTCTCTCTCTCTCTCTCTCTCTCTCTGTCTCTCTCTCTCTCCCTCTCTTCCTGTCTGTCTCTCTCTCTCTCCCTCTCCCTCTCTCTCCCTCTCTCTCTCTCTCTCTCTCTCTCTGTCTCTCTGTGTCTCTCTCTCTCTCTCTCTCTCTCGCTCTCTCTCTCTCTGTCTCTCTCTCTCTCCCTCTCTCTCTCTCTCTCTCTCTCTCTGTCTCTCTCTCTCTCCCTCTCTCTCTCTGTAGGCCTTTGTCTCCATCTCCCTGCTGTACTGGGGCCTGCAGACATTCAGCCAATTGATTGCCGTCAAGAAGAAGACAACATAAGATTGTCAAGTCCCATTGGCTTACTGTACCTGGCTCCATCAAATGTTTGGAGGACTTTAGCCATGACTTTAGGTAGCCACACTTTCCCACATATTAACCAACATACAAGCTTAGATGAATCAAATATTATATATAATGTGCATATCTTGCCTCATAATAATATTTGTTTGTTTTTAATCGGACAAGCATAGTATGTATGAATGGCCATAGGCACTATACCTTTGTGGTCATGCTTAGTGTTTCTACGCTTCTCATGGAAGCTAGCTTTTCTGATTTTGTTCAAATTGTACTGTTATATGGTGCTATTCAGTGATTGATTGATTACAATCAATGTAATACATTCCTGTTTAGTGAGCCATTGAGAATATTATGAATGACTTTTAAAACTGTCTTCACCTACACCTTTACCTGTACAACAAATACCTCTTAAAACTGCAGGGTAACCTTTCCTGGGATCCCTTTTTTCATGAAATGTAATACTTCTTAACTCTATATTTTTCAGTTCCATTTTTGACTAAACAGTTTTCTGTTACCAGTCTCACTCATCATTTTAGCTTGTCTGCAGGCCAGCAGAACATCATGCTCGACTAAATTAGACAAATTTCAGATACAAATGCTGTATTAGATATTCATGTATTTTATATAACTAAAACTGTGATTCATTCGTATTAGGGTATCTGAATAAGTAACACTATAGTAGAAGCCTTCTCTACTTCACTACCATGGGCTGGAAAATAGTTTCAGGATTCTGCACCAGGTGGCACTATTGTTGCCTTAAGACTGCATTCATTTTATAGATAAGGTTGCCCCTAGACTCTGATCTTGGGTCAGCTTTGCATTTTCCCAAATAATAGTTAAGGTATGGATTGGAGGAGGAAGATCTGTACCTGGTGTTGCCTAATACAGGTAACTGACAAAATAATATAAACGCTTGAGTAAACAAGGGATTCAAAGTATATTGAGGTATGGTATGGTTCCTGAGTTAATTAAGCAATTAACATCCCATCATGCTTAAGGTCTTGTATAAAAAAGCTGGGCTGACCATTATTTTTGGCTTCCATGCCTATGCCCCCATAGGATCACAATGCCCCCATCCACAGGGCAAGAGTGGTCACTGGAGCGGTTGTGGGGGCGATACCAGAGAGTGTTTTCCACCACCATTAACAAAACACCAAATTATGGAATTTCTTATGGAAGTATGGTGTCGCATCCCTCCAACAGAGTTTCAGAATATATGCCAAGGTGCATTGAAGCTGTTCTTAAGGCACTTCATGTTGGTGTTTCCTTTATTTTGGTAGTTACCTGTACATCACACTGTGGGCAGCTGGCCTGGTCATAGAATAAAATAAACTTTAAAAACAACTGTAGGTAGCCTACCCAATAGAAGCCTAGTCGAACTGCAGAAACACGTGAGTAGACTCGTACATATCTCTGGTGCCTGTTATTCAATGTCCAATGAGCTGTTCACTTACTTACCATTGGGCGTACGGTATCGAAGTAAGAGGTCTGATACCTACAGGCTCAGAGACAGTTTCTACCTACAAGCCATCAGACTGCTGAACACTTGAACTGGACTGGCCACCTGCTCAGATTCTCCTCACCTTAGCACACGTACACCCACAAGTACACCCACACAGACATACACTTTTGTGTACAAAACATTAAGAAAACACCTGCTCTTTCCATGGCATAGACTGGCCAGGTCAATCCAGGTGAAAGCTATGATCCCTTATTGATGTCACTTGTTAAAGCCACTTCAATCAGTTTCGATAAGGGGAGGAAACAGGTTCAAGAAAGATATTTTAGCCTTGAGACAATTGAGACCTGGATTGTGTATGTGTGCCATTCAGAGGGTGAATGGACAAGACAAAGTGCCTTTCAACAGGCTATGGTTGTAGGTGCCAAAAACTGCAACGCTGCTGGGGTTTTCATGCTCAACAGTTTCCCGTATGTATAAAGAATGGTCCACCACCCAAAGGACATCCAGCCAACTTGACACAACCGTGGGAAGCATTGGAGCCAACATGGACCAGCATCCCTGTCAAACACTTTTGAGACCTCGTGGGTTGGGGTGGAGGAGGGGTAGGGGGCAATTCAATATTACGAAGGTGTTCCTAATGTTTGGTACAGTATATTCAGTGTACATATATCCACACAGACACACGCATATACATTCATGCTATACACACATCACAACCGCTGCTACCAGACTCTTACTATGACTGCTGAATACTGCACAATTTAAACACTTTCCCCCCAATCCCCCCTTCTCCAAAACACGTGTAAATATTGGACTATACATTGTGCCTTCCTGTATTATACTTATTCAACAACAACACAATTGTACTGAGCCATTTACTGTATGTATTCTTCTATTTTATTATTTCTTGTTGTTGCGTTCGTATCCCGTACATACGACTAATGACACTTGAAACAACGTCTCTGGTTGGTATAGAAGTGTACCAGAGCCACTAGAATCAGCAGCTGATCCCTGGTCCTCTGATGCTACTGTTTGTTCTGTTGTTGTTGTGTGAAAACACTGTGAATTATTCCCAAAACATACAGGATTGTAAACCGTCAGATGGCTTCTGTCTCACATATTCCCTCAGTACTGTTTGATATTGCCCTGTTGCTTTCCAAAATGGCAGTATTTTACACAGCATATGCCAAATAAAGCTAAATAAAAGATGTGTTCAACTCAGTCAGTAGTATTTATTTCAGGCTGTTTTGGTGTAGGAAAGGATATCACATGCACTGTTATTTGGAGATTCACAGTTAATAGGCAAGCCTACTCCTTTTCATCTCCAAGGACTTTATTTGTTATGTACATTTTAGCCCTGTGTTTGGTTGATCATGTCACTTGACCTGGATTTTAACCTTAATTTTAAGCCTTTTCCAGAAATGAAAGTTACACAGAAAATGTAAGCAAATGTCATAGGATGGTGCTGGACCATCTGATCCAGGTCATGTGACATAATCAACCAAAACACAGGGCCCTTGACTTATGTTTAGACAGAGCATTTGGGCAGTGTCAGACCTCTCCCCCTCCAGCATACAGGTACTTGAAACAGCCAGATAGTCACGGATGGGCCCGGGCCCACCCACTGGGAGCCAGGCTCACCCAATCAGATTGAGCAAAAAAAAACAACAACAAAAAACATTAAAATATTTTTTTTATGCTCTACTTGTCAGTGTTCCAAATGGGACATTATTTTTCGTTTTACCTAAACATGCAGGTCAGGGTAGGGGACGGGGTTAAGGATAGGGTTTAGGGTAAGGTCGTCCCAAGGATCTCTCTTAGCATCTACCGTTTGAACGCATTTTTACCCATAACGTATTTCGCTTTGGAACATGCAATTAGCCTAATGTTCCCCGATTACCATCTTCCCACAAAGCCGGCTTGCCTGTCACAATCTCTGACCAGAAAACATGAAGGACCTCTCTCTATAATTAAGTGGAAAAACAATTAAGCATTAACATTCCTTTAGCTTAACTATGTGCATTTTAATTGATAAACATGATCCGTTTTGGTTGCAACATTAAATCATAAAATGCATGAACAGGAAGGGTAACCTATTTGTACTGGGGGACGTGCAGAATGTTGTTTGGTAACAATCCTATTGCCGGCGTTCTGACCACAAACATACGTTTCTTCACTTTTCACAGGGGTTCAACAATATGCAACTTCGGGAAAATATCGGACATTATACAATAAGTAAATGCCTTTCTCATATCCAATGAACAGTTTTAATAAATGGCTCATTTATCAGCAATCATCAGTTGAAACAATAACAAAGAGTGGTCCCCCGCCCCTGTAAAAAAAGTAGGGATGGGTCTGAAGTAGCCAGAAGAGTTCTGAGCTGAGGGTCGCAGTAAGTAGGCCTACATTTTTCCCTACAGGTCAGAATGCTTGGCTGCCAAAATGTTATTTTTTTTCTTCTATTTTTTTCAATTTAGTTGTATTTAAAAAAAAATTAAAACAATTGTACCTTTATTTAACCAGGTAAAACCCATTGAGGTTAAAAAACTATTTTGCGAGGGTGACCTGGCAAGAAGGCGAAACAGGGAAATAGCAGCGTGTCCATAAAACATTACAGAAAAATACACACAAAACACAAAGTGTCACAAGTTAAAGATACAATTGAAGATTAGAAATAACTGCAGTTACCACAAACAGTGTTGTCGATCAGAGTCTTAAAAACAGGCAAAGACACTAACTCCTCTAACTTTAAACTTCTGAAGCATGTTCCAGTGCATTGCAGAGCTGGGGCTGGATATGGCTCGACAACGTACCTCAATCCAGGGATGGAAGATGTCGCTGTACTGCTACTTATCCCAGTTGACAAATTTAGATGATTTAAATACTGCTAGCTTTTAATTAAACTGCATTTTCGTCCTCATGCTAGATAGCAGAAGCCACAGCAGCCATTTTGGAATGGCATGTAGAACATTGCGTTAAAACAACAAAGGATAGTCAGCAAATCAGGCAGCAGAAATGTAACCATCCATGATATCAAAATGATCGTTTTAAGGCTATATGGTGTTTTGTTTACATTTACAAACATTGGAGTAAAATAAGCTTATAGTTTGGGTTATGATGGGAAACAATTATTGAACTAAACTCATGAAGCATTTCTAAGTTATATTCTTCAGGAATCAATTGGTACATATAATTAATTTATGAGTCCAAAAGTAGATAACCGGTGTATAAAGTAGTATAACCGGTGTATAAAGTAGATAACCGGTGTATAAAGTAGTATAACCGGTGTATAAAGTAGATAACCGGTGTATAAAGTAGATAACCGGTGAATAAAGTAGTATAACCGGTGTCAGTGTGCTGGCTTGTAGTGCTTCCTCCCTGAACCTGAACCAGGGTCCTCTAACTCGCCGACACACATGGCCGCCCGCTTGACAACGTACGAGTCGTTTGAGCTATACAAAAGCTAGCTGTGGAGTGATGTTACGATACGCTCTTAACTCTGTTGCAGTGGCGTAACCTTTAAATGAGTAGGGCACAAGCTCTGTGACACCGATCAATGTCTCTTTTAGATAGAAATGAAGCTACAACCATAGGCTTCAGAATCTCATGCGACAGGATTACTTCTCCAACTCACTCCACCTATCATCACTTCATGATTGAGACGGACCAACGCATGCCGTCTCATTTCTAAGAATTCCTCACCATTCGGAGGCTCTATTGGGAAATATTAATATTAATATATTAATATTATTATTAATATTATTTAAATTACATAGTTATGTTTCAGTGATATATTGGGGGGGACAAATCATATTTTTCCCAGGATGGGGGGGTCGTGTCCCTCCCCGTCCCCCCCGGGATTTCCGCCCCTGGCTGTTGGTTATGCTGCTTCTAGATGTGTACTGATTGTCTTTAAATATCAATTAAGCCTGTTGTCTGTGTATCGGTCTATCATGTATATCTGAAATAGAATCCAAACTATGGGTAACTATGGGTAGTAGAATTGGGCTTGTTGCATCTCTACACGAAGCATTGTTAGTTATAAGGGTGTGGGAGAATTCTCCCCCTGGGTTGACCCTAATGAAAAAGGAAAGACAATCAATAAGAATAAGCTCTCACTAGGCACCCCCTTGTGCCAAAGGAAACACAATGCAATTAGGAACAGTCATTTTCCTTGACAAACATAATGACACCTCAATGAAACCTCTGTATATGTTTACCTCTACTTCCACTTGTTCTGTCTCCGACTTAATACTTCATTAGACGGACTGAACTACATCGTAAATGAATGCAATGAGACTCAGACCGCATGACTATCCACTTTACTGCATGGCACACCATGTGCATCTGTTCCCTAGTCCAAGAATAATATGTATCAAGTAGTGACATCACACATTAAGGATGCCCATTGGTGTCAAACCTCGTACACGACATCACTATTTGTGAGATTTCCTGTATGAGATGTTATACAGTAATTGTATTGTACCTGAATTGTTTTGTTTTGCCCTCTTCAATAGCTGCAGTGAGAGACAGCATGTTATACCTGTAGCTGACACAACAGTGTTTTGTGTTACGACAGCGTCATTTTGTCAGTTGTCACACGTTTATGATCGAAATTACAAAAGCCTTTTCTCTGACTAAAGAAAACATTGTTTCCTCTCCATCTCAGTCTAAAACGATCCAAACAGCTCCACGATAACATCCAACAAATGAAGGTCTTCCACAGGCCCCCGTTTATCACTCGCAGACAGAATTAGTGGGTGAGTAAAGCATCTCTGCATCTCCCGCGGGGAACACCAAGCCTTCAACACAAGATCTCAGCTGTGACTTGACCTGCGTCAGTAGCAAACAATATTTTCTGACTCAGATACATTGTTCTAACCAGGGTAGCCTAGTGGTTAGAGCGTTGGACAAGTAGCCAAAATGTTGCAAATCGAATCCCCGAGCTGAAAAGGTAAAAATCTGTCGTTCCTCCCCCGAACAAGGCAGTTAACTCACTCTTCCTAGGCTGTCATTGAAAATATTAATTTGTTCTTAACTGACTTAATAAATAAAAAATGTGTTTTTCATCACCTTCTTGTGAATTTATAACAGGCAGACATCAATAAGAATGCATAGACACGAATGCTATTTACTGTCATAGTGTCTTCCAAGACTGAAAGCTTCTTCGTCGGAACGCTTGATTCAATCTCTGTTCTATTCTTGTCTTAAACGTCCCCCGCTGAATAATACTCCAGGATGAATTCTGAGTAAACGCCTATAGTATGGACAAGAATGGCACAGTGTATTGTAATATACACTATATAAACAAAAGTATGTGGACACCCCTTCAAATGAGTGGATCTGGCTATTTCAGCCACACCCATTGCTGACAGGTGTATAAAATCGAGCACACAGCCGTGTAATCTCCATAGACAAACATAGGCAGTAGAATGGCCCTTACTGAAGAGCTCAGTGACTTTTGACGTGGCACCATGATAGGATGCCACCTTTCCAACCAGTCAAATAACTGCCCTGTTAGAGCTGCCCCGGGCAACTGTAAGTGCCGTTATTGTGAAGTGGAAATGTCTAGGAGCAACAACGGCTCAGCCGCGAAGTGGTAGGCCACACAAGCTCACAGAATGGGACCTCCGAGTGCTGAAGCGCGTAGCGTGTAAAAATCGTCTGTCCTCGGTTGCAACACTCACTACCGAGTTCCAAACTGCCATTGGAAGCAATGTCAGCACAATAACTGTTCGTCAGGATCTTCATGAAATTAGTTTCCATGGTTGAGGAGCTGCACTAAAGTCTAGGATCACCATGCCCAATGCCAAGCGTCGGCTGGTGTGGTGTAAAGCACGCTGCCATTGGACTCTGGAGCAGTGGAAACGCATTCTCTGGAGTAATGAATCACGCTTCACCATCTGGTGAACCACCACTAAACTGGGTTTGGCGGATGCCAGGAGAATGCTACCTGCCTGATTGCATAGTGCCAACTGTAAGGTTTGGCGGAGGAAGATTAATGGTCTAGGGCTTTTTTTCATGTTTCGGGCTAGTCCCATTAGTTCCAGTGAATGGAAAGCTTAATGCTACAGCATACAACGACATTCTAGATGATTCTGTGCTTCCAACTTTGTGGCAACAGTTTGGGGAAAGCCCTTTCCTGTTTCAGCATTACAATGCCCCCGTGCACAAATCAAGGTCCATACAGAAATGGTTTGTCGAGATCAGTGTGGAAGAACTTGACTGGCCTGCACAGAGCCCTGACCTCAACCCCATTGAACACCTTTAGGATGAATTGGAACGCCAACTGCGTACTCCCAACATCAGTGCCCGACCTCACTAATGCTCGTGTGGCTGACTGGAAGCAAGTCTCTCTAGCAATGTTCCAACATGAGGTGGAAAGCCTTCCCAGAAGACTGGGCTGTTATAGCAGCAAAGGGGGGACCAACTCCATATTAATGCCCTTGACTTTGGAATGAGATGTTCGACGAGCAGGTGTCCACAAACGTTTGGTCATGTAGTGTTCTGTAGCTTAATCTCCCCTCCATTGCTTCCCTGCTCTCAGCATTAGGAGATGAATTACAGACACTGCATTTTCTTCCTACATCACTGGCTCTGTATGAAGATAACGCTATGCCAGTGTGATATCATCAAAGCACTTGTGTGAGTCTAAGAGTGTTCCGCTCAGTCGACCACCACTAACTCACGTTGGCAGTCAGCTGAAACACACCGTGGCATTCCCCTGTGCAAACGCATTTCAGTATCTCTCACCTCTGACATTTCAGTAATTGCAACCTGGACATAAATACGAGAGGATATGCTGTCTGAAATAGCCGTAACACCTTTCCAGCATCGATAGCCATATAGTAAGAAACTAAAACAACGTTTGGGGATATGATATAATTATGGATATCTAATAGATGTGTTCTTTTTCTGGGCTTTTCTTCTTCTACGGCACCAGTCAGCAGATGGACAGAGAAAATGTGATTTTTCTTCTCCCACTGCCATAAAATGTTCTAGTGACTCATGTTATGGTTATAGCCTTGTGCTACCAACTGTCAGCATGGCACTGGAAGGAGTAGCACACACACACACACACACACACACACACACACACACACACACACACACACACACACACACACACACACACACGATCGGACACATCGATCAGATAACGCTCCACTACCCCATCCCATCCATCTTCAATCTCTCCAAACCATAACGCTGCCTTGTCTTGTGCTCTTGTGCCCTGTCTTATACTATAGAATTGAGTGATGGATGGACAGATGGAGAAGTTGAGAGAACATAGAGGCCCATTTGGAACGAGTGATGACATGAGGACTGTGTGGAGGAGGTCTGTGGAGAACAACTGTCAATCCCTTCAAAGTTCACGCTCCCATGCACCTCTCTGTGGGCATATACACAATGAGAGGCCCAACTGTCCAATAGGTGACTATCAAAACAGACCGCCAGCCACTAGGGATTCGTATTGTAGTTGTGGAGTATACTGGGGATGGCACTTATGTAATATGCTATTATTATACACAGCCAGCCAGCCATACTAGACTCCAACCACTATACTGTGGCTATATTTAGCACAGAGAGGGAACAAGCTTTAGGTGGGGTAGTCATTATATGTGTTTGTTGAAATATCATACTTCCTTCCATATGTACTATTTGTGAGACAACAGGCTTTGCCATCCATCAGTGAGGCTAGGTCATAGGATTACTGTACAGATATTGTTAAAGTATCTGTTCGGTGAAAAAAGTTTCAAAGTTAATATTCTGTTAACTCACACCCAAATAATGTTGTTGACTCGTCCTGTACTCGCATTTGTGGCCATAAAACATGATGTCATGTTGGCTCATTGGCTGGGCTGGCCAATCAGCGGTCTACTCACATGAATATGTTTAATGGCCGGTATACGCCCACACCATTCTGTTTGTTAGAGTACGCCTACACCATTCCAACAGAGAAAAGCTTATTTTTAACATATTTAAATAAAAATTATTAGAAAGGAAAAGTATTTCACTCATATTGCAATTAATTACAGGTCATATTTCATAGAAATCTGGAAACACGGAACAGTTACTTTATATATAACTTATATAATGTGTTTACAGTATACGGCTTATATACAGCTGAAGTCAAAAGTTCAAATACAGCTTAGCCAAATACATTTAAACTCAGTTTTTCACAATTCCTGACATGTAATCCTAATAAAAATTCCCTGTCTTAGGTCAGTTAGGATCACCCCTTTATTTTAAGAATGTGAAATGTCAGAATAAAAGTAGCGAATGATGTATTTCAGATTTTATTTCTTTGATCACATTCCCAGTGGGTCAGAAGTTTACATACACTCAATTAGTATTTGGTAGCACTGCCTTTAAATTGTTTAACTTGGGTCAAACGTTTCGGGTAGCCTTCCACAAGCTTCCCACAATACGTTGGGTGAATTTTGGCCCATTCCTCCTGACAGAGCTGGTGTGACTGAGTCAGGTTTGTAGGCCTCCTTGCTCGTGCACACTTTTTCAGTTCTGCCCACAAAGTTTCTATAGGATTGATGTCAGGGCTTTGTGATGGCCACTCCATTACCTTGACTTTGTTGTCCTTAAGCCATTTTGCCACAAATTTGGAAGTATGCTTGGGATCATTGTCAATTTGGAAGACACATTTGCGACCAAGTTTTAACTTCCTGACTGATGTCATGAAATGTTGCTTCAATATATCCAAATCATTTTCCTGCCTCATGATGCCATCTATTTTGTGAAGAGCAGCAGTCCCTCCTGCAGCAAAGCACCCCCACAACATGATGCTGCCACCCCCATGCTTCACAGTTGGGATAGTGTTCTTCAGCTTGCAAGCCTACCCCTTTTTCCTCCGAACATAACAATGATCATTATGGCCAAACAGTTCTATTTTTGTTTCATCCGACCAGAGGACATTTCTCCAAAAAGTACAATCTTTGTCCCCATGTGCAGTTGCAAACCATAGTCTGGCTTTTTTTATAGCGGTTTTGGAGCAGTGGCTTCTTCCTTGCTGAGCGGCCGTTCAGGTTATGTTGATATAGGACTCGTTTTACTGTGGATATAGATACTTTTGTACCTGTTTTCTCCAGCATCTTCACAAGGTCCTTTGCTGTTGTTCTGGGATTGATTTGCACTTTTTGCACCAAAGTATGTTCATCTCTAGGAGACAGAACGCGTCTCCTTCCTGAGCGGTATGATGGCTGCGTGGTCCCATGGTGTTTATACTTGCGCACTATTGTTTGTACAGATGAACGTGGTACCTTCAGGCGTTTGGAAACTGCTCCCAAGGATGAACCAGACTTGTGGAAGTCTACAATTGTTTTTCTGTAGTCTTGGCTGATTTCTTTTGATTTTCCCATGATGTCAAGCAAAGAGACACTGAGTTTGAAGGAAGGCCTTGAAATGCATTCACAGGTACACCTCCAATTGACTCAAATGATGTCAATTAGCCTATCAGAAGCTTCTAAAGCCTTGACATCATTTTCTGGAATTTTCCAAGCTGTTTAAAGGCACAGTCAACTTAGTGTATGTAAACTTCTGACCCACTGGAATTGTGATACAGAGAATTATAAGTAAAATAATCTGTCTGTAAACAATTGTTGAAAAAATTACTTGTGTCATGCACAAAGTAGATGTCCTAACGGACTTGCCAAAATTATAGTTTGTTAACAAGAAATTTGTGAAGTGGTTGAAAAACTAGTTTTAATGACTCCAACCTAAATGTATGTAAACTTCCGACTTCAACTGTATAGTTTATAGTTTTATCATATTGCTCTATATTTGCTAAGTAATAATATTTGATTGCTAAGCCCACAGGCTAAAGCCTTATCTGTGTGGTGGATGATCTACGGAAGACAAAAGTCAATTATATTGATGCTAAGATCAATAACGATTGTGTCAGGAAGTGGAATGACATAGGTCTAGTCTATGCCCTGGCCATACTTTGCTTGAGTGACTATTCATCACCACGGCGACTGACTGTTTTCATTCATAGTAGGGATGACGTAAGCACGGCACAACAGGCAGACAATCTGACTTATCTAGCTACTGCATGTTGATCGTATGCATTTCTATTAGCATTTACGTAGTGGGGCTTTCATGTCGTTCAGCCGCCATTGTTTTGGTCTGCGTCACTGGATCCATCCATAGCATGGATGGGTGATGCGTGTGCGTGGATGCTCCCTCCAAAAAGAAGCCAGCCACTACCACCCTACTAAACTCAGTAAAAAAAGAAACATCCCTTTTTCTGGACCCCTTCTTTCAAAAATAATTCATAAAAATCAAAATAACTTCACAGATCTTCATTGTAAAGGGTTTCCCATGCTTGTTCAATGAACCATAAACAATTAATGAACATGCACCTGTGGAATGGTCGTTAAGACACTAACAGTGTACAGATGGTAGGCAATTAAGGTCACAGTTATGAAAACTTAGGACACTCAAAAGGCCTTTCTACTGACTTTGAAAAACACAAAAAAGAAAGATGCCCAGGGTCCCTGCTCATCTGCGTGAACGTGCCTTAGGCATGCTGCAAGGAGGCATGAGGACTGCAGATGTGGCCAGGGCAATAAATTGCAATGTCCGTACTGTGAGACACCTAAGACAGTGCTACAGGGAGACAGGACGGACAGCTGATCGTCCTCACAGTGGCAGGCCATGTGTAACAACACCTGCACAGGATCGGTACATCCGAACATCACACCTGCGGGACAGGTACAGGATGGCAACAACAACTACCCAAGTTACACCAGGAATGCACAATCCCTCCATCAGTGCTCAGACAGTCCGCAATAGGCTGAGAGAGGCTGGACTGAGCGCTTGTAGGCCTGTTGTAAGGCAAGTCCTCACCAGACATCACCAGCAACAACGTCGCCTATGGGCACAAACCCACCATCGCTGGACCAGACAGGACTGGCAAAAAGTGCTCTTCACTGACGAGTTGCGGTTTTGTCTCACCAGGGGTGATGGTCGGATTCATGTTTATTGTCGAAGGAGTGAGCGTTACACCGAGGCCTGTACCCTGGAGTGGGATCGATTTGGAGGTGGAGGGTCCGTCATGATCTGGGGTGGTGTGTCAAAGCATCATCGGACTGAGCTTGTTGTCATTGCAGGCAATCTCAACGCTGTGCGTTACAGGGAAGACATCCTCCTCCCTCATGTGGTACCCTTCCTCCAGGCTCATCCTGACATGACCCTCCTGCATGACAATGCCACCAGCCGTACTGCTCGTTCTGTGCGTGATTTCCTGCAAGACAGGAATGTCAGTGTTCTGCCATGGCCAGCGAAGAGCCCGGATCTCAATCCCATTGAGCACGTCTGGGACCTGTTGGATTGGAGGGTGAGGGCTAGGGCCATTCCCCCCAGAAATGTCTGGGAACTTGCAGGTGCCTTGGTGGAAGAGTGGGGCAACATCTCACAGCAAGAACTGGCAAATATGGTGCAGTCCATGAGGAGGAGATGCACTGCAGTACTTAATGCGGCTGGTGGCCACACCAGATACTGACTGTGACTTTTGATTTTTACCCCCTCTTTGTTTCCTGGACACATTATTCCATATCTGTTAGTCACATGTCTGGAACTTGTTCAGTTTATGTCTCAGTTGTTGAATCTTGTTATGTTCATACAAATATTTACATATGTTAAGTTTGCTGAAAATATATGCTGTTGACAGTGAGAGGACATTTCTTTTTTTGCTGAGTTTATATACACTAATTGCACAGTCATGGGTTAGCACTGACATACCCTGTATAGTAAATCCATATTCAATTTGAAACCTGGAGTGGAATATGACAAGTACATGTTCTTTATTGCTGATAAAATGTGATAAACAACTGCTAGGGAATGGTATGTTATCTACGTCAATGTGATGCGCATTCTCCCAACCCCCGACTGTCACATTGGAGAAAATGTCAATACCTAGATTGGAGCCAGGCCGACTGGCAAACAACACAAATACCCTTGGTCGGCTAAAGCCTCGGTCGGCTAAAGACTGAGAGAGAGCCTGTAGGTGTTTCTGAAAACATAAACGGTATTGGCAGATTTGGCACATTGGTCAATGACTTCGCCTCTATTTTCACTCATCGTTTCAGGGATCTGATATTCAATTCAATACACTGAGACCTTCGTGTCAAATGAGAAAGCCATTATTTGGAAGGTTGTGTGAAAGATGTGGGGGCGATAGATAGCTGACTATGCGTAATCCGGGACTGTTAAATGAATTGGTGGGTATTAGCTTTGGTCCAAATAGCAGAGTAGACTGCTGGGAGGCATAGTGTTTTGTCCGACATGTTCTCTCTTTTTGTAAGGCTGCTATATAACAGCAGCAAGTTGTTCATTCTGTAGGAGTAGAAATAATGTCGCTACTTTTCAGCAATAGCTATTATTGTATTCATATGATGTGTGCTTCCTTGGTGAACATGTTTCGTCAAACTATAATATATTGTAACCCTCCAGTCTTTTCCCTTTGCATTTCAGCTACAGCCATAGAATGTACTGTATTTTAAGTATCTAAAATGTCAAGGGCCCAGCCTATCCTTTTTCCTATTGATTCTGAATGTAATTGGCCTTGGGCTGCTGTTTAATAGCCCTCCACAGCTGCAGCACCACAGTGATGAGAGAATATTACTCCTGATTCATGTCTGTTGAACACGACACCCCCTCCCCTAGACCCCCGGCCCCTGCCCCTTTCACATCCCATCAGTTCAATCAAGAGGTATTCCCACAGGTCGCCGCGGTTACCACCTGCCTGCTGAATGCTAATGGCGACACGCGCCACGGCAACGGGAGAGCGAGAGACTGGAAGAAAGAAAGTGAGGGAGAGGGAAAGCGTGAGAGAGCGAGAGAGATAGTGGGAGAGAGAGTGAGGAAGAGAGAGAGGGAGGGAGGGAGAGAGAGAGAGGGAGAGAGAGAGAGCGGGAGAGAGAGGGAGGAAGAGAGAGAGGGAGGGAGGGAGAGAGAGAGAGGGAGAGAGAGAGAGGGAGAGAGAGAGAGCGGGAGAGAGAGGGAGAGAGAGCGGGAGCTCAGGACATCAGCCTCACCAGGGAATAGAGGGGGAGCAGAAAGAGGAGGAGAGGAGGGATAAGGGTGACGTAAGCAGTGAGTATGGGAACTGATTATCATTGCAGACAAGCGGTAGATCGTTCTGTGCTTTTTATCACCCTCTCTCTCTCTCTCACACACACTCACACACACTCCCCCTTTTTCTGTTGGAGTTTCTATCCTCTAGCACTGACTGCTTCTGAACAAGCACACACTTTCCCACACTTTCACACACAAACACACACAGCCACACACGGATACTCTTACACACACAGCAGAGAGGGGGGGTCTAACACACACACACACACACACACACACACACACACACACACACACACACACACACACACACACACACACACACACACACACACACACACACACACACACACACCATCTGATGACAAAACCCTCTAAGCTCTCCTCCAGTACATTCAGCGGGGACATGATGTGAGTGAGTGAGTGTGTGTATTTGTATGTGAGCGTGTGAGAAAGAGCAAGATGCGTGTGTGTGTGTGAGAGTGTGTAAGCGTCATCTGTAAACATCTGCCTGGAAGGCTACTCCCTGCTCCCGGCAGTCTGCCCTGGCTATCCAGCAGGTGAGTATCATGTTGATACTGCATTCTATTGTTTGTTCGTTCATTGACTGTATGTGAGAGTGTATATAGTGTGTGCGTGTAATGTAGCGGGTGTATTTGTTAATGTGTAGTGTCAGCTACTCTCTAGTTCTATCGCTGATGTCTCTTGCAGTAGAATCCTCCACCGGGGTTGATATTGTCGATGAATTCATTGATAGATACAGAGATTAAGAGAGAGGAGGACAGCGACAGTGTTTGATAACCTACTGTTGCACCACTGGAAATGAATCAAGCCTATCAGTATCCCAGTGCTGCTACTATAGGTACTGTACACTGCTCGTGGAATTAGACTCGCAGCGTTGAGAAATGTGCTAAAGGGTTGAAATACTGCTGTGCTAATGTCGTTGCAGTTCTATGGACATTATGATGAGGATATGTGCATTATACTGTATGTACACCAGTGGAGGCTGGTGGGAGGAGCCATAGGAGGACGGGCTCATTGTAATGGAATGGAATGGACTAAATGGAAGGGAGTCAAACGTGGTTTCCATATGTTTTATGTGTTTGATACCGTTCCATTCATTCCATTCCAGCCATTACGTTGAGCCCGTCCTCCTATAGCTCCTCCCACCAGCCTCCACTGATGTAAACGGATTATAAACAATAGAGAAGGAGAATCATTTTGAGCATTTTTCTTTTCTGTGTATCTAACACTCATAGGGAAATTTTGGCGCATTTATAAAAAATAAAAAATATGAAATATCACATTTACATAAGTATTCAGACCCTTTACTCAGTACTTTGTTGAAGCAAAGCTATCATTCGCTATCATCCAGAAGGCGAGGTCAGTACAGGTGCATCAAAGCTAGGACCGAGAGACTGAAAAGCAGCTTCTATATCAAGGCCATCAGACTGTTAAACAGCCATCACTAGCACTTTAGAGGCTGCTGCCTATAGGCATAGACTGGGAAATTTTTGCGCATTTATAAAAAATAAAAAATATGAAATATCACATTCACATAAGTATTCAGACCCTTTACTCAGTACTTTGTTGAAGCAAAGCTATCATTCGCTATCATCCAGAAGGCGAGGTCAGTACAGGTGCATCAAAGCTGGGACCGAGAGGCTGAAAAGCAGCTTCTATATCAAGGCCATCAGACTGTTAAACAGCCATCACTAGCACTTTAGAGGCTGCTGCCTATAGGCATAGACTGGGAAATTTTTGCGCATTTATAAAAAATAAAAAATATGAAATATCACATTCACATAAGTATTCAGACCCTTTACTCAGTACTTTGTTGAAGCAAAGCTATCATTCGCTATCATCCAGAAGGCGAGGTCAGTACAGGTGCATCAAAGCTGGGACCGAGAGACTGAAAAGCAGCTTCTATATCAAGGCCATCAGACTGTTAAACAGCCATCACTAGCACTTTAGAGGCTGCTGCCTATAGGCATAGACTGGGAAATCACTGGCCACTTTAAGGAATGGAACACTAGGCACTTTAATAATGTTTACCTATCTGGCATTACTCATCTCATATGTATATACGGTATTCTGTACTAGAGGTCGACCGATTATGCTTTTTCAATGCCGATACCGATACCAATTATTGGAGGACCAAAAAAAAGCTGCTACCAATTAATCGGCAGATTTTTTCAAATGTATTTGTAATAATGACAATTACAACAATACTGAATGAACACTTTTCTTTTACCTTAATATAATACATCAATAAAATCAATTTAGCCTCAAATAAATAATGAAACATGTTCAATTTGGTTTAAATAGTGTTGGAGAAGAAAGTAAAAGTGCAATATGTGCCATGTAAAAAAGCTAACGTTTAAGTTCCTTGCTCAGAACATAAGAACATATGAAAGCTGGTGGTTCCTTTTAACATGAGTCTTCAATATTCCCAGGTAAGAAGTTTTAGGTTGTAGTTATTATAGGAATTATAGGACTATTTCTCTCTATACCATTTGTATTTCATGTACCTTTGACTATTGGATGTTCTTATAGGCACTTTAGTATTGCCAGTATAACAGTATAGCTTCCGTCCCCCTCCTCGCCCCTACCTGGGCTCAAACCAGGAACACATCGACAACAGCCAACCTCGAAGCATCGTTACCCATCGCTCCACAAAAGCCGCTGCCCTTGCAGAGCAAGGGGAACAACTACTCCAAGTCTCAGAGAGAGTGACATTTGAAACGCTATTAGCGCGCACCCCGCTAACTAGCTAGCCATTTCACATCAGTTACACCAGCCTAATCTCGGGAGTTGAGAGGCTTGAAGTCATAAACAGCTCAATGCTTGAAGCATTGCGAAGAGCTGCTGGCAAACGCACGAAAGTGCTGTTTGAATGAATGCTTACGAGCCTGCTGCTGCCTACCATCACTCAGTCAGACTGCTCCATCAAATATCAAATCATAGACTTAATTATAACATAATAACACACAGAAATAAGAGCCTTTGGTCATTGATATGGTCGAATCCGGAAACTATCATTTCGAAAACAAAACGTTTATTCTTTCAGTGAAATACGGAACCGTTCCATATTTTATCTAACGGGTGGCATCCCTAAGTCTAAATATTGCTGTTACATTACACAACCTTAAATGTTATGTCATAATTATGTACAATTCTGACAAATTAATTACGGTCTTTGTTAGGAAGAAATGGGCTTCACACAGTTCGCAACGAGCCAGGCGGCCCAAACTGCTGCATATACCCTGACTGCTTGCACGGAACGCAAGAGAAGTGACACAATTTCCCTAATTATAAGAAATTCATGTTAGCAGGCAATATTAACTAAATATGCAGGTTTAAAAATATATACTTGTGTATTGATTTTAAAGAAAGGCATTGATGTTTATGGTTAGGTTTGGTGCAACGACAGTACTAAATTATCACCTGTTTGGCGAAGTAGGCTGTGATTCGTTGAGAAATTAACAGGCACCGTATCGATTATATGCAACGCAGGACAAGCTAGATGAACTAGTAATATCAACCATGTGTAGTTAACTAGTGATTATGTTAAGATTGATTGTTTTTTATAAGATAAGTTTAATGCTAGCTAGCAACTTACCTTGGCTTCTTGCTGCCCTCGCGTAACAGGTAGTCAGCCTGCCATGCAGGCTCCTCGTGGAGTGCAATGTAAGGCAGGTGGTAAGAGCGTTGGACTAGTAACCGGAATGTTGCAAAAACGAATCCCCAAGCTGACAAGGTAAAAATCTGTCGTTCTGCCCCTGAACAAGGCAGTTAACCCATCGTTCCTAGACCTTCATTGAAAATAAGAATGTGTTCTTAACTGACTTGCCTTGTTAAATAAAGGTGTAAAAAATATATATTTTTATTTTTATTATCGGCCAAATTGGTGTCCAAAAATACCGATTTCCGATTGTTATGAAAACTTGAAATCGGCCCTAATTAATCGGCCATTCCGATTAATCGATCAACCTCTATTCTGTACTATTCTACAGCATCTTAGTCACTTAATAATGTTTACATATCTTGCATTACTCATCTCATATATATATATACTGTATTCTATTCTATTCACGGTATCTTAGTCACTTAATGTTTACATATCTGGCATCACTCATCTCATATGTATATACTGTTTTCTATACTATTCTACGGTATCTTATTCACTTAATAATGTTGACATATCTTGCATTACTCATCTCATAAGTATGTACTGTTTTCTATACTATTCTACTGTATCTTAGTCCATTCCGCTCTGACTTCGCTCGTCCATATGTACATAGTCTTAATTCATTCCTACTTGGATTTGTGTGTATTGAGTATATGTTGTGAAATTGTTAGATATTACTTGTTAGATATTACTGCACTGTCGGAGATAGAAGCACAAGCATTTCGCTACACCCGCAATGACATCTGCTAATCGCGTGTATGTGACCAATTAAATTTGATTTGATTTGAAGCACCTAGCCTCAAGTCTTATTGGGTATGACACGACAAGCTTGGCACACCTGTATTTGGGGAGTTTCTCCCATTCTTCTCTGCAGATCCTCTCAAGCTCTGTCAGGTTGGATGGGAAAGCATCGTTGCACAGCTATTTTCAGGTCTCTCCAGAGATGTTAGATCTCTTTCAAATCCGGGCTCTGGCTGGGCCATTCAAGGATATTCAGAGACTTGTCCCGAAGCCACTCATGCGTTGCCTTGGCTGTGTGCTTAGGGTCGTTGTCCTGTTGGAAGGTGAACCTTCGCCCCCAGTCTGAGGTCCTGAGAGCTCTGGAGCAGGTTTTCATCAAGGATCTCTCTTCACTTTGCTCTGTCCATCTTTCCCTCAATGCTGACTAGTCACCCAGTCCCTGCCGCTGAAAAACATCCCCACTGCATGATGCTGCCACCACCATGCTTCACTGTAGGGATGGTGCCAGGTTTCCTCCAGACGTGGCGCTTAACATTCAGACCAAAGATTTCAATCTTGGTTTCATCAGACCAGAGAATCTTGTTTCTCATGGAATGAGAGTCCTTTAGGTGCCTTTTTGCAAACTCCAAGCTGGCTGTCATGTGCCTTTTACTGAGGAGTGGCTTCCGTCTGGCCACTCTACCATAAAGGCCTGATTGGTGGAATGCTGGAGAGATTATTGACCTTCTGGAAGGTTCTCCCATCTCCACAGAGAAACTCTGGAGCTCTGTCAAAGTTACCATCGGGTTCTTGGTCACCTCCCTGACCCCTGATTGCTCAGTTTGGCCGGGAGGCCAGCTCTAGGAAGAGTCTTGGTTCCAAACTTCTTCCTTTTAAGAAATTATGGAGGCCACTGTGTTCTTGGGGACCTTCAATACTGCAGACATTTTTTGGTACCCTTGCCCAGATCTGTGCCTCGACACAATCTTGTCTCTGAGCTCCACGGACAATTCCTTCAACCTCATGTCTTGGTTTTTGCTCTGACACGCACTGTCAACTGTGGGACCTTTATATAGACAGGTGTGTGCCTTTCCAAATCATGTCCAATCCATTGAATATACCACAGGTGGACTCCAATCAAGTTGTGGAAACATCTCAAGGATGATCAATGGAAACAGGATGCAGGATGAGTCTCATAGCAAAAGGTCTGAATACTTATGTAAATAAGTTACAAAAAATATATGCCTTATTTATTATATAAACCTGTTTTAATTTTGTCATTATGGGGTATTGCGTATAGATTTATGAGAAAAATAATAATTTAATCATTTCAGAATAAGGCTGTAACGTAACAAAATGTGGAAAAAGGGAAGGGTTCTGAATACTTTCCGAATGCACCGTACGTGTCCATGCATATTCAAGTGTCTCAGGGGTTTCTTAAGGTTAGAAATGTGCGTTTACTATGGGTATGTTCAAGACATCCACATACAAACTATGCCCGTACACAGATACACATATATGCGCAGACACACACATGCATTAGTACACACACGGATGATTCCATGCCAGCTCTTTCATTAGGAAATAGTTGTGAACTGAGGTGGTAAAATACTGTTACATGCACTTGTTGCTGTGAGGTTTTATAATTGGTCAGAGGGAATTGGGTCAAAAAGGAAGGAAGCTGGCTCTGAGACTAACACAGGTGCATTAAGAGAGCAGGGGGGAGTGGAACATTCAGCTTCAGTAGTCCACAGAACACAATACTCTAGGCTATATACTGTAGCAACCGACTACCCCAAAACACTCATGCACACACACACTCACACATTATTTATTTCTCTTTACATGAATGTGTAATGCTTTTTGAACCCTTCTCAGTAGTTACAGTAGTTACAATGTAGAACGGATTAAGTTTGCAGTAAGCATATCTTGTATTTTGTCAACCCATTGAGTGTGTGTGTGTGTGTCTGTGTGTGTGTGTTTGTGTGTGTGTGTGTTAGACCCCCCCCTTTCTGCTGTGTGTAAGAGTGTGTGCTTGTTCAGAAGCAGTCAGTGCTAGAGTGGGGGGGGGTCTACAGCAAGGAAAAAGTGGCATAACATCCCCTCTTTTCTGACACTGTCTAATCTTCTGTCACCATGGCATTGTCCATAATCAGTGATGCCAGCTGGCTGTCTCCTGGCAGCTGGCCCATCATTCTGTTGTTGTCAAACAGCAGCAGCAGTCCTGGTCAATCATGACTTAAACTCTTACATGTCCCTTATACTGTCTGTCATAAATGCTTCTTTACACATAAACTAAATGTTGTCCTAGGTACAGCTGTAGGATCTTAATTTGAGCCAGTTTGCTAAAGCAGGCAACAGGAAATGTGAATTATTATGTGGATTATAATTAATGGACATTTTTGTAGGGGTTGATATATTTCTTGTAAGGGAAAACAAAGTTTTTAAATCTCAAATACACTACATGTTTTAAATGTCCTGCATTGCAGGAAAGTTCTCCTGCAACAGGGTGATCAAATTAAGATCCTACATCTATAAGTAAGACATATGTCAAATAATGCAGTGAGTTGGTGAGTTCCTGTTGGACATTGACATGCCAGTTAGCAAATCGCTAGCTAGCTATAGCACATAGTCCTGGATAGGACAAGGTAGCATTAGCTTGACTGTCAGTCATACTAAGAGTAATGTACTTGTCTGATGTAATACTTATGATAGCATGAAAAATGCATTCATTAGGGGATTCAGTAAGTATTATGAATCAAACAAGTCCCTAGCCTCACTCTCTAATTGACTGACAGACTGATATACTTTTTGGTTACAGATGGACATAAGCATTTCTTGGTGTCTCCTAAACTAGACTGTACTATCCTATACTGTACTATACTATACTGTAGCAATGTAATGATCTGAGGATCAATATACAATAATTTTATGCAATTTTATGACCAGTGATGATGAAATGAATGTCAGAACCCAAACCAAATCTTGTTCTGGTAACAGTCTGCCACAAGAGACTATAATGAGAGGCCTAACAACTTTTTCTAAGTTCTGTTCCAGAGAGTGGACTGTGGGCTGATAGTTTGGGGATGTGAGAGAGAAGAGGACTCATCACAATGACCAACCAGGACAAGTGGGTCACTCTGACCCCAGCTGAATTCTCCCTTCTGCAGGAGTACGCTCAATGTAAGTCTGTGTCTCTGACAGTGGGTGTGAGTGTGTGAGCGTGTCTTTGTGTGTGTGTGTGTGTGTGTGTCTGTGAGTGCGCGCGTGTGTGCACGCGTACACCGTCACTTTACGCTCGCAATCAAGTTTAAACTTCATTGAAAATGGAATCTAGTCAGGTATGAAATGTGACACTGGATTAGTAAACTACTGTAGATCCCATCCCAGCAGTAGGTCCTGATCCATCTCACACAGAGAGAGATTTTATCTACTGCTTGACTATGGCAGGATAACAGAGCCCAGTTACTGTAATGGTGACTGCCTAAGAGCAGAGCAGAGAATATCTCCATGCACTGCCACTGCATTATGAAACCCAGCCTAATCCAACTTGATTTGGTGTAAAGCTCAAACAGTACAAAAACCCCCCTCTTTCTCTGATGACTTGGAATCATCCATATGTCTGTAATCTGTTATTGGAGCCCCTTGCTGATTTTGCAGAAATACCAGCTCAAGCATTACATCTGTCTGGTGCTCTGGTGCTGTTTATGTTAAAACATGATCAATCATAACACAAAAGCATCCCCTGCAGGCCAAAGAGAGTTATGAACGTCAATAAGTTATTTTCAAGAACGCTACTGCAAGTATTCAGGTTTTCGGAAATGAAAAATTTGACTGTGCATGTTTTGAGATGGATGGTTTTTCTTGCCTTCAGTGGGAATAGTGAGATATACTGAAACCTTTCTTGCGTTGGTTGTTTCCAGGGTAACAATTAGGTTTAGTATTATTATTTATTTTCTATATTATTTTTTATTTTCTATATTTATTATATTTTGGTTTTAAAATGGTTTTCTGGAAAGGAAGGATTCTCAAAAGACTTCCCACATATCCACAACAATAAGAACTTCATCTCAGTGTGTTAGAGAAGACTAAAACAACAGAGCTAATGTGAGCAGCAATAAGGACCCTAAGTCTATATAGCGTCTTGACTGGAGGTTATTTTATTAGATATTCACAGACCTCAGTCCAGATCGAAATAATGAATGCTTTTTGCTTGAGATCTCTTCTGCATGCAAAGGGTTTCACTTGGCCATGACATCTCTCTTGTTAATTGCTCTACGCGTTTTGACAACATTGTTTCGCCGACTGTAAGCAGCTCTCCAGCCTATCTTTACTGTCTCTGATTGGGATCGATTTTTCTTCTTCTGCAATGTTTACTAGGGGCGCAACTTTGGTTTTAGAAGTGGCGGGGACTTAAGATCAGATTTAATATTGCAGTTAGATTGTGGCTTCCATCAATGTAATTGCCTGCATCATTTCCAATCCCCCATGTATTTTTTGTAAATATTTTCCATAAATGTATATATATATTTACAAAAAATATATATGGGGATTGGAAATGATGCAGACAATGACATTGATGGAAACTACAATCTATCTGCAATATTAAAACTGATCTACCACCTAAAAAAATCCAGCTCCACTGTAACGTCTGAAAGTCTGAGAAGAGACAGGGTATGGGGACCGGAGGGAAATGAGAAAGAGTGAGGGACAGTGTGTGACAGAGAGATTTGGATAATCGTGTTTCAAATTGGCTCACAGCTAGTCATTATGCTCCCTGTGCAGCGAAAGGTTATAAAATATCCCATTCTCCGAGGTGCAACAATGGACCTTCTGCTGTTTCCACCTCTCACTCCCTCCTTTTCAGTCCCTCCAGCTCACTTTAGCCCCCTCTCTTGTCATTGAAGTGAAGTGAGCTCTATTGCACACTTTCCTCACTTCACATACTGCATGAGCACCAATACTCTACAGTCTACTTCACTGCAGTTATGATTTCGTAATCAGAGACGATTATTAGAATGGATTTTTTTGCTCAGTGACATTGCGGTGTGTATTTTCCCAGGTGCTGTGTAAAAGAACATTGATGTGACATGCATTTTGGCCTAAAGTAACCTACGCTAAGTAATTTCCTTTTAAGTGTTAGCATTAGGATGACAACGTGATAGTTTTTTGACCATGTAGAGGAGTGATAAAAAAACAGTGCATGAGTTAATACTTTTTCATTTATTTTTGGTGGGTTTATCACAGGCCCCCAATCACACGTTTCATAGTTTCACATGGTCATCCTTCCAAATCTAGGCTTGTTGCTCCAGAAGCTACAATGAATGAAATGAATGAATTAATGACATTTTATTTTCGTGTCAAATCGCCAATTGGCAACCCGTCCCTTATGGGATTAATTGACACATAAACAAACATTACAATAATTCACTGTGGTAATTAAATGTTAATTCTTCTTCTGGCGTTCTCCGTATGCGTATCACATAAAGAATGAAAGAAAAATGAAAAAAAGTACATGAATAAATAATAGTAAATAAGGTAATCCAAACAATAACTATATCCATAGAGCAGTAAAATAATATACAATAATATATACATATATACATACATACACACTGCATATATGCCTACATACATACATACATACATACATACATACATACATACATACATACATACATACATACATACATACATACATACATACATACATACATACATACATACATACATACATACATACAGTTGAAGTCGGAAGTTTACATACACCTTATCCAAATACATTTAAACTCAGTTTTTCACAATTCCTGACATTTAATCCTAGTAAAACGTTCCTGTCTTCAGTAGGATCACCACTTTATTTTAGGAATGTGAAATGTCAGAATAATAGTAGAGAGAATGATTTATTTCAGCTTTTATTTCTTTGATCACATTCCCAGTGGGTCAGAAGTTTACATACGCTCAATTAGTATTTGGTAGCATTGCCTTTAAATAGTTTAACTTGGGTCAAACGTTTCAGGTAGCCTTTCACAAGCTTCCCACAATAAGTTGGGTGAATTTTGGCCCATTCCTCCTGACAGAGCTGGTGTAACTGAGTCAGGTTTGTAGGCCTCCTTGCTCGCGCAGGCTTTTCAGTTCTGCCCACAAAGTTTCTATGGGGTTGAGGTCAGGGCTTTGTGATGGCCACTCCAATACCTTGACTTGTCTTTAGGCCATTTTGCCACAACTTTGGAAGTATGCTTGGGGTCATTGTCAATTTGGAAGACCCATTTGCGACCAAGCTTTAACTTCCTGACTGATGTCTTGAGATGTTGCTGCAATATATCCAAATAATTTTCCATCCTCATGATACCATCTATTTTGTGACGTGCACCAGTCCCTCCTGCAGCAAAGCACCCCCACAACATGAGGCTGCCACCCCTGTGCTTCACGGTTGGGATGGTGTTCTTCGGCTTGCAAGCCTACCCCTTTTTCCTCCAAACATAACGATGGTCATTATGGCCAAACAGATCTATTTTTGTTTCATCAGACCAGAGGACATTTCTCCAAAAAGTACAATCTTTGTCCCCATGTGCAGTTGCAAACCGTAGTCTGTCTTTTTTATGGCGGTTTTGGAGCAGTGGCTTCTTCCTTGCTGGGCGACCTTTCAGGTTATGTCGATATAGGACTCGTTTTACTGTGTATATAGATACTTTTGTACCTGTTTCCTCCAGCATCTTCACAAGGTCCTTTGCTGTTGTTCTGGGATTCATTTGCACTTTTCGTACCAAAGTACGTTAATCTCTAGGAGACAGAACACGTTTCCTTCCTGAGCGGTATGACGGCTGCGTGGTCCCATGGTGTTTATACTTACTTATTCAGATGAACATGGTACCTTCAGGCATTTGGAAATTGCTCCCAAGGATGAGACTTGTGGAGGTCTACAACTTTTTTTTCTGAAGTCTTGGCTGATTTCTTTTGATTTTCCCATGATGTCAAGCAAAGAGGCACTGAGTTTGAAGGTAGACCTTGAAATACATCCACAGGTACACCTCCAATTGACTCAAATTATGTCAATTAGTCTATCAAAAACTTCTAAAGTCATGACATAATTTTCTGGAATTTCCCAAGCTGTTTAAAGGCACAGTCAACTTAGTGATGTTAACTTCTGACCCACTGGAATTGTGATACAGTGAGTTATAAGCGAAATAATCTGTCTGTAAACAATTTTTGGAAATATTACTTGTCCTAACCGACTTTCCAAAACTGTAGTTTGTTAACAAGAAATTTGTGGAGTGGTTGAAAAACGAGTTTAAATTATTCCAACCTAAGTGTATGTAAACTTCCGACTTCAACTGTACATACCATATTCAGACAAATAAATACAGAAAAAAAGAAACAGAAGTCACTTGAACCCAGTCTGACACAAAGAGAAGATTCACACGGTAGACAAGCCTATACACAATCTATATACACACACCATTAACCACTACAAATACCATAATGGAAGAGCTAGAATAATATAATTAAACAATGTCTATACCAGGGGCCCAAATGGACCAGTCCTGCCAGGACACTCCTGGGGCTAAACTCCCATAGTTTGAAAATACAGGAAGAGACCTTGACACGAACCAGACCAAACGGACCAGGCAGAGGAGTCTAACCTGTTACCCGTTCCAGAGTCTGGTGATTCCCCCTGTGGTTTCGATGCGGTCTGTTGGGTGTCAGATCTGATTCCTCCTGAGCTGTAGACTGAACCTTTTCAGAGACAATTAGATGAGATCCCGCAGTGGGATCTCCCTTCACGGACATGATGATATTAATTGCTATTTAATGGGAAGCCTTTATGGTTAGAACATGTGCTGAATGTTTTTCTTTTAGACTCAACCAAGAAGCTGAAAGATGTGCTGCAGGAGTTCCATGGAGATGGAGTGTTGGCGAAATATAACCCAGAGGAGGTAGTCATTCTTTCCATAAGACACTGTTCTGACTGTTCTGGTAGTGATGTGGCATCATTAGCATTGCATGAACCATTGCAGAACTACTTTGAGGCTTCTTTATAATGTAGAACACTACCATCACTTCAGACTTGCTACCAAGTCTCGGTCATTTTGATAGCAACAACATTCAACAATGTTATCGGTCTATATTCACCTCAAACCAATATCTTTGTTAGTTTTGACTTTTGAAATTAAGAGGCGCTACTTACTTTGGTTATAGAGGGGATGCTGAAAATGTCACACCAGCTTTTCAGGATATGAGTAACTGACTTTTTCCAAGTTTGATTTATTGAGATGCCCAATGTCTTTATTCAATGCTGCATAGAAGCAAGACATACTCAATCAGGTAATGTAATTCCTTGTTCTTCCAGGCATGATATGGTAATGATATGGTTATTAAATCTTCCCTCGTGGGAATTATACCAACCAGGATCATGTTCTGTGTGTTGTTTCAGGAGATTGACTTTGAAGGCTTCAAGGTCTTCATGCAGACGTTTCTGGAGAGCGAGCTGGCAGAGGAGTTCTGTCAGCACCTCTTCTTATCCTTCAGTAACAAGGGACCAAAACCCAGCCCCTCTTCCATAGACAAGCCCAGAGTTACTGGTAAAGACCCTGCACTTCAGCTAGAACCTTCAGATGATGTCCTTAAGGGGCAAAGTAGCTTTTATATTGTCTGTGTGCGCTGTTACTGAATTTTTAAAGCTACTTTGCCCTTAGGACCACCGCACCTTCACTTCAGACACAAACAAAGGAACAGATCAAGAAGGCATAGAAACTATGACCTCAGCAGCAGACAAACAATCTCTCTAACATCAAATAAAAGCCTAAAGTTGTTTAGGTCTACTTTAGTTTTTACTCCTACCACAAAGAGCAGTGTCCCTGGGTGATACTGTTGTAATTGGTTCAGTGTTGTTAACTCTGTCGTCAGACCACCCCAGATTGCCTTGTTGTCGTGGACTGTAGCTTACAGGCAAGTCATTGAGTGCAGCGTTTGTAGCATCAGCTTGTACTTTTTCACAAAATGTCCAAACTGTACGTGTCCTGAGGTACTAACTACAATCTTCACAAACTAAAACGGTGCTGTCTAGTCAACATTTACTACCATAATATTGGCAAAAACTACACTTATATAACATCTGCAATCAATTTCGCAACATGAATTTCGATTTATTGGTAGACAGTTTGAAAGACAGTTTGAGGTTGACATTAGAGGCATAAGCTCAGCAATGATCATAACCGGCCTACATTTTGACCTTCTTCTCTGGCCTTCTTCTCTCTGCAGGCCTCAAGTTGATCAAAGGGAACTCGACCCCTCTGAAGGTGCCCACTCTACCCAGGACTCTGCCCAGACCTCTAGGCATGGTTCAACTGAAGGACATCGTCTGCTACCTCTCACTGCTGGAGGGTGGCCGACCCGAGGACAAACTGGAGTGTGAGTACTAATGATTGTTGTTCCTCTGAAAGGGGAATATACTGGAGTTCCTTTGGCTATAATGCAGAGTTGGGATTTCCAGAACAAGAATGTTATTTTGGGGTTTTACCCATGAGAATAATGACATTTGTGTACCGTAAATACAAACACTCATAGCCAAACAAGTTAGAGCTTCATCACAATACAATACACTGCTATATATTTCCCATTACCTAAGCAGGAGCAGCAGGTTACCCTTTTCACTGTAGTCTACTTGAATCATTATGTTTACTGAAAGCCCTTATTAGCGTTGCCATGGTATCTCTTTATTCTACTTAAACTTTAGATGTGTACTTATTTATTTATGACATTATATTAGATAATTGAACATCAGACTTTTTATGTGCTCTTATAATTCTCATCCAATTGCTGAATAATTGAAGAGCAGAGCCGTTCATTAAAAATGAAGTGTGTTAATAATTTAGCAGGTCTGGCCCAGGGAGCACATCATTGGTTTAGCCTTGGATGCTACAGTATCTCTCCTCGTAGAGAGAATCCCACTCTGCCCACCCTACCCTTCCTTCCGTCTAGCCTCGCTGATGTTTTGGGGTGCTAAACAGGGCCCTCTGCTGGTTCTTCTAAGAATGACTGGTTTCAATTTACACTTACAGTACGTTCACTGTAGCTGCTATATCTGTAGGTCAACATACATTGCGCAAAGTCAGGGAATGCATGGCAAAAAGAGAAACATCTAAAAAGTGAGTATTGATCATCATCAGTAGCAAGCTAAATTCCCTTGGTTCTGTATGACTGAGGAAATATAACCTATGTCACCATAGTGGATTCAGTAAAAGTTACTGCAACTAGTACTAATCCATCTTTGAAGAGCAGGTGAGGACAACGACAAATAACAGTCTTTATACTGTAGGTTCATATGGTTAGACAATTTAGCTCTATCCTTTTTTTGGAGTGACTCGACTGTATGCTATTCCTCCCATCTCTCTACACACCATCACCTTCCTGTGGCCACGTTGGATTGCCACCACAAACACCTTCCCAGCTCCAGCAGAGTTCCCAATCCTCCAGGCATCTACCTCACTTCCCCTTCCTCCTGACCGCACCACAGCAGGAAGCTGTCAATTAGCTCCTAATTAGTGTCTGACAAACAGCAGCTTGACGTCAACCCCATATGAAATTAACAACCCCCCTCTTCGAGTCCTTAGTGAACATACCGGCTCACCCTCCTCAATCCAGCTGGGTTTGTCACGAGCCGCACCGCTACTGATATTGGGGGAGAGGGTAGCGTCATGCTGAGACTGGGCTAAAAACACTTTTACACGTATTGGGAATATCCATTAGTATGTAAATTACTTGGGGCAGAGGAGAGTGTTGTCACGATTATATTACTATAGAACTGGTGTGTGTGTGTGTGTGTATACCTGTCTGTCTGTCAGCCACACTTGTATTGGATAGCCAATCACTGTTCTGGTGAGGGAGCTGTCTGTTTCCATGGTGATGGTGTTGAGTGGTGGCTGGGGGCTAGTGGAGGAACCAATCAGACTTCAACACTGAGATGCTAAGAACACTTTTATGTGGGGAAACATTGCTTTGAATTGATGGGAGTGCAATAGCTGATTGTACCCTTAAAAACGAAAGGAAGTTTTAGTTCTTCAACATAGTAAAGTGCATTCGTGAAACTAAATTTGTAGTAAGAATGTGTCTCAATGACATCTATTGCATCTCAAACACCAATTGAAACTGATAAATGTTTGATCTCTTTCTCCACAGTTATGTTTCGTCTCTATGATACTGATGGAAATGGGTCTCTGGATAGTTCGGTAATCATTTTTCCTTCTTCATACGTATTCAATATAATATGCCAAAGATATTATTTGAACACAGCCTTACATGAAACATCATCTTTGTTATTTGCTAAAGCCTATACCAGAGCCATGTTTGGTTCTGTCTTATACATGCCATGTTATTTACTGTACTGAAAAATTATTGGTGCTGCAACCTGAACTCAAGGGTAGATTTAACATAGTAAATGTAAATCTGTGACACTCCAATTAGAATGATATGTTACGTATGGTATGGTATGGTACGTATTCATTTGTGGATGTATGTCATCCATTTCGCATGATATGTTACACATTTGCAATACGTATGATATGTTACGAATTCCAATTTGTTGTGGCTAACATTAGCTAGGTGGCTAACGCTAATGTTAGCTAGGTGGCTACCATTAGCTAGGCTAGGGGTTAGGGTAAGGTGACTAGATTTCTGAAATAAAAACCGGGGACATTTCCAGTTCGACAGTCAATATATCATTAAAATATCCAACGTGATTATCTATGAAATTAAAAAGGGGGACAATTCCGGTTTCATGTATTTAGTCTAACAGGCACACTGTGATAGACAGAAAAAACAACTATACTGCTCCAAAAAATAAAGGGAACACTTAAACAACACAATGTAACTCCAAGTCAATCACACTTCTGTGAAATCAAACTGTCCACTTAGGAAGCAATAAATTTCACATGCTGTTGTGCAAATGGAATAGACAACAGGTGGAAATTATAGGCAATAAGCAAGACACCCCCAATAAAGGAGTGGTTCTGCAGGTGGAGACCACAGACCACTTCTCAGTTCCTATGCTTCCTGGCTGATGTTTTGGTCACTTTTGAATGCTGGCGGTGCTTTCACTCTAGTGGTAGCATGAGACGGAGTCTACAACCCACACAAGTGGCTCAGGTAGTGCAGCTCATCCAGGATGGCACATCAATGCGAGCTGTGGCAAGAAGGTTTGCTGTGTCTGTCAGCGTAGTGTCCAGAGCATGGAGGCGCTACCAGGAGACAGGCCAGTACATCAGGAGACGTGGAGGAGGCCGTAGGAGGGCAACAACCCAGCAGCAGGACCGCTACCTCCGCCTTTGTGCAAGGAGGAGCAGGAGGAGCACTGCCAGAGCCCTGCAAAATGACCTCCAGCAGGCCACAAATGTGCATGTGTCTGCTCAAACGGTCAGAAACAGACTCCATGAGGGTGGTATGAGGGCCCGACATCCACAGGTGGGGGTTGTGCTTACAGCCCAACACCGTGCAGGACGTTTGGCATTTGCCAGAGAACACCAAGATTGGCAAATTCGCCACTGGCGCCCTGTGCTCTTCACAGATGAAAGCAGGTTCACACTGAGCACGTGACAGACGTGACAGAGTCTGGAGACGCCGTGGAGAACGTTCTGCTGCCTGTAACATCCTCCAGCATGAACGGTTTGGCGGTGGGTCAGTCATGGTGTGGGGTGGCATTTCTTTGGGGGGCCGCACAGCCCTCCATGTGCTCGCCAGAGGTAGCCTGACTGCCATTAGGTACCGAGATGAGATCCTCAGACCCCTTGTGAGACCATATGCTGGTTCGGTTGGCCCTGTGTTCCTCCTAATGCAAGACAATGCTAGACCTCATGTGGCTGGAGTGTGTCAGCAGTTCCTGCAAGAGGAAGGCATTGATGCTATGGACTGGCCCGCCCGTTCCCCAGACCTGAATCCAATTGAGCACATCTGGGACATCATGTCTCGCTCCATCCACCAACGCCACATTGCACCACAGACTGTCCAGGAGTTGGCGGATGCTTTAGTCCAGGTCTGGGAGGAGATCCCTCAGGAGACCACCTCATCAGGAGCATGCCCAGGCGTTGTAGGGAGGTCATACAGGCACGTGGAGGCCACACACACTACTGAGCCTCATTTTGATTTGTTTTAAGGACATTACATCAAAGTTGGATCAACCTGTAGTGTGGTTTTCCACTTTAATTTTGAGTGTGACTCCAAATCCAGACCTCCATGGGTTGATAAATTGGATTTCCATTGATTATTTTTGTGTGATTTTGTTGTCAGCACATTCAACTATGTAAAGAAAAAAGTAATTAATAAGATTTTTTCTTTCATTCAGATCTAGGATGTGTTGTTTAAGTGTTCCCTTTATTTTTTTGAGCAGTTTATATTACAGAAACACTACAGACAAGACAGAACTGTCCAATCTAAACAGCCATTCAGTTGTCCTGGTAGTCTGGGTAGAATAAGAGCAGAAGAGAACATAAGCAAAATTGAAAAAACAGAGACAATAGTATATGTAAAATACTTAACAAAATAACAAAGAGACAAGATGATGATGAGATTGGTAACTACATAATATACTTATACCAACCTAATCTGTATATTTCTCAGAAGAATGTATCTTCTTCAGGATTGCTCTGTCTTTGGCCAGCTTCTCCATGAACTCCTGGCAGGGGAGGTTGAAGTTTGTCTTCACAATAAGCATGGCCTTGATGGTAGGAACAGTGAACCTATTTGTTGCTGCTGTCCATATATCATTCATTTGGGAGAACACTCTCTCGACTGGTGCATTACTTCCAGGTAAGCACATGACAACAGTGTGGGATGTCGTTCTCTTTGAAGTGGGTAACCACCGTGCTCCATCTCTGACTAAGCGGTGTCTCAGATGTTTTCCATTCTTCAAGCGATCTCCCCTTTATGAACTTTTGCAGGCCAGTCACCTCGTCACACAATGTATCCTCATTGATGGTCACATTGGGGCATGTTTCCTGCAGTGTGGCTGCTGCCTTCTGGATCTTAAAAAAGCTGAGGTTGCCTTTTTAACAGGAGACAATGTAAATCTTTTAGATTATCTGTGTGCTTTCCCCAAGTAGTTCACAGCCATAGTGAAGAATGATTGGGATGTTTTGAGAAAGCTCTCTTTAGACATTGCTTAATTTTCCTCTAGCTCTCTCAGAAGTCCTCTGACCAAAACTGCCATGAAGATGTCATCACGTCTTGCAGTCAATTTTGCCTCAAAGTTTCTCAGAATTGCAGCTGACTCCACAGCACAGCGGTCCTGGCCTTCAAGCATCTTGATCGTGTCACTGAATATGGTCAGGTTTCCATGGGCAAAGGCCAGGCAAAGTTCAGTCAGTGGATCTTCGAACATTGTTCGCAGGACAACAGGGCATTTGTCTTCAGAAAGAAAAAAGGATTTCAATGGCACATACATTTTCAGCACTCTTTCTAGAGCAGGGAGCATGGACATCCAGCGAACATTGCTGTGTCCTAAAATGTTATGGTACTCCTGGCCAACAAACTCACAAAAGCCCTTCAGTTTTTCTATTCTGACGGTGAAAATATGAACATATTCAAATATCTTTGTGAGCAGGTACTCAACATCAAGGGGAATCATATCCAAAGCTGTTCTGGCCGTGTTATGAATGATGTGGGCAGGACAACCTAAGCCAATCACCTCCCGCTGCAGAGCATTTTTAACTTTGGTATGGACATTGACCCTCCCCAGCCTATTCAGTCCTCCAAAGTTGGTATTTGTGTTGTCAGCAGAGAATGCCAGGACTTTGTTTTCCAGGTCAAATTTTGGGATGACCACCAGGACCTCAGCTGCAATCTCCTCTGCTGTTTCTCCTTTCAATTCAACAAAATCAAGCCGTTTTGTTTCTACAGATGTGCTGCCATCATATATCTTACAATATCTGACTACTATTGGCAGCAGCTTTACATGTCCATGATTGGACGCATCAATGGACAGGGACACAAATTCAACCTGGTCTAGGTCCTGTGTTACCAAAGTAGTTGCCCATGTTGCTAACACGTTACTCACTATGGCGTCACATTTTGTCCTAGCACATGTGAACTTTGGCTCAATAAGCTTCCGTGTCAGTTGTGCTGTGCAGTCCATAGATCTGTAACTATGATTGTGTCGCATAGTGTAGTATGCAAAGACACCCTCCTGCAGAGCTAAACCATATTCTTCTTGGGGAGGTTCTACCTTCTTGAAGAATGTGGTGACAGAGGGCATACCAACATGGCCAATCAGAGAGGCTCTATTCTTTTTCGTCTGCTGATGTTCTACCACTGCCGTTCTTCCCCCGCTGCCAATTGAAAAAGAGGAATCACAAAGGGTGCAGTGAACCATTCTATCGTCTTGACCTGAGCGTATAAATTGGTGATGTCATCTATAAAATAGTCTCCAACACTCTACTCAACAAACTGGATACAGTCTATCACAGTGCCAAACGTTTTGTCACCAAAGCCCCATACATTACCCACCATTGCGACCTGTACGCCCTCGTTGGTTGCCCCTCGCTTCATACTCGTCGCCAAACCCACTGGCTACAGGTTATCTACAAGTCTCTGCTAGGTAAAGCCCCGCCTTATCTCAGCTCACTGGTCACCATAGCAGCACCCACTCGTAGCATGCGCTCCAGCAGGTATATCTCACTGGTCACCCCCAAAGCCAATTCCTCCTTTGGTCGTCTTTCCTTCCAGTTCTCTGCTGCCAATGACTAGAACGAACTGCAAAAATCTCTGAAGCTGGAAACACTTATCTCCCTCACTAACTTTAAGCACCAGCTGTCAGAGCAGCTCACAGATCACTGCACCTGTACATAGCCCATCTGTAAACAGCCCATCTATCTACCTACCTCATCCCCATACTGTATTTATTTATTTATCTTGCTCCTTTGCACCCCAGTATCTCTACTTGCACATTTATCTTCTGCACATCTACCATTCCAGTGTTTAATTGGTATATTGTAATTACTTCGCCACCATGGCCTATTTATTGCCTTAACTTACCTCATTTGCACTCACTGTATATAGACTTTTTGTTTTCTTTTGTTCTACCGTATTATTGACTGTATGTTTTGTTTATTCCATGTGTAACTCTGTGTTGTTGTATGTGTCGAATTGCTATGCTTTATCTTGGCCAGGTCGCAGTTGCAAATGAGAACTTTTTCTCAACTAGCCTACCTGGTTAAATAAAGGTGAAATAAAAATAAAAAAAAAAAAAAAAAAATGTAAGTTCTCTCATCATGTTGTCATTAAAATGGAATTTCCGTTTCTTGGAAAGAGCCATTGTACCTCCTCTGTCTGCTCTTCTTCACTCTCCTTGTGTCACTCTTTTTACTCTCTTACATTTACATTTACATTTATTGTCATTTAGCAGACGCTCTTATCCAGAGCGACTTACAAATTGGTGCATTCACCTTATGACTTTTTCTTCTCCTCCAATCTTTCTCCTCCTCTTTTCTTCACTCGTCTTCCTTATCTTTCTTCCTTTCCCTCTCTTTACCTTTCCACCTCACTCTTCTACACTCTCCTCGCTTCACCCTTTTTACTCCCTTCATTTTTCATTCTCACTCTCTTCTCCTTCCTCTCCAATCTTTAATAATAAATAGTACACTATTAGATCAAATACTTTGGTTAACAGATTCCCATTGCTTGCCTCATTTTTGTATTTTATCTTAAAAACATTGTTTGGAATAATAAATTGTCAGGCTCTGTAATCATATCTTTACCTTTCCTCCTCTCTCTCTCTCACTCTTCTTCCTAACCAGTCTTCCTCCTCTCCTTCCTCTCCACTCTCTAACAGAAAACATTATGCTAATGTTGTCCATGAAAATGTATAAATATATTTTCACAATACTTATTATAATGCCAAACCATTAAAATTGTAATCTACAAATAAATATTATAATAATTAATTGTCCATTATCATAATATAATCATATTTTCAAAATGGCCCGTCCACTGCATGCTTACATGTGAACATTTTTTATGACACTTGCTAGTTTCTGGCCGAGTTTTCCACAGCAGTTTTCTCTAAAACTAGCGCTAGCAAGTAGAAGAAGAAGAGTGAATAAAGCTGCTATAGCGAGCAGGGGTTAAGGTTAGAGTTCAGGTTAGGGTTAAGAGTTAGGTTAAGGTTAGGGTTAGGGGAAGGGTTAGCTAACATGCTTGTAGTTGCAAAGTAGCTAAAAAGTAGCAAGTAGTTGTAAAGTTGCTGATTAGCTAAAATGCTAAAGTTGTCTGTGATGAGATTCTAACACGCAATCCTTTTGGGTTGCTAGACGTTCGTGTTATAAGTCTACCCATCCAACCTGACCAACCACCCTGCTTTCGTTTTTTACCTTAAGTAACCTTCTGTCTTATGTAACCATACCAAACATAACATATCATACTCATTTGAGTGTCCCAGATTTATTTTACTATGTTACGTCTAGTCTATGAGACCAGGCTGGGTACAATGGTACATGATAGCTACCTAATGTTCTATAAATACAATTCTGCAGTAGAGGACCTTCTGGAAATCTGAATCTTAGTCATTCTAACCATGACACTGACATAGGGAAATGTAGAATTTCTTGTACAATATAATCTAAAGTAACATCACACAAGCCCTCTAAAAAGCTTGGGCTTGTTACGGAGGAGCAGGCGGGTAAATGTCTCATGTTCATTGCTCTGGTCTGCATGTGATGACTCTCCACTAGACGATAATTGCCCTCCCTTAGGGCAACCATTGTAATTAAGTCATCAAGCCTGTATCAGTTTTCAAGCTGCCTTTGTTGTGCATTGTACAACTCTCCTTTGGAGAGAGAAGATTGTACCAACTGACCATTACATGCTGTTCATCAGTCTAAAACCATCAACTGAAGAATGGCTATTGTACCATAGATATATTTTGATGCAAGATTTGTTTTCCACTTCTAGGAACTGGAGCACATCATCTCTCAAATGATGCATGTTGCTGAGTACTTGGAATGGGATGTGACAGAACTGAAGCCGGTAAAATACATATTTTTTCATAAACATTTAATATACTGCAGATCCATAGACATAAAGCTCTAGGGCCCCCTAGTTTCAGTTATATGAATAACAAGAAAATACTGTAACTTTGTATATCTTGAATGAGGGTGTCATATATAATCTGTGCTGACAGATCCCACTGTACTGTCTCTGATTGGTTGTGAGTAGATTCTGCAGGAGATGATGCAGGAGATCGACTATGACCATGACGGCACAGTTTCTCTAGTGGAGTGGATCCAGGGAGGCAGCACGACCATCCCCCTGCTGGTACTTCTGGGCCTAGAGACGGTGAGTAGTCACGAATGTGTTACCTAAACATCAGAGCAATCATGTCTATGTATGGCTCTGAAGTATCCAGTTCTGGTCCTGGATGGCCAGAGTGTGTGCAGGATTTAGTTCAAGCCCAGTTAAAGGCCCAATGCAGCCATTTTTATATCAATATCAAATCATATCTGGGTAACAATTAAGTACCTTACTGCAAAAGCTATTTCTCAAGCAAGAATTTTGCTAGGACTGTCTGGTAGTGCTCTGAAGGGAAACTGAAAACCAGCTGTTATTGGCAGGCAGGTTTGGAACTCTCTTTGTTATTGGTCTATTAACTTATTTACTGCCTGGTGATGTCACCAGGGAAGCCGGAACTCCATTCATGCAAAAACTGCTGATTAGAAGATCCTGTGTAGATTGCATTTTCAACCAGCTACTGGGTCATTGCACAAAATGGGTGCCTTTTGCGTCCACTTGATATCTTAAGTAGGAATTGTGCACCAATATTGAATTTTAAAAACATGTCATATTAAATGAAGTGCCCTTTAATATAGACCACATGAGGAATTCAATAAATCTTATTTTTAATATGAATAAAGGCTTGCTAATCACTTCTAAGAAGATTTCAATCTACTTCATCCAAAAATCTATCAAAGTATAATTATTGTTAAGCCCTAGTTATTTTTTGTTGCTTTGACAAAGTGATCTCTGAAGATGATGATTTTTTTCTTCATGTGATTAGTGATTCATTTACGTATGTCCCTCATTTTCAGGAGAAAGCTGTTGCGTGAACTGAACTCTTGTTTCAATATGGTGAAACTATTCCGTTGAAAATGTTTTTTTTCTAAAGAAACATTGAACATCAAATAGTCAAATCATAGTGTACAAGCAGGTGAGCTGGTTTTACTCTTTTTGGCCATTTTGGTGTTTTGTGGTAGAAAAAAGGAGCTGGTCGGGCATAACACATCAACCCAGGCTAGAAATGTTTTAGATAGATGTTACATTTTTTTTGTGAAGCTTGCATTCAGTTGCCACTCCCTGTTGCACACAACAAGCTTGCATTTCCCGTGCCTCACGGGGATTTATGGCTGATTTAAGCTGAAATCGTCATCCCTGTTACATTCAACTCGGTTACTTTATTTGACACTTAATAGGCACTTACTTTAGTCATTTTTGTTATTTTACCTCTTGAGATGGGAAAGCATGTGGTCTTTGTTTCAGAATGTTAACATGAGGTGAAAACAAACGTCTTTTTTGACCAAGTTACACTTTTTAAAAGGCACCGGATTGGTGGAACGACCCAACTATCAGGAAACAACACAGAAGAAAAAAAATCTGACCTTTACAGTGTTATTTTCATCAGCTGTTGTATAATATGATGCAAAACACAGACAAGACAGAATGTTGACTACGCTGGGCCTTTAAACCCTCTATAGCCTGATTCACACTACCAGGCCAAACCAAGCCAAAGCCAGCTAGCTGTATTAGGCCAGCCTGCTTCCTCATCCACCATAGTTGCTGGAACCGTGCTGGAAAGGAAAATGTGGGAAAACAATACTTGAGCCAGCAGAGCATGGTTGGTGTGAATCAGGTACAAGGTCTGGACAGTCCCACCACTGCCTAACTAGTCAATAGCTTCGTCAGACGACACCACTGATGTCCCAGCTCTCTTTGTCCACTAGATGGAGTCATCTTTTAATTTTTTTTTGCTGCCTTTATCGTCAATGATCTTGAACAAGTCATTACTTATCACAGGCTAATGAGACAGTCTCTTACAGTGACGTCAGACTGTCATTTTGCTGTGATTGACATAATAGATGACATGATTAATGACGCAGGATTAAAGGGAAGAACCCAGGCAATCCTCCCCACTAAAGTTGATGGCTTTGGAGAACAGTAAAAAATTAGCAAAAGCTTTCACATGGCCCACATTCAGTTGCCAAACACTGCAGATCAAAATGCCACGATAGAGCCGATGTGATTCCTTATTGTACATGTCAGAGAGGCATGTTTGTTTTACATGGCCTATTTATATCTGCCATATAACGAATTACCCAACTATCAACCAGTCAATAATTAACCAATCAATCAAACCAATCTATCATCTTTCCTTTAGAATGTGAAAGACGATGGGCAGCACGTGTGGAGACTGAAGCACTTCAACAAGCCGGCCTACTGTAACCTGTGCCTGAACATGCTTATAGGCCTGGGCAAGCAAGGGCTGTGCTGCTCATGTGAGTATGGTAACAGTAACAGTTGTTTCCTCATGTCTACTCTAATTTTTACCATTCATAAAAGGTTTATTCCATGCACTTTTTCATCATTAAGAAGGCATTTTTGTGACCCAAATCCCCCCTTGAAAATGTGGATCTCCAACCTCAATTTAATGTTTGCTATATTTACTTGTTTTTGTGATTTTTTGTTGTTGTTGTCAAAATGTGTTCCACCTCTCCCAGTCTGCAAGTACACTGTCCATGAGCGCTGTGTAGCCCGTGCTCCTCCGTCGTGCATCAAAACCTACGTGAAGAGCAAGAAAAACACAGAGGTGCGTCCAATTGGAGTGTTTACTAATCGGCACGCTCGGATCAGCGATGCTCCACGGAGCTTAGATCCAGGGCTCCTTCCTCACTAATGGAATTAAACAAGCCATTCTGATATTAAGCATAGCTAATTACAATATTTAGTCTGGTTTAAATACATGCCCAACACACAAACAAGATTGTTACATTTTTGTAAAAAAAAATCTTTCTTTCTTGATTTCTTTCTTTCTTTCTATTATGGATGTCTCAGTTGTTTTCTGTTCTGCTTTTCTCCTCTGTTTCTCTGTTTCTCGCTCCACAGGTGATGCACCATTTCTGGGTGGAGGGAAACTGCCCGACCAAGTGTGACAAGTGTCACAAAACCATTAAGTGTTACCAGGGTTTGACTGGGCTTCACTGTGTGTGGTGCCAAATCACGGTACACCCCCACCCCCACCCCCCCAGGAGAGTCAGCCACCTCCTCATTATTTTCCACTGTTTCTTGCTGTTTATGATTTCTTTTTTGCACCTTTTATCCGAGTCCTCTCACTTTACAAATTTACACCAAGTAACAGTTATTTCCAGTATTCTGCTAATGGAAAATAAACCACAGTTAAAATGTGTTTTGATATCAGTCTTTTTTAATTTGGTGTAATTTACAAAAACACAACTCTTATATGCTCTTGCTTTTTACTCAACAGCACTTGGTGTTTAGCTAAAAACAATTCTACATAGCTGATACAAACTGAACGTTATATTTTATGGCCCCCATACATTTTAAAGGCACTGAACTCTAATATCAAATGACAATCAAATGAAAGGTAACATTTCATAGTATGTTATGATCTTGAATGTCACCCTGATACTAATATGGTTGTAATTGATTCCCCTCATCCAGCTTCATAATAAGTGTGCCTCCCATGTGAAACCTGAGTGTGACTGTGGACCACTGAAGGACCATGTCCTGCCCCCCAACACAATCTGTCCTGTCATACTGGTGAATTTAACTTTCAAAATGATACCATATTCTGCTTATATACACATTTACCACAGGAGAGCTTTATCATACGTAGATCACAGTTTCCCATATTGTTGATAACGTGTATTAGATTGTTTTCAAGATGCCCATTTCTACTGTCTGTGCACTTTGACCCCCAGGAAAGACAGTCTACGGTGAGGAAAGATTCCAGATCCAGCCAATCAGGAGGCAGAGGGAAGATGCAGAGAGCCAACTCAGTCACAGTGGATGGCCAAGGACTACAGGTGACAATCCAAACCTTTTTCTTTTTCTTCTATAGAAGCATCAGGATAACATTTAGTAGAATTTAGTGAAAAATGTGTACTTAAAATTGAAATTTCAAATCTAACCACAATTTAGACTTTGATGGGCGCAGGATAATATAAAATGACTCTGTTCGGATTAATATGAGATTAGTTTCTACTGGTGAACAAAACAAGAATCAGCTCCATCCAAATCCTCCTTAATATCTAACAGACAGACAACTGGTGACAATCAACCTGAATCATCCCCCTGCCACATCCATCTCAGCCCTCTCCGGCTAACCAGCATAATAATCAGGATTATTATTTATAATTAGAGGAAGTAATGGATCACTCCTGGCTGGACAGGGAGCTCATTAATCCACCGCTCGGCCTGCTGGGATAGCAGACAGGGAGAGTTAAGAGCTTCATCTGTGTCAGGGAGCTGCACGGGCGCACTGTCACCGCCGCCCGCCACTGAGTGGCAGGAAGGCCAACTCACAGGCTACAGCCTGCGATTAGGGCTTGTTTTGTTTATGCCTCGCCTCAGCCCTGGCTGCCTCCAGCGTGGTAGAGGCCTACTGCTTCTCTCTAGCCACTGCTCTACCAGATGTAGCGATAGAGAGGCTTGTCTCTAAGGACAGCCCCCGTTTCACTCAAGACTCAAACTGCTTCTCCCAATCAGGAGATGGTGATGGTTATACCTTGAATTAGGAGGGGTATTGTTCAGTTGATTTCCTGGGATTTTGTTGGGTATTGTCTGTTGTTCACGTGAGAAATGTTTGAACTTTTTATTGTCGATATCAGTAACAAGAGGGGCCAGGGTGAAGCAGCCAGGCAATTTTTTAAAATAAATATAAATATTTTTTATTCACAGTTTATAATAATGATTTTACACTATACTTTAACGTAAGATCAGCCTACTACATTATAAGCATTTGGACTGAAATCGCTTTCTGTTTCGATATATTTTCCATAGATCACAACAATAGAGGGAACTCATCCTCTGCTGGTGTTTGTGAATCCAAAGAGTGGAGGGAAGCAGGGCGACAGGTAAGCACACTCTCTCCCCACAATCTACCTCTCTGTAAAAAAGGGATTCTCAGAACTGCTCTTCAATCAAAGAGCTGCGTAGCCCGGCTGCACACAGAGTGCTCAAGGCTTAGTTAGTCAAATAGAAACACAATAACATTGACCTACGGACTCCTGCCTGATTCAGCAGAGGTTCTTAGATGGCGCTGTCATTGACTGTCACATCCCTGGTTGTCCGTGTATAGATTAGACCTCCTTCTTTAACCCAGGGCCTAATTGGGTTATTACTGAACATATTCATTCTACTCCTTATTACTCCAGTCCTCATTTGTTTAAATGATGAGATCAAAATATGACTTGAGCCAGTTGATATAATGAAATGGAAATGAAAATGAATTAGTCTTTCTAATGACTTCTTCCTATAGCCCTCCCAGTTGCTGACAATGACACTGGGATAGGGCATTGGAGCTGTCAATCATACTGTAGCAAAACGGCATACAGACAATTTACAGGGGTTCAGTTAAGTGTTTGCATTTGGACTTTTCTTCACGATCCAGATGTTCTGTGGTAGCTGTGAGGGGGAGATGTTTCATTAGGTTTATGTGTGTCAACTCAACACTGTATTGCTGGTTGTCACAATTTCATCCTCTTCTTTCTTCCTTTCCTTGTTTCTCCTCTTTTTTCCTCTCCTCTCCTCTCCTCTCCTCTCCTCTCCTCCAGGATCTACAGAAAATTCCAGTACCTCTTAAACCCTCGGCAGGTATACAACCTGGCCAAGAACGGACCCATGCCTGGGTAAGTTCTGCTCTAATCATCTCACACAGACTCCGCAACATCACCTAAATTGCACAGAACACTCTACAGTCATGATTCAACTATCATTATTATCCTCAAGTTACATGTGGAATCAGAGTGGTGGATGAGCGACTGTTTACAAAGCCCTAATGTATTCCGCTATTGCCCAGTCATAATATCCAACATCTCATGCAAGGGAGGTCTCTCAATTTGAGCCTCTCACTCAATCAGGATTCATATGCAGACGTGATTGAAAGGTGAGATCAGAGATCCCAAACAGTGAGACAACAACACTGTGCTTGAGTCTAGTATTGGTTACAGTGGGTGGGAATAGTGATATATTGTGAGTGACGCGAGGCATGCTGATGTGTGATCACGCATGCCGCTGTAGGCTGCACAGGCATGGGTCTGGGGCCTGTGGTCTGGGGACTATCCGTGTCTATGGTTAAGAAGATGAGCAGATCATTTCAATGCACAAGGTTCCGGCCCCTTTTGTTTTAGACACATCACTTTCGGAGCATTCTGAAATGCAGGAACACATCACTTTTGGAGCATTCTGAAATGCAGGAACACATCACTGCCGTGCTCTAATGCTCTGGATTTTGATTAGGTTTTGAAAGCAGAATGTAAATGGTCCAATATAAACTTTTGTAGATGGTTTAGTTTGTGCTCATAATTACAGTGGCCCAGATGGGGCAAAATAATGGCTTTACTCCATAGATCTATCTTACACAGTCGTAAGATTTGAAATTGACCTTGTCGGCCATATTGTGCCTTCGCTATTGATTCTCTGTGTTTGGAGCTTTGTTGGCTGGGAAGGCCATGTTTATTGACGAGGCTCTTAGAGACGTGTTGCACTCAGAAGAAGCCCCTCTCTGTCTTTAGCTGGGAACATTCCAGATGACCTTGTCCGGCTGTAACCTTGTTAATATTTGGTGAAGTGTATGTAATGCGGTTGGCATTAACAAGGTGACTGGTCACCGTGGCCACTAGCAGGCTGAGACAGCCGCACACACTGCTGTCAATTAGCACTAGCGCTAACCTAATTAGCCCAAATTAAGTGTTTGTTTCTTGGTATTTAAATATCCCCAAAGTTGCCTTTCATGTTCACGGCCGTCTGTTTTGCACCTAATACGGTTTGCAGTCCCAGTTGGAGAGTAATTGAGCGAATAATTTATCCGCCATATGAGGCTTGGAGGCTCCCTCATTCAGTTAGGGCTTTGTTATTGTGAAGGAACGGAAGAAGTTGGACTGAACATTGGCCATCTTGATCCGATTAGCCTCTGAACAGACTAGCTGGCTGAAGGAATAATTGTCAATGTGATCTGTGTTATTTTGTGAGATTATAGTTGCCTTTGCAGAGCCACTCCAGTGCAGCAGAGTTACAATATAGATGTGAGATAAAACAGGGATAAGTATGGAGATCAAACACTTCCAGTACCTTTGAATAAGGTAGCCTTGAGTTCAATTTACTATTGGACAAAATAGTAAATTTTTTCAGGGTAGAATGTCTAAAGGTTTTTAATGAATTTATAGTAGATAAAGAAAATAATATGTTTCTCTCTAAAAGGGGATTATTTCATGCATTACTTGATCGGTATTGTATATATGATTTTTTGGTTGTGTTCAAGGTTGAATTTCTTCCGAGAGGTTCCAGATTTCAGAGTGTTAGCTTGTGGTGGGGATGGGACTGTCGGTTGGATTCTGGATTTCATAGGTGAGTGTGCACTTCCACTGCCACACCAGTGTCACACTGGTGAACAGACTGGTGAACACATCCTGGTATATACTAGTGAGTATACTAGTGAGTATACTAGTGGGATGAATGGAACTAGGCCTAAGTACGAATTTGGTCCTCACAATTTCATAATAAAAATTGTATTTACATTCTAAATATAACAACTTTTGCATTATAACAGTTTTCCCTTTCCTTAACATTTCATTGTGCTCTCTTCAAAACCTTGTGCTGTACAGTGAAATCTTTTGTGCGTCTTGATTATTATAATGTTGTATTACTTTGGTGAAATAAACAGTGCTCTCGTTATTTTGCAAGAAATCATCAAATATACTTTTATGATTTGTATATAAATATTTTCATTACGTCCAAGCCTGCGTATTCAAGGGAGTTAAAATAGGATGATTATGTGAGTTGAAAATCGGCATATTAGTCGTCATTTGAGAAACAGCCTGCCTGAAGTCAATTTTTTCTTGAAGACTTATTCCTTGTTCTGCCTTTAAAAATTGCCTCAATTTTTTATCAATCAAAACAAAGAGAAGTAATAACATGGACAGAATGAATGCTACAGTACTCCAGAAATAGCCTGTGAGACTGGACATTCACGTCAAGGTCTATCTGTTGTTGCACAGATTTTAGATTTGAGTAATGGTCAGATAACCGTGCTGCACTGACTGAGATTTATTTATTTTTTTACTCAGAGACCTGGGCAAATCAAAGTTAAATCAAATTAAAAAAATACAGTATATTAAAGTGGATTCGTGTTCAGTTTTGTTGTTGTGGTCAGAATGTGGGTGTGTGGTCCTCTGTAGCTCAGTTGGTAGAGTATGGAGCTTGCAATGCCACGATAGTAGGTTTGGTTCCCAGGACCACCCGTACGTAAAATGCTTTATTTAACTAGGCAAGTCAGTTAAGAACAAATTCTTATTTACAATGACGGCCTACACCGGCCAAACCCGGACGACGCTGGGCCAATTGTGCGCCGCCCAATCACGGCCGGTTGTGATACAGCCTGGAATCGAACCAGGGTCTGTAGTGATGACTTTAGCACTGAGATGCAGTGCCTTACACTGCTGCGCCACTCGGGAGCCCTGCATGACTGTAAGTTGCTCTGGATAAAAGCGTCTGCTAAATGGCATAGTAGTAATAATAATGTATGATGTTTTTGTTGTACCTCTTGTGTAGATAAGGCCAACCTGGACAGGAACCCCCCTGTGTGTGTACTTCCCCTTGGAACAGGAAATGACCTGGCAAGGTGTCTGCGATGGGGGGGAGGTATGTTAAATAGCAATTTAATGACCCAAAGTGTGCAAAAAATGTTTAATGAATTATATTATTCCTCTTAAATGAAGGAAACATAAATGTGTGGCCTCTATTTTTTGTCCAATTACATGATGCATGATATTGAATTTAGATTTGACTATATTTTATTTTGCCTATGTTTTCATGTAGGAATAAATCAGTATAAATAAATAGTTAGAATAGCTAAAATTCCAGAGAATAATGTTATATTAAAATATTTATGGCCTGTACTATAATGTGTGTTAGCTTATGTTCTGGGGTATTATCTACAACATGAGCTTTCCTATGTTGTTTGTGTATCAGGTTATGAGGGAGAGAGCATTCTGAACATCCTGAGAGACATAGAGAACAGCTCTGAGGTGATGTTGGACCGCTGGAAGATTGACGTCACACCCACGGACAAAGAAGAGAGGGGAGACCCTGTGCCTTACAGCATCGTCAACAACTACTTCTCTATTGGGGTGGTGAGTTACTTACACTAATATACAGAGCATATGTCACATTAAAGGCATAGTTCAGCGGTTTGAAAAATGTGTTTCCTAATACCAGCAAATCTTGGCAGTGGCTGTTTTAACAAAACGAAAGTGTGGATTGCAGTCGCTCCATGTCCATAGACGGCTTTCAAGACAAGTAAACACATATCTAAACATCTCAAACTTATCCCTTTAAGCAAGAACAGTGGGTCAACAAACTGAACTAGTCAATAGGAGAGGGCCATGTTTGATCTAAGGCTCTCACCTAAAACAACAAGACTGACAACTTCATGCTTATCGTGGATCATCCATTTCAATCGAATAATCTATATAAAGTCCTCAATTGGATAACACTGTATACCGAATTTAAAGCAGCAACGTAATCATATGTTCTTCTGAGTAATCTTACTCATTTTGATCAAATGCTAGTTAATACGCCTTTATTGAGATGTGCTTAAGCTTAAACCACCTCTGATTGAAGAATATGTAGTATTTTGTGCATCTGCGTGATGTGACGCACCTTTAAACTCATCGACAGCAGAGTCAAGCCCATCTCTGTCCATCTTCAACATAATGACACTGATTACACCCAGCCCGTGTGGGTCATTACTGATAAATGTCAGGGGAAATATGGTAATTGACATTTGCAGGTTGGTGTTGTGACATTCGAACATGACGGGGAAATGAGTGATGCATGTCCTTACAAATGTTAGTCAAATAAATGCCTTGGCTGTGTCCCGTATTGACGAAGGTAGGTCCACTTAACAGACGAAGGGGCTGTAAGCATTGGAGTAAATAAAGATCATTTCTCAATATTCGTCATGGCTTGAGGCAAAACATGTTTTCGGAATGTATGTACAGATATTGCAATACCCTTCTACCAAACAACAGTAGTAGCCTTAGCAGAAGTATTACTTTAAGCCATTGCAACCAATCGACTTCATTGTTATAACACTATTTTCATGGCCTTCTAACAGTGGGATTAATATCTAACGAGCGTGTTGACAAATGAAGTTGTTTGCCCAGGATTAGGAAGATTCTGAGCTCTCGATGGAATTGAGTGTGATATATTTTGTGTCACATTTCACATCAAATTTTGCTTTCCGTTGGAAAAAAACCCACTGAATACAATAAAGATTACAAAACAAGTCAAGCTAATAATTACCTCAGAGATTATGCAGATGAAGGAAGATTGTTTCTGTAATGACATTTCTGTAGAGTCAAACTCTGAGGATCAGTCGTGACCAAAAGGTTTCACGATGTCGAGCCACAGATAAGTGTAATCATAAGCATCTTATTCTTGGATTTCAAACATTTCATCGTAAAAATTCTAAGCATTGCATCACAGGTTGGCATTCACTGTATTGTCATTATTGCACTGGAGGCAGCTCTGCAGAATGGTTACTGCCTGGCACAGCCACAAAGTCATTAAATCTGATTTTTAAACCTAACCTTAAATTAAGACCAAAAATATCATTCTTGTTGTCCTGAATTTTTACACTGTAGCCAATTTTGACTTTGCAGCTGGCCCATCTAGTGGCAATCGCTAATTTCTGCCTCCAGGGCAAGATTCATGACAATAAGCATCAACCTGCCATTGCATCAGGCGTTGAAGGTGGCTAGGGCATTGCACAAACCGAAAGGCGTCTGTTTGAACTTGTACAAGCCCAGGGGTTGGTGAATGAATGGGTAACAGTGTTGGATGGGGAGAGTATATTTCAAAACGTACCATTCCTGTCAAACTTCACAAAGTACTAGGATCACCTACAACTTCCTCTTCCATTTTTACAAGATTTACACCAAACTCCAAGTCGTAAAATCTTCCCAACAGCCCATCATCCGACCACATCGTCAACTATTTTAGCACACCTCCTGTTCCTATCCTTCCAATCTAGCCATTCCATCCAGTTGAATGGAATTAATGGCGCCATCCCTTTATGAGGACGTTAAAGTGACGTGAAGTGTAATGATCTCAATCAGGGCTTAGTGTGCTGAGGGACAGACCTAATCACAGAGGAGGTCCTAAGATGATGCAGTCAGTTCGTCTAATGACCCAGGCTCGCATGTCAAAGTCATTACTCTCCCTGTGAAGGAGAGTCATCAGCTGCCTGAGCACCACTCATAATTGGACTAAACTTTGAGCTATGAGGGCATATTACATTACACATGTACTGTATTAATTTGGGTGCCAGAGTTTTACAATGGTAATTATTTGAAGGCGGCCCCAAGATGAGTGAGAGGGAGCGTGAAAGAGACTTCATTGTCCTACTGCTGTTTGGGGATTGAGGTTGAAGATGTTTGTATCATCAGTTCAGATGATCTACTGTTAATGGCCTCTTAATGTACATATGAACTTGCTCTACATTACATTGGCCCTAAGTGACAAAGTAGCTTTAGTGGAATGTAGTTGCAGTAGCAGTCCATCTAGTTACAGTTCGAGACTGACGGAACTTCTACAGGAAGTATAGGAACTGCTACAGGCGCACCATTGAGAGCACTCTGTCGGGCTGTATCACCGCCTGGAACTGCACCGTCCGGGACTGCAGGGCTTTCCAGAGGGTGCTGGCATCTAGAGCACCTGGTGTCACAGGAAGGCCAAGAAGATCCTCAAGGACCCCAGCCACCTGAGCCACGGCCTGTTCACCCCGCCACCATCTAGAAGATCATCGAGGACACCAGCCACCTGAGCCACGGCCTGTTCACCCCGCCACCATCTAGAAGATCATCGAGGACCCCAGCCACCTGAGCCACGGCCTGTTCACCCCGCCACCATCTAGAAGGTGGAGACAGTACAAGTGCATCAAAGCTCCAGCAGTGCAGAACAATACACGCTCACCCAAAAAATACAAATAAAGGAATTAAGAAATATAGAATTATTAGAATGAGCAATGTTAGAGTCCGGTGTGTATAGACACTGGTGTGTACAGACATTAAGGACAGTATATGAATGGAAAATGTGTGTACAGTAGTAGTTATATAGGACGAGTCTTGACTAGAATACAGTATATACATAAGAAGTAGATAAAACAGTATGTAAACATTAATAAAGTGACCAGTGTTCAATGACTATGTACATAGGGCAGTAGTCTTGAGTACCGGGTGTTAGCCGGGTAGTAACAGTGACTAAAGTTCAGGGCAGGGTACTGGGCAGAGGCCAGCTAGTAGTGACTATTTAATCATGTTTAATAATGTTTACATACTGTTTTATCTGATGACTCTCTTTTTATGTATATACTGTATTCTAGTCAAGGCTCGTCCTATATAACTACTACTGTACACACATTTTCCATTCATATACTGTCCATAATGTCTGTACACACCAATGTCTATACACACCGGACTCTAACATTGCTCATTCTAATAATTCTATATTTCTTAATTCCTTTATTTGTATTTTTTGGGTGAGCGTGTATTGTTCTGCACTGCTGGAGCTAGGAACATAAGTGTTTCGCTACACCCGCGATAACATCTTCAAAATATGTGTACGCGACCAATACAATTTGCTTTGATTTGATTTAACATGCTGTATACATGGTTATAGTGTACCTTCTTCAATTTGGAGGTTACTTGAAGTGGATGCTCCCTGGTTTCTGAGCTACAGTATATTTTCAAACAACTCCTTCCTTTCACTCTCTCGTTTTCAGTTATTGTCCTGTTTGTAAGAAAATCAAGTTACAATCTTTCAGATATATCCATCATCTCACCTTTTCTGGCTCATGTTGAAGATAAATAGAGTCTGCGGGGATCTTGGAAATTCTTTGGTCTTTATTTAACAGCGTCTTGAAAAAACATCAAGAAAACGGCATTGATTTTTTTGGTTTCTCCTACATGTTGTACTGAGAACTAGCAGGGGGTCCTCCCTGTGGCTGGCTTTTCAATAGAGCCACTCAACATGGAGTGGGTCAAAACAGATTGCTCAAGTGGGGGGATAGGAACAAACCCTAAAAGTTTCCTGAAGTTTTCCCCCCTTTTTGTGGTTGAAGACTATTCGTCAGTTGTTGTTTTTACTTGGCAATCATCGTGACTCACAAAGACCATGGTAAATTCTAGTGAGGTTTCATCTTCAAACGGCCCAAGGCTAGTATACTTTTTTGGTAGCATTTCATAGAAGACACAGATTTCTCAACAAACAGGCACAGATTTACTTTTCTTAGATTCTCTTGATTAATAGAGTAGCTGTCAATCTCACAGTCTGTCATTCTCATCACACATGCCTGCATGCAAACACACACACACTCACACCAAACGCTGCCAGTAAGTCTACCAATGTAGTGCACTTCTAGCCCCGGGTCAGAGAAAGCGAGAGAGAGAGAGAGAGCGAGAAAGAGAGAGCGAGAGAGAGAGAGAGAGAGAGAGAGAGAGAACAAGTTGGTTGCCAGGGGAGCCGGCAGCATCCTGTACGTTGGGAGCTGTGATTACTAGCAATGTGTGTTTAATTAATTAGCCTGTGTGGAAAGACGGCGTGCTGTTCGTCAAGCTCTCTGTCAATACCCTCATCCCTGGCTCAAACCTCAACCACCGCCCCGCCTTCCAGTTGGCCAGGAATTCAAAAACACCCTGGTTCTGTTTAGACATATCAATATGCATCGGGCATATGTGTCGTTTTTTGGGTGCAATAGAACGTTGGCTGAGATGCTTATCAGCAGAGGGGAAGAAGTTGACTTTAATTGGTGTTAAAAAGCCATTGTATTGATTTTAGTACCAACATCTTGCCTGTATTTTGCGACATCTTTATCTCATCAATTAATTAATTGAAATAACAATATCACACATAGAAATCTAAACTATTTTAGTTGTGTAGCTTATTTCAAAATGAAAATATGTATATAGGTTTATACCCCTAATATACAGTACCAGTCAAAAGTTTGGACACACCTCCTCATTCCAGGGTTTTTCTTTATTTTTACTATTTTCTACATTGTAGAATAATAGTGAAGACATCAAACTATGAAACAACACATATGGAATCATGTAGCAACCAAAAAAGTGGAAAAATGGAATGAGTAGGTGTGTCCATTGGTTTATAGGCCTTTTCCACTGTATAAATGAGTATCAAAATAAAAGTCATTGCTGAATCCATGTTATTTTCTCTCCCTTATTTAGGATGCTTCCATTGCACATCGGTTCCACATGATGAGGGAGAGGCACCCTGAGCGCTTTAACAGCAGGTATGTGTTGTTGGGTTTTAACCAACACTTCACCAACACTGCATGTTAACTCCTCCCCCCCTGTTGACTGTCAGCACCTGTGAAGCTGCCACTTCTAACTGGTATATGGTTAGCTCTGGTATTTCCTCCCTCTCTCTCTCCTCATACTTTAGCCCATATCTTACTGAATTTATTTTGTTTACTACAAATATATGTATGAGTCAAGAGGATTTTGCATTGGTACGAGGGGGACTTTTAGATTGTTTGATTGGTCAATGTATACAGTGGGTTCTGTCAAAGTATATAGTTCAAACATACTAGGGATGGTTCTGAAGTTGATCATTCATTTAGCAATATGGGAAAAAAGGGGCATTCAAAACCTCTGGTAGTGTGACATCTATGAATAGAAATACTCACCAAGTCAGAAAGCTCTAAAAACATGGCCGGAACCCTCATTGCAATAGACTCTTCTTCTTCTTTTTTCAGTAGTCACTTGATACAGTAAATGGACTTGACTCATATTTAGCATCTGTGATTACCTTAAATAGATGTGTTCACCTTTGGAGATGAACAAATGTGGCATCTATGTTCCCATCAATATTTAACACGACCAATACGTCTCCACTAGCAGTAGGGAGTAATGGCGTGGGTAATTGAATTTGCTTGGGTAGTTTGACATCATGCGTCTGTCGGAGTGATGACACACAGTCTCCTAATAATCCCATTTGTACTCATTTATCATGTTTACTCTGACTTTAGTTCAACATTCAGCAAACTATTATCCAAAGGTTCGTTTAGGCTACGTGATCTGCAAAGGTTGCTGCAGTGCAGAGGTATATGGGAGAGAACTCACATTTTCCTTACATTGCAGTTTGTGTTTTTTTCTGAACACTATGTGTGTTTTAGGCATATTCCAATGCTACTGTTGCCATACAATTGAAGATACAGGTTTAGCCACACTGTATATTTTTGAATCATTGGGTTAAATCTCAATTCCCAAACTGTTCAGTAGCACGATATGGCTGTACATATTAATACACAGGACAAAAAGAATGTATACAAAGACATCAAAGACATTGTTTTATACCATTTTAAGCCCATGTGAAAAATGATTGAGATATTTAAAGAAAATTATACCATCTGTTATTTGAATTCAATGAATAATTTACCGGAGGGAATGGGTTTAGTATCTCTATTACACACTATCCTTGCCAATTGAATAATGCATGATTATAGTTTTTCAAGGTAGCGTATATTTTGTTGGATTTGTCCAAGGGGCTCATGTCCATTGCAAGTAGAATGCAACTTATCATGGAGCCATTTCCTTCCGAGTGTATGAACAGTGTTCAATAGCGGGTATAAGGCAGAGAACACTGTCTGCAGGATAGAACATTTGGGCCTGTGTAAAGCCAACACCAAGACACATTAAAAGTTCACAGCAGTCCCAACTCAAAAACACAGCCTGACACACATTCCCACGTCACAGTTGAACTACACATAAATATATGACTCTTCCAAATCAGATATATTCACCATGTCTCACTTACTGTATTAGAGTCTTTCAGCAGCCATCAGGCCTGGCACCGGAGGCTACTAAGTTACAATGAGTGGAAGAAGCATTCCCCACTCCCTTCCTCCCTTCCTCCCCCATCGAAATCACAACCGACTCTGCACTACTTTCCTCATTTCTTTCTCTCAGTCTTTCTCTCTTTCTTCAGAGCATATCAATTACATTTGTCATCGGGTTGACCTTAAAGAAGACATACATATTTGATCAGGTTTAATTAGCAACAAAATAATGGCATATTGTTTTTTAAATTATGGAATGAGGGGATTTGGTTGATGAATGTAATGAATGCTGGGGCCGGGTCCGGGTGACTCCCTCTCTGTATTGGCACCTCTGGGTGATTATGAGGGAGAATGTGTGAAGATTTGACACGTCGGCAGATAGATTCATTTACTGACTGCAGCCTGACCAAGAGGTGATAATGAGGTCGAGGATTAAAAGTAAGACAATCAGTCGACCCGTGACGACTCCGCACACTACCTCCCTCTGCCTAGTTAAAACACACTGCTCCTTTTTCTCTCTCTTGTTACTGATCTCCCATGTAATTACACACTAATCTCTGCCTCAGAAAGAGAGAGAGAAAATAAGGGAGGGGGGGAGAAAGAGAGAGAGATGGAAAGAAAGAAAGAAAAATACGTGATTATAGCGAGAGAGATTTTCTCATCGTCTTTGCCTTTGTACCCTCAAAAGCAGTTACACTTTCAGCCAATTTCAATAACCTGTTAGCAACAGTTCAATGGCCACCGACACAGGTCTGTGTTCTAAGCCTGAGGTATTGTATATGATGTATGGCAGTCTATTACTATTACTACTACTGTCTTAAGCACTGGTTCTATTACCACTCTCCCTCATGTAGCCTGTGGCTGTTCTGTTGAACCACTCTGGCGTTAACCTTTCCTGGAGGCACAGGGAAGCCCAGGCATGGAGCGCTCTTTAGCATAATGAGTGTGTTCATCAAAGCCTGCCGTGTGCGGAGGGCCCACTGGATCCACTCGCACACTGCCACACACACTCCCAAACCGCTTCCCCGCAGGGCCCCTGTGGACCCGGGCAGGGGCCGCCCTCGGACCTCATTTGAGGATGAAATCGTTTGTCTGACCAGGATGTCATCTATAATTAATGGCCACTTGTGAGTGTAATTTAGAGAGATCTCACCTGTGGCCCTATCCCCAGCCCAGCATGAATGTACACACAGTTACACACATGCGCATACGCAGGCAAGTGAGCGCATACATATACTGTACACACAAAGATGAACAAACGCACACACTCACTAATGCATGGACATACACACACACACACACACACACACACAGCCGTATCCTATATAAACATAGTTTCACACTTGTCTGGACCTCAGAAGTGAGCCACCAGTCTTCTTGAGTAAATTCCATAAACTCTAATTCAAACTGGTTGGTATGTAATATTTCATATGATACTTCTATACAGGCTTAGAAAGATAAGGTGTAGAACCCTTTTGGGTTCCAGATATCACCCTTTGGGGCTCCATGTCAGACCGTTTCTACAGAGGGTGATACATGGAACCAAAAAGGGTTCTACCTAGAACCATAAAGGGTTCTCCTATAGGGACAGCCGTAGAACCCTTTTGTTCTAAGATTGTAGATGAAAGCCCTATAGTAGTCTCAATGCCCTCTGATTTCTCACTTTGTAGCAGCAGCTCTTACTGTCCAAGACCCCAACCACATACTGACTCCCCATCACTCCTCCAAAAGCCGCCTAGTCCCTGTTGTGTCCCCCATCCTCTGTCGAGCCCCCATAGCCCCTGCAGAGCCACCAGCTGGCTACACGGTTCCCTTCTCACACCTTCCCACCAGCAGTATGTTCACGTCTAGGGTGAGAGATAACAGACAGAAAATAATGTACATTAAATAAATAGATCGGTTTTAGATTTTACGTGTCTGATTATTGTAGTCCCTATATTATAACAATTGATAGGACCATATCCCTTACAAGCCATTTTGTTACTTCATTATATTTATTGTGATGAATCTAGGATTATTTGTATTTCAATATTGGACAAAAAAAAACAAGATCCCTCTTTATAAACTCAGCAAAAAAAGAAACATCCCTTTTTCAGGACTGTCTTTCAAAGATAATTTCGTAAAAATCCAAATAACTTCATAGATCTTCATTGTAAAGGGTTTAAACACTGTTTTCCATGCTTGTTCAATGACCCATAAACAATTAATGAACATGCACCTGTGGAAGGGTCGTTAAGACACTAACAGCTTACAGACGGTAGGCAATTAAGGTCACAGTTATGAAAACTTAGGACACTAAAGAGGCCTTTCTACTGACTTGGAAAAACACCAAAAGAAAGATGCCCAGGGTCCTGCTCATCTGCGTGAACGTGCCTTAGGCATGCTGCAAGGAGGCATGAGGACTGCAGATGTGCCCAGGGCAATAAATTGCAATGTCCGTACTATTAGACGCCTAAGACAGCTGATCGTCCTTGCAGTGGCAGACCACATGTAACAACACCTACACAGGATCGGTACATCCGAACATCACACCTGCGGGACAGGTACAGGATGGCAACAACAACTGCCCGAGTTACACCAGGAATGCACAATCCCTCCATCAGTGCTCAGACAGTCCGCAATAGGCTGAGAGAGGCTGGACTGTGGGCTTGTAGGCCTGTTGTAAGGCAGGTCCTCACCAGACATCACCGGCAACAACGTCGCCTATGGGCACAAACCCACCGTCGCTGGACCAGACAGGACTGGCAAAAAGTGCTCTTTACTGACGAGTCATGGTTTTGTCTCACCAGGGGTGATGGTCGGATTTGCGTTTATCGACGAAGGAATGAGCGTTACACCGAGGCCTGTATTCTGGAGCAGGATCGTTTTGGAGGTGGAGCGTCCGTCACGGTCTGGGGTGGTGTGTCACAGCATCATTGGACTGAGCTTGTTGTCATTGCAGGCAATCTCGACGCTGTGAGTTACAGGGAAGACATCCTCCTCCCTCATGTGGTACCCTTCTTGCAGACTCATCCTGACATCCAGTATGACAATGCCACCAGCTATACTGCTCGTTCTGTGCGTGATTTCCTGCAAGACAGGAATGTCAGTGTTCTGTCATGGCCAGCGAAGAGCCCGGATCTCAATCCCATTGAGCACGTCTGGGACCTGTTGTATCGGAGGGTGAGTGCTAGGGCCATTCCCCCCAGAAATGTCCAGGAACTTGCAGGTGCCTTGGTGGAAGAGTGGGGTAACATCTCATAGCAAGAACTGGCAAATCTGGTGCAGTCCATGATGAGAAGATGCACTGCAGTACTTAATGCAGCTGGTGGCCACACCAGATACTGACTGTTGCTTTTGATTTTGACCCCCCTTTTGTTCAGGGACATGTTATTCAATTTCTGTTAGTCACATGTCTGTGGAACTTGTTCAGTTTATGTCTCAGTTGTTGAATCTTGTTATGTTCATACAAATATTTACACATGTTAAGTTTGCTGAAAATAAACGCAGTTGACAGTGAGAGGACGTTTCTTTTTTTGTTGAGTTTAGTATCAGCTGAGCTTTTTAAAAGAAAAGTTCCAATGACAAGGACAATTTTTTATAAACTCAGATAAAATGATTAGAGCTATCCCAGCAAACCGGGAACATTCCCAGAACATTGGCTAAGATTCCCATTAAGTTCTAGTTAGGGTTTTATTAACATTATGATGATACCATCCCAAAAACATTAAAATAATATTGTTGATAACAACATTTAATTAAATGGATGAAATTAAATTATGTGTGTCTATATCACTTTGTCGTTGGCCTACAATACAATCTTCATGTCACGAATCCCACCGAAGGTGGCTCCCCTGCCTGCTCGGGCGGCGCTCGGCGGTCGTCGTCGCCGACCTACTAGCCGCCGCTGATCCTTTTTTCCTTTTCGTTTGGTATGTCTTATTGTTTGCACCTGTCCCTCATTTGGTTTATTGATTTTGGTTATTTAAGCCTGGTTAGCCCGCCCAGTGTTGTGCGGGATTATTTAGCGTCAGGTTGTGTTTTTGTATTTGGATGTGCTGGCGATCTACTACTATTATCTTTTATGCATGCTGTGCACCTGTTCTGGGCACTTTGCATTGTTTCCACGCCGGTTGTGTTGGCGTCGATCGTGTTGTGTTTTATTTAATAAACACAAAGTTCCTTACCTCTGCTCTCTGCGCCTGACTCCTACCGCCACTCCTAGCAACTACTGACAGAATCCCGCACCAACTATGGAGTCAGCAGGAGCAGCCTCCCCTCCTCTCCCATCGATGGAGGAACGGGTCCTTCACCATACCACCATCCTCCACCGAATCGGCTCAGCGATGGAGCAGATGATGGAAAGGATGGACCGATGGGAGAGGAGTGGCCTCCCTACCGCATCCCCAGCCCCAAATCCCCCTCCACCATCTACCCCTCCACCGACGTCCGGACCCGGAGCCCTACGCCTGGCTCTCCCCAGGGAGCACGATGGAGCGGCGGCTGGGTGCCAGGGGTTCCTGCTACAGTTGGATTTGTACCTGGCTACCGTTCATCCTACTCCCTCGGGAGAGGAGAGCGTAAGCGTCCTCGTCTCCTGCTTAACGGGACGTGCCCTGGAGTGGGCCAACGCAGTGTGGTATGGTCCAGACTCGGCAAGGGATCATTACCCCGAGTTCACCCGCCGTTTCCGGGCCGTGTTCGACCACCCAGCTGAAGGCCGAGCGGCGGGTGAACGGCTGTTCCACCTGCGTCAGGAGACGAGGAGCGCACAGGACTTTGCTCTGGAGTTCCGGACCTTGGCTGCTGGAGCGGGGTGGAACGACAGGGCCCTGATGGACCACTATAGGTGTAGCCTCCGGGAGGACGTCCGCCGTGAGCTAGCCTGTCGGGACACTACCCTGTCACTGGATGAACTGATCGACATGTCCATTCGTCTGGACAATCTGCTGGCTGCGCGCGGGCGTCCAGACGGGGCCCTGTTGATTCCACCTCCAGGTCCTCCAGCTCCCATTCCTATGGAGCTAGGGGGGGCCGCGTCCAGGGGAACCGGAGGAGGAGGCTCCCCTTGTCCCCAGTGTGGTCGGAGAGGACACACTACCGACCGGTGCTGGGGGAGCTCCTCTGGGAATCGGGATGGCAGGCGGAGCACTCCTCGTCCATCTCAGGTGAGTAAGCACCAACCTCACCCAGAGCCCCCTGTTGGTCACATGTTCGTTTTAGTAACTTTCCCCTTGTTTTCTCCCTCTTTCCAGCATAAGGCGCTAGTCGATTCAGGCGCAGCTGGAAACTTTATGGATCGTGGGCTCGCATTAAGGCTAGGGATTCCCCTTGTATCGTTGGACCAACCTTTCCCCGTGCACTCCTTAGATAGCCGACCATTAGGGTCAGGACTGGTCAGGGAGGCCACGGTGCCACTGGACATGGTAACGCAGGGGGATCATGGGGAACGGATTAGTCTCTTCCTCATTGATTCTCCTGCGTTTCCAGTGGTGCTGGGGATTCCCTGGTTGGCCAATCACAATCCCAATATTTCGTGGAGACAGGGGGTTCTCAGAGGGTGGTCAGAGGAGTGCTCAGGCAGGTGTAAGGGAGTTTCCATCGGTGCGACGACGGTGGAGAGTCCAGACCAGGTTTCCACAGTGCGCATTCCCTCAGAATATGCCGATTTGGCTATCGCCTTCTGTAAAAAGAGGGCGACCCGATTACCACCTCATCGACGAGGGGATTGCGTGATAGATCTCCAGGTAAACGCTGCACTTCCCAGGAGTCATGTGTACCCATTGTCACAAGAGGAGACGTTGGCTATGGAGACATATGTCACGGAATCTCTGAGACAGGGGCATATACAGCCCTCCATGTCACCCGTCTCCTCGAGTTTCTTTTTCGTGAAGAAAAAGGATGGAGGTTTGCGCCCGTGCATTGATTATAGAGGTCTAAATTCCATCACAGTAGGGTTCAGTTACCCACTACCTCTCATCGCTACGGCGGTGGAATCATTTCACGGCGCGCGGTTTTTCACGAAACTGGACCTCAGGAGCGCTTACAATCTGGTGCGTATCCGGGGAGGAGACGAGTGGAAAACCGCATTCAGTACCACATCGGGCCACTATGAGTACCTCGTCATGCCGTACGGGTTAAAGAATGCTCCAGCCGTCTTTCAATCCTTTGTTGACGAGATTCTCAGGGACCTGCACGGGCAGGGGGTGGTGGTGTATATTGACGACATCCTGATTTATTCCGCCACCCGCGCCGCGCATGTCTCCCTGGTGCGCAAGGTGCTTGGACGACTGCTGGAGAATGACCTGTACGTCAAGGCTGAGAAATGTGAGTTTTTCAAACGAGCCGTTTCCTTCCTGGGGTATCGCATTTCCACCTCGGGGGTGGTGATGGAGGATGACCGCGTTAAAGCCGTGCGTAATTGGCCGACTCCGACCACGGTAAAGGAGGTGCAGCGGTTTTTAGGGTTTGCCAATTACTACCGGAGGTTTATCCGGGGCTTTGGTCAAGTTGCGGCTCCCATTACCTCACTGCTGAAGGGGGGTCCGGCGCGCTTGCGCTGGTCAACAGAGGCGAACAGAGCGTTCAGTCGCCTGAAGGAGCTGTTTACCGTTGCTCCAGTGCTGGCTCATCCGGATCCCTCTTTGGCATTCATAGTGGAGGTGGACGCGTCCGAGACTGGGGTGGGGGCCGTGCTATCACAGCGCTCGGGCACGCCACCCAAACTCCGCCCGTGCGCTTTCTTTTCTAGGAAGCTGGGGCCGGCGGAGCAGAACTATGACGTGGGGGACAGGGAGTTGTTAGCTGTGGTCAAGGCTCTGAAGGTGTGGAGACATTGGCTTGAGGGGGCTAGGCACCCTTTCCTCATCTGGACTGACCACCGTAATCTCGAGTACATCCGGGCAGCTAGGAGACTGAATCCGCGTCAGGCCAGGTGGGCCATGTTCTTTACCCGTTTCCGGTTCACGATCTCTTATCGGCCAGGTTCACAGAACACGAAGGCCGACGCACTGTCCCGCCTATATGACACCGAGGAGAGGGCCATCGATCCGGCTCCCATTCTTCCGGCGTCGTGTTTGGTAGCTCCGGTGGTATGGGAGCTGGACGCGGAGATCGAGCGGGCGTTACGGTCGGAACCTGCACCATCGCAGTGTCCGGCAGGTGTTCAGTACGTACCGCTTGGTCTCCGTGATCGATTGATTCGATGGGCCCATAATCTCCCCTCTTCGGGTCACCCTGGGATTGAGAGGACAGTGCGGAACCTGAGGGGGAAGTACTGGTGGCCCACCTTGGGTAAAGACGTGCGGTTCTATGTTTCCTCCTGCTCGGTGTGCGCTCAGAGCAAGGCTCCTCGACACCTGCCTAGAGGGAAATTACACCCCCTCCCCGTTCCACAGCGGCCGTGGTCACACTTGTCAGTGGACTTCCTCACTGACCTTCCCGTATCTCAGGGGAACACCACTATCCTGGTCGTTGTGGATCGGTTCTCGAAGTCCTGTCGTCTCATCCCGTTGCCCGGTCTCCCTACGGCTCTGCAGACTGCGGAGGCACTGTTTACCCATGTCTTCCGGCACTACGGGGTGCCCGAGGACATCGTTTCTGATCGGGGTCCCCAGTTCACGTCCAGAGTTTGGAGGGCGTTCATGGAACGTTTGGGGGTCTCGGTCAGCCTGACCTCGGGTTTCCACCCCGAGAGTAATGGGCAGGTGGAGAGGGTGAACCAAGAGGTGGGTAGGTTTCTAAGGACGTATTGCCAGGACCGGCCCAGAGAATGGGCGAGATACGTGCCATGGGCAGAAATAGCCCAAAATTCTCTACGGCACTCATCCACCAACATGTCACCGTTCCAGTGCGTGTTGGGCTACCAGCCGGTCCTGGCTCCATGGCACCAGAGCCAGACCGAGGCTCCTGCGGTGGAGGATTGGGTGCAGCGCTCGAAGGACACATGGAGAGCCGTCAAGGACGCACTCACCAAGGCGAGTGGACGGCAAAAGAAGAGCGCTGACCAGCACCGCAGTGAGACCCCTGTGTTTGCACCAGGGGATCGAGTCTGGCTCTCGGCTAGAAACCTGCCCCTCCGCTTGCCCTGCCGGAAGCTGGGTCCGCAGTGTGTAGGGCCGTTTAAAGTCCTGAGGAGGATAAACGAGGTGTGTTACCGATTACAACTTCCATCTTACTACCGTATTAACCCCTCGTTTCATGTGTCTCTCCTCAGGCCGGTGGTGGCTGGTCCCATGCAGGAAGGTGAGGTGCCGGAGGTTCCTCCCCCCCCGCTGGACATTGGGGGGTCCCCGGCGTATAGGATACGCGCCATTCTGGACTCCAGACTTCGGGGGGGGGGGCCTACAGTACCTCGTCGACTGGGAGGGGTACGGCGCGGAGGAGAGGTGCTGGGTACCCAGGAGGGACATTTTGGACCCCCCACTACTGAGGGAGTTCCACCGCCTTCATGGGGATCGCCCTGCACCTCGTCCTCCGGGTCGCCCTCGAGGTCGGTGGCGGCGCGCTGCGGGAGCCGCGCGTCAGGAGGGGGGTACTGTCACGAATCCCACCGAAGGTGGCTCCCCTGCCTGCTCGGGCGGCGCTCGGCGGTCGTCGTCGCCGACCTACTAGCCGCCGCTGATCCTTTTTTCCTTTTCGTTTGGTATGTCTTATTGTTTGCACCTGTCCCTCATTTGGTTTATTGATTTTGGTTATTTAAGCCTGGTTAGCCCGCCCAGTGTTGTGCGGGATTATTTAGCGTCAGGTTGTGTTTTTGTATTTGGATGTGCTGGCGATCTACTACTATTATCTTTTATGCATGCTGTGCACCTGTTCTGGGCACTTTGCATTGTTTCCACGCCGGTTGTGTTGGCGTCGATCGTGTTGTGTTTTATTTAATAAACACAAAGTTCCTTACCTCTGCTCTCTGCGCCTGACTCCTACCGCCACTCCTAGCAACTACTGACACTTCAAATGCAAATTGCCATTAAATCTGTAGGGAAACATAATTGGAATGTGTTCCAATCTGCTTTCTTATGCTTCAAGGAACTAGAAATATGTATGCTAAAAATGTTGTGATATTATTAGGTAAAACTTTAATATAACATTTTCTAAATGTTCTTGAAATGTTCTGAGGGCTTCCAAGACAATGTTAATCTGGAGGCGAAAGAAACTCACAGCTGTTTAGGCGAGGTGCTGGCTAGCGGAGTAGAACAGCTGTTTAGGCGAGGTGCTGGCTAGCGGAGTAGAACAGCTGTTTAGGCGAGGTGCTGGCTAGTGGAGTAGAACAGCTGTTTAGGTGAGGTGCTGGCTAGCGGAGTAGAACAGCTGCATAGGTGAGGTGCTGGCTAGTGGAGTAGAACAGCTGTTTAGGCGAGGTGCTGGCTAGCGGAGTAGAACAGCTGTTTAGGCGAGGTGCTGGCTAGCGGAGTAGAACAGCTGTTTAGGCGAGGTGCTGGCTAGCGGAGTAGAACACTTGAAAAAGATGAGAGCCACACTAGGAGTTCAGATGCAAAAATGTAATAACCAATGTTTCGAAAGACAAGATGTCTTCATCAGGGTACCTCCAAGACAAGGTAAAATATATATTGTGTGAACATCAATGGAATAATATGCTAAACCTAAAACAAATAAAAGTAATAAAAACAGACTCATTTGGAAATTGTGGAACATTTGTCACGTCCTGACCAGCAGAGGGAGTAGTTGTTTAGTATTTTTGGTCAGGACGTGGCAGAAGTACTGTGTTGTATGTGTTTTTCTGGTATTTCTGTTTCTATGTTGGTCTGTGTGGCTCCCGATCAGGGACAGCTGGTTATCGTTGTTCCTGATTGGGAGTCATATATTAGGAGTGTGTTTGTCACCTGGGTTTTGTGGGTTGTTTTATTTCACACTGCTGTATGTAAGAACATAGCCTGTGAAACTGTCTAGTCGTTTATTGTTTTGTCCGTGTCCATCATAATTTAAATAAAATTATGTGGAGCACGCAAGCCGCTGCGTATTGGTCAGATGATGATTTCGAAATATCTTCAGATGAAGGTGAAGATTGTGACAACATTGTGGCTATGTTTTGTGCAGCCTTATAAGTACAATATGTGAGAATCACAAGAATATTCTTGCAACATCCCAGACAACTCCCATAACTTAATTAAATGTTCTGGGAACCTTTAAAAAAAGTTGACCAGGTGTTTTGTCAACATTCTTAAAACGTTAAGGGAATGTCGTGTGCAACCTAACTTAAACAGTGTATGAACGTCATCACAACTGATCATATCTTGTACCCACACTGTTCCCATAAGCTAATTAAATGTTCTTGGAACCTTTAAAGAACTCAAACGCTGTTCTGTCAACATTCTTGCAACATCAAAGGAATGTTTTGTGCACCCTGATACAAACATCATCTGAATGTCAGCACAACTGGACAGTTAGTGTTTTGGGAACCTTGTGATATCCCCACAATGTTCCGACAATTTAATGAAACATTCTGGGAACCTTTAAAGAACAGACTAAATGTGTTCTGGGAATGATCTTGCAACATCAGGCGAATGTTTTATACAAACATTGTATAATCATCAGCAAGACTGAACAGTTTTTGTGTTATGAGAACAATTTTGGTTTGCTGGGATGATACTGATATTATGAATACACCCAGGGATCATTTTCTTGTAGTTCAAACAAACCCATTCATTGTACTGTTTTATTTGGCATATCTCTTTAAGAAAGGGGAGACAACACAACACAGGCCATTTTTCAAGCTGCCAGTCAGAGTTGTAGCACTCGGGGCGGTGTCATGTTAAACAAAACAGTGCATTGATGCAATGCACAAAGAGTTGGTTATGTCAATGTGATATTTATCACCTCTGATCAAAAATAAATTAGTGTGAAAATAAGGTCATAGATCACGGGGGCTTAGATTAAGTGTCAGAGGGAAAAATCAATGGCTCTGTGCCTCATGCTAACAGTGGACAGTAGAAAGAGCATTAAAGAGTATTAAAAGGTGCTGTGGCCTGGGGATAGCCTAGCCATGCTACACTGAAGCTTGTTTGCCTTTGACACGTTTTAATACAGTGACGAGACAGGGGTTTATAAAGTAGATGAGTTGACTGATGAGGAGAGAACAGGGGCATAATACTGTGTTAAGTCTGCGCAGGGAACTGCTTGGTTCAGTGGTTGGTGAAACCTGAGACACTGTTGTCTTTGACATTGCAGTTGTAGATACAAATTGTCTCTCGTGCACTCAGTGGTGGAAAAACTACCTTTGTTTATCTAATCTTCAAAATGAACTTACATTTGCGTTATATTATGGACACACTCCGGTTAATGAAATACCTTTATATTCACTTTTATTGCAAAGTCAAATCTCTTGACCCACATTAAAAGTATCAACCTGTTCAGACAATCATTTTCAGTTGATTCTCCATTGATCCTCAATGGCCATCTCATTGGAGCTTCTCCCTGTCCCAGCTGTGTTTCAGATCATGGTGCTGAGCGCCAGTCTATCAGCACATAAAGGATGGGAATCCGATGGGGCCAATGGGATGCTCCTAATTATCTAATGAGCAGGGAGATAAGGCCGTGATTTGTTGCCATGGCTCTCTTGTTAGGTTAAGTGGAGGGAATCGACAGGACAGTCAGATGTCGACTCTATCAATTCCATTTATTCCCATGTTTAACTACAACACAAAGTTGTAGACGACAAAGTGCTGCGTTTTGGTTTTGGTTATATTGTACTGTAAAGAAGTCAATGCTGTAGTAGTATATGTTGATTTTGACTTTATCTATTCCCTTGTTTAACTACATTCAGTTGACTTGAGGACGACAAAGTGCTGCGTTTTGGTTTTGGTTACAGGAAAATATAACCTTGATATTGTACTATAAGAGTGAATTTGCTGTGTAAACTACTGTATATTTTACACGTGTTTTAGACATTCTACGTTAAGTGGAGGGAACAAACAGGTAGCCTAGTGGTTAGAGCGTTGGACTATTAACCGAAAGGTTGCAAGATCGAATCCCCGTGCTGACAAGGTAAAAAGCTATCATTCTGCCCCTGAATAAGGCAGTTAACCCACTGTTCCTAGGCTGTCATTGAAAATAAGAATTTGTTCTTAACTGACTTGCCTAGTTAAATAAATGACAACAGGACATTCAGATGTCAGCTATCTATTCCCATTTTTAACTACTACAAAGTCAACTTGAGACTCTCTAGAAAGTGCTGTGATTGGTTTTGGTTATATTGTACTGTATGTGCTGTGTGTACTGTATGTTATGTGTTTTAGACATGCTGTATTAAGCCTATTACTGTGATGATATGTGGTGCACTGTACAAAAAGGTAGTGTACGTCAGAGGAGAATAATAGCCTCTTGAGTTTGCCTCTCATGTGAACAGAGAGAAACTTTCCGCCTGGCAACCAAATAATACAGCTGCTTGGAGACCTGGGTAGTTCCCCTGTGTCTTAAAGGTCGCAGTGCTTCAGATTTGAGAGAGCCTCTTGAAAATAACAAAAACAAACAAACAAAAAAATGATTTGTCCAATAGCTCACTGCAGGTGTAAAGACTGCACATCGTTTAGTTTCAGTCACACCACAAGTTGCTTTGTTTTTGAATAGACTCGTGAATAGGCCACCGCATTTGTTTTCTTGCAAATTATGCTCACGTCTGTATTTGTGTTTTGTCTACAACAGGAGTGTGTTTTCGTTCTCGGCTGCCATAGACAAGTTTCTCATGAGAGGGAACCAGACCTGGGTTCAAATAGTATTTGAAATAGCCTACATTGCGCATTTGCTTTAGCCTAGGTCGGGGGGGGGGCACGTTTGGGACTTTTCTATTAGTACATTGCAACAGGCAAGTTCAATTAAGCACAAATTGAGTATTTCAAATGATTTCAGATAATACTTGAACCCAGATCTGCTAAGCACACAGGTTTATGGTGAGGTTTGCACATGGAGCCCAGGGCAGCTGTTGGAAGTCCTGTTTGAGAGATGCTAGATGTGTTATTGTGTAGTAGGCCCTCTCAGCATGCCCCATGTCTCCCCCCACTGTCTCTCTCTCTCTCTCTCTCTCTCTCTCTCGCTCTCTCTTTTGCTCTCCTTTTCTCTCCTTACTCCTCTCTTCCCGCACCTATTGACCATCTTGCACATTATAAATCAACATCGAGCCGGGCTATCCTGCAAGTGGCTAATGAAAGCTAATTTATAAAGCGGCTAAATGGTCCTGACAAAACTCCTAATGAGGAAATCAATAATTTAGTGATTGTTACTCTGCTTACACTAATACATCCCGCTAGTAAGGGTTTGATTCCAGCGAAAACAAGGCCATTTTTTATTGCATTCAGTTCTGCATGTCAGCACTGTTGTAAGGTTGTTTTTCTCTCTCTCGCGAAAGCCCCCTTGATGATAAATCATCTGTTGGGGTCTCTGGCTAAATGAACCAATGGCTGTGAGGTGTGCTTTCAAAGTAATCTCTAAAGAAAGTCAAGCGTTTAGCGGGAAAGAGACATTGGTGCTCATAAACCTTCTCTATATGGATGGGATGTGATGCTATGAATGTTAGAGCAGCATTCAGTCCACCATCAAATTAAATCAGATGTTATTGGTCACATACACATGGTTAGTAGATGTTATTGCGAGTGTAGCGAAATGTTGTGCTTCTAGTTCCGACAGTGAAGCAATATCTAACAATTCCACAACAACTACCTAATGGAATAAGGAATGGAATGGAATAAGAATATATACAGTTGAAGTCGGAAAATTACATACACCTTAGCCAAATACATTTAAACTCAGTTTTTCACAATTCCTAACATTTAAACCTAGTAAAACGTCCCTGTCTCAGGTCTGTTAGGATCACCACTTTATTTTAAGAATGTGAAATGTCAGAATAATAGTAGAGAGAATGATTTATTTCAGCTTTTATTTCTTTCATCACATTCCCAGTGGGTCAGACGTTTACGTACACTCAATTAGTATTTGGTAGCATTGCCTTTAAATTGGTTAACTTGGGTCAAACATTTCGGGTAGCCTTCCACAAGCTTCCCACAATAAGTTGGGTGAATTTTGGCCCATTCCTCATGACAGAGCTGGTGTAACTGAGTCAGGTTTGTAGGCCTCCTTGCTCGCGCACACTTTTTCAGTTCTGCCCACAAATATTCTATAGGATTGAGGTCAGGGCTTTGTGACGGCCACTCCAATACCTTGACTTTGTTGTACTTAAGCCATTTTGACACAACTTTGGAAGTATGCTTGAGGTCATTGTCCATTTGGAAGACCCATTTGCGGCCAAGCTTTAACTTCCTGACTGATGTCTTGAGATGTTGCTTCAATATATCCACATAATTTTCCTACCTCATGATGCCATCTATTTTGTGAAGTGCACCAGTCCCTCCTGCAGCAAAGCACCCCCACAACATGATGCTGCCACCACTGTGCTTCACGGTTGGGATGGTGTTCTTCGGCTTGCAAGCTTCCCCCTTTTTCCTCCAAACATAACGATGGTCATTATGGCCAAACAGTTCTATTTTTGTTTCATCAGACCAGAGGACATTTCTCCAAAAGGTACAACCTTTGTCGCCATGTGCAGTTGCAAACCATAGTCTGGCTTTTTATGGAGGTTTTGGAGCAGTGGCTTCTTCCTTGCTGAGCGGCCTTTCAGGTTATGTTGACATAGGAATTATTTTACTGTGGATATAGATACTTTTGTTCCTGTTTCCTCCAGCATCTTCACAAGGTCCTTTGCTGTTGTTCTAGGATTGATTTGCACTTTTCGCACCAAAGTACGTTCATCTCTAGGAGACAGAATGTGTCTCCTTCCTGAGCGGTATGACGGCTGCGTGGTCCCATGGTGTTTATACTTGCGTACTATTGTTTGTACAGATGAACATGGTACCTTCAGGCGTTTGGAAATTGCTCCCAAGGATGAACCAGACTTGTGGAGGTCTACAATTTTTTTTCTGAGGTCTTGGCTGATTTCTTTTGATTTTCCCATGATGTCAAGCAAAGAGGCACTGAGTTTGAAGGTATGCCTTGAAATACATCCACAGGTACACCTCCAATTGACTCAAATGATGTCAATTAGCCTATCACAAGCTTCTAACGCCATGACATAGTTTTCTGTAATTGTCCTAGGTGTTTAAAGGCACAGTCAACTTAGTGATGTAAACTTCTGACCCACTGGAATTGCGATACATTGAATTATAAGTGAAGTGATCTGTCTGTAAACAATTTTTGGAAATATTACTTGTGTCATGCGCAAAGTAGATGTCCTAACCGACTTGCCTTCCAAAAATGGTGAGGTTTTTAGGTGACAAGCCAAATTCCTTCAGCCTCCTGAGGTTGATTAATGTCTCAATAAATTCACTTATTAAACTGAACTCCAATGTGTACTACATGTACAGTACAGAATCTACAAAGAGTAGCTAATATTCCTTATTCAAAGACTGCTCCATCTGTTTTTTCCCAGGCTAAGGAGGTTTGAACATCTTTCTTAACACATGTTGATAGATATCTTCTTTCCCCACTTCGTTCTTGCTCAAAGGGGGATGAGCTGTGAGTTATTATGAATCTTTCAAGGCTCACGAACTCTATGGGCAGAGTGCAATAAGTTGAGACAAGTAATCTTTGCTGGCCAAACTGTGGTTACCAGAGCGTTTAGTAATATTGATTCACCTTGTAGGCCTTTTAAGCCTGGAGAGTCTATAAGAAATCCTGTCTTCATAGAGATTTTTGTTCTCTGTTCTGTATGATCATTTCCCTTTGGGTATTAGGCCTACAGTTATCCATTCTCACTCAGCGGTCCACGTGGAGTATTTCAGAGTTTCTATTTGCTTGGTTTTACAGCTTGCCCTGTCTTAAGGTGTAGCCTACATTCTGCATCAATCTTCAGATTAACGTCTGGGACAGTATTCATAAAGCATCTCAGAGTAGGAGTGTTGGTCTAGGATCAGTTTGACCTTTTAATTTGTAATGAATGGACAGTGGGGACCAGATCCTAGATCTGCACTCCTGCTCTGAGACGCTTATAATAAATACAAGCCGGCTCAGTAAAGTAAAAGCATACAGGCTCTGTACGGAGTGTCACACTGTTATAAAGACAGATGGTGACTCTAACTAGCAGGGTCATTGATCATCAGGCTTAGCTCTGGGATGTGTCCCTAGGAACCAGGGGAGCAGCACCCCAGTCCTCAGTTAATTGAAGGGCCAGTTAGATTACCCTCTCTCACCCCTTGCTGTGTTTTAATGCAAGGTACCCACCCCACATACTCGAGTGGTTAATCGGCTTTACGTTAGTCTTTGCGCTTCTACGTGTGTGAGACATTATGATTAATGAATGACGTTGTATGTTTTTGGAGATTGGATTTTGTGAATATGTTTTAAATCCAATATTAAATGTATTTGAAATTCTCAAACAATAGTGGATGGTATTCGCGGTAGCGGGTTATAAGGCAGCAGGTAGCCTAGCGGTTAGAGTGCTGGGCCAGTAACCGAAAGGTTGTTGATTTGAATACCCAAGCCAACAAGGTGAAAAATCTGTCGATGTGCCCTTGAGCAAGGCACTTAACCCTAATTTGCTCCATGGGCGCCGTACTACTATGACCCTGTAAAACAACACATTTCACTGCACCTCTCCTGTGTATGTGACAATAAAACTTTTTTTATTACTAGATATTTTTTTGTTGATAAACAATGGTGGAGAATACTTCCAAGTCAATTCTGAAAAGTCTGAAATAAATACATTTCTGACAAACTGTACATGAATCAAAGCTATTATAGACAGAGAGCTATTCCATAAAACCCAGACTAACTAAAAGTGAGAAATTGCGAGGAGAGAGAGGGAAATCACTTCATCCACTTTTTGTATTACTGACTGTATGGCAGTAGATTTTGATGTGGGGAGAGAGAGATTTTTGTTTCCTCCTAGTCCCCTTACACTTCTTGTTGTCTTGTTTTTCAGAACAAAGAATAAGCTGTGGTACTTTGAGTTTGGCACTTCTGAGACCTTCTCGGCCACATGTAAGAAGCTCCACGACTTTCTGGAGGTTGAGGTAAATACAACTGCCTGCTTTCAATTTTGGGAGATTGGGACTAAGTATTTTTATGCCATTTAATGCTACGACTTGTCACCTTTTAATTGCACTACTGTGTAATGAATAAGCAATAATTCAACATAAACTACTCTCACTTGTACTGTTCTCTGCAACAACAACACCTACTGTTAACATGCGAAATGAAGCCTTTTGAAAGCAGACACAATGCAGTGAGAACAAGAAGCAAAAAGTAAAACACCTAGGTCCAATCTCCCTGGGAGAAAGAATAATGCCTCTAATCTAGTGCACACCATTTTAAGACACTGAGCACCAGCCACCTCCTGATCCACAAATAGCCTTCCATTTGTACCAATTTCAGTCTGGAAGTGTTGAGGAGGGAGGGAGGCCTCCCCTCTCCCCCTCCCCCTCCCCTAACGGATCCTCAGCCCAACACACAGGTAATTATCCCGGCCCGGCCCTGCTGTGTGTGATATTGAGGGATAATGAAGGTGGTGTCTATCTGATCCATCTCCCCCTCCTCAGAGCCATCAGCAGTGGCAGAGGTCTTCATTAATTAGCCGGGGATGGCTACTTAGTATGGTACTGAAGGGGAGCAGGTTCGTTGTGGAATACAGACCATGTATTAAACTCCACTGAGAGAGAGGACAGAGAAGTGGCCTGTTATTATACAGCTGGCAACTGAGGGTATTCCTAATATGGATGCCGTACTAGTATAAGGTTGTTAGGAGTCATGGCTGGTGGCAGGTCCCCTTCTGGTGGACATTTCCAGCTTGTCAAAGATCAAATGGCTTCGACATAAACTGTTAATCATCAGTCAGCAATGAACGCTGTCAGATGAGCGTGGTAAAGTTTTGATAACACCTCACTGAGAAGCATAATTAGCATGATCTACTTAACGTTATTTTATTGCTACACACATGTTTCAAGAGGAACACTTTGATTATTGATATGATGTAATCCCTCTCTCTCTTGCTCCCTCCATTTTCCCTCTCTCTCTCTCGCTTTCTTTCCTGACCCTTGTCCTTTGTAAAGTGCGATGGCATCACTCTGGACCTAGACAGCATCTCTTTGGAAGGCATCGCCATTTTAAACATTCCCAGCATGCATGGCGGCTCCAACCTGTGGGGTGAGAGCAGGAAAAGGCGGAGCAACCGCCGGGGAGGGAAGAAGACCCAGGATAAGAGGACAACAGTGCTGGACCCCAAAGAGCTTCAATTTGCTGTCCAAGGTAGCTATCGTAATGATGGATGCTGGTGAATTTGAAATGTATTCATTGCAATTCCAACTTTGAGGAAACATTGTTCACATTGTCACATTTATTTTACATGGGGGTATTTTACATAGGTCCTTTAAGGTCTTTTAAAATGTCAAAGGCTTGCTCATATTCAGGTATGCCTCTTACAGATCAGTAGTACAACCAAACATACACAGGATAACAGGCTTGAAATGCTACAACTCAATGGCTGATCGGCTGCCATTTTGTGTATAGATTGGTTAGCATAGAATAGCCTTTCTCCTAATAACCTGTGACACTAAGAGGCAAGACCTTGTCCAAGCTCACATTAGACAGATCAGAGACAAACTTTGGGACAAAGTTTTCCCTGGCGCTGGTATGAATATTTCACCAATGACAAGTTGAATCACAGTACTTAGATTTGGTTTGGGATGAAGGGGTGCGGTTTAATGTCACTGTTTCGCACTGTCACTTGACTGGTAATGGCTTGTGTAGGTGGAAGTGGACAACCAGGCCTAATAGGAGCAGACTGAGGGAGCTCAGTGTGAATTCTGCTGCCTTTATGGGCACTGAATTCATAAATATGTCAGATGGGAAGCCCATCAAGGAGAATCTTTGAATTAACACAGATTATTGTTTAGGAGGAGTTAAGGTCAGCCAGTAAACTGGTAAACTGTCTACTCATGTCCAGTTTGTGGATGATCACCTTAGTCACTGGTTAAGTTACTGTAAACACATTTATCACCTTCTTAGGCAATACTATGTAGAGGGTTGTCCTCACATGGAGCAGCATAATTTAGGGAAGTGCAAATCACAGTGGACTAGGGCTACTCCTTACACCTTGATCACAGCGACAGCGTTATCGCGTTTTGGTACACCATAAGTACATTCATTTCCAACGGAACGCTGCGTTTGCTATGCAGCATTACATTGCAGAGACAGTTGCAGTGAGTTCTGTGAGGTGCGTACTTTGGATTTATTAAACATATCATCAAATTGTATGTGTAGACCGCTTAACAGAAATGGTGAGTGTTAAACTTTTGTTACACACATGTCCAGATGATGCTGTAGCTGTGATCAAGGTGTTTGTATCAGGTGTACAGTATTTTATTGCAAGGGCATTGTACCTTAATTTGACCAGCATTGTTGTAGCAAAATCATAAAAAACTGGATTTAAACGTTTAGTCCATAATGTTGCTTGATTGGTGGTTAGGCTATTAGCTGGACAAAAGTAGGCCACATGAAAAGTGCTATGCTGTCAATACAACCGTGTTTTAGTGCGGGTTTTCAGTGAATTTATGTAAATCACTAAACTAATCTGCCTTTGCTGCATCGCAGGAAGATTCTCAGCGACAAAAGAGTGATCAAATTAAGATTCTACATCTGTAGAATGTGGTAGTATTTTGCTGGTGTATTATGTCCAGGCTTGATTAGATCATAGATCAACCAAATCAGATTCATACAGTGCATAGTGAAAGTCAAATCACACAAGACTGGGTATGTGACAATTTTTCATTGTCAAATGTGCAATCATACCAAGGATGTTTTCATGAATTAGTACCACTGCGATGTACACTGCACTGTATAATAGGCAACCCATTGACTACATAACCTGGGATGTATCCTCCTCAGTTAAAATCAAAGTACCAAATCCATTATCTGCCTGTGTGCTTCGCCAACAGTGGAGTATCGAGGAGATTCCCCCTACTCTTTAATTTCAGTCAATACGAGTCAAGCACTGATGAATGCACCCATTTGGATCATGCATGTTCTTTCTAATAACCTAGGACATCATCCATTTCACTGAGTTCTACTCTTATAGACTGGGAGAAAGGCAATGGACATAGCCTTAGAAATGACAGCTTTGGCAAGATGGGTTAAGATGGTAGTGGTGGTCGGAGATGATCAATTCCCACCCCATCGATACACTACAGTAGTCCCTCCCTTCCATTAATTCACCCAAAAATCATTTGATTTGGTGCAAAGGATTTTTTTTGTTTTATCCTAACCCTCAGCCTGAACCTGAAAAGGCACTTAGTGGCCAGTGAGTGAGTGCTGGTTGCTGGTTGCCCTTGCTGAAGGTGTGCTCAAGATGAGAGGCCCAACTTGTCAGATCAGAGAATGGAGTATTAGAGGGGCCCATAAACACCGAGTGCATTAGCCTGGGGGGCTGCGGTGGGGTTGGGGGTCGTGGGGACTGGGGGCTGTACACGTACCCAGAGCACAGAGCGCGAAGTGCGGATCAAACTGGGGGAAAAAACGACTGACCTTTCTGGAGCTGTTAAGTCATCCCGCTGTTGACGCCAGGAGACAAGCCCCTCAGGTGGAAGGGAATGGCTATGGGTGAATTATTTAGAATGGGGACAGAGGGGAGTAGTAATGGGGGGGGGGACTGATGCCCTGAGACATGTACCATGGAGATTCTAAAGGTGGTCTCAACGTTGTTCACCCACTCCCTCTCTGTCACTCTGCATGTTGTCAGTGGAGTAGAGACTGCCCTGGACAGGTATTTGACAATGACAAGGATGCTGGGACTAATCATGCACTGTGACAACTCGATTATGAGGCGTGGGCTGCCTAATATAGGACTTGACTGTGTGTGTAAGCCACTGTAACATGTCTGTGACTCAGTCTTCTATCTGAGATAAGTGATGTTGATGTGCGATCAGGAACGATTTGGTCTTTATTCGGTCCCCTCTTTTAAAACAGATTGTTTTGAAACCACTATGAGTGTAAAACTAAATTTGTATTATTTGTATGACTGTATTTTCCATTTATCTACAAGGACAGGTTGTAGTGCTAAGCAATTAACCAAAATAATTTCCCCTCCAGTTATTAAACAACTAATTGACCGAACTTCAGATCAATTACTTGAATTCCATTTAGTTCTGTTTTTTTGTAAGCCCATGTGAAGTTTTCCGAAAGCTAAATCAAATTATTCATGAGAGAAATCAAGTCAAGAACTATGTTGGACGCTGGGCTGAAGGGAGTTGTAGTTTTCATTAAGCAAATATTTAACCTAGTTCAGTGCAGAAACGTGGCAATTAACTACAATGACCATAATCTATTGCGCCTGTTCTTTCTGGCTCAGACAGAGATGGATACACTTTTATGCCTGCTACATTAGCTTAGATACACAGAGACCACATGAACCACATGAGAGAGGAATGTACACAACACTACTACGAGTGATAGAGATAGAGACAGTTTGTGAAAGTATGCCTTATCTACTTTGAAGAACTAGTAAAATGATTTCTTCAGACAGCTCTGCAGCATACTTATGCAGGGTAGCCTAGCTAAATAGGATGACTACAGACAGTACAGTATGGCTTCTACTGCCAGAGCAGAGATGAGATGATGATTATAAGGAATGAAAAATAATAAAGCAATCAAGTAAAAATTAAGTAATATACACAACTGAAATATTGTATTATTTCATAGTTCATTTCTATGTTTCTATTGATGTCTACCCAGTGTGGACCTGACAGAGACAATGGAATATTTTCAATGTTTTGGCGATTTAATGTTCACTATTTCTGGCTTTGGAATTTCCATTAAAAAGCTCTAAAATAATTTTAATGTCATCATTTCATAATGCATTTAAAAAAAACATCTAAACCAATAATTTTTTTGTAATTGAACCGAAACTGAACCGACCTCAAAAATCACTAATCGCTCAACACTAACAAAGTTTTTATTTTTGCAAGATTCCACTTCACCCTCCACCTTTACCCCTTTAAACACTGCATGATGAGTGGATGACGGTCTCCTCTCAGAGTACAAAGCTTGATGATATGTTCCAAAACCTCTCCGCTATGACCAACTCTCAACCAATAACACTTGACCAGAATGTAGTAGACAGATAAGTGAGAGCAGAGCCATATATTTACATGGCTCTGAGTTAGAGAAACCTGTCCGGAAGTGCTGGTGTAACTAGTGTTGCCCTTTTAAAAAAAATCACTTGAAAAGAAGAAAGAAAAATGAATCTTTAATCGGTCTCTCTCGTCTGACACGTGCAACCAATGCCTCTGAGCTCACCCTTTTCAAATCAGGGAAAACTGGAGTCTGTTCTTTCTTCGATGACTATAGACTACAGACCAGGCTATAGTTACGCATCCATCACTATTATTAAACGGGCACTGCACTGGTTGTAACAGTCAGATAGTATTATACAGTCATTCATTCATCCTTAAGTGTCTATTGACTCACCTTTGCCTCAATCTAAGTAACATAGTAGTACAATCCCCATCAAAATCCGTCAGTTTAAGCTAAAGCTATCAGGTTTTTTTGCATGGGCTGTGTCTCAATCCACCTCATCCGCCTATGTCGGCCTTGGAAGGTGGCATCCCGAAAATCGGTCTTCTCAAGAAAACATATGTAGTGTCCCGAACAGTTTGGCCTACACACTAATATGACCCCACTATGGAAAAGTGAGAGTCTCGTCAACGCGATGTTCTCCATTTTGCTCTACGACCTCCACAAGTGTCACGGGACTCATCTGAAGTACAAACTAATGGAAGTATGGAGGTAGTTTTGTGCCACATAAAATAGAGTTAAATATTTAGCAAGTTCATGAATGTGTTATTCAATGCATTTCTATGGACTATAGTAGTAAAGGCCATATTCAATATTTTCTCAAATTATTTTATTTTATTTTGGGGGGATTAAATTCTAAATCAAATAGCTAAATGATCCATGGTATGGCCATCTAAAAAGAATTCCATATGTTAGTTTAGTCCCTCACCCCTCCCCCAACGGCTTATACTTAAACAACTGAAGTAGCCTCATGAAAATACTAATACAACCACCACTGTTTAGAATAATCATATACCAATCATTTGCTATTTTCAAACATAGGCAAAATCATGAAGCCTTATGTCCATTGACGATCTCCCTGCCCTGACCTTGGTTGCTGAGAGCAGAGCACGCTCCTGGCCTTGCCCACAGTAAGCATTCTGGGGTATACTATATGACCTGTGTGTAGCTCCGGGCAACTAGGAATCACTACACGTTTATCCATCGCCGTGGTGACGCTGTCCATCATACGTGTCACCCAGGGGCTGTGTGAGCCAGCAGCGCTAACGTGAGAAGGCATGCTGGGAGGGAGGGCCCAGTGACAGGGGGCTAGCACGTTGTGTACACACACATAGGCATGGAGTCATACACACACACACACACACACAGGTATGCAGGCATAAACACACACATACACACACAGGTGTGAACACACACGTATTCTCACACAAGCACGCACGTGCGAACGCACACAAACTCTCTTTTTAGCTCTCATGGCAGGGCAAGCTCTCCATTCACAATTTAACACAGAGGGTGCCCACCCAGCCTGTTGCTATAGTGACAGCTGGACACTACCTCTCAACAGTAACATCCATAGAAAGCAAATATGGTTGATTTATATACTGTATCTAAGGCATCACTCAAACATCTTAGAAGCCCTGAACATCAGCCTGGCCTTAGCAGCAGCAACCTAGCATTAGCAACAGCACCATACAGAAGCACGATCAATGACAGCATGCTAGTTTGTTCTACCATACCCACCAAGTCCCTAAAATGGGTCTTAGTTTCAATTAGTGTCTCTCTGCACTCCCAACAGGGTTTAATTTGCAGAGGGGTGAGTAGTCTGAGAGTAGGAGGAGTAAAAGGCCCGCTGAAACAGATGGGCTCAGCGCGACACTGGGCTTCCAGCAGGGGCAAAATCAATGCTCATAACTTCAAAACAGAAAATAAATTAATAATTATAGGAAGACAAGATTGCTTTGCATTGCCGGCGCAATCTAATTAATAGGTGTTTTGTTTATGGCTGCTGGTTGTTGTTCTTGTTGCTTTTTTCCCCCTTTCAACAGTGAATATTCAGGCTTCAGAGAGCGGAAGGCAAACTGTGCACCTTGAAAATGAAGCACGCTTCCTTTTTGCCTCTTTTATCCCCCCTGTTCCCACCATCTTTCTTCTCCTTCTTCTCTTTCTTCTCTTTCTTCTCCTTCTCCTTCTCCTTCTTCTTCTTCTTACTCAAGATGCACGGATTCCAGAGTTACCCAATGGCTTGATTTAGGATCAATTCAAACTGCTCAGCTCAACAGGATGGTGGAGAGATGGCCTGAGTTCTATGTGTAATTGCGTCTCTGTGTCTGTAGACCCGTCAGACCAGCTGTTGGAGGTGGTGGGTCTGGAGGGAGCCATGGCGATGGGACAGATCCACATCGGCCTGAGGAGCGCAGGAAGACGCCTGGCCCAGTGCTCCTCGGTCACCATCAGGTCAGTACCCCTTGACCACAACCACTGATCACTGTCTGACCACAGTCACCTTCTTTAATCCCATCCAGTCAACATTATGCCTTTTTGAACACTGTTAACAACATAGAAACAATCTAGATGGAAGACATAACAGAAGTCAAGAATAATGTTTTAAGATGGATTTTTGTTTGTCGTTGTCAGGACCACCAAAGCCCTCCCCATGCAGATTGATGGAGAGCCCTGGATGCAGACTCCCTGTACTGTAAGTCATGTCAACGTTCCGTGTGTTGTGGTATTAATGCATTTCTAATGCAGTTCTAATTGTCTCTATGCTCCCACATAAGATATGAATGCTTTAAAGTACCCCGGCAGAAGTTCTTGAGAGTGAAGTTGCATTGTTTTAAATATTTGTAATTTATCCTAACTGATATGTAATAACACAGACCTTTGTTTGAATGTATTCACCTGGTCCCTCAAACTACTCCCCTGCACAAGTACGAGTGTTTGTTTTGTTAGACATTTTGTTCACTTTTCAAAATGAAATGGCTCAATTTGTGCTGATTAAACCAGTGTTTGCTTTTAATTACAATGTGACTCCTCTGACAGCATCACAGATGAAGTGGAGCCAGAATTTACATACAGATCTTTCAGTCATTATGTGAGAATCTAGTGCATGACAAAACAAGTAGTTTATAAGTGCACTCGTGTCTGTTGGCAAAACTCCACAAATCAAAGTCAGGCTCTGACAACACATAATTGTGTGTTGGGTGATTTCCATGGTGAGTTACAGATGTCTCGATGCTGAATTTTGAATCAGTCAACCTGTTAAAAGTTCATTAAAATGGGATGTTATCCAACTAATTATTAACAACAACAGTTATGCAAATCATGTCTTGCACACATAAGATAATTAACCCCATTAATTTGCACTTATAACTTGTATTACTACATCGCTATTGTACACTGGCATCACCTTTAAAGGGCCATACATTTTTTTAAAGTATATATAACCATTGATTATTGACGACTATAACTTATAAATTCCTTAATTATCTTAGTTTAACTGTTGTACACCACCAGAACCCAAAATATAAGTTTGTTTTACTCCATTGTTTGTAAACCATTCAATTGTGAACAAACACTGACTGTGTAGCTTTAAAACATGGTTAAAACTATCATTTTGATCTAATGGATGGTCAGTCCCAGTACTGACAGCTTTGTTTGGTTACATTCTCCAGCCCCATCCCTCAGCTGTTTACCAAAACAGTGGTAGGGTCGCCACTTTGTTGTGCTTTGCAGATTGCCCCTTTAATTAATCTATTTGAAAATTAGTATCAATTTCTTTACCATAAAATACAAACTCTTATAGCCCTTTAAGCTTTCAAACACGGCCAGCTTCTCTTTCAAGTCCTTATTTTGTGCTGAACCTTTTTTTTGACCCCAATTCTCATGGAAAGGTTAATGTGTCAATTAAACGATACTCCAGTAACATTCAGTTCAGTCATGTTGAATATGATTTGCACATCAAGCCCACGCACAATAGCGACCACTACAGTGTTAGAGTTCATGAACGATGAATGGCATGCTTCTCTTTGAAGTAGAAGGGTTTCTTTTATGCTGATGATACTGTTCACCTTGCTCATTATTCTTGTTTGTACTGCGAGGGCTATAGTATAATGAGCTACGTCCAGGTCAGGGCATACCTTGATGGTTGATATTTACCATTTCATTGATCTGTGGTAGTTTCACTTTTTCTTCTTCTGAAATACTAATAGCGTCTAATACTCATAGAATTCAAGCATCAAGCTTTTCTCTGTGGTCGCTTATTGGAATGGCAAAATGACATTATTACACAGACCATGACCTCCCTTGCTGTTCAGTGTACAGGGATGTTCAGTGGGTCCATGTGCTCCATGTTATGAAAGCATTCGCCCAACCATAGCATACCACCATGTAACTCTGTCCTGTTTCCCTCCCTCTCTGTCCACACCAGATTGAAATAGTGCATAAGAACCAGGCCCCGATGTTGATGGGGCCCCCACAAGGCAACAGCTTCTTCTCCTCTGTGATCCGACGAACATGCAGCGAGAGCAAAGACTGAGAGAAAGAGACTTAGCCTTCGGCCTCTTCTCCAGACAATCAAGCCGTCTTACCCATGGAGGTCGCTAGGTTTGATGCCAGAATGCTAATTTGTTAGCCTAGCTCCATTTGGGTTTCTAGGTTATGATGCTAGGATTCCAATTTGTTAGCCTAGCTCCATTCAATAGCATACTGTAGCTGTGCATGCTACTTCTGCCATGGAAATGTCAGTGCCCCCCTTACTTATTTGGAGTGAGAAACTACAAGGACAGAGGCTTTGGTTCGTGATGCGGTGCCACTCCACAATGCCAACACAGTGGTATTGTCCCTCTGGAACAGTTGTTTACCTTTCCAGATTTCAACTTTATACTGTTACAATGGCATGTTTTTTTTCTAAATGTCATTTTTAAAGTGGTCTTGTGCAACGTGCCATGCGGATCAAGTCCTTTGAAGGAAGCGACACATTTCTGTCAATCATTGAAAATAATTTGTATGATAAGGTATTGATTTATGCTGCATCAATGTTTTGAATGTGTTTGCATTTGAACACCCCAATGCATGATGGACATTGGATTACTGTTTATGAGGTGAACATATCTTTCAGGGTGCATAAGGACAGTGATGACATTGAGTTAACATATACTATAAGCATTTGGTCTAAGGTAAAGTTTCAGGTTATTTGCTTCGCATTTCTTCGGGCACTGACTATCTCTTCAATGTTGACTTTATCAGAGAAGGAATTTAAGAATCTCAAAGGCTCTGTTAGGTTTCCCGCAAAACCTGTTTGACGGGTTATTGCTCAAATGTCTTGCAGCTGGATCATAGAAACTATTTCCATTAAGGCTCATAGACCAATTAAGGAATATTCATTGGTAACAAATGCATGCACATGTCACATGACATACACACTTTTATATTCTATATTGCACGGGATATCCAGACAATTTCTTCTAATTGTGCTGTGCACATCTTGAGTCGCATGGATAACCAAGATCAATTTTTGAATGTGGAATTGTACCCTGTTGGTCCTTTTGGAAGTAAAACACTTTGTCAGGGTTTAAGTACTGCCTTTCTGTCACGCTATATGAAATCATATCAACCTGAAATTAACCTTTTGTGGTCAGGGAGTCCTGTTTTTCAAGGGCAGGTACTCAGGTATTTTTAAGATATAATATTGCTCAAAGGTTTATACACTTAGCTATTATTGTAGGAAAACCTTTCAAAGAATAGAATTGAGTACACCACGTAGTACAATTATCACAGTCAAGACTCCAGAGCAGGTTTTGACCTCCTTAGGTTATTGATTTGTTCAGTCTTTTTCAGCTGTTTGCCATTAAGCATGTTTACAATACATCACTCATACATGCATACATTAACCAATTAGAACTGAAGTCCAAATGTGAAATGACTATTGACATACCTGAGCTGGAATTGAAGAATCAATCATGAGAATCAGTCTAATCAATTTGCATGACAGGGTTATTCAGAGACAAGAAGAAGCTCTGCATTCTCCCTCTAGATATCTGCAGAGGCTATTTGGTCTTGCACATGATGTGCATATAAGTAAGACTAACCATAAGAAGGGCCTAATATTGTTAACCTGAACAGTATTTTGTATTCTTCATTTCAGAAATCTATGGTGACTTTTAATTATATTGACATCATTCCTCCAGTTTTCACCAAAACCACTGACCCATACCTCAATATAATATACTACCAAAGATAAACAGAACGAAAGGCCATATTCAGATCAGATCCATACACTATCTGAAATTCTTCAAATCTGTTACACATGAATGACGCCCAAACAGTACATGAATAGATACAAGTTTTCAACTGAAATGCATTCCTGCATGTTTTCTAAGTACAATTCAACGATAGAAGATTACTGTATTGGATTTCTGTCTCTGTTCAAAGTGCCATCCTGCCTATGGAAGATTTGGTTCCGCCAACTTTTCCATTACTTAGCTTTGTAAGTGCAGTGTTTGCTTTGTACAGTGAAGTTGTATTTTTGTACACAATGTTATTTTTCTGCATTAAGCATTGCTCTTCTCTGTAAATCACGCCAATGTGTTGTTCTGTTCAAAAACTGAACCGAACATGAAAACAATTAAATGTTGTTGTCGTTTGACATGCTCACCTACATGTGTTTTTACCTTTGACCCTGTTGACACCTAATGGCACTCAATGGCACAGTGTCACCTGAGACGGGTTGACTGTCACCGACAGGACATGTTATAAGTGCTATCCTGTTGGTGTTCTTACACCTGCTCTAAAGCTATTTATACAGTGGATACACTCAAGTCATGAGAGATGCCTGTCAAACTTTCTTATGGCTCATGGTATGTCACACTTGACAGTGCTGTGTACAGTTTGCACCCTGATCCTGCGATGACCCTTCAATGACCCTGTAACATGCTTTTTTTTCATGTTGCTTGAGTCAACTAAATCAATATATGATTAGTCTCAAAATAAATGTCCCTTACCAAATCTAATCATTTCCTTTAGCCTATATTACTTTAAAAATAATGAAAATAATTGTTATTATATTACATCATTTCATTTATAACTCCTCATTCATTATGATCTCATGTATATCTTTACTGTAGGCTTATGTTATACATAACAAAATGAATGTCTTCCGCACAAAGTAACTACATGGTGTTGCTACTAATTCAATCCAATGTAAAATATCAACTGGAACACATAGCTAATGCTTGTTTTCCTAACTCTCTAGGGATGAGGTAAATGAGTGTTGCACTAGTGTTTACCTCTTCGCTTGGTGTCAGATGGACAGGACACCTACGCTTGACCTGTGTTTCTCAGGCCTCCGGGGGGGGGGGGGGTTCCACAGGAGTGACAAGATAATTCACTTCCTATCCCCATCAATGTCTTAGGCATCAGGTAGCTTAGCAGTCAGAGCTTTATGCCAGTAACCGAATGGTTGCTGGTTTGAATACCCAACAAGGTGAAAAACATGTCGATGTGCCCTTGAGCAAAGCTCTTAGCCCTGATTTGCTCCAGGGGTGATGTACTACTATGGCTGACCCTGTAAAACAATACATTTCACTGCACCTTTCCATTGTGTGTATCAATACAACATATATTTTTTAAATGTAATAATGGCCATAAGATTTCTACTGACAAATAACACCCTTTCAACTGAACATTGCATGTGTTTATGTGATATTTTCATCAGCCATGCAAGTGTTTTGATGAATGTAATAACCAATTTGTATAATATTAGGAATAACTGTTTCGAATTTCCCCCAAATCATTAGCTTTTTATATTTGACATTAACATTTTAGTATTTAGCAGACAGCCTATCCAGAGCAACTTAGAGTTAGTGCATTCATTTAGTGCATTTATAGCTAGCTAGGACAACCACATTTTATTTATTTATTTTTCTTTTTTCTTTTTTTTCTTAATTTTTTTATATTTTTTTAAATTATATTTTTTCTATTTTTTCTTTTTTTTATTATTATTTTTTTGCTAGGACAACCACATATCATAGTCATAGTAAGTACATGTTTCCTCAATAAAGTAGCTTTCAGCAAAGTCAGAGCTAGTAAGGGGGGAGTCAGGTGTGAGTGTTAGTGATATCTTTGTTTCGTAAAGCACCAGACTGCTCTCATTGTGTGTTACTGTACTATTGACTGTGATACAAACCTGTCCTCAGTTGCCCAGTGACCTGTGATTTGCGTACAGGTCAGTGCGTTCTGCAGGTCTGAGGCACACAACAATGCATCCCTTACATTAGGGGAGAGCTGCAGCTTTAGCAAGTCCCTCTGGAAACACTTCAAAATGCTGTTTCCATGGTCACAAAGTGTGTGTGCTCACATCTCTGTGTGTTGCCTCTAAATGAGAAAGAAGGACAGAGGGAGCGTGTGTTTGTGTGAGAGATTGTGTGTGTGTGTGGGTTGGTTATTTATTCTTGTGGGGACCTAAAATCACAAGGATAGCAAAACAAGGGAAAAAAATCCTCGTGGGGACATTTCCCATGTCCCCATGACGACAAATGCTATTTTAAGTTTAGGGGTTAGGTTTAGGGTTAGGGTTACAATTAGGGTTAGGGTAAGGGGTTAGTGGTTAGGTTTAGGGTTAGGAGTAAGGTTTAGGGTTAGGGGTTAGGGAAAATAGAAGAACATAAGGTGTGTGTGTGTGTATGTGACTGTGTGTGTATGTGACTGTGTGTGTATGTGACTGTGTGAATGTGACTGTGTGTGAATGCGACTGTGTGTGAATGCGACTGTGTGTGTATGCGACTGTGTGTGTATGCGACTGTGTGTGTATGCGACTGTGTGTGTATGCGACTGTGTGTGTATGTGACTGTGTGTGTGTATGTGACTGTGTGTGTGTATGTGACTGTGTGTGTATGCGACTGTGTGTGTATGCGACTGTGTGTGTATGCGACTGTGTGTGTATGCGACTGTGTGTGTATGCGACTGTGTGTGAATGCGACTGTGTGTGAATGCGACTGTGTGTGTATGTGACTGTGTGTGTATGTGACTGTGTGTGAATGCGACTGTGTGTGTATGTGACTGTGTGTGTATGTGACTGTGTGTGAATGCGACTGTGTGTGAATGCGACTGTGTGTGTATGTGACTGTGTGTGTATGCGACTGTGTGTGTATGTGACTGTGTGTGTATGTGACTGTGTGTGAATGTGACTGTGTGTGTATGTGAATGTGACTGTGTGTGTATGCGACTGTGTATGCGACTGTGTATGCGACTGTGTGTATGCGACTGTGTGTGTATGCGACTGTGTGTGTATGCGACTGTGTGTGTATGCGACTGTGTGTGTATGCGACTGTGTGTGTATGTGACTGTGTGTGAATGCGACTGTGTGTGTGTGACTGTGTGTGTATGTGACTGTGTGTGAATGCGACTGTGTGTGAATGCGACTGTGTGTGTATCTGACACTTTATGTATATGAGAGTGTGTGTATGTGACTGTGTGAATGCGACTGTGTGTGTATGTGACTGTGTGTGTATGTGACTGTGTGTGTATGTGACTGTGTGTGTATGTGACTGTGTGTGTGTATGTGACTGTGTGTGAATGCGACTGTGTGTGAATGCGACTGTGTGTGTATGTATGTGACTGTGTGTTGTAACGGTTTTGACTTGAGGTTATAATTTATAGGGGTGCCAGGTAGGTTGTGCCTACCAGAGAAAATATTAGGTTCTCCTTTTAGTTTGATAGGGAATGAGTCCCATCTGGTCCGTCAAGTCTACACCAATACAAAGGACTCATGTAAATGTCAGGATGGAAATACACTTTTCATGAACCCTTAAAACAATGGAAATAACTTCAAAACAACTGTATTCTTTTGCGTGGATGTATTAACAACATAAATGATCACACACAACAATAAGGAGCTTTAAACAGCTCTGGTTCCTTCAGAAATGTCCTGTACCTCGGGCCTAAAAAGAGTCCAGCCCGGTAAACAAGTTCAGGGAACTCAACTGACCTTAGTCACGCAATGGTTGTCTGTCATACAGTGTAGCGTAAACCCAGTGTCAATCATACAATGAAAAGAACAAATATTTTACCACACATTTCAATAAATCCTCAACTACAACTAACTACATAAATCATCACAGTATACATCACACCCAAAACAAATGAAATACCGTATACAAAAAAGGTTGTAGTCAGTCGGTCAGTCAGAGAAGCCAATCCGCCGACAGATCTCCAGCGGAGAAAGGCCACGAAAACCAACGGAGAGGTGTAGTCCACAGACGCAAAGAGTGGATCCGATCCTGGGTAGATTTTCTATTAGGCTACACAAAGCACACTTTTACAGCAACACAACAACGGAAGAGAGAAGCTTCAGAACTGAGGGTCGAACACATCCTCATTCATGTTTCCATCACAACTCCACTTTTGCGCAGCTGATGCTGGCTATTTAATTGGGAATTAAAAGGATAGCGCCCTATTTGAAGGAGAAGCACTGAGACGGTTCAGAAACATTCAGGGCCGTCACACACCCCCTCCCCTGGAAAAAGCCGACCATTGCTCTGGAAGGCACATCTTGGTCGGGGAAACCGAGAAAGGTCTCCTCATCACTTTCCTCTACAAAAATATTCAGGACCTTGCGGCGCTCAATCTCCTCCAATTCCTTAGCCGAGGGGTAACAGGCCTTAAGGCGTGAGACATGGACAACGCGCATATCTTCACCTGTGTCCTCTTTCACCACTCGATAGTTCAAAGGGCCGCTCTGCTCCACAATCCTATATGGTCCTTGCCATTTAGGAGCGAGCTTGGCCGAGAAGAATTGTTCAGCTTTTGAATAAGGATGAGAGCGAAGCCACACCCGATCACGAAGCTGGAACTGCATGTCTCGTCTCTTCTTATCATAATTTCTCTTCTGCTTGAGTCGAGCCTTGATCATGTTCTTTTAGACAAGAGCTCTCAAGTTGTGGAGATGGACTACCTGGTCATAGCAAGCAGCGTCTGGAGTAACCTGCTGGGGCTGTAGCACCATCTCCAAGGGTCCTCGGAGGGGGCGACTCAGGTTCAGCTCTGCAGGTGTGACTCCAGTGGACTCTTGCACAGCAGAATTCAGGGCAAATCGAAACTCGTGAAGGTGCTTGTCCCAGTGTTTGTGCTGGGTCCCTACATAGGAAGCAACCATTGTCTTCAAGGTTCGATTAACTCTCTCAGTGAGGTTGGTCTGTGGGTGATAAGCCGTGGTCAACTTCTGTCTCAGGTTCCATCTTTGACAGGTCTCCTCAAAGAGATCAGAGACGAATTGGGAACCTCGATCAGACAGGATGTAATCAGGCACTCCCCAGCGAGTCAGGATCTCTTTCGTAAGGATGTTAGAGACAGTCCTTGCTGTGGCCTGACGCAGGGCAAAGAGCTCCACCCACTTGGAATAGTAATCAACAAAAACAAGCATGTACACATTCTGATTGGAGCTTCTAGGAAATGGACCCATCAAATCCACTCCTAACATTTCCCAAGGTCGGGTAACCACAGTTTGCTGCAACTTGCCAGCAGGCGTTCTACCTTCTGGTTTGTACATTTGACAAACCTGACAGTTTCGGATGTGTGACTTCACATCCATGCTCAAATGTGGCCAGTACAGTAATGCTTGCAACCGCTTGTAGGTTTTGAACCTGCCCAAATGACCAGCTAACGGGTCTTCATGGAAATGTTGAAGCAGTTGAAGGCGTAGAGTTTCAGGTATGTACATTTGGTATAGTGTTCTGTGAGGTAGTTGTACAACTCGGTAGACTTTGTCTTCAATGATGGTCAGCTTGGTGGTAGGATTGACCATCTTTTCTCCATCTTCAAGGATAGTCTGGTACAAAGCCTGTACTTCTGGATCATCCTGTTGGGCTTTCCAAATGGCCTCATCAGAGATGGGAAAGTCAGTTTTGGGTGAGTCTCGCCTGCTTGACAGGACAGTAGCACATGTAAGATGAGGGCCACCATTACCACCAGCAGGAGCTCTGGATAAGGCATCTGGAACAGTGTTGTATTTTCCTTTCCTGTATTCTACTGCAAAGGTGAACTCTTGCAACCGTAGAGCCCATCTGATGAGTCTGGTGCTTGGTTTGTTGGTCTTGAACACCCACACAAGGGAGGAATGGTCAGTGACCACAGTGAAGTGTCTTCCCTCCAGGTAGTACCTCCACTTTTCCAAAGCCCAGACAACTGCAAGGCACTCTTGCTCGGTTGTGGAGTAGTTCCGTTCTGCTCCATTCAATGTTCGACTGGCGAACGCTAGCACTTCTTCAGTGCCAAGTCCAGTCTGTTGGACTAGGACAGCACCAAGTCCAACATCACTTGCATCAGTGTAAACAACAAAAGGGCAATCAAAGTTGGGATGACCCAAAATGGGAGGTGTGACGAGGTGTCGTTTCAGGGTTTCAAAAGAGGTCTGGCACTCTGCCGTCCATCGGAATTTCGCACCTTTTCGCTTCAATGCGTTGAGGGGTTCTGCCACCTGGGAAAAGTTCAACACAAACCGATGGTACCATCCAGCCATCCCAAGGAACCGTTGAAGGGCCTTGAGTGTGGTTGGGACAGGGAAATCTTGTACCGCCTTGGTCTTTTCAGGATCCACATGCGTGCCGTCAAAAGACACAATATGGCCAAGGAACTTCAGGGAGGTTTGGCAGAAGTTGCTCTTCTTCATGTTCAATGTCAGACCAGCTTCCCTTAGCTTGTCCAACACTGCTTGAAGATCTTGAAAGTGTTGTTCTCTGGTCTGGGAGTAGATAATTATATCGTCCAGGTAGACGAAACAGATCTTCCCTTTGAGCTCACCTAACGCAATCTCCATGAGTCTTTGGAAAGTGGCAGGTGCATTCTTTAATCCAAAAGGCATCACCTTAAAGGAAAACAAGCCCTCAGCACAGACAAAAGCAGTCTTGTCCTTGCTTTCCTGGTCCATCTCAACCTGCCAATAGCCACTATTGAGGTCAAGGGTAGTGAACACAACCGCGCCAGACAATGACTCCAGGATCTCTTGGATGGTGGGAAGAGGATAGGCATCAGTCTGGGAAACCTTGTTGGTCTTCCTATAGTCCACACAAAATCTAAGACCACCGGTCTTTTTTGGGATGAGGACAACAGGAGCAGCCCAGGGAGAGGATGAACGTTCAATTATATTTTGTGTCAACATATCATTAATGAGTCCCTTTTGGATGATTAGCTTTGCTGGGGACAAACGATATGGCTTCTGCTTGATCGGCATTTCCTGTGTAAGGAATATTTTGTGCTTCAGGAGCCCGGTACGTCCCAGCTTTGAAGTACATACATCAGCGTTATTCTGCAGTTGTTCCAACAGCCTTAACTCCTCTGGCTGTTCCAGCTGAGCTCTTCTCACAGCCTGTAAAAGGAGATCATCAGAAGGATTATCAAGGGTTAGTGGTACTGGAGCAATGGCAGAGAAGACTGCCACATTTGGACCCCAATCATGTAACTTTGTAGCTTCTGACTGGAAGAAATGCTTCTTGCTCGGATTGTATGGAAACCAGTAGCAATTGTGTGCGATATCAATCTGGACACCACTGAAGTACATGAAATCAATTCCCAACACGACAGGAAAAGCAAGGTTCTTGGTTTGTAGGATAACAGAAGGAATCATATAGGAGTGGTTACACAGGCGGAACTCTACCTCACTCCATCCAAGTGGTCGTTTAGCCTCACCATCAGCCAAATAGAGTGGACCTTCTGTCCACGGCTTCAAGTTGTAGTGTGGACCTTTAACCTCCTTCCACAGGTTCTCATTGAGCAGTGTGTAGGATGACCCGGTGTCCAGGATGGCTCTTCCTGTCCATGGACCTATGGACAGGGGTACCACCAGTTGGTGCGGTATTAACTGCAAGGAAGGGGATGTCGATGGGGGGGCGTAGGCAGTGACTCTTGGGGTTTCAGCTCTGGTCAAAGCACCCAGAGTAGGATGGTTGTTCCTGCGAAGGGAGTTAGGTGTGTTGGCCTGTTGTGATTTGTGGTTTCTGGAAGGGTTTACTTGATATGGTCTTGGACATGTAGCTGAAGAATGTCCCTTTTGGCTACATCTCCAACAGAACATGGGAGGGGTCTTGGCTGGATACTCTGGCTGTTGTTGATGGTCTGGCTTGGGTAACGGTTTGGGTGTCTGTTTCTTTCTCTGTTCATATTGCTGTTGGCATTCTCTGTCCTTCTCGAACTGCTGTCCCAGGCGAACCAGTCCATCAACAGTGGTGACTCTTTCTCTGAGTTGACTGGCTAGTAGTGGGTTGATGTTCTTCAAGATCAATTTAATGACCTCTTCCTCCTCAATGCCAGGTTTCCACCTTCTGCACAGGGAGTGGTAACCATATGCAAAGTCACGGATACTCTCTTTCTCTCTTTGCACTCGATTCCTGACTCTGTCTGCCAGCTCATCTGTGTAGTCCTCAGACAGAAATGCAGAGGAAAACTTGGCCTCAAAGTCAGCCCAGGAGGTAGTGGTGAGACGTGCCACATCCCACCAGTCTCGAGCTGTCCCATGCAACACATTCCTCAATGTGGCAATGAGTTCTTCGTCAGCCAGGGGATTGAGGGCAAGAAAGTCAAGACATCTTTCCAGATACATTAGCGGATCAGGACTGTCATCCTTTTTCCCAAAGGTGGGAAATTGCAATTTAATGGGCATCGCCCCCACATGACGTCTAATCAAATCACCATGAACAAAAGAGCTAGGAGGGATTGAGGAAGTAGAGGGTGAGGGAGTTATCGGACCATGAAAAGGAACACCAGGATGCATGGTGGATTGCATCCTGTAAGGGGTGGCTGCAGCATGGCCTTGTCTTAGCTGTTCTGAGGTGCCAGCTTGGCCCTCAGTGGTTTGAACAGAAGGGGACACCAGAGAAGCTCTGTGCAAGGAGTTGTGCCTAATGGTGGCCATGTCAACAGACACGTCAGCCAACATTTTAACACAATTAGAGAGCTCTTTCTGCAAGTGGTCTACAGTGTTAACCAGAGGAAAAAAAACTGAATTAACATCCTTGAGGACCTCAGTGTGATGATGTTGCAAGCGCCACTGGAGAGTGGCAGTGAGTTGGGTTTGTTGGTAGTCAAACTGCCTGTCCATGGCACCAGTAACATCCCGTCTTCCACTCTCACTGAGCTCTGTCAGCGTGTGGGTTAGAGTGCTAAGTGAGTTTCTGAATTCCATGGCACTCTATTGTTGCTCTTCACTCAGACATTTGAATTTATGGTGGATTAAAGTTTGGAGATGTTGTTGAGTCCGACGAATATCAAGGATGTCACCTTGAAGTTGTAAGACTACCACCTCTGGAGATAAACCAGACAATGGAGGAAGGTTGGGCGTCAGAGGGAGGGCTAGCTCAGTACTTCCACACAGATCCATGTCAATAAGGGAGTAGCTGGTTAGACCTCCTGTGGCCTGTGGTCCAGACAGAGCATTCAGATTCCCAGGGCTCTGGCCCAAATCAACTCCATTAACATTATGATTTGTATTGTCGGCTCGATGGTCAGAATGGCCCTGTGTATTCCCATTGACAGGTATGATATGGATGAGCACATTTTCTTGGGGTGAATCCATTGTTTTAATTCCACACAAAAGATTTGCTTTGGTTATTTCTCAATGTTGAGGTCCCATCTGGGGTGCCATTTTTTATGTAACGGTTTTGACTTGAGGTTATAATTTATAGGGGTGCCAGGTAGGTTGTGCCTACCAGAGAAAATATTAGGTTCTCCTTTTAGTTTGATAGGGAATGAGTCCCATCTGGTCCGTCAAGTCTACACCAATACAAAGGACTCATGTAAATGTCAGGATGGAAATACACTTTTCATGAACCCTTAAAACAATGGAAATAACTTCAAAACAACTGTATTCTTTTGCGTGGATGTATTAACAACATAAATGATCACACACAACAATAAGGAGCTTTAAACAGCTCTGGTTCCTTCAGAAATGTCCTGTACCTCGGGCCTAAAAAGAGTCCAGCCCGGTAAACAAGTTCAGGGAACTCAACTGACCTTAGTCACGCAATGGTTGTCTGTCATACAGTGTAGCGTAAACCCAGTGTCAATCATACAATGAAAAGAACAAATATTTTACCACACATTTCAATAAATCCTCAACTACAACTAACTACATAAATCATCACAGTATACATCACACCCAAAACAAATGAAATACCGTATACAAAAAAGGTTGTAGTCAGTCGGTCAGTCAGAGAAGCCAATCCGCCGACAGATCTCCAGCGGAGAAAGGCCACGAAAACCAACGGAGAGGTGTAGTCCACAGACGCAAAGAGTGGATCCGATCCTGGGTAGATTTTCTATTAGGCTACACAAAGCACACTTTTACAGCAACACAACAACGGAAGAGAGAAGCTTCAGAACTGAGGGTCGAACACATCCTCATTCATGTTTCCATCACAACCCCACTTTTGCGCAGCTGATGCTGGCTATTTAATTGGGAATTAAAAGGATAGCGCCCTATTTGAAGGAGAAGCACTGAGACGGTTCAGAAACATTCAGGGCCGTCACAGTGTGAATGCGACTGTGTGTGTATGTGACTGTGTGAATGCGACTGTGTGTGTATGTGACTGTGTGTGTATGCGACTGTGTATGCGACTGTGTGTGAATGCTACTGTGTGGGTATGTGACTGTGTGTGTGTGTGTGTGTGTGTGTGTTTGATCAAGAACGTGCTTTGAGAAGCATGTTCTCAAACAAAACAAAACAGCTTCTGTACACAGGTAACCTATTTCCTTCTTCAAATGTAGCATAAAGTAATAGTATAATAATTTAATTTTTAAAAGCCCAATTTTTGAGAAACATTGTGCAAAGTGATAAAAGTTTAAAACAGACATGCGCATGCAAGCAAATAAACACACACACACACACACACACACACAGACAGACAGACACACAGTTGTGACACTGTTCTTCACAAGTTGTTCTCTTTAGAAGTTAAACACACATGATTAAAAATGTGCCTGATTGAAGGGTGGAAATCGGATCCAGTGAAAGACTGACAACCAATAGGAAACGGAGCGCCTTCTTTTTCCATGGGAGGCCCCAGGAGGCGAAGCCAAGCGGCGCGAAAGCAACACCAGAGCTGAGTGTGCGCGAGCTTCATCCGGCAGAATCAGCAGCGGGCTTCACATCGCTGACTTTTGTTTCTTACTAATTACAGACAGAAACCCGCGAATGAATGCGGCGCATATTAATTAGGTGAGTGTCCCTATTCTTTTATTTTCTATTTTGTGTTTACGACATGCGTTAGAGTATTATTCAGCCCAGCTTTTGGTCACGTTAGGTGGTTGTTCTCAGTATTTATCGCCATCCTTGCGCACAGCCTATAGCTAGAAGTGGACCGTTTGTAAACAACCTTATGCATAGCCTACCTCTTTACACAGGTGAGTAAACACAACTCATTGAGAGCTATGCAGCTAATATGTCAATTATTTACTTTTGTAGTGGGATAATCGTAGTACAAGTTCACTGCGAATGTGTTTGTACCTTTATGAATTAAACTGTTTCAGGTCGACTACCTCGGCAAGTTTAGACGGTCCATTCATTTTATTCTTCCCCCAATCCATCTTGATATAGGGTGGTCGGACGGCACACTCCGCGGACAATTCTGGCTAATTGCTTATCAATTAAAGTAGAGCATTAGCGTTGGAGAATGGATGGGATTCAAGACCAACAAGTGCCTTTTATTAAATCCAATGTGAGTGAGAGACACGTTTTTTTTTTACGTATAACCCGAGACCACATAACAAATAAACAGCACTTAGATATCAGGAAATTGTTATTCATTACTGTGTTATTAAGTTGATGTAAAACCTGCACGCTGGTCACTCAGTTGGTCGCTCAGTCACCTCCATGTGCAGATGTATGAACGGATAGCGTCATATTTAAACTATTACTGTGTAATACATGAGGTTATATATTCTAAGAAATATTGTAATAACTTTATTACTAGTAATCACTGAAGTGTTGCATTCCCTCTGTAGTTATAGGTAAAGAAAAAGGCTGGGCAAGTTTAAAAGTGTGTGAGCTGTGTGATTGATGGCCATCTATTGCTCTCTCAGCTGTCATCTGTGGCTAGTACACAACAGAATCACTCCAGTGGGAAACATTGATTTGTTTCCTCCCGTTTAGAGGCCACAAGGGAAGACTTCTTGCAGCGAGAGACCAGCAAATGACAGAAAAATAAAATTAATTAACTCTGACCTGGCCCTGGACACTGAAGGTAGGTAGAGCAGAGGGGAGGGAAAAGTTCATTTCACGGCTTCTTAACATTTAGCAAAATTCAATTGGTTTGTGGCCACCTGCACTCGTAAGCAAAATCTCAATTACAAGACATTCACCTGTGAAGATTGCAAGGAGCATCTGTCAGTGGCTACAGACCCAAATTGAGTTGTTATTAGTTACACACGTGCCTCTGAATCATCTGGCCAAGCCTCCAGTGGCACTCTAAGCCTATTAGCATGTCATAGTGGAGGGAATTGTTTCTGAAGCTTTTTTGTCCTGTTTTTTCTTCCCCTCCATGATTGTCCTCCATTGTTTTATTCTCCTAGAACTCTTCCAGGACCTCAGTCAACTGCAAGAGACCTGGCTGGCGGAAGGTAAGTGTTTACACATTTACTCTAGTGTCGATGCTCAACAAGCTCACTTGGTTTAAAAGACATAGTAAGAGAATTGGAGAAAGGGAAAGGGAAAGGTAGAAATGTAGAAAAAATCGTCCCCAAGTTCCATTCCTACTAACGTGCAGTCCAATTAAAGCTTGTGTGGAAGAGGCACCTTGTGTGTCATGCATACATTAGAGACTGTGTTAGCGTGGTCTTGAGGAAGACTGAGGAGGCTCTACCCAGAGTGTCATCACAAATTACCAGGAGAAAGCTCTCCGCTGCTCACTGTCTCTTCTGCTTTTGGCAAGAGCTAACGCACGCAAGCCGCCACCACCGTACCACCTCCACCGGTCCTCTACCATCTCCTCTCTCTCACTCACTCTCTATCGCTCTCTCTCTCTCACACTCCCTCCCTCACTCAATCTCTTTCTTTTCCTCTCAGCGCATCGCTCTAAAGATCATCCTCCATAGCTGTAGTATCAGCTGTCTTCTCCATTTCTTTATTTTTCTTTCGGAAGAAAAATAACGGATTTACTTGTTTTTTGTTGAGAGTTTAATTTTTGTTTTTCTTTATTTAATAATTATTTTCTAATGGCAAGACTTGCTCTGTGTGGTATAACTCAGACGTGATGCTTCAGGACTTAAGCGCGGGTGTCTTCTTTCCGCCCTGTTTGCAGCACAGAAGTTTTGGTTAGTAAAGAATATTGATCATATTGTGCCTGTGCCATTTTTGTAAGATGCATGTTTCCTGTGTTTGTGCATGTCTAAGTTTGTAAACGTATTAGTCTGTTTGTATCTGCATTTGATCTTCTTCTCTTGAATATCATTTACATATTGAAAATGCTTTTCTTTGCATGGCACATTTGCATTAGTGTGCGATGTTTCTTCCTTACAATTGATTGCTAATAAGCTGCAATATGATTAACAGAAAAACATGGCTTTTTATTCTTTAAAACTTTTGTTACTACATTTCTGGATGTTATTATTGCTTTGATTACATTTAGAGTGACCTATAAATTATAATATGCAGTATGTCCAATCTATGTTATTGGCATTAGGTTTTAAAACATGAAATCACAAAGTTTCTGACTCTGAGTCAATAGTGGTGTAAATTTGATGTAGGATGTTGATTCAACGTGTGAGTTCTTTGTAGCTTCTATAAAAGTCATCTACATGACTTTTTAATCATTTTAATTTCCCATGTCAATATGATTGTATGCATGCATGACAAATCTTGAAGTTTGTACTTGCCGCTTGCTTAGGGACCAAAACAAGCCCACAACATTATGTGCTGTATGATTTGGTCCCATCACCTTAACTCGTATTGTATATGCACCATGAGTTCCCTCTCTACACAGTATAACTAAGTTTATCTCTGTAGGTGGGACATCTTTCTCAAAAAAAAAAAAATTATCCTTTATTTAACTAGGCAGGTCAGTTAAGAACAAATTCTTATTTACAATGACAGCCTACCAGGGAACAGTGGGTTAACTGCCTTGTTCAGGGGCAGAACGACAGATTTTTACCTTGTCAGCTCGAGGATTCGATCCAGTAACCTTTCGGTTACTGGCCCAATGTTCTAACCAGTAGGCTACCTGCCACCCCAATGCACTGCATATTTACTTTTCTCCTTGTATGCACTACACATCATTGATTTATGTGGACTGCATTATGGATGACAAAAACATGCCCACATCTTGTGTCAGCTAACTATTTAAAACAAATATAGTTTGGATTAGAATTAGGCTACATTTGGTATCAATAATGACATCATTCTTTTGTTGTTCAATCTATGTCAGTGTCAGGGCTTTTGTTCATTGTTGGTCTCTCAAGCTTTGAGGGGAATCGAGGTTTGATGACAGATTGAACTTTTGATGATTTATATTCAGACCACATATTTGAAATTCATCTACAAAAATGTGTACTTATGGTAAATTGTTTAGATATTTTCTTCAGCTCTACTGTTGCACTATATTAGTATTGAACAAGACAACCTGTTTCTTTATCCAGTAGGCCTTAGTCTCTACTGGCAGATGATTCTAGTCGTAATGTTAAGGTCTAAAGTGTAGATCCTTAACCAATAATATACTTTTTTATTATACTCTATCAACTGTGATGTTTTTCTGGTAAGTTTTTTGAGGTTATTACATTTTCCAAAGAGGTAGAAAAATATTTCTCCCTGCTTTGCACAGGTGGATAGGCAACTTAATCATTGATGAGATTCATCTATTCTTTAATACGTTTAAAAATGCTTGCAGTGTAATTTAGGAGTTTTAAAAATGAAAAGTATGCTTTGAAATAGATATTGGAATACTTTACCAGCTACTCTCCGCCAGTTAGATTATGAAGTATATACCGCAGGGCTTGTAAAAGAATAAGATGTCGTTTTAATATTTTAGTATTTAAGTGGGGGAAAAAGGACTTGGTTCCTGATATAGATATTACTGTAAGGAGTACAGTTCTGCATGTCGTGGATCATTGTGATGTACGTTTCAAGATTGAAGTAGATTTAATAAATGACTTCCTGTCCATTAAGATGAAAAGGAATACCTAGCTACCTATTTCAAAGATTTATTCATTCAGGTAATTGGAAATAAGAGGAGGAATTATGGGAGACAGACTGAATTTCTGACATCACAAACCCAGAGGCTGAAGGGTTCTTAACCTGGCCATTTTGGCCAAGGCTATTTTTCTCTTTCTTTTTGGGAGTTCTTCAAGTATCAATTTCATTTTGAAATCTATTCGGTGAGGTTGCCACAATTTTAGAATACTGTAATTTTTTAAGTAAAATGTTGACGCAAATGTGAAAATGATAATTGATGCAGTCTGGTCTATTGAATTGACAGTTTTAAAAGGAGACAGTAAATCTTTTCCTCAACCCGTTCTTTTCATCCCGGCCCTGTTGCTGGCGCGCTAGCTAGATTTGTTTGAAATCCAACACCATCAGACACACAGCACTTGTAGGTACAGGAGCCTGATGGTGTTGGGCTGGGATGAAAAGAACGGGCTGAGGAAAAGACAAAGGATGTGCCACTACTACTCAGGGCCTGTGTATGGGGCTTGGCTGTTTTTCTTTTCTCTCTTCTTTTCTCTCTCTCTCGCCCTCTCTCTCTTTCTTTCTCTCTCTCTTTTTGTGAATGGAGTTGTAATTTTGGTGCTCTCCCCAGGAATCTCCCCCTCTCCTTTCGTTTCCGCCTGTCCGTCTCCATCCTTCTTCCCCTCTCGCTTTGAACCTTGCGACTGTGTGATGCCTGCAGTGCGCGTGTTACACAGTGCTAGCGAACCTGACGTAGAAAGAAGTTGTACACGGTTGTGGTGGAGACATTGTTTTCTTTTCTTTGAGTGGTCAGGCTGGCACTGGGTGAATGTTTTCCAGTCATGGTTTTGTGGTGGAGCCAGTATTTTGAATTGAGAGAAAGTTCTGGTCTGTAAATATTTGTAGTGGCAAGGTAGGACATTATTTTGCACGAAAAGGTGCTTTGTAGTTCTTACAATGGCCATATTGAGGCAGAAATGCACACCACAATCCCACTGCAAGAGGGGGCTTGGCTGGCACAAAGAATTGAAGTCAGCAGGTGCACAGGGTTTTACAATTATACTTCAGTTGCTGTTATGTTGATCTTTATCACAATACAGTATTGCACCATACAATATTATTCATCTTTCCTAGTGTGTATCAGAACAGTCTCGTATTGGCACTTGTTTTACAGTGAACATTAGTTCACACAAGGCTTGACCTAATAGTTTTTCACTTGTTTTTACACCACATATATTGTGAGAAAATAGGAGTTTTTATTTTTCTATTTTGTTGGATCGTTCCTTTTCTCTCATTTTTAAAAGTGAAAATACAAAACTTGATCATGTGATACAGACCTGCCTCGACATGATACTGATTCAGTGATAATGAGAATCCACCTCTTTGTGCGTAAAAATAGACGTGCTAATGACACAATTAAACCTCTCATATTGCCGTTTGCCACAATTCTCCAAACTCGTCAAACTTCAGGGACCTAAAAAGTGCAAATATGTGTGATATAAATATGTACATGCCTAATTGGACCCTGTGCAGAGCCTTCATTGTCTTAGCATTAGCCGAAAGCACAGGAGTGTGAATGATAGGTGAAACAGTCTGGATTGGAGCAGAGCTAACTCGGCAGGTACAGGTGGATTCAGCAGTGGGGAAGAACTCAATTAGCTACTGTTAACAATGGGTGTTATTGCTATCGGCGTGGAGATAGCAAACTCCTGAAGCTACAGCATAATCAAAAAACGGACTAGACAACCTCAGGACATATGCAATCAAGAGAAAGAGGGGAAGAACAATACATTGGTTCTCCCTAAAGACCGTTATTTTAGCTTTTAGCTGCTCCATTTGCATTCTATTTGTCCGTTGGTGCATTTTAACTTGGATAAACATTGGGGGGATTCTGCATTTACATTGCTTTGTTCATGAATAGATACATGTCCATAAAGATACTTTTTTATGTCTTTAGAGGCTTTTTGCCAAAAGAAAGGATTGAGACGACTAGACTGGATATCATGAGTCTGGTGTTGTCCATCGGCATGAAAATCACTTTTTCCTTTCCTCTCTGCTTCTTTCTCTAGCTCAAGTTCCCGACAATGACGAGCAGTTTGTCCCAGACTACCAGACTGAAAACTGTGAGTATATGATGCCACAATGTTATTGTATTTGTGTATGCATGTGTGAGTTTATGTGTTTGTGTGTGAGTGTGTGTGTGTGTGTGTGTGTGTGTGTGTGTGTGTGTGTGTGTGTGTGTTTTTCCATGTCTCTCAGTACCCCCACCTTCACTCTCACATGTGGTCTCCGGAGAGCTAGTCTTGCAGGTTGGCAGACAGGTGCAGAAGAGAGGGGGTGGAAGAGGGAGCTGTGATATTATAGCACTGGGGTTTATTTATTGATCAAATATTTTGAGTCATTTGCAATGAGTGATAATAATCAGATAGTGTTTTATATATATATATATATATATATATATATATATATATATATAATAATCATCTCAAACTCAATATTTTCCAACAGTATTTTATCCTCTGTAACTGTCAGTATTTGTTGTGGTTATACTGGAAGAAATCCAATATATCTTGACATGAATGCGCTATACATTATAATGCACTTGGCGGCCCAGTACAATGAGCATTTAAAGTGAGTGGAGACGAGGCTGTTGTTGGCACAGTGTGGTTATAAAGGAAGTCAGCCAGCGTGGAGACAGAGATGGAGTGAGTGGAGCTCAGTGGGATCCAGTGCTATAGCACATGTCTTTTAGATGAGCCAAAAGACCTGTGCAACAGTGAGAAAGCAGGAAACTGTGTCTGTAATGACCGTTACCCCCCTTTATCACTCACATGTTTGATATTCACCTCAGAATATTTTATTCATTTCAATACTTTTATTTCTACATTTGTCTCAAGAAACTGTTTGCCTTTGAGGAACCTCCTACCAGTTTCGCTGAGCTCCATAGACGTACAGTATGGTACATAGACACTATAGGATCCAAAACGGTTGCACAGTAACATCTATAAGGTCTTGAGGTCCCCATGTCCTTCAAAGCCATCCAGGGCTCATCGTGTCCATTGTAGTAGGAGACTGCTGACCATAGGAAACGTCCTGTTGGCATGCTGGAGCAGACTGGAGAGGCACAAACAGATGGTGGGAGGGAGGGCGAGGGCACTGTGGTTGGGCTCTCGAGCAGGCGTCCCAGCCTGCAGGACTCCAATATGGGTTTCACCAAGGAGAGAGAGAGAGAGAGGATGGTGGGATTGTTTAGAGGTCAATAGAGGTAAAACGAGGTGTATGACTCGTACAGTCAATTCATCCTTACAGTCTGAGGAAATAGACATAGAGAACAGGTGGAAACATGGAAATAGACTTTGAGATCACTGTTGATATAAGCTGATATTTTTGACATATTTTTTGCGCTTCATAGAGAAGCATTCATGTCCTCTTTTTATCACCTCACTTGTGGACAATTTTTCCATGTCCATCAACCATACTTAACATCACATTTGAAGGGGAAACTTCCAGAAATTGAATCTTAAGGCTTTGCTCATGGAGGAGACTTTGTCTAATACCTTCAAAGTTAGTGGTTTCCAAGCTCTCATTAGCATAACTTAGCAGGGTATGAAGAAGTACTGTAGATGGTGTAAAATGAGACCACATGTAATCAGCAGATAAGAGCTACTAACATTAACAGTAATGGCAAGCACTTACACTGTGTGAAAATTGAAGTTTTTCCCCCCTGTTGCCAAAAGACTGATATTTTATGAATGGACTGGAGAAATATCTGCCAAAAGTAGACTTCACTGTAAATGCCAAAATACACAGTTTGTAACCCAATGCACACAACTGTTGCCCTCAAGGGGGTTTTGTGGTAATTAGGAATGATTGGCACCAAAATGACATTTCTTAGATTGCAGCCAATATAGTGGATGTATTGAGAAAATTCACTGTGAACGGCATAGCTGGTTGGGGGGTATTTCACATATGATTTAAATAAGGGAACCAAAATAATCAATGAAAGAGATTGTGTGTACTTACTTTGTGCACTGCAAAGCGTAAAGTCAGAGACAAAATGCAAATACACAAAAATCTGTATTTATAAAAATCAATGATCAAAATGTTGTTTTGAACCAAATGTATGGTTTGGTTTCTAAATAAGGAATAGAGCCAAACAAACAATAGTAATTTGTTATCAAAATATTATAATGCAATTAATGTGGGCAAGCATAAGACATTTTCATTTTGTACAGAAAACCAGCCAAAGAAGTTGATAGAATATTTGAGAAATTCTAAATGATGTAATTAATTGTCAGAAATGTTTGTTCTTAAAAAACACAGTCATTTAGATAAATCAATCTGTAGATATTCACAGCAATTTAACATTGATGGACCTGACATTCTAAAAAGGTTTATCTGTTCTCGTTACAGGTGATGTCTTCCATATTGATTGGTGTACCTTGGCACCCCACTGATAAATCTATTGTGACATTTCCATCTCTATTTTAGGTGCCTCTCTTAGAGCACATGAGCTGTTCTTAACATTGTAGCGCATTCAGTTCATGTGCATAGTAACTTACTGTGTTGTAGGACAAATACATCATTTCATAAACCATAATTATACTGAACAAAAATATAAATGCAACATGCAACAATTTAAAAGATTTTACTGAGTTACAGTTCATATAAGGAAATCAGTCACCTGAAATAAATAAATAAATAAATAAATGAGGGCCTAATCTATGGATTTCACATGACTGGGCAGGGATGCAGCCATGGGTCGGCCTTGGAGGGCATACCAGGCCCACCCACTGGGGAGCCAGGCCCAGCCAATAAGAATGAGTTTTTCACCATAAAAGGGCTTTATTAAAGAAAGAAATACTCCTCAGCACCCCCACCCACCCCCCTCAGACGATCCCACAGGTGAACAAGCCGGATTTGGAGGTCCTGGGCTGGCATGGTTACACGTGGTCTGCGGTTGTGAGGCCAGTTGGACGTCAAATTCTCTAAAATGATGTTGGAAGCGGCTTATGGTAGAGAAATGAACATTAAATTCTCTGGCAACAGCTTTGGTGGACATTCCTGCAGTCAGCATGCCAATTGCACACTCCCTCAAAACTTGAGATATCTGAGGCATTGTGTTGCGTGACAAAACTGCACATTTTAAAGTGGCCTTTTATTGACCCCAGCACAAGGTGGACTTGTGTAATGATCATGCTGTTTAATTAGCCTCTTGATATGCCACATCTGTCAGGTGGATGGATTATCTTGGCAAAGGGGAAATGGTCACTAACAGGGATGTAAACAACATTGGAGAGAAATAAGCTTTTTGTGCTGCCTGGGATGTCTGCGATTTTTTATTTCAGCTCATGAAACATGGGACCAACACTTTACATGTTGCGTTTATATTTTTATTCAGTGTATGTCCATTAATAAATACATGTACATCACAAAACAGTAAACAATACGTCTCTGTTACTTATTGTCCCTCTTGCCATAAGCCTTTAATTAGCCAGATAAGGCTGCAGCCTCTGTGTCTGCGACGCCTATGACGCCGTTCGACCTCGTTAAAGGTCTCCCCTCAGGAGGTATCACTTTGACCACCGATCGATGACCTGTAAAGGTCGCGCCCCACCGAGGCCAGCAAGACCTGTGAACATCCCCTGTGCTTTGCCCCAACGTGCCCCGTGCATCAGTCCCCTGGGACACAGGCGTCAGATGGGGTGTTGACAGATCGACTCCTCCACACAGAGATACTGTGACACTGTCACACAGGCCAAGCTGTCAGTCAGCAGTGAGAAACTCAAAACATCCACTTCTCTCAGCTCCTCAACCCCTAAACTACTTCCTCAGTCATCAGCCCTGGAAAGGACTTGTTTTCTAAGGCACATTCTAGAAAAACATACAGTGGCCCGGCAATCCCCCAGGTAGACAGTTGAGCATGGTTCTAGCCCTAAATAACCAGAGAAAAGACAAGCAATTTTAGTTTTTTTGTTTAGTTTGATTGATTTTCACTTCCCTTCATGATCGGTATCTACTTTGTTTTGACGTCACAGTGTGTCTGATGCAGATTTTAATATGAAGATTGACAAACCTCTTCTTGTCAACGGTAATGAGGAAATGATTGTGCCCTATTCTCTGCATAAGTAAAGCACTTTGGGTTTATACTCTCCTCAGTAGTTGTGCATGTGCCTGGTGCAACCGCGTGTGCATGTCCGTGCACGTACGTAGCCTACGTGTGTTTATTAGCGGTGACACGCTAGCTCTGCAGGTACCCGGGACTGACTTGATCCTGACTGACTTGGTTTTCATCACCGTGGCCAATTGAATTAGTGTTGATCATGACTCAAGATGATGGGATGTTAATCAGGACTGATTTGGCACTTAACAGCTTCTTAAATGCACAGGCCACTGTGGGAAACTGGGCATAGGTACAGAGACTGGGCTCAGATCAATGGGCCTTGTTAGTGTTGTCTGGACAGTATTGGCAGTTAGCTGAAACGTGATAGGGATTTAGTGGAGTCTAGCCCTGCTTTGAGATTGTCATATTTCAGGAAGGAAGAGACTCCCCTTGTGTAACTGCGAGAAGTGAGTTACAGTGAGTGATAAAGACTGGGATTCTGGACTTAGAAATAGAAATAGTCTGAATAGATATTCCCGGCCCTGTCCTTAGGGAGTACTGGACATGTATACCTATTACCCAAGTGTTGAATAAGGATTTTGTATGTGGTGGAAAGGCCTTTAAATTAGGTTTACTTTTCATGGGGACTATATGACTATTGTACATTTGGACATATAGAGTACTGATAAATAATGAATTAGTTACTGAATAAATGTTTCAACGTCACCAATCTAATGTCTCCTCTCCATCCACCCTCCCTCCCTCCCTCTCACACGTACATGTCATAGTGGCATTCCACGGACTGCAGCTGAAGATCAAGAAGGAGCCTCACAGCCCCTGCTCCGAGCTGGGCTCCGCCTGTAGCCAGGAGCGGCCCTTCAAACTCCACTATGGGGAGAAGTGCCTGTACAACATCAGGTAGGTAAGCCACAGCACCAGCCTCAGCTTGATAAAACAAGTATTAACAGGTTGAAAACATCCCAGCTATCTGCATCAGCCAGTATCACACGAGGTTCCACTTTCCCATATCTGGAACCAACAGAACCAGATTGCACACAAAGAAGTAGACTAACACCCAAAAATGAACATCATAGGTTTTGGTGGTTTGGAAAATATCCTGTGGGATATTGAAGTAGTATTTATTTTACCTGTAGCGAAATCTCACAAGGATTCTGCAGGTAAATGTGGTTTGATGAAAATAAAAATGAGTCACATTTTGTACAGTCTTTTTTCACTCTCTACAGGCTGTTCAATATATATCCACGCTGTTAGATGGATAATGACTGCTTCATTATGATTGCTTGATAAACTACAGTACTTCTGGCTTCCCACCCTGTTTTCAAAGTTGTATTACTTCCTTCCATTTTGAGAGTTCAAGACATTGGAATTGCAGCCATTCCCTATGAAACAAAAGGCCAGGTGCTGTGCTAAATGTTTCAAGTGGGATGCGCTTGACTTGGGGAATAGATCTAGGATAATATACTGTCTACCTAAAGTGCTTTTTCAAATGAACCAAAATGCCTATGGCACAAGAATTGCCTAGTTACATCAAATGTTGAATTGGTTTGACTTGTGATATATGGCATTGTGATATATGCTTGTGATATTACAGTGCCGTGTACGTCAAGGATCATCTTGAAGATGTATTCTAGAAGAGGAAACACGAAAGTATTTTAAACCCTAAACATACGCTAAAATATATATATTTTCTTAAAGAAGGAAATGTGTCAAAATTCAAATTCAAAATGTTGTCCCGAAAAGTTTTTAAACTGTCATTTTGACAATAACTATAACATAAAAGACGATTGGATATGGAAAAGGATAGCGTTGAAATACTAGGCCACACTACAATGGCTTTTGTCAAACGGCATGCGTCGACATAATGTAAAAACAACAACAGACTGATCCCTCCACCCCATGTGTCTCTCAGTGCCTACCAGCAGCACAAACACCCAACAGGCATGAAGCCCTCCAGCCCAGCGACACCCCCCTGCAGCAACCCCGTGTCCCCCCTTCATCATGGCTCCCCCACGGCCGTCCCCACCCCCAAACCAGACAGGACGTACCCCCACCTCCAGCCCTCCCAGCCCCTCCCGGACAGCACCTACTCCATGGACCACAGGTATTGTACTACACAGCTACTGTATACTGTAGGCTACCACTACGTCATCTTTAAACTGGCACTAACAAAACATTATCGACATAGTTTCAAGTGCACATTTTAAGTTGATTTGATCATTTTAGTACATTCAGTACAGCTTACCAGAATCTAGATCTACCATTCTAATTAGAAACAACGGGTTGTATAAATTGTCAAGCTTTAGGTATAAAAATGTGTATTTATGTCAGTCCATCTGTCTCAATCGGTTATCATGAAAATTTGTGAAAATGTAATATTTTTGCCTTTGTCAGATTTCGACGTCAGCTGTCGGAGCCCTGCCACTCGTTCCCCTCCCCACCGTCGATGTCTCGGGACGGAAGGCCCATGTACCACAGACAGATGTCTGAGCCCAACATCCTGTTCCCCCCACAAGGCTTCAAGCAGGAGTACCCCGACCCCTTGTTTGAGCACCCTGCCATGGTGGGGGCGCCCATTCCCCCCACGTACCCCCCCTCCATGATGATCAAACAGGAGCCCAGGGATTTCACCTATGACTCAGGTGAGTGGGTGTGTTAGTTGTCCTCTTCTGTCTTGGGGAGGAGGTGGTAGTAATAGAGACAGTAAAATATGTTGTATTTAATATTGTGGTGTCATTATCTTATTTGGTCTTTGGTGTTTTATTAGGATTCCCATTAGCTGTTGCGAAAGCAGCAGCTACTCTTCCTGGGGTCCACACAGAACATGAAACATGAGATAATACAGAACATTAATAGACAAGAACAGCTCAAGGACAGAACTACATACATTTAAAAACGGCATACATAGCCTACGTATCTATACATACAGCCTGCAGGACTTGCTTTGTGAAGTCTGGTGTCATAAAAGCAGAACATCTCTTTATTACGGACAGACCTCTCCCCATCTTTACAACCATTGAATCTATAACTAGGGTAAAAGCTGTAGAAAAATGTAGCATACTGTATATTTATATTTTAGTGTCCATCATTAGAGAAATATGACAAATTCGACCAAAGAACACTCTTTTCACTCAATAATATAACCAAATACTTGAGCATTTGGACCCACCACAGCATCAAGTCACCCTCTTTTTAATCAGACCAGATAGTTGTCATTTGAGGAATGGGCCTGTTGATTGGATTAACCCATTATTAGCGCAGGGGGTTCTGGTTTGGGTGTCTGTGCCGGGCTCCATTTCCTGTGGTGCTCTAATGTCTGTGCCTGGTCACAGTCCGCCCCCGCAGAAGGGGTGGTGGGGTGTTCTAATCCTGCTGGCTTCATTCATAAGGAGAGATTACTGTGGAGTGGTGTAATAGTGTGCCCAGTCAGGGTGGAATGTGGCGTCCACTCTGCTGCCTCATGCAGAGAAAGATTTCAATATAAACAGCACTGAGCTCCCTTTAAGTTGGCCTTCTCTCTGTAACATGAGCCCTTTTCAACAGGGACATGTTCATAAGAGAGCGCTACAGAAAACATTTGCAACAGAAAACAAATGTTTCTATATCCAGGGAGTCCTCAATATTTACATTTTAGTTATTCAGCAGACTCTCTTATCCAGAATGACTTAACAGTAGTGAGTGCATACGTTTTCATACTGTTCCCCCATGGAGTGGAACCCACAACCCTGGTGTTGCAAGCACCATGCTCTACCAACTGAGCCACACTGGACGGTTTATTTCAGTCTGTTGTCTTCAGTTTGGTGCCTAATGAACACTACCCTGCAAACATTTACACAGGTTTCCAAGTATCTCAATGGTGTGGATGAACAGAGGGAGCCCTTTTCCAGCATGTTTTATATCCCAGATTGACCATTTAGGGGAATTTATTAGCAGTCATTCTGCAGCTTGTTTACTAGACCAGGCCTGTTGAGAGGATGGGAGGGGAGCCTGGTAATTTCATTAGCAGTAATTTCCTCTACAAGCCCATTACTTTGATGAAGTTCAGAGAAATGTTGATGGCCCTAAATTAACGGGGTTAGTCATTTTATTGACCATTCACTTTGTAACTGTTTCGGGCCTTTGATTGTAACCAGCAGCTGTAATGTTATAGGAGGGCCAGACATATACAGTGTAATATTATACCGTTGTAAATAGTACCAGTGAAGTTGTAGGCAGTGAAACAAAGCCATCACAGCCATCATGCTTCACTGCTGAAGAAACAGAACAAGCAGAAAACATGCCCAACATTTTATGCTACATTTACTCCAATGCTGCTAATAGGTTATCTTGAGCTTAGCCTAGACTACGACACTGCACTGTTCAGTACTAGTGTCATATTGTGCGCTTTATTGTGCGCTTAGTGTTGGCTGAGATCCAGTGTCATGCTAGAAGACATGTTCTTTAATCAGGGGTAGTGGTGCAGTGAGTGAGCAGTAACTGACTGCTCTCAGATAGCTGATACTGTCCTAATGCTCCCTTAAGGGCTTCTAACACCCATTCTTCCCTGTCTCCAGCAGAAGTGCCTAGCTGCCATTCTGTCTACCTGAGGCAAGACGGCTATCTGGCTCACAGCAGCAGGACTGAAGGTGAGGGATGACGCTCGGAGACATGCATGTTGGTTGGGTTATTCATCCCGTCCAAGTTGCCGTTTTCCTAACGTGATTTCTCAACACTGTCTCGTCTCTCAGGCTGCATGTTCGATAAAGTCGCAAGACATTTCTACGACGACACCTGCGTGGTCCCCGAAAAGGTCGAAGGTGAGATGTCCAAGAGTCAACACATAAACTGCTGCTTTCACTTGTAATTTCAATCAAAGATATTCATTGAAACGTGAAATGACAACCTCCTCCTTCCACCACCCCCTCCTCCCTCCACCCCCCCGTCCCTCCATCCCCCCTCTAGGTGACATAAAGCAGGAGTCAGGTCTGTACCGTGAAGGTCCAACCTACCAGCGCCGAGGCTCACTGCAGCTCTGGCAGTTCCTGGTGGCTCTCCTGGACGACCCGTCCAACTCTCACTTTATCGCCTGGACCGGCCGGGGAATGGAGTTCAAACTCATCGAGCCAGAGGAGGTGAGAGCATGTCTGTCTCATCATATTCCACATGGAGTATCTTAGTCCCTTCAAGCAACAGTGACCAGATTATTCTGATCATTGAAGTGAGTTTGAGGTGAAATCTGCTCTTCAAACGGTCAGGATAACGTGTTAGGGAACGTTTGAACGAGGCAATGTACTGATGTTCCTTTTTTATTGCCTCACCCCGTGCTAAAAGTATGAAATCTGATCAAATCAAACAAACTGTCAACCCGGAGAGTGGCCTACTAAATATTTCAATGAACCTGTTCCTAAAAATATAAACGGTGTTGACGGTTCTGCCCTTTGAAATGGAACAGGTCTGGGTTTGTGCGCTCACATCGCAGACAGAGAGGCACAGTCAGTGTCCGGTGTTGGTAGGGTAATGGTTAGAGGAGTGTGTGTGTATGTGTGTGTGTGTGTCGGGGGGGTAACTTGGCATCGGTCCGCATGGCCCAACTCAGTGGGACCAGCCAGCTGCAGCGAACAGGGGGGCCATTCATACCATCAGGTGACCAAACGCGCTAACTTTGGGCTTTGGGTGGCCGTAAATTCTGCCTTTGGCCCGGGCAGGTGTAACACATGAATGAGCATGAGGACATGAAAGGGGGTGCAACGTTTTTAGTGTTGGGTCCAGGCAGAGAGGGAGAGAGAGATTCAGGGTTAGAAAGAGAGAGAGAGAGACAGGGTTAGAGAGAGAGAGAGAGAGTGGTATACAGAGAGAGTAGGAGTAGGGCTTTAGAATGGAGGATGGGGAGGTTGTGTGGTCTGGTAGACAGGTGCTGTAACATCTGCTGCCTGCTCCACTGGGTGGGTGACAAGTTCCTAATGAACACATCCCTGTCAAGGGGTGTGGAGTCTGGTTCCACTCTAATTGCTGTTATTAGGAAATATGGATTAGTAAGCTTTGACATTTAGACAACGTCATTGCATTCTTACCGGGAAGTTGTGCAACGGGGTGTGTTATGTTCTCACCTCTTATTATGCATAAGGAATATGTTACAAGACTGAAGCCACTAATCTGTACAATGTGATCTTTCTGTGACATTCTGGTTCTATTCATTTCACCATAACCATTTCCCCTTTGTTTATGTGTCTGTCTGTTCATGGATATGTGTAACAAAGGTTGCACGTCGATGGGGAATCCAGAAGAATCGACCTGCTATGAACTACGACAAACTCAGCCGATCATTACGCTATTACTACGAAAAAGGCATTATGCAGAAGGTAAAAGAGGCCTAGGGCTGCACCCTGACAAGAGACATATGACGATGGTTCCGCGTTTGATTAGCTGTAATACCTTCTTCTCCATAGTCAACCATGGGCTCTGACAACTGTCCCTTTGGGGACAATAAAGTTAATCTCATTTTATCTTATCTAATCTTATCTCCAGGTGGCAGGGGAGAGATACGTGTACAAATTTGTGTGCGACCCCGAGGCTCTGTTCTCCATGGCCTTCCCTGACAATCAGCGGCCCGTGCTGAAGACGGACATGGAGCGGCAGATCAACGAGGAGGACACCGTGCCGCTGTCACACTTTGACGAGAACATGGCCTACGTGCAGGAGGCGGGGCCCTACTGCAACCCGCCACACCCGTACAGCGAGGGTTACGTTTATTAACGTAAAGCCCCAAGACGCCGAACTGGTGTACTTCACAGTCGCTACGAACGGGGGGGGGGGGAGACTTTGTCATTCAGAGGACTCCGAGTCACCCTCTCTCACAAACTTTTTTCTTCCATTTTTTTTTTACGTCCAAGCTGCGCTGCAGGATGGAGAGTGCACTTTATGGACTGAGTGACAGTGTGTGAACCTGCGGGGGCTAGCTATATAACTGGGTCATTTCAGATGTTTATGTTGATATTAAAGGAGGGATTCCCCCCCCCGAGCATGCCGTATTCGTATGAGACAGGACTCAAAGGCCAAAGGTCACATATGGACATATTCCTGCAGTCTAGGCAGGTGAATCCTCAGAGCTTGAAGAAAAAAAAATCCTCCTGATCTTTTCGACAGCTGCAGGAAGCATCCTCAATTATTTCTCTCAGTCCTCTTTTTGTTCAATTGCCCTTTCATCTCCATCATGTGTACTTTCTTACTCATTTAAGTGAATATTGCAATGTATTGTAATGACATGCTTTTAAGATACTTTTATGGTGAAGTGACATAATTCTAGACTTGAAACAGTAATGTAATTATAACAATCTTAGTTGACATCTACATGCTGCCTTGCTACCAGTTTTAAACGTGCCCCTTTGCCAGTACTGACTGACCCACAGTGCATCATGATATGACGGAATGTTGGGTTTCTTTTCAAAACTGCATTGACTGTGTAGACCTGTAGGAATTCGACACAAACGGTCAGATGCAATCAAATTCACCCTAAACATACTTTATTATATGTAATGCAAATGACCTGTATTTAAAAGACAAATGAAGCAGCGACTGTACCTTATTTAGTCTTTGCATTGTTGTGTATATCACACCAGCGGTCAACTTAATGAATTACGTATTTATAACAAACATTTCATTCTGATTTGTCCTACATTATATGACACAAATGTTTTTTTATGTTAATGATGTGTATTCATTCAGCCACAACACTAGTTATCCGATATTTCAAGGCCACAATGTGGGAATTGTACAAAACAAACATTCCTTTTATATCCTATCACACGATGTTGCTGTCCCCTTTTAAAGTCAAATGTAATGTGAGGAATGCGTACAAAAAAAGAGAAAAACATGCTAACTGAAATCAAATCATATCTAACTTTTTCCTTTTTGTTTGTAGACAAATTATGTACGTGTTGCATACGAGGGTTGCATTTTAATAAAAAGGTATCAGAAATATTTTGAATTTTATAGTATTATAAAGATCCATGTTATATCTGAAATAGGGTTTCCATGTATAATCAGGTAAATGCACATTGGTTGCTGCTTCTCATTGTAACTGTCATTTTATAGTCTAAAAATAATGGCAACTGCAATCTGCAATTCTATGTTTAAGTGTTTTGTTTAGTCATATGTTTTGTTTTATATTCTTCAAAAAGGAAAAAAATTAAGTCACCACGATGAAGTTCTGTAAAAAGATACAGGTTGGGATGGAATTAGCAATAGCCAAAATTCTGTAATAAAATAGTGCTGAAAAACTGGTATATGCGTGATTGTCACCCATGAAAATATATACATTTTTTTTTACCATGAATACAATATTTTCAGATTTATTAGCAAGTAAATTTTTTTAAAGGGAATTGAAGTATGGGATCTCGGTGAGCTATCTATGGCAACTACTGAAATAGAACATATCATTTTTGTTGTCATTTCCACAAGCAAACTTAACACAAAACCTCTTGTTGCATAAAACACAAATATTGTGTAAGGTTTCAAAACCACATTAGTCAGTAAGGATAAGAAGATGTAGTTCATAGATTTACTGACAGGCATAGACACATTTAGAGCAGTTCAACCAAGCATGAGTGGGTTGGTGTAGAGAAGTGCAATGGACAAAAGTAACTCGTCAATTTCCAGGTTGGTGGGGATACTCTCTACCGCAAAGCATTTAGCCAAAAGTGACACCCAAAGAAAAATCAATGTCTAATTTAAGGCAGTATTTTTTTCATGTTGGACAATTGTTGGTGTCTTTTGTTCCTACTCTTAAAAGCTGGAGTGTCAGTAATGAAAAAGTAACACTGCCTTAAAGTTATTATTGCCTCTTGTAAAGTGTCACTCGCAAAAAAAATCAATGGCTAATTTAAGGAAGCATTGTTTAATTGGTTTCACTGGGGGAAAAATGAAAACGGATGTGTAGGTAATGAAAAAGCACAGTTTGGCTTAATTTGTCAGGCCAGGTTACAGGCAAACCCTATTATAGGTCCTACTCTTAGATGTTTTTATTGATTGCCTATAGTGCAATGTATTGCCCCTTTAACTTTATCCATCTGATTGCTTTTTTGAAGCATTTACTAACACCTAACTTTTAATATGATGAATTACATATTATTTGATTACATGGTCGTTCCACCAATTCAGTTCTTTGAGAAGTGTAACTTGGTAAAAAAAAACAGTTGATTTGACCTAATTTTTACATTCTGTCATAAAGAACAGATGTTCAACTATACTGAACAAAAATATAACAATTTTACTGAGTTACAGTTCATATAAGGAAATCAGTCAACTGAAATAAATTCATTAGGCCCTAATCTATGGATTTCACATGGGCGCAGCCAATCAGAATGAGTTTTTCCCCACAAAGGGCTTTATTACAAACAGAAATACTCATTTTTGTTCAGTATACATAAAAAAACTAGGTTGACCATAACAGGGTTGGAGATTTCATCTTAAATCAGCCAAAAATCCCCTCGTGACAGGAGGAATGGAAGCTTGTTGAGTGCAACAGGGGGTGGCAATTTAATTGCTAAAATATTTCCAGCCTGTCTATCTATGGGTAACAGGTTAACGTGGTATGCTCAACGGCTCAGTTTTCCACCACAAAACATCAGAAAGTGGCCAAAAAATAGTCGGCCCAGCTCTTTTGATTTGACACTATGATTTTACTATTGGATGTTCAATGTTTCTTTGGATTTTTTTTTTTAAAGGAATAGTTTCACCATATTATAATGAGTGTTCAGTACATGTAACAGGGTTGACCTTAAAATGAGGGACAGAGTCACTAATCACATTAAATAAATAATAAAAAGGAAATGACTTTATCAAAGCAACAAAATAACTAGGGCTTTACAATGATGGCGAAACGTTGACTTTTTTCACTTTAGCAAGCCTCTGTTCATATTACAAAGGTGATTATATGGTCTATATTAAAGGTCATTTTATTTAATATAACAGGCTTTTAAAAGGAAATATTGATTCACAATTTCTACTTGAAATATCAAAAGAACGTAAAAGGCACTTTTTTGGTGGACCGACCGTATAGTCAAACTTGTGCTTCCGGAGAAAATACTTTTAGTTTTGGTGCCTCATCTCAGTTGTGTCCATGGCTGTGGTTGACTCTGGCTGTTGAAATGAACTTCACGGTTCAAGAGCGGACACAAATGACTGTGGTTTATTCAAAGTTCCACATTGAAATCCCATGCAAACATCTGTGTTTTAAATATGTGGTGAGCATTCATGTCATCGGGGAAATTGAATGCCCTTCAAAATAGCACTAAGCAAGAGAGCTTATAGAGATCCTGTAACATTTTCTTTCACCAAGAAATAAGTAGGTTTCAGAGAAAGGAGTTAATTTTGTGAAGTCCTCTAGGCTTCATGTATAAGAGCTGAAAATCACCATGCTAATCCTGTTATCTGGTTACAATACATAGAACATTGCTTAAAGGGATAGTTCAGCTAATTTATCATATTTCTGTCATTGTCCATATACTGCTTTTCAAAGAAAACACGTATCTTAATATGTCAAATCACTAAACTATCACTTTAAGATTTCAATTTTTTTTAAACCTTATGCATTATGTGACAGTAGCTACATTTTTCCCTTTACTACTAGTCATGCTAATATGGGATGATTCGTGTGTCTCTGAACTGTGATTCTGTCCATTCTGTCCTCCCCCACTGGAGCAAGCAGATGGCCCTTGGTTCTTGAGTCATCACAAACCCATTACGGGAGTGACTCGTGTTCACCGTGGCTGCCTTGATTCGTGCCCAATGGTCCTCGCTATACCTCGCCGGTGTTTGCAGAGGCTCTAAGTTCTCTTTGGGCTTCATGACACGCCGTGTTTGCTCAGGTTAAATGGCTTGTGTTGCCAGCTGAGTCGCCTGATTGGCTCTGACACTGTGGTATTTGACAAGTGAAATGACATTGGGCCACCCCCATGTAGCAAATGTGTTTGGGCTTTCGAAACAAGTGTGCTTTTAATATGGTGTGTTTACCCATGAGAAAGCCCCTAAGTGTGTTTCTATCTTTCCTGCCATGGTCTATCAGTGGCCAGACCAGTGAGCATAAATCATTCAGGGGTAAATCAGAGGAACAACAGTGGTTTTAAAAGGAAAAGCAGGGAGATTATAAAGCCTCTGTAATAGCAGGTCCATTACAGCTGTTGGTACAGTTAAAGACGCTGCCCGCTGATTTAAAAAAATATATAATAATAGCGTGGGAGGGTTGAGGAGGAGGCTTGAATCGCTGGGCATCTTGCTATGACATGCATTATATGAACTAGGTCTACAGAATTATACCTAGGAGAAGCCACTTCTATAGAGGAACTTTGAATGTCCTTTGAGTCAGCAAGCTAACAAGGTTGAGCTAGCTAGCTAGAAAGCTTGTGTGTTCAGAGCGCCACCAGAATTATAAACACATCTTACCTTTTGTAGTTAAAAATCCAACGTAAAAAGTGGTAACTTGGCCTATAGTATCCTTAACTAACATTGAAAAAGTTAATCCATTCTCTAGTTTATAAAAAATCTCTCTCCATAATCTTTGAATCATGCTTGCAACATCAGTAGCTACATTAGCCTATGCTTCGGAGGGGCAGGTAGCCTAAACACGCACAGGCAAAGATTTTCAGCTTGCAGGCAGACACTAGAATAGGTTTCTGATTGACAGAGTGAGGGCTTTACATAGGTGCTTTGTTGTGTTTTGTTGTGGGAATAGAAAAAAAATGCCTGGAACATAAAATAACATTATTATCTGATTCCTATGCTTTTAAAATAATGATTCTGTTCCGAAACAATATGGATCACTTTCATTCCAGGTTCCATTTCTGTTCCTTGAAAAATGTCATTCTTTGCCAGTTTTTTGTTGTGTTCCCTGAATGGGTTCCATATACAGTACCAGTCAAAAGTTTGGACACACCTACTCATTCAAGGGTTTTTCTTTATTTTAACTATTTTCTACATTGTAGTGAAGACATCAAAACTATGAAATAACACATATGGAATCATGTAGTAACCAAAAAAGTGCTAAACAAATCAAAATATATTTTATATTTGAGATTCTTCAAAGTAGCCACCCTTTGCCTTGATGACAGCTTTGCACACTCTTTGCATTCTCTCAACCAGCTTCATAATGTAGTCACCTGGAATACATTTCAATTAACAGGTGTGCCTTGTTAAAAGTTAATTTGACAAATTTATTTCCTTCTTAATGCATTTGAACCTATCAGTGTTGAGCCTATCAGTGTTGTGACAAGGTAGGGGTGGTATACAGAAGATAGCCCTATTTGGTGAAAGACCAATTATGGCAAGAACAGCTTAAAAAAGAAAAGAGAAACAACAGTCCATCATTAATCAATACAGAAAATGTCAAGAACTTTGAAAGTTTCTTCAAGTGCAGTCGCAAAAACCATCAAGCGCTATGATGAAACTAGCTCTCATGAGGACCGCCACAGGAAAGGAAGACCCAGAGTTACCTCTGCTGCAGAGGGTAAGTTCATTAGATTTACCAGCCTCAGAAATTGCAGCCCAAATAAATGCTTCACAGAGTTCAAGTAACAGACACATCTCAACATCAACTGTTGATTGGAGACTATGTGAATCAGGCCTTCATGGCCGAATTGCTGTAAAGAAACCTCTACTAAAGGACACCAATAAGAAGAAAAGACTTGCTTGGGCCAAGAAACCCGAGCAATGGACATTTGGTGGAAATCTGTCCTTTGGTCTGATGAGTCCAAATTGGAGATTTTTTGTTTCCAACCACCGTGCCTTTAGGAGATGCAAGAGTAGGTGAACGGATGACCTCCGCATGTGTGGTTCCCACTGTGAAGCATGGATGAGGAGGTGTGATGGTGTGGGGGTGCTTTTGCTGGTGACACTGTCAGTGACTTATTTAGACTTCAAGGCACACTTAACCAGCATGGCTACCACAGCATTCTGCAGCGATACGCCATCCCATCTGGTTTGCACTTAGTGGGACTATAATTTATTTTTCAACGGGACAATGACCCAACACACCTCCATGCTGTGTAAGGCCTATTTGACCAAGAAGGAGAGTGATGAAGTCCTGCATAAAATGACTTGGCTTCCACAATCACCCGACCTCAACCCAATTGAGATGGTTTGGGGTGAGTTGGACTGCAGAGTGAAGGAAATGTGGGAACTCCTTGAAAGCATATTGAAGACTGTTGGAAAAGAATTCCAGGTGAAACTGGTTGAGAGAATGCCAAGAGAGTGCAAAGCTGTCATCAAGGCAAAGGGTGGCTACTTTGAAGAATCTAAAATCTAAAACATATTTTGATTTGTTTAACACTTTTTGGGTTACTACAGGATTCCATATGTGTTATTTCATAGTTTTGATGTTTTCACTATTATTCTAATATGTAGAAAATAGTCAAATAAAGAAAAACCCTTGAATGAGTAGGTGTGTCCAAACTTTTGACTGGTACTGTATATATATATATATATATATATATATATATATATATATATATATATATATATATATATATATATATTACACATTTCATCCACTGATCATGGGGAATAGAATGAAAGTAAAACATGAAAACACTAATTTTCATAAATACACATTGGCCCTTTAATGTCCAATGTAGGTGGGCCTACATCTACAACAGTTTCATCAATTGCACCGAGCCCATCCAGGTTGTGTACTGTATAGGCTGACGTAATTGTTTTCTCCAGTAGCCACTCACTCACAGCGAATGGATCAAAGGTCTCAGAGAAGCTGCTGACTCCTGAGACGAACAGCGTCGTCTGTAATTGACGAGGAGCCCTCTCAGATCTAGGCATCGCCGGTGGTTCCAGCCACACTCATTACACTGTTCCCCCTGTTGATCTGGTTGCCATCTTCCTGTTCTGGAGCAGATGAAACACAAAGAGCAGACTGACTGACAGAAACTGACACCAAGATCATGGCAGTAATAAATAGGGGTGTGATCCATGTTTAGAAAGCTGTGAAATTGGATATTGAGATGCTTTTAGGTGGGAGCGTCAGGTCGAAGTAGTTTCTGACTAGACTGTGGGCAGAAGATGATCTGATTATTGGGAATGTAAGACGGGGTAGTAATCGCTTAACGGCCCTATACTTTATCCAGAGGGTGGGTCTGTTGCAGAATGGATGCCCTGCTTATTTTCAATGGGGATTTCTCACATTCATCTAATTTTGTCTACTACCATTAAACAAAAACAAATGTACTTTGCCATTCAAAGTCTATTCTCAATATGTAGGCCTATCTTTGTTACCGTTTACACAATATCCTTTGTCAAAATGGGTGATGTATTTAAACAACCCCTTACTGACACTGTGTTTGTGTCTTGATGATGATCTGTGGTTGTATGGCAGCAGGGCATCTATTGTTCACATAGCTTTGAAGTCATGATTACTGCCTGTATCTGCAAATTGTTTTTGCGTTTAGTGATGAGGATGAGGATGAGGATGATGATGATGATGATGGTGATGGTGATCATTTGTTGTTGTACTTATTGTTAGTGTGGCTACTTTTTTTCGTCTCCTGCATGCACTACGAGTGGTGAGGGTTAACACTCTCACACGACAGCCCCAACACACCATGTGGCGTGCCACATTCACCGCCAGCCAACGCTCGACTCCGGAGACGTTTTGTACACACAAACGGGAGGCTGTCAAAACCAACAGTCGAGGCAGGGTTGCCACGACGGCGCCTCGTCTCGCATCTCCTTCTCCGGGTGTCACACTGTTGGCCTGGCGCTCGACCCGTCTCTTCACCTTCCACAATGTCGTTTGATCTCTGCCACGCCAACACCACAGATCAGTCTCACGACAGACCCTACTACACAAAGCCACCCAGTGTCAGTGTGGTGGCCAACCATCTGTCGCCGGCATTAGCAGCATAGGGCCCAACCTACTCACGCACAGTTTCCCCTCCCCTGGACCATTAGCTCTGCTACATACAGCAAGTGTACCTCAGAGGGGCTCTTAATAGGCACAAAATGGAGTCCTAGCTACATAATTCCCATACGGCTGCTTTTCAGTGTATACATACCATAATTCATTTTTCAACCATTTATATGCCTTTCCTCAGCCGTTTAACAAATAATTTTCTGCCATATAGACAGTAGCGTAAATAATAATAATGACAACACTAAGAAAAATGTATCTGGGAGAAGTAAAAATGTTTTAAACAAAAATAAGTCTTATATAAGAGTCCCACTCGTTTAATTCCTAGAGAGAGTTTAGTCAGCGCAGAGCCTGGAAAGTACACTAATGTAGTCAGATGATGATAGATGTTGCATGGCTAAATGTAGACCACCTCACATTTATAACGACCTAATGCTCTTAAAATAGGCTTAAGAGGAGAACTAGAAATAGGTTCAGAGAAAGTGATCAGTTTCTTTCTCTGTGGAGTTTTTACAGACGCAGTCGCTGTGCTAATACACGGCAGCCATGTCAAATCTACTAAATAATGCACCTATTAAAATACACCTTCATTTCTTTATGATGAGAATTTATGGGACATTCACATGTGAAATTGAGTACAGGTCATAGTATTCTAGTCATAACTCTCTTAAAGTTATTTTATTCTTTTGTAGCTCAATGTTAAAGTTTCCCTAATGTTAAATAAGGTAGGCAGAGAAAAGTTTGCTTTGGATTGTTAGCTAAATCCAGGACCTGGCGAGATTCTAAGAATGTGCATATATTGAAACCTAACAGAGTGAATAAAGTTTTCGAAAACAAAACTAGAAACACTGTGATTTTAAGTTTAACAAAATGCTCCAAATAGTGTACATATGAAATGGCACAAGCGAACAATTGTCTGCGGAGGCCTACACAGACCCTGGCCAATGATATCTAAAGATGAAAAATAAACCCCAGTGTGGCGCTTGTCAGATTTAGAACACCATCTCAAAATACATGTCATAAACAAGGGAGACAAATATATTTCTGAATGTGTTTCTTTCAAGGCGTAAACAGAAGACAGAAGGACAAGAACCCCCCCCCCCTCGTCTCGTCAACCATATTGGGAACAACAAAGGTGCTGTGTGATATTGTAAATGGCACACCCAGGCTCCTCCACAAGCTTACAGGATGTAACGCCATGTATATGACACTGTAATATATGCCTATATATGGCATATACAGTATATGATATATACACAAAACCTGAACAAAGCCTGAGAGACAGCCATGGCAGTGAGTTGGAGTTGACCATTACAAACCCACTCATGTGAGGATCAATTCTGCTGTAGACCCCCATCGTCTTGTTTTGGCAACAGAGGGCCGAGGGATTGGACGCCGAGCCAGGACAATATGTTTTTTCAAACGCCCCCTCGGACAATATTTATTTAGCTACAAGCTGGCATGTCTGAAGAGATTTACAGAGCCAAGGCTACTGTGGAACCATGGTTTAAACACAACGAGACATTAGGATCATCAGGCTTCAAAACCCTACTTGACATTGACCACAGTAATCTACGGCTCAAAGACTCTGGCAGGAGTCTGTCATTTCTGCCATAGTAAGTAACATGATAATGAAATCATTATTAAGAGACAACACTTATTGTGTGAAGTCAACCAATGAATAATGTTGCGGACAGAAAAAGAGAATCTAAAAAAATATGGGAGGTTAAATAAAGCCTATTAGACAGCGTAGAGAGTCCTGAATCAAGGTCATCTAGGTATTGAGAAGTACTTGTTAAGTCATTCCTTTAAGATAGAGACAATAGGCACATTAGTCACTTTTAACGCTATTTCATTGGCTATTCAGTGAAGAATGAGGAGTAGCTATGTTGTAAAACACTGTTTACTGTAGCATGGTCATAGAAGGATGGGAGGAGGGAGGAAACGGGTGGTATAGAGAGGCCCTTTACTTATTTATTTTTTGCCTTTAAACAGATGGTTCCTTATGTGCCGAGCGGAAGTGTCTGTTAACTCAGTTGGCTCGCTATAGTGGTGGCTGCTGGCCAACGACAACAACAGGATCGGGGAGTGCGAGCAACAGTGCAGTTTGCTATCTTCAGATGCACTGCTAACAGAAGGAAGGCAGGCTGTACATACTGTTGCACGGCCATCCCATGTCTATCTGTGCCAGGGGGACTCACTGTGGGCAACGGCTCATCTTCACTCCTCCTGCAAGTCCAGGCAGGGAAAACAGTGGAAATGGGGAAAAAATAGTAAAAAGTGATGATGATCACAACACTTGGTGCAGAATGTGGGCCAAACATGTCAGCATTAAGTCCGTTGGGAGGCAAGGAGGTTGTTTGTTTTGTCTCTGGCTCTGCCCTTCAGTGTCTGTAGGCTGGAGAGGGCATGATGTGTGATTACTTTATGTGCATGTGTTTATTTTCTAGTGTAGTGAGAAGTAAGTCAAGTATTTATCTACAGATGTAGGATCTTAATTTGATTACTCTTTTGTTGCTGAGAATTTTCTTTGTAGGAAATGCAGATGAGCTTCATGATTTACATAAATTGACTGAACACCCACACTTCAACACGGTTATATTAACAGTATTGCACTTTTCATGTAGCCTACTTTTGGCCAGCTAATAGCCTAACGCCAATCAAGCAACATTATGGACTAAACGTTCAAATCCTGTTGCTGAAGGATTTTGCTGTGACAATATAGGTTAAATTAAGATCTTACATCTGTATACTTCTTATCTTTAGTTAAGATGTCATCATATAAGAAAGATATATACAGTTGAAGTCAGAAGTTTACATACACCTCAGCCAAATACATTTAAACTCCGTTTTTCACAATTCCTGACATTTAAACCTAGTAAAAATTCCCTGTCTCAGGTCAGTTAGGATCACCACTTTATTTTAAGAATGTGAAATGTCAGCATAATAGTAGAGAGAATGATTTATTTCAGCTTTTATTTCTTTCAGCACATTCCCAGTGGGTCAGAAGTTTACATACACTCAATTAGTATTTGGTAGCATTGCCTTTAAATTGTTTAACTTGGGTCAAACATTTCAGGTAGCCTTCCACAAGCTTCCCACAATAAGTTGGGTGAATTTTGGCCCATTCCTCCTGACAGAGCTGGTGTAACAGAGTCAGGTTTGTAGGCCTCCTTGCTCGCACACACTTTTTCAGTTCTGACCACAAATTTTCTATGGGATTGAGGTCAGGGCTTTGTGATGGCCACTCCAATACCATGAAATATGGAAGTATGCTTGGGGTCATTGTCCATTTGGAAGACCCATTTGCGACCAGCAAAGCATCCCCACAACATGATGCTGCCACCCCCGTGCTTCACGGTTGGGATGGTGTTCTTCGACTTGCAAGCCTCCCCCTTTTTCCTCCAAACATAACAATGGTCATTATGGCCAAACAGTTATATTTTTGTTTCATCAGACCAGAGGACATTTCTTCAAAAAGTATGATCTTTGTCCCCATGTGCAGTTGCAAACCGTAGTCTGGCTTTTTTATGCCGGTTTTGGAACAGTGCCTTCTTCCTTGCTGAGCAGCCTTTCAGGTTATGTCGATATAGGACTTGTTTTACTGTGGATATAGATACTTTTGTACCTGTTTCCTCCAGCATCTTCACAAGGTCCTTTGCTGTTGTTCTGGGATTGATTTGCACTTTTCGCACCAAAGTACGTTCATCTCTAGGAGACAGAATGCGTCTCCTTCCTGAGCGGTATGATGGCTGTGTGGTCCCATGGTGTTTATACTTGCATTCTATTGTATGTACAGATGAACGTGGTACCTTCAGGCGTTTGGAAATTGCTCCCAAGGATGAACCAGACTTGTGAGGTCTTGGCTGATTTCTTTTGATTTTCCCATGATGTCAAGCAAAGAGGCACTGAGCTTGAAGGTAGGCCTTGAAATACATCCACAGGCACACCTCCAATTGACTCAAATTATGTCAATTAGCCTATCAGAAGCTTCTAAAGCCATGACATTATTTTCTGGAATTTTCCAAGCCGTTTAAAGGCACCATCAACTACTGTAATGGTGATCCAGTTCACTGTATCACCATTCCAGTAGTTGACGGTGCCTTTAAAGTGAAATAATCTGTCTGTAAACAATTGTTGGAAAAATTACTTGTGTCATGCACAAAGTAGATGTCCTAACCGACTTGCCAAAACCATAGTTTGTTAACAAGAAATTTGTGGAGTGGTTGAAAAACGAGTTTTAATGACTCCAACCTAAGTGTATGTAAACTTCCGACTTCAACTGTACATGTTCAAGCCAGAAGGTATGAATGAGTCATCTTCATCCTATTTGAGATTTCACTCATTAAAAACATAATTCGTCTCTATGCTAATGAATTAATATTGATACACTTGAACCTACAGTATTGGTCCTATAGCAACAACAAAAAACTGGCATCAAATGTGTGTACTGGGACGGTTGCTTCGCTAAGGCTTGATTGAATCAAACATCTCCCAATATGTGTTCCCCCCACATTGAGAAAAACAGAGTCTCTCTCAATTCAATTAAATTCAATTAAATTCAATTTCAATTCAAGGGCATGGGATGGGAAACATACGTTAACATTGCCAAAGCAAGTGAAGTAGATAATATACAAAAGTGAAATAAACAATAAAAATGAACAGTAAACATTACACAAGTTCCAAAAGAATAAAGACATTACAAATGTCGTATTATGTTTATATACAGTGTTGTAACGGTGTGCAAATGGTTAAAGTACAAAAGGGAAAATAAATAAACATACATTTGGGTTGTATTTTCAATGGTGTTTGTTCTTCACTGGTTTCCCTTTTCTTGTGGCAACAGGTCACACATTTTGCTGCTGTGATGGCACACTGTAGTATTTCACCCAGTAGATATGGGAGTTTATCAAAATTCGGTTTGTAATCTGAGGGAAATATGTGTCTCTAATATGGTCATATATTTGGCAGGAGGTTAGGAAGTGCAGCTCAGTTTCCACCTCATTTTGTTGGCAGTGTGCACATAGCCTGTCTTCTCTTGAGAGCCAGGTCTACCGACGGCGGCTTTTCTCAATAGCAAGGCTATGCTCACTGAGTCTGTACGTAGTCAAAGCTTTCCTTAAGTTTGGGTCAGTCACAGTGGTCAGGTATCCTGCCACTGTGTACTTTCTGCTTAGGGCCAAATAGCATTCTAGTTTGCTCAGTTTTTTTGTTAATTCTTTCCAATATGTCAGGTAATTATCTTTTTGTTTTCTCATGATTTGGTTGGGTATAATTGTGTTGCTGTCCTGGGGCTCTGTGGGGTCTGCTGGTGTTTGTGAACAGAGCCCCAGGACCAGCTTGCTTAGGGGACTCTTCTCCAGGTTCATCTCTCTGTAGGTGATGGCTTTGTTATGGAAGGTTTGGGAATCGCTTCCTTTTAGGTGGTTGGGTTGTAGAATTTAACAGCTTTTTTCTGGATTTTGATAATTAGCAGGTATCGCCCTAATTCTGCTCTGCATGCATTATTTGGTGTTTTACGTTGTACATTGAGGATACTTTTGTAGAATTCTGCATGCAGGATCTCAATTTGGTGTTTGTCCCATTTTGTGAATTCTTGGTTGGTGAGCAGACCCCAGACCTCACAACCATAAAGGGAAATGGGTTCTATAACTGATTCAAGTATTTTTTGCCAGATTGTAATTGATATGTCAAATGTTATGTTCCTTTTGATGGCATAGAATGCCCTTCTTGTCTTGTCTCTGTCACGTCTGCTCCTGCTCTTCCCTCTCCCTGGCTCTTGAGGGCGCCATGTTGCCCTGCATCACGCACTCCTGCCATCCATCACGCACACCTGCCTTCCCTCGTCACGTGCATCAGCGTTATTGGACTCACCTGGACTTACTTATCACCTGTTTATTTCCTCCCCTATATCATTGGGCTCCTTCTCTGTAGCGGGATTGACAGGCGTCTTGCCTCACCCGGATCATCAGGCTCCCATGCCTCAGCCAGTTCGCCAGGCTCTCACGCTCCTGCCAGTTCGTCGGGCTTCCACGCCCTAACCGGCTTGCCCAGTGCCCATGTCTCGGCAGGTTCGCCCAGGTGGGATGGCGGGTGGAGCCCCAAGAGGGGGAGGTACTGTCACGTCTGCTCCCGCTCTTCCCTCCCCCTGACGCTTGAGGGCGCCAGGTTGTCCTGCATCACCCACGCCTGCCATCCATTACACACACCTGCCTTCCCTCGTCACGTGCATCAGCGTTATTGGACTCACCTGGACTCACTTATCACCTGTTTATTTCCTCCCCTATATTTGCCAGTTCCCCAGCTCTGTTCCCCGCTGCAGCATTGTATAGTTTTTGTCTTTAATATTAGTTTGCTGACGCTGTGCCTGTCTCGTTCAATGTCTGTCTTTATTAAATGTTTTACTCCTCGTACCGGCTTCGTCTCTCCAGGGTCAACTCATGTGACATTCTCTCAGATCGTTCACAGCTTTGTGGAAGTTACCTGTGGCGCTTTTGTTTAGGCCAAGGTATGTATAGTTTTTTGTGTGCTCTAGGGCAATGGTGTCTAGATGGAATTTGTGATCCTGGTGACTGGACCATTTTTGGAACACCATTATTTTGGTCTTACTGAGATTTACTGTCAGGGCCCAGGTCTGGCAGAATCTGTGCAGAAGATCTAGGTGCTGCTGTAGGCCCTCGTTTGTTGGTGACAGAAGCACCAGATCATCAGCAAACAGTAGACATTTGACTTCAGATTCTAGCCTCCAGTATTTATGCTGCAGTGGTTTATGTGTCGGGGGGCTAGGGTCAGTCTGTTATATCTGGAGTATTTCTCCTGTCTTATCTGGTGTCCTGTGTGAATTTAAGTATGCTCTCTCTAATTCTCTCTTTCTCTTTCTCGGAGGACCTGAGCCCTAGGACCATGCCTCAGGACTACCTGGCATGATGACTCCTTGCTGTCCTCAGTCCACCTGGCCGTGCTGCTGCTCCAATTTCAATTGTTCTGCCTGCGGCTATGGAACCCTGACCTGTTCACCGGACGTGCTACCTGTCCCGGACCTGCTGTTTTCAACTCTCTAGAGACAGCAGGAGCGGTAGAGATACACTCAATGATCGGCTATGAAAAGTCAGTTGACATATCCTCCTGAGGTGCTGACCTGTTGCACCCTCGACAACTACTTTGATTACTATTATTTGACCATGCTGGTCATTTATGAACATTTGAACATCTTGGCCATGTTCTGTTATAATCTCCACCCGGCACAGCCAGAAGAGGACTGGCCGCCCCTCATAGCCTGGTTCCTCTCTAGGTTTCTTCCTAGGTTATGGCCTTTCTAGGGAGTTTTTCCTAGCCACCGTGCTTCTACACCTGCATTGCTTGCGGTTTGGGGTTTTAGGCTGGGTTTCTGTACAGCACTTTGAGATATCAGCTGATGTAAGAAGGGCTATATAAATTTGATAGTAGGGTGAGGCCCGGTGCCGCAGACTGTTCTAGTGCCCTCGCAAATTCATTGATATATATGTTGGAGAGAGTGGGGCTTAAGCTGCATCCCTGTCTCACCCCATGGCCCTGTGGGAAGAAATGTGTTTTTTTGCCTATTTTAACTGCACATTTGTTGTTTGAGTACATGGATTTTATAATGTCGTATGTTTTTTCCCCAACACCACTTTCTATCAATTTGTATGGCAGACCCTCATGCCAAATTGAGTCGAACGCTTTTTGAAATCAACAAACTTTGCCTTTGCTTTTGCCTTTGTTTTGGTTTATTTGTCAATTAGGGCGTACAGGATGAATACGTGCTCTGTACGATAATTTGGTAAAAAGCCAATTTGACATTTGCTCAGTACATTGTTTTCACTGAGGAAATGTACGAGTCTGCTGTTAATTATAACAGAGTATTTTCCCTAGGTTGCTGTTGACGCATATCCCACGGTAGTTATTGGGGTCAAATTTGTCTCCACTTTTGTGGATTGGGGTGATCAGTCCTTGGTTCCAAATATTGGGGAAGATGCCAGAGCTAAGGATGATGTTAAAGGGTTTTAGTATAGCCAATTGGAATTTGTATATTATCATTTCATTGAGGATACCATCCACACCACAGGCCTTTTTGGGTTGGAGGGTTTTTATTTTACCCTGTAGTTCTTTCAAGGTAATTACAATGGAACATTTTGTCTAGGAAGTTGCCTAAAAGGGATTGAATTTGTTGTTGCCTAATTGTTTTTTGGTAGTTTTCCACACTACATTCCTTCCATCTATAGCATTTCTTAATATTACTCAGTTCCGTTGGCTTTGGTGCCTCATGATTGACTATTGCTCTGTTCAAGTAGACTGTGATTTTGCTGTGATCTGATAGGGGTGTCAGTGGGCTGACTGTGAACCCTCTGAGAGACTCTGGGTTGAGGTCAGTGATAAAGTAGTCTACAGTACTACTGCCAAGAGATGAGCTATAGGTGTACCTACCATAGGGGTCCCCTCGACGCCTACCATTGACTATGTACATACCCAGCGTGCGACAGAGCTGTTTTTGAGCTGCATCTGGCCCAGTGAGCGATATACAGTTGCCAACCTATATTTCCAGTTGTATTCTCACCTCGCGATGCTGAGCGGCAAAGTGAAAATTGAAGGCAGAAGGCTCATGTGACAGGATTAATTAGACAGGGCCAAGTGAAGTCACACTCCTCATGGCAAACACACTTCAACCTTCAATTACACACAGTGCACAAAGCAATTAAAAGCTCCTTCTCCCCTCCTTCCTATGGAGTTCTACCTGTGACTGGCTCTCAGGCTCCAGGTCTGTCTATAGCACCGGCCCCAGGGGCCTAAGGAGCAGCACTAGCAGCACTAGGCTAATCCACAGGTAGGTAATTACAATTGATCAATTGGTGTTGGAGGTGTAATGGCTTATGGTTATTTTTAGCAAGCGTTCACCTCGTTTTGGGGAGATGTTGTTTTGCAGGTGAGGATTTGGTGGAGAGGATGGGGGGGGGGGTTCAGGGATAACTGTGTTTCTCAGTTCCTGAGACTTTGTTGCTCTAATGGGCTCTGCCTTTGTGTGTAGTAAAGCTCATGTTAGGAAACATTTTTATTTTTGCCATGTAGTCTATATTTCACCTTTCTATTCATGGCATTTCAGTAGAATGGAAAAAATAGTATTTCCTATTAGCACATATCTGTCTTCACAGTATAATGACAGAGATCATGAGCCCACTCTCGCTATGATTACCATAAAGTTAAAGCTGCTAAACACAGCAGTCTATAAAACAGTCTCTCCCCCTCTTATCTACTGCACAATACAACACTAATGTAAGTTTTACACTGTGCTCTTCTCATTAGCACTGTCTCTTCATGCTATTCCTCAATAGGGTGATTGACACTGTGCACCATTCATCCCCTCCCTTGGTCCCCCTCTCATGCCCGTGGTGACCCCTGGGCCTGGGGCTGGGTACACCCTGTTACCACCCGCCCACCCTCCTCCCCACCGACCGGACACTTGATTGATTTAGATGTCTTGCTGGTGCTCCACCGCCCCTCTAGTGTTCTAGTGACATGTACAGCGCGGAGCTAGACAGACTCATACACTACCGGATGGCAGTGATGATGTTTACTATATCAGACGCCTTTGCACTCTTTCTCTCCCTCTTCTGTTTCTCTCTCTCCCTCTCTTTTCTTTCTTTCTCTCTCCCTCCCACGTCCTCTCCCTCTCTTTTCTCTTATTCTTTTTTCCCTTCTGTTTCTTGTTCTCTCTGTCTCCTACAGCGATTCTTAGCTGGAAGCTGTTTGCAGTGTCTGTCTCCCTCACAAATAGAACGCCTTGGGGAGAAAACCAGTTATCTTACAGATTTACACCTCAAAGCAGTGATTTTAGAGATTCTGAAAGTCCAGCCAAAAGCGCCATGGGTCCTTTGAGTCTTTATGGTTGTTTTATAAATCAGAGATGCACATTTATTCTGAAAATCAGTTCATTTAGGGATGCATATCCAAATGGAAACCACACAGAGTTCTTTAAAACAGAGTACATTTTTCCAACATTTCAATGGTTGAGTATTTGCACATGCCAGTGCCCAAATAATCAAAGGAGAAAACCACTGGTTTGTCTGTATCTTGTGTTACATCAAGAGATTAATAAAGGAATGGACATACATTTTTGTGTCTCTGATTGAAGAATGATGTGGCTCTACGTCTGTTCGCGTGCTGTGTACATAGCTAACAAAATAAGCCTCCTTGGAAAAACAGACCTAACTTGAGCAATACTTGGGTTAATTCCAATTGAAGCAGCAAATTGACATACTTCCCTTAAGATCTTGACATATTATGAAGATTTAATGGTGGAATTATGATCATTAAAACAACATGACTGATACTGAGGGCAGATGATGAGCTATTAATTTAACCTACTCTTCCTGTAATAATATTGAGACAGACAGTCTGCCAGTTATTAGATCATAATTAGCTGGTGCAATCTGTACGGAATCTGAGGAAATGACGCCAAGTTAGCAGTGCAACAGAGCTCACTCTTCAGTGTGTACCATCACTGTAAGGACCCACAGACATCAGTAACATTGTTGCTTACACAATGACTTAAAGTGAAAAATGTGAAGAAATGATTGCGGTGGATGGGGTAATTATTATACCTTCAGTTTGGTGGCTAATGTAATGAGCAGTATATGAAAGAACATGAGTCCTTCACCGAGCCAATTTGAATTGGAAGGAACACAATCCATGTGGCACCGGGCCAGATGGTAGCTAACCAAAACATAACTGGTCCGGTGCTTTATTATGATACTGCAACCACCCAAACATCAAACCTTGTTTTGATTGTGTGCTGTCATAGTGTTGTCCCTCAGCGTTGACTCAAAGCAGAGGTCAATTGAGGGTTGGACTCACTTCCTGCCAGCTTGCCTTTTTCTTTGTCCCCCAGCTCTCTCTCTCTCTCCCTATCTCTCTCTCTCCCTCCCTCTCTCTCCCTCTCCCTAACTCGCATCCTTTGTCCCGATCTTGTCCACATTCTGATTGTGCCTACATTTTTAGACAGGTGTAGGCATTCAAAAGACACACTGTGATCTGATTGTGAACAGAACATCCTGCCCACCACCGGAGGGTAGCCAGACATGCATAGTGTCTGGCTATCTTACGCGTGTAGATAGATCTGGACAGAGAAACCATTTAAATCATCATTATTCTGATATCTAAAATCATTGAAAGGTGGCACCATTGCCTGATTACATCAATATGTGTCTTACAATAAATAAATATAATTTTTGAAAGAATAGCTGTGAAATAATTTGCATAAAGGAAGGGACCAGGAAATCTGGACACAGTGCAGACACAGTGGGCGGATAACAGACACATTTTAATTTTAATGTGTAGACACATTTCTGGAAATGTGGGCACAATCAGAATGTAGACAAAATCAGGACAAAGGACCAATGTTAGCCCCAGGTATAAACAGGGCTCTCTTGCTCTCTCTCTCTCTCACACACACACACACACACACACACACACACACACACACACACACACACACACACACACACACACACACACACACACACACACACACACACACACACACACACACACACACACAGTTTGTCATGTATGGCTGGCCTAGCTCTCTGATTTCCATACAGTGCGTGCTTGCACGTTTGTGTGTGTGTGTGGGTGTGTGTTCACTGTGCCAGTTTCAGTGATGTCAAATCTGCACCCTCAGCTGTTTCCCTCACTCACATGAGAGAGCATTACCCTATGGGCGCACTTCTCCCAGCCTCCCTTAGGCATTTCTCCAGGTAGCGTTCGCCAAAGCCACCCTGTTAATAAGCAACATATTTGATTTTCAACGTGCGACGTATTGTGTCGGGCTCCAACTCTGGTCTGATATCCAACACGGAGACATCAGACGTATGGTAAGAGTTGAATTATTCAGGGTAGATCAGGAGTGTGGGAGAGGTGTCATACCACCCTGGGGTGCACACCATGCTTTGGGTGGGTGAGAATGTGAAACTGAGAACGTAGAGCCTTACTACATACATACTGTAGCCCCAGGCGAACTGGGAGCTGAGCAGGCCAAGTCTTGCAATTAGATTCCATTTTCCTTGTCACAACATGTTGAGATATAAACCTGTACGCCTGGAACCCACTGAAGTGGTAAAGTAATTGTACACTGATATCATTGATAGGAATCGTGCATAGCAATATGTTTGTGTTGATCAGAATGCAGAAAAAGCATCACATAACATGGACATTGCACTTATTTCCACTCTGTGCCTATAACCTGTCATGTAGGTATTGCAAGTAACGTCTAATAACAATTTTAAAAGAGTACATTGGAATGTCCAACGGTTCAGATCCTATTTGGAGACACAACAACAACATGAGATTGGTCCATGCTGGTTGCCCCATCGCTGTCCTTGCGTGTCATTGTTTGGGAGTGGTGAGCGAAGGAGAGGAGCTTGTCCTGTGTTGATTACAGTACTGATGGGCCTCCATTTGTCACCGCTCTCGCTAGCTCCAGCTCCGAGCAGCGGGGTTGCCTGATTACTTAATTGCTTGTAAGAGCTCATTAAAGCTTCCTATCCATCATAAGTCATATGGTGACTATCAGTTAGAGAGGGAGAGAGAGAGAGAGAGAGAGAGAGAGAGAGAGAGAGAGAGAGAGAGAGAGAGAGAGAGAGAGAGAGAGAAGGATGTTACCACAGCAGCTCAGAATTTGGTCGATTGGAAACTGACTAGTCGAGATGTCTATGCATTTGCTGAGAGACAGGTTAGTGGTGAGCTATAAAGGACAGGACAAAAATGCTACATTGTACCTGATGATCAAGAAAAAAACTGAGCTGAGATGGTGGGCCAGTCATTTGTCTCGGTTTGGATTTCAGGAGGATTTTACATACTCACCAATACAATGATGATCTTTATGGAATTTCAATCCATTGGATCCTTAGCATGTAATAGATTTGGAGAATCTCAGAGACTTAACCAGGTGCAGGACTAGAATTGGATGCTGTTCGTATTAATTGGTGTTCATTTGCAAAGCGTCTGGAAAAAACGTCTTTTGCCAAGAGCAAGTCTTACAAGCCCCCAGCTGGGGTTGTCAGGGGCAGGCTTGTTGGCATTGTGGCAGCATATGTTTGGTGCCAAGAACACCATCGATTTGCATTTCTTTTATATCAATTTCACAAAGCAGAAATGCTCTCTCTTGTGCAGAAATGATCCAAATGTGAGTGTTGCAATTAATCACAAGTGAAATATATCGGCTGATGAAAAGCCATAATTCTAGTTGCGACATTTTTGGGGAAAGTGGGAGCAATCATTTACGACAGGCGTAACATCTGCACCACGCTCGCTTTCACTGTTTGATAAATGTGCCGTTAAAGCGGTGTGGCTGGGCTCCGTTTGAGACTGGCTGGAAGGATAGGAAGAACAAATGCTGTACGAACATTGAGATATTGCAAACACAATAAGTCACAAAGATTGTCCCTCTGTCTCAAAAACATATACTGCAATATGACAAGACATGTAAACTTGAAAAGTGCTTTCATAATTGAAATGGAATTAAAATGTTTGTGATACAGACCAAAGCCTACTAAATACAAAACTGCATGTGTTGCCTAAAACCTAGAGAGGATCAAGGATTCATTCAAATTCCACTTTAGAGACACTTCATACAATCTTTTTCAACATTTTTGAGTAAACGTTTGGCGGATATTCTTTTTTATGTAGGTGAATAGTAGCAGAACGGAACGTGTTGTTATATTGCGATAAAGTTTTCCATGAATTTATAAACCAGAATGCAACTGGGGCAGATCAGTGACCAATTGGGATGCCTAATTGATCCAATTACTCAATTAATTGTTTGGTAGGATTAGAGCCTTAAACAGCCTCGTGCAGTATATGTAGAGAGACAGGACTGGCCTTGCCAAGAGCTGTCTAATGAGGTCCAGGTTTCTGCTTCCTCAAAGCGGTCTCCAGATGGGTAGGGGACTCGAGACTCACCAATGGCCAAATGGTACAAACCGCCTACTGTGATTCCACAGATTCAGTATCATCCAAGGTCATAGGACAATCTTTCTTTGGTGGTAACTGAGGAACATACAGTACAGTACTTCACCAATAATACAAGAGGTGTTTGTAAAACTCAGAGTAAACAGTTTGTTCAACTATCTCTTGCTGATGCTGAACGATGGTGGTTTCACTTTACTTCCTGTTTTCCCTGCTCACTTTCTGTCCTCCATAAGATCCCCAGTGATCAATATAGATGAGGGGAAGGACAGGGCTCCACCAAAGGCTCTGTGGAGAAACCAACCTGTATCTCCTCCCCTTGGAGCCTTGAGTAAGATTCGTTTAATTAGCTAAGCATCTCACTCGCTCAACACTCCCGTGCAACTCCCAGTCGACTTCTCAACACACATCCCCGCGTGGATAGAAGTTGCGATCACAAACCCACAACAACAAAAATGTATCGCTGGGGATTGTTTTTGGACAAGTGACCCCACTTTTCATCAACTTTTTCTCCTTCCACCTAGCAGTGTTATACCCAGTTCAACGGCCGAGAAACGCTGCACCCATTTTTTCTCTTCCATGGATAATGATTTACAAAATGCCTCTCATCAAAGAATTCATTAACAACGAACATTAATTAAAAAATAAATGAGTAAACATCAATATCAAATCTCAGCACTGTGGAAGTGAATACATTATGCACAGTAATGATGTTTGAAAGGGGCTTTAGCACCTCTGTGGGACTCTTTTAAACCCCTTACCTCTTAGGCAGTTGCTTATTTTGCAACCCTTTGTTGTTAAACAACAAAGAGAATGGGCTCTCATAATGTTATATTAATCAGCGGATTAATATTTCAATTTGATTTGCTTTATAGTTGAGGTGCTGTTGGCATTTCCATTTTCCCTCCATATGTGCAGCGATGTTAAGTGGTATCATTACCATTTTCTACCTGGGGGTTCGGGAGATAACAGGCCCCAGTGATAGCTCTATTGGAATGAGGGAGAGGGAGGTTTGGGGAGCGCTCATGCATTTTTAAAGGGCCTGTTTGGTGTGCCTTCACATTCATTTTCTATAATGCAACATGGAAACAGCTGAGTCACAGGCTTTCTGCTCGCCACAGGACGGGAAAAAACAATAAGACCTTAGATTCAAATCAAATCAAATGTTATTTGTCACATGCTTCGTAAAACAACAGGTTTAGAGACTAACAGGGACATGCTTACTTACGGGCCCTTCCCAACAATGCAGAGAGAAAGAAAGAGAAGTAATAGAAAAATAATAAGACAAAAAAATACATAAATGGGTAACGATAAACTCAACTTCAAGCCTCATACTCTTAGTTAGTAGTGGTGTTCCCTAGCTTTGGTAGAAGCTAGGAAACATGGTAGGCTTGTAGGCGTGGTAGGCTCTCATATAACATTATGAGAGGAACATACAGGTAGACCTCATAGATGATACGTCTGATAAAGGCAGATAAAGAGTTTCATTCCAAAACGCTATACATCCATTTTCAGAAGTGTTGGTAAATTAGCTTTTATTGTTGAAAGAAATGATGAAAGAGATTGGTGTGTTTTTTCACTATCTAATCATGGCATGGGGCTGTTCAATGACATTCCATGTACTTGTTTTCAAATCTATCACTTGATGGTTCCATTACAGAGAGACAAATAATCATGTTTTTTTTGCAAAATGTTATATATCTGCCTCACTCTCAGAGAAATAAGTAGTAGTGCTAGGTTTTACACAGTCAAATGACAAATAACTATGTTTATTAATAAAGAACTGTACAATGATACATGTGACATCAATATTAGAGATTTTTTTCAACAAATAATTACATCAAGTAATATCTGTATGTAAAACATTTACATTTAGTCATTTAGCAGATGCTCTTATCAAGAAAGACGTACAGTAAGTGGATTCATCTTAAGATAACTTAAGATGAATGCACTTACTGTAAGATAGTGTATGGATACAGCGTTTTGGACATAAACTCTTCAATTTACACCAATGCAACGAGGCTTGAATGAACTAGGTAATAAACGGCATGAGTTTTAACATACAGTGGGAATCATGATCAACATCTATAGCTTCGCTGTAATTACACATACACTGTAAAGCACTTATCTAATAGTTTAGATATAAAATTTAACACATTTTCATAGCGGTGTGACACCATTTCTTAAAACATTTTCACACGTTGTCATCGCATGTTTGATGACCACTTTATAAGTGCAAGGTTGTTTACATAAGGTTGGCAATGTTCGTGTTAACTTTATGGCTAATTTGTCTAATTATGTCAATCCTACTGCTAGCTAATCATACAGCACACCTCTTAAAGAAAACAGAGGTGCAATTACATAATGGTTCATTTGTCATAAACACCACACTGCCATGCAGTAAAAATAAACATAATTGCCAGACGGATTTTGAGTGACAAGTCATTAGATAATTGTTTGCGAAAGCTGATTAGTATGACAGGCATTACTGGAATATAAACGTATCCCCTGGATGCGCAACTAATGCAAACTATTAACACTATAATAAGCAGTGACTTTACTAAAGTATACATTTGAAATAATTTGACAACACAATGAGCAATGACAAACAATGCAGTTAATGTTGGGACATATATTGAGATATTGGTTCGAAATAACATCCTTTATGCTGGAATCCATGGCGGTAAACTGCCATGTCCGTTTGCGATATTAAAACAGCAAAGACGTTACTTCAAACAACGTCCGACATCATTGCACGCGCGGCAGAACAGCGATGTATTTTTACCACGACGCTAGACGCTCATTTCCTCAAAACAAAAACAGTAACAAATGCGCCTGGGGCGGACAGTGGCGCTGTTGCGCCTATTTCGGATTTCAGCTATAAATACTTTTGATAATCCTCGGAAAAACACTGTATGTAATGGAATTAATTCAAAATGTGTGTTTTAAAAAAATCATTTTACCTCAATGTATATTTTTGAGGAGCAGTTTTACCAATGCATCACTTCCTGTCCTACAGTAATCACAGCTGATTGGTTAGAGAGCTCATCCTCTGACTCCCTGACCCCGGCTCTTCCCTGTTTATGAGCATCTAATGGGACAGTTAACTAATTCTCCCTAATTACTCCAGTGACCTGTGTGTGTGTGTGTGTGTGTGTGTGTGTGTGTGTGTGTGTGTGTGTGTGTGTGTGTGTGTGTGTGTGTGTGTGTGTGTGTGTGTGTCCATGCATACATCTGTGTGTGTGTGTGTGTGTGTGTGTCTCTCACCCTTCATAATCAGGGGTCTAAACTGAAAAGGCCCCTCACTCCCAATGAAATGCTCCCAGCTGTGGGCCCCTCGTAGCGCTGGCAGCCTCAGCCCTGTCATCGAGCGCCTGCCTATCTGACCTGCTAATTTGGATCATATGTAAGTGCTCTTAAAGTGGCGGCCCTTTTGACATGCCACAAACAGCAGCTGTGGCAGCTGCCCCCAAGAAAGCATCATTTAATTCAATTACATCTTTGGGAGATATGTAAACGAGTCGCCGAGGGGGCGTTAGGATGGTAGTGGGGTAAGAGGGATTTATAAGGAGGGTTAGGTGGGTAGAGGGAGTTTGTGTTGGATGGGGGGGTTCACGGAATGTTGAAACAACCCCTCAAACCTCCTAAACCGCAGCCCTACCACCCCACCAGCCTTCCCCTTGCCCCCACAGACCCTCCAAGTCCCCCCCTTCAACACTCGCCACCCCTAGTGTCAAGGCCCAGGTGGCTCGATAGGCAAATGATTGGGTGAATATCTGTTGCAACCCCCCTCGCCCTCCCTACCTCCCTCCTTCAACGGGGGATAATCAGGGTCAGGATCCTCTACCACACTGATCAGCGCGTCTCAACCCCCGGGCAGCCCTGCAATTAATGCGCCGTTGAAAGGGAGCGAAAATATTCGCCATCTGGCAATTAGGGTTCATAGGCTTCCTCTCTCTCTCCCTCTCGTTCCCTCTCTGGGCTTTAAATGCAATTGTGATCTTATTCTTACCAGCGCTCCACCAGCGCCTAATACTGGCCCTAGGCCCAGTGGCTGCTCAGTGCTCACAGGGCCTAGCGCTGGAATTAGACACATGTAATCCAGGGCAATTCAGCAGCCCCTCTTAGCCCCTCAATAGAGGTATAATAAGAACTCTACCCCTCTGTTCTCTCTCCTCATGTGGAATTCATCCCTCGTTCATCTCGTGCTCTTAGCTCCAGCTGCTTATGGCCTGAAAAGGCCTGAAAGAGCCTGGTGTCATCAAGATGGAATTAACTCTCACCGCTCGGGAGCAAAGGTTGTCAATGACACCGCGTTTGTTGTTTCACACTTCAATGATGTTATGATTAGTCATTTACCCCCCAACAATGGATGCCGAATGCGTGTGAATGCCCTTTTCACGTAAAAGAGTGAGAGGGGCTGTTGAAAGACAGTGATTTTGTGTGACGCCAGATTCTTTCCAGGTCTTTTGGAGCACATTATGAGATTCAAATCTGGAGATGACAAATAGAGTGATTAGCTCTGGCATTAATGTAAATGGTTTTGAGTTGCAAATCCTTCACCTCAAAATGTGGGCCCTGAGTGAATCACAGGCACAGACAAAGGAGGTACATATCTGAGGAAGCAATAGGTCACAGTTCATTTAGGTTACTCAAAACTCCAGAGCATACTGTGAACCTGTGAATGTTAAGGAGTAGCCTAGGGCAGTGTCTCGTGAATTGATTGAAATGAATACATTTCCTCCAAAAATATATGGAATTCGAGAAAATACTGTCATTTGTGCTCTTGTCTATCATCTGAAGTGGCATGTAAATTATATTGTCAGTCATCCAAAGAATCCCATCGTCCCTTGATAAACGGAGGAAACCGAAGATCAAGTTAGTTTGACGGGGTCTGTCTCGACGACAACACCTGCACGTTCAACAAAGTCGACTCGACAAGACGGTAGCCTATCATGTCCCCCTTGATCTTGTGACCCCGATCTCTCGCTGTAATTGCTTCTCATCGTCCCCACAGCGTCCCGCCACCATTGTTGCTTTCCATATTGGGATAATTACACACATTGAATTATTAACAGTCATTATCAAAGCTTGTGCTTAACTTGTTTTGCTGTAGTGTAAGGTTCCTGTGATCTCGGGCAGTCATTACTTATTAACCCACTGGATGCTTTTCCCCAGTCGGAATGTGTAGATGTGTGGCTCTAAACATGCACCCATCCTGTATACCCCTATTTTAACTTGAACTAAACGGCAGAAAAAATATTAGGGTTATTCCGCGCGCTGATAAAACTAAGTGTAAATGTCTATTTATTGGCCCAGATGAAATCATTATCATAAGGGGAAATTAATTAAACCAGTATTTTGAATTGACTGTGTACATAGCTGAAAAGCCGTTTTCTCAGGCCCGGTTGTGCTTAATGCCTCTGTTTCTTCAGGGCCCGGCCCACTGATGGTTTTAACCCTGGTGGAGATAACCTTTGTCTCCATGTGTTCTGTTGGAATGAGCTTATGTAGGAAAGACTATTGGGGCTACTTAATGTCAGAAAGACTATGTACGTTACATTACGTAGAAAAGACGATGGGCTCTATTCAATCTGTATCGCTGAAGTTCAGCGTTATAGAGTGATTGAAATTTAGAGGCAATGTTCCCGCGTTAGTGGAGACTGCATTCATGTTGGCATTCATGTTGGCTCAATCTGAAATTACCTTAACATTTCTATCTCGCTTCAGAGATACAGATTGAATAGAGCCCTTAGTGGGTTACTCTATGTAGAAAATACTATTGGGGTTACTTTATGTAGATAAGACTATTGTGGTTACTCTATGTAGAAAATACTATTGTGGTTACTCCATGTAGAAAATACTATTGGGGTTACTTTATGTAGAAAGGACTATTGGGGTTACTCTTGGGGTTACTTTGTGTAGATAATACTATTGTGGTTACTCTATGTAGAAAATACTATTGGGGTTACTCTATGTAGATAAGACCATTGGGGTTACTCTATGTAGATAAGACTATTGTGGTTACTCTATGTAGAAAATACTATTGTGGTTACTCCATGTAGAAAATACTATTGGGGTTACTTTATGTAGAACATATTATTGGGGTTACTTTATGTAGATAAGACCATTGTGGCTATTTTATGTAGAAAATACTATTGGGGTTACTTTATGTAGAACATATTATTGGGGTTACTCTATGTAGATAAGACCATTGTGGCTATTTTATGTAGAAAATACTATTGGGGTTACTCTATGTAGAACATATTATTGGGGTTACTTTATGTAGAAAGGACTATTGGGGTTACTCTTGGGGTTACTTTGTGTAGATAATACTATTGTGGTTACTCTATGTAGAAAATACTATTGGGGTTACTCTATGTAGAAAATATTATTGGGGTTACTCTATGTAGATAAGACCATTGTGGCTATTTTATGTAGAAAAGACTATTGGGGTTACTTTATGTAGAACATATTATTGTGGTTACTCTATGTAGATAATACTATTGTGGTTACTCTATGTAGAAAATACTATTGGGGTTACTCTATGTAGAAACTATTATTGTGGTTAATCTATGTAGAAATATTATTGGAGTTACTCTATGTAGATAAGACTATTGTGGTTACTCTATGTAGGAAAGACTATGTGGATTACTCTATGTAGGAAAGACTATGTGGGCTACTCTATGTAGGAAAGACTATGTGGGTTACTCTATGTAGGAAAGACTATGTGGATTACTCTATGTAGGAAAGACTATGTGGATTACTCTATGTAGGAAAGACTATGTGGATTACTCTATGTAGGAAAGACTATGTGGGCTACTCTATGTAGGAAAGACTATGTGGGTTACTCTATGTAGGAAAGACTATGTGGATTACTCTATGTAGGAAAGACTATGTGGATTACTCTATGTAGGAAAGACTATGTGGGCTACTCTATGTAGGAAAGACTATGTGGGCTACTCTATGTAGAAAAGACTATGTGGGTTACTCTATGTAGGAAAGACTATGTCCTTTTATTCTCTGTTAAAAATAGAAATATGATACATCCTGTTGTCTGTTCTTGCAGTACAGTTCCTGCAGAAAAGATTGAACAAAATTGCAGAAGGGAAAGTGTTCAGTATATAGAGCAATTGCAAAAACAAATTCTAAACGGGTGGTTACTTTTTTTCTTCACTGCTGGTAATTTAAGTGCAATTGAATGATTTTTCCGCAATAAAAATATGGGTCACTCATTTTTAAATGGAATAACACAGAATCTGCTAAACAGGTTTTTCACCTCACCATATTTGACTAAAAGTAGTCTTCAGTAAAAGCCACCTGGCTCTAAATCCAGCAGCATCCAAATGTAATCAACTATGGAAATAGCAAGACAAACATTGAAGAGAGAAACCGTGACGGACAACTGTGACCTGTACTATTTCTGCCCCTCTCTGACTGTGCACTCGGGCTCCAAATAGTGACTGAAAATAACCTGAAGTCATGAAAAGATATGACCAGACTAGGTATCGCCTGTCAAAACACATCAGATCAGAGCTAAAGAGAGTTGTGATGAGCCCCTTTCATAAGCACTTGCACAAAGCACAAGCAGTGACGACCACACATGCTTAGAGGAGAGGAGAGTGCCACCGCAGCGGATCAACACAAGCCCTTTTTGCACATGCAAATGTGGCGTGAGTGGCACGCCGAACTGCAGCCAGCCGTGATGGGCAAGTGCCAAGTTGCCAACCGGCGCCTCACCTGCATGCCCCCCTCTCCTCTCCCTTCTGCCCTCCTCTACTCTCACTTCTCCTCTCTCGCCCTTCTCATTCCTCCTCTCCTCTTCTTCACTGCTCTTTTTCTCCTCTCTTATCAACCGTCCCCATCTCTCCACTCCTCTCACTTCTCCTCTCTACTATATTGGATACTATATTCTCCTCTCACCCTCCTCTTTCTCTCTCATAAACCTCTCTCCACGTTAACGAATCACCAATCACCTCGTCTCCCCTCGTTCTCCTCCCAGCATTGAACAAATGGGTAATAAGCACCACTTTGTACCTCTCTGTCTCTCTCCCCTTGTTCCTCTCTTAAGATCCAGAGTGAAAAGTCTGATTAAATAATCATTGGAGAAGCGGCGCGCACGGTTTTCCCCCTGCTCCTCACCTTGGGGACATATTGTCCCCTGTCACTGGAACCTCGGGGACAGAAGGCGACACCGTGGGGAGGCTCAGCGGGGGAGCGAGGAGCTGATGAAACGAAGATCGGGTAATGAAGGCATGGCCCATGGCTTCCGCGGCTCCGCCATATGTTTCACCAAATGCAAATTGCCCCCAATTCAAACAACTTTTTCATCTTGATATATGCAAATGTGTTTATAAATACTGGCTTATAAATATAGCATTACACTTTTAAAGAGGGAGCTTAAATCCTTTCTCACTCCTTGTTGTTGTTGTCGGTGGTGACGTGTGACATAGGGAATGAAAAGGCTCGGACCCACGGATGCTTAATGGTCACCTGGCCCATAAGGGAGAGCCAATAAGAAAAAGCCCAGTGAATGCTTTTACCAATCAAAATGGGCGCACTTATTTAATGAACCAATGAACTTTTAAAATACTTCTATTTAGCAATGAGCTATTGAGGTTGTCTGACCTGGGCAAATGCACTATATGACATAAATTACCAATATTCAAAACAACATGTCTATGAATAAACTGGTGTCCTTTTACAAAATACTGCTGGTTTCTGGTAGTATAAACATTTTATGCTTGATTTTTACAATACAGTAATAAGTTTCATATGGGCCAGCAGTATTTCATGGCTGTATTCATTTGATTTAACAAGGAAAGAAAAAGTTGATGCTGTTTACATGGAGTTGAGCCCTGTCAAACAGCTGCTTAAGGGGGACATCACCTAAATATGAAAAAGCTTGGAGTGTGTACAGTACTTAGCTGGGAGGGATGAACCCGAAACATCAACATCAAAGAGGGAAAATGTTGAATAATGATAAAGCGAGGATTGCACTCTAACTTGATTGAGCTACCCAGGAGCTCAAGAGCCTATATTTCAGCTCCAACTTAGAAAACTTTACAATATGTCATCATCATATAAGAAAAGCTTACAAACTCAATTCACATCTTATGATATTGCCAAATATGCAGCCTACATAAGTGTCATGCTAACCCTGAAGAAGGCACAATAATCCCCAAACGTTAGTGTTTTACCTGATACATTACTGTGTATGGAGTGTATTTTTATATACTAACTGAAGTCAACACAGTTTCAAGGAAAATCACTCAAGTAAAACATCTTAAACATTAAACTGAAGCAATAATGAGATAATAATAATCAAATGCAGAACTTTGTGTTAAGTCAATTATCATACATATATTATCCCACAGTCTTTCCTACATAAAGTATCCCAGTCTTTCCTACATAAAGTAGCGTATGCAGTCTTTTTACCATAACCTTTGTCTTCATCTCCCTTGTCATGACCTTTTATAACCTGTCATAAAAGGCATTGTGTCGTTCATACAACAGCCTTATCAGTCTGCTTCCAGTTAGGCAGCTTCGCAGGCTGGGGTTAGCAGGTGTCAGTCGCCTGAGAGGTGATCACATTGTCACAGTGCATGCTGGTTCCCTTGGAGATGGCACCTGAGTCTGTGTTGCTTGTGCCAACATCTTCATCATCACCTGCGGCAACAGCGGCCGGCAGCTCGGGATGGGACCATGTGGCTTACAGGCCAAGTGGGTTAGCTGTTAGCGAGGTCTCTGAGAGCTAACGAGGTACTGTTACATGTATTCTGCTCTGTCTAGGTAACATGTTTGTTTTGTGTCCACCCGAAAACCATCAGGAGATTGTGACTGAATGGCAAAATAATGCATTTGGTTTGGTTGTAGTTTGAAAGAAATAAGAACTACACCGTATATGTTTGTTCAGCTGTCGTTACTGCCACTAGGCTTGACACTGACAGCGCTGGTCGGGGCTCTGGCTGAGACTGGTGAGCTCACTGGCCAGGTATGGTCACTCAAGGTGAATGGGTGAGAAAGACCAGCCTGTGAGACAGACAAGGCTATAGGATATGAGAGAAAAGGCATGGGCCATTTCATGAACTGTATTTTACTATGGTCAATTGATGTATAAACTGACAAAGAGAGAGCGAGAGAGAGAGAGAGAGAGAGAGATTCAGTTAAGTCATGCCTGGGCCTATTTAGCTAAGAGAAAGTTCAGTATTGATAGATGAGGTGTGGTTATTGTATCCTCCAGGTTCACAGCCAGCTCATTAGCCTATGTGCTCCAGCGCTAATTTGGGGGGTTATGAACTGGATGTTAATTAATCACACCGCTCGCAGACACTGACGGCCCGGCGTGCGACTGTGAGCGTGCATACAAAGCAGCTGCGAGCGCTGCTGCCGCCCATGTACTCTCTCAAGTGTTGCTGTTTGTGGGAGAAGAACACGGAGCAAACTGCAAAGTGTTACTGCGGTCTGTGGTGTGCCACAGTGCCAGGTCGAGGAAAAACAACAACAGAAAAGCAGTTTCAAAGGGCTTAGGAAAGTGAAATTTGGTAGAATGACTTACATTATACAATGTATGGCCTGTTAATACCCATTTTTTTGGTTTCATCATTACTGGTCAAGGGGGAAATATCAAAAGTAGATATTAATGGTTAAATATCTAAAATGATCATTTTTGTTTGAGCAGAGCGCTTGTATTCAGTGGCCCTGACTTATGTTGGTTAAAAACAAACGTTTTATCTTTGGGCTCTTCAAAGTTAACGCTACACAATATTACACACTTCAGAGAATAATATAGAAGTGTCCAAAAATACATGCCTAAAGCACATAGTATACAGAATGACAGACAGGCAAATAGACAGACACACTGTACATCAACATGTAAAACTCCATTGAGGGCTCTCTTCAGTGTTCATAGGAGCTGCAATAGCGCCCTCTGCTGAATGTTTGATGGCTAAAACCAAAAGGCTTCACCATCAGTCAGGTGCCACTGTGCTGTGATGTTTGACGGAGGCCTACAATAACGATCACAGTGATGATGACGATGATGATGATATGAAAATAACGGGCTGAGATGCTCTGAAAAGACATCCGTAATACAACGGGAAAACAAAGTACAGACAACTCTGTACAACAATGAGAGCTCATGCTGCCAATTAAGCAGAGTGTTGATTAGTACAGTAGGAATCACTTGCTAGCACTTTAAAGGGGATGGGTGTGGGGGCTAGGTGCTAGGGAACATCCCTGTGACACACTAACAAAAACAATGAAAGTCACTCATTAACACTACACAAGAAGAGAGCTAGTTTACAGTAACACAATATCAGGAACCCTGCCGTTCACATGACAATAGTATGAAAGGCTGTGACACTGATAACTGATCATATGAAATCAGAACATCAAACTATTTTGATGTATGGGGATTAGTCACCACAGAGGCTTTGCAGTCACTCTCATGGTGAGAACTATATCAAAAAAGTGTATAACAATGTAATGATACTGTATCTGTCTATGTAAGCAGTACCATGTAAATATAGGTATATTAGGGACACTTAGGACGAGATCCAATCAAAGGCACGTCGTCGACAAGCGCAGTGCAATGTGCCTTTTGAAGGCAATTCCCCTGATGTTCACGGAGATCATACTCATGGTAAACACTGGGATGTCGGCTCAATTGTAACTTACCTTTAAAAGTCTAGTGCTGCGTGTATGTCGACAACGCTCCTTTGATTGAATCCTGGTCTTACTGTAAAGTGGGACCTGACAGAATATCTGCAGCCACACCTTTCTACACTAGAGGGCAGTTAAGCATCAAATAACGGCCTTTACTGTTAAAACCCCACTGGGCTGAAAACCAACAACCCTCTTAATATGTATTTTACAACTTTATGTTACATGGTTCCTCACCCTTAAAGTAGCCTATGGGCCCGGATAAAGTGTAATCCATGGTTCTTTAAACAGCCACTACAAACTTCAGCTAACTTTAGCCACCACAAGCTAACAATCAATGGAAGTGATGGGGGCATGTGAGCATGTTTAAAAAAAACTAAAACATGCTCACATGCCAGCCATCAAATCCATTGATCGTTAGCTTGTGGTGGCTAAAGTTAGCTGAAGTTTGTCGTGGCTGTTTCAAGAAAACGTATCCATGAATTATAGATTATCTTGGCCCATAGACTACTTTCAGGGTGAGGAACCATTTAAAATCAAGTTGTAAAATAGTGAACTAAACCTTTTACAACTTTTACAGAATAACACAAACTAATAAAACTGTATATCTCTACTATTTGCATGTATCTTTTAATTATAGCCAACGCTACATATGGCAATATATACCAGAAATACAGCAAGGGGCTGTGAAGGACTTGCTGTGAAGAACTTGAACTCATCAGTCTAATTTCATGCCTAAAGTTCACAGGTCCGTTTTGCCCCACTGTGCGGACCCTGAAGGCAATGAAAGGAGGTTGTTAAAGTGGAAAATAAGCTCAAAAGAATAAAGCCATTGGAATTGTTCTGATTACAATTGAAAAACCGTGAAATTCAAATAAAAAATCTTCCCCCTTTCAAAACACAAATATTGGTAGTAGATTATTCCCCAAAGTCTCACAGGGTAATTCCACATAGGCACCAAATATTATTCTGCTATCCCCTTACTAAGCTGCCTTAAGAGAATAGCATTAAGAGAGGTTGGGCTGCATGAGAACTCAACAAAACACATTTCTCAAATATATCTCCCTATAGCACTCAGAGATGTTTACCCCCCACAGATCCTAGAAGTCTCTCTCTCTCTCCTCTCTCTTCCCTCCTACTGACAGTAGAAACATTCCCTCCAGACACTTGGCATAAACCAAAGGAGTGGGAATGTATGGTTCGGTTGTAATTGCTGAATGATAAATTCCTCTGCACTGCACTGCTATTGATTTTACTCTCTCCCAGTTCCCCAGTGCACCCATATCAAAGAAGTTTATCTGTAAGCTTTATTGTTAAAAACCACAGTTAATGTTAGTCCTCTGGCCCCTCTACTCCAAGAGCACACACTGTAATTGGGTGTCTTCTAAAGTCATTAATAATGTATGAAGTGAACGGTCTGGAGTTTTGGCCATAGTTAATGTGGGCTGAGGATATGTAGTCTATGGGGGATTGATGCAAATATAGGAACGCATTACTCAATGATTTAACCCCATGAGATCATCTTAAAGATAGCCAAAATATGACTTTGAAGGGGAAATTAAACCATTAAATGGTTTTAAGGGGGTTTTCATATTAATGTACCACATACAACTGGAATCTTGCAGTATTACAGCAGATATTATAGTATTACAGCAGAGCCTCATAAGCCACAAATGAGCAAAATAGCTTGCTTCATATCTCAAACGTTTTCAGTTATAAGTAAGTGCTGAATCCATTCAACTGGACACACTAAATAACGAATGTTCAGTGTATAGCCTACATACTGCATCACCTGAAAAGATACATTTGAAGCGTTCCTAAACTTGACCATCGACCTCCTATTGGAGTGTTTGGCCTGTAGACATGTTGACGCCCATTTTGGGAAGACATAACTGGATACCTACACTATGAATCATTTCTGGGCTATAAGCAACATTTCTATTTTAAGGTGCAGGTGGAAGTATCCACATAAAAGTGCCACTCCTAATAATTAAGTCCTGGTAAACACTGCTCTCTATAGTCATTTGCTAATCTAAGGTCAGTCTTGTGCACTGTAATACGTGCTAGCAAATACTGAATTAAGGGAGCGTAAACTAATTCTAGATCTGTGCTTAATTAAGGTCAACTCAGAGCAGTGATTTAATACAATGCACTCCCTACCCTCACCCCACCTGACCCACACGGTCTGTACCAGCCACAGAGTCCTCACACCTCTCTCTTCTGTAACTCTGTAGAATGTAGCTTATGGTACAGCCTTTCACCACTATGCTTTTATACACCTCAACCAATAACAAAGGCCGCCATTGGAAGTCCTCAAATTCCAGGAAACTATATCTCTGAAGCATTATAGTTCCAGGCAAGCATATCTCAGAAAACAGGGAGAGCAACTAGCATGCTATAGTTCAGTCCACAATAATAAAGTATTATTTTTTGATGATAAGAATCTACTGTTAACTTAACATTGAACTAGAGCTGGCTATTAAGGATGTAAACAAAAATAGTGGAAGGTTAAGGAATTTCATGCTGCGTTTGTTTAATGCTGTAAGTGTCACGTCCTAACCAGTAAAGGGGTTATTTGTTATTGTAGTTTGGTCAGGACGTGGCAGGGGGTGTTTGTTTTATGTGTTTCGGGGTTTTTGGTTAATGTTCTATGTTAGTTATTTCTACGTTCGTTCTAGTCTTTCTATTTTTATGTTTAGTTTATTGGGTTGACCTTCAATTGGAGGCAGCTGTTCCTCATTGCCTCTAATTGAAGGTCCTATTTAGAAGGGGTGTTTTTCTATGGGTTTTTCTGGGTTGTTGTTCCGTAAGTGTAGCTGTGTGCCTCACAGGACTGTTTTCTCGTCGTTGTTTTGATTAAGTTTTGGTTTTTCTTCATAATAAAGATGAGCATACACATTCCCGCTGCGCCTTGGTCTACTCCATACGACGAATGTGACAGTAAGTCATATTTTTTATGTTGAGGTTCAGTAGAATGAGTGACGACTAACTCGCATCGCTCTCCTCCTCGCTCTCTCCTCCTCTTGCCCCTCTTCCTCCTTCCACCTTGCTCCTTTCCTTTATTGTCTCCTTCTCTTTAAGCATCCTTTCTATCTCTCTTCTCAATGGCCCCCTTTCTTTTTCTCTCTTCTTCCGCTGTTTTTCGATGGCCTTTAACACTTCACTCATAAACATACGTGCCAAGTCAATGACCTTCCTTTCCTTCATCTTTTTCTTCTCCATCTTTCTCTTTTCTTTAAACTAATCTCTCTCTCCTTGAGCATCTCCTCCTTTTCAAGTAGCATCTCCATTACCTCCTTCATCTCCAACCTCCCCTCCCTGAACACCTCTCCCTCCTTCTCCAACGTCTGCCTGTACGACACCGCCTGCACTCTTGTTCTCCTCAGATCATCGCTTCCTCTCGCAATCTGCCTTTTTTCTCCTTTTGAATGTTCTCCGTCTGAATCCGCTCTCTCTTCCTTTAACTGCTCGCTCTCTTCTCTGACCACTTCCAATCCCTCCAAGACCATCTCCTCACTTTTGTGTAACTTCTCCCACTTTTCCTTCATCCTCGTCATCGCCATCTCTTGTTCCTTTCTGTCCATCGCCGCCTTACTCCTCTCTGTTTTCTCCTCTCTTGCTGATAATATTGACACAATGGCGGCTTTTGCTTTCTTCATCCGTTCTCCCTCTGTTCTGTAGTAATCTTCCCCTTCCTCTTCACTGTCACTTGTCACCTTCTCCTCCATCTCTCCCTCCGTTCTTTCCTTTGATCTGGGCATCCTGGACTTTCTTTTCACTTGTCCTCCTTCATGTGATCCACAGACGTCATGAGCTGCTTGTTGAAAGAAAGACACTCAGTGAGAAAGTGGACACGCAAACAACTGTACACACAGAACCAAGCCAATGATCAACAACAAACAGAAGACACACAAACCCTCAACATAGCTGGTTTTGCACTTGATTCACATAAGATGGCCTCCTTACAGTCTTGTCTAATAACCTGTTTTGCTCAGTCAGTGGCCTACAGATGTGATAAACATAATGCATCATGTACTGTCAAAAGATTACTTAGAAATGGTTGTCATGGTGATGATTATTTCTAGAATGATCCATGAGTGCTAACATTCTGAATGTATAAACTGTAGAATAAATGGGAAGAACAGGACATGCAACACAGAACAGACACACACACACACCTGATGTTCTAATCCTGGGTCATTACACTCAAAAGTACCATACTGACAACTGTAATTTTGGCAAAGCTGAAAATGACAGAGGCCTACTGTATAATATTCTCTTTGAATGACACCACAGGCAGGTAGGTACCTGTAGGAGTCAATGTTTAGCATGACTACATGTAATGACTGTGTTAGACTGCATGGCACAACATCGGGTTTAGAGTTAGACTTTGACCATTGTGGATGAGCTAACACCCACTGGTAAAGACAACGTCAACAAAACATCAGGAAGAGTTTTATTACTTTGAGGTTCTGTTTGTTTAATGACGTCACGGCGGGTTCTCATAGTGAATGGAGTCTTGTTTGCTAACGAGGTGTAGCTGGTCATTACTGTTAGAGGGAGGGCTGTTTTCACAGAGGTGCTTCTGAATGACTAAACCAAGTCATTGTGAGCATTGACTATCCTTTAAACTTACAGGGCAGACTTGTTATGTATTGAAAATGCAATAAACCAGTTTGAGATTGTTTATTATCTGTCTTTCCCATTAAGCTGACAGATCTCAATTGGTCAATGTCCACAATGTGAGCCACAGAGCCTCATTCCCATAGATCTAAATGTCCAGTGATTGGGTTAACAGGAAATTATACTCTGACCTGTCAAAATGTTGCACTGCATAATTCAAACGTTCATTTAGGGAGACCTCCTGCAAACCTCCTGCAATTGATACCATGCCACTAATTCTGCTCCAGTCATTACCACGAGCCCGTTCTCCCCAATTAAGGTGCCACCAACCTCATGTGCTCTGCATGGACACGTGTTTTATTGGCTGGGTTATGGCCTACTTCCCTAGCCTGTAGCACCGCTTGTCTCTCTGCCTGTAGAGTGGGTGAGTGTGAAAGAGAATGGGGAGAGGGAGAAAAGGGGGAATGGGTATCCCCCCTACTGTGAGACAGGACAGCGGATGGGGGAACAAAACCAGCCCACATTCTCCCTCTCTCCATTAGCAACAGTACAGAAATGGGACACCATCCACTAATGTATGCAACAATTGATGGCACAGTAGAAATTGAAATGGCTCGAAGCATCATAGACGGTGTGGAATCTGAGTGGTATGTGGACAGGGATTTCCCTAAATGGTTCAAAATCAGACTGCTTCCTTATATACTGGTCTTACAGCTTTGTTTAGGAATGATGAAATGTGGACTTGACTATTGTCATGACAGACCATGAATATTTCTTCCAGACTTACAGCAAGTCCACAACAATGTCACATTCTATGCCAAAATAAAACGGCACTGTATTTCTATCATTGATCATCTATATGCCCTCACATGACAAAAATGCTGCGATGCTGATGTTAACAATAGCTGATGAGGGATTATGTGCAATGGGTTTTCCTTTCTCCATATGCCTGTTTCTTTTCCTTCAGTGACCGGTGTGCTCTGCAGCTGGTGAGGATTTTGTACAAGGAAGCACCTTCTCTAGTGAAACCGGTCCTGAGCAGAGCTAGTCCAAATCACAACACCAGCCACCCACGCCATGCATTCTCCCACCGGAGGGGTCCATTGTGAGGACAAGGAGACAGTTGAACTCAAGGAGAGAGCAAAGTGTCAACAAATACAAACATGTATGTTCTTTGTGAGTAATATGGGGTTTTAGAGGGTTTGGCTTGTACTTTTCTTCAAATTTCTATCAAAGTTTTTGCTGACCCCAACTCAATACAATTATCATTCTTTACTGGGTGTTTGTGAGAACAGACATATGCAGAATCACTTTGGCATTAAATAACAGCATTTGCACACTTACTGTCTGAGTAATCAAGATGCCAATTGTCATGGTCTTAAGGTCCACAGCTCAGAATACAACATAAACAACACAAGCGGTATGGAATGGGATGTCCCCAGTGACAGATAGTTAGTGTTCTTGCCATCTGCTAGCCAATTGCCTTCCTGTTTCTGCATCATTCACTTTTCCTCTCATTCAAACTTTTCCAGTTACCTGCCAGGCTATTGTGATGCCCAGAGCGAGTGGGCCACACTTCAAGATCAACGTCAACAAGCATGCCAGCCTTCCAGTGAAGTGTTAGTAGCGGGGGATCACAACTTCCCAAATCATCCAGGTGAAGTACCAGATTCCACAATTGTGGTATTGCATCTGTCATCATCATATCTGTGACCACATATGTAGGATGAAATGCACCTGCATTAGTGGAATATCTGTATGACAATTACGATCTCTATTGAGCTCATGTTCAAGGGGAGATAGGTACCGGACTGGCCTTGCCCTTGATGAGGGTGGATGATGGACAACCCCTAACTGTCCTCTGTGGTTTCAGGGAGAGGTAAAGGTGGAGCCAGCCCTCTTTGAAGTGTCTCCATCCTGAGTCAGATTGTCTTTCTCAGCACAGGGCCTCAGTGTATCAAAGACCCGGACTGCATAGACAAAACTACATTGTGTTCAGCCAGTGTAGCCAGAGAGATATCCTGCTAATGAGCTTCCAGTCTACAGCCTCAGATCTGGCACTGGGAGGCTCAGCTAGAGTTTCAACTACCATCACAAAGTCATTATCGCTGTGCTTTCATTTCTGTAACAAAGTACTGCTCAAAGGAATCTGTTTGTTTGATCCCATGGTGGGCGCCTGGGCGGAGCAGCTTCTTATGGAACTGCGGAGAGTCAAGTCCCTTTCAAAGAGACAGAGGAATTAAACTTTTATCAAGTTATCTTGACGTTCTCTCATTCAATGGGACGTTCATTGGTTATAAGGAACACATGAAATAGAATAGAGCTATTGTATTTCTATGGTTCAGATGTGACAATTATGGCGTAAGAAAGCCCAATATACTTCTTTGTGTGTGTGTATATCAATTCAAGAAATACAAACGCTTTTGCGTAAAGGCATTAGAAAAGGTCTACAGTGTTGACCTTATTTGGAAGTGGTGAGAGGAAAAAGCAGGAAGTGACCATAGCAGTAGCAGGACACAGATTGAACAGGAAGCACCTGTGCAGTAGAAAATCATCATGGTTTTCCACAGAAAGGAACAGGGAAAACGACCATAACGATCACAAGGAGTTCTGTGTGTCTCAGGTTGGCAGAGCAGCAACTGTTGGACGCATGTCCATTTTAGCATGCCAAGTCTAATTACATTAGGCAAGATCATCATGATCCACTCAGTCCTCTCACTGCACGTTGCTGCACTTGTAGTTCTACCTATTCTTACAGTAGGCCTTAAAAATGTATATATTTGTTGGACTGTTCATGCATGGATTAGCATGTTCATTGCAATCAAGGACAAACCAAGATGTGTTCAAGGTCTTGGGTCTAATTCATAGAACAACACCTAACAGCTTACAACATACTGAACATGACGAATTCATATATACGTGTTGGTCAGTGGTGTCAGAGAGCTGCGTCTGGGTCACATGTCCACACTAAGGACGTAGCAAATCACCAGTACTGCCGAGAGGATTGCCCTCTTTAAAATGGATTATCAGCCATATCTAGGGAGATAAAAGCACAGCTTTACTAGGGAGTCCTCTTTAGCTTATCAGGCAAACACTGAACATACTGGATGTCTTCACACTGGATAGGTCACAATTGTTCTGCTCAACTTAAATTGCCTCAATTAATTAGCGACTTGCTACTTGTCCATTATTCTTTGGTATCATCCTGATTGTGACTTATCAAATAGCAGTCATTGATAAACAGCATATTAACATACGTACTGTGGTGATCTCGCAAATAACTCTAATTTGGCCTTCACTCCAAGCAGGGGAGAATGCTTGAAGAATTTGGGGTGAGTTGAGAGTGAAGGGTTCATGAAAACAGTGGGAGAAAGTGATATGAGGCTTAACTGCAACATACAGTAATTGCTGCCATATGATCCATCAGAGTGAAAGAGAGAGAGACAGAGAGAGAGAAAATCTGAAGAAACCTGAGTTGAGGAAAAGAAGAATCCCCTTGCTTCCTCCTGATAACAGGGTTTTCCTGCAGCCTGTTGCGCCTTCCTAGACAGGAGTGTTCCAGTGTGTTGGACACAGATGAGTGAGCACACCAGAGAGAAGCAGTGATGAATGCAGAGGGAGAGCAGGGGCAACGGCAGGGCCAGGCTCTGTTACCAGGGGTGGGGCACCAGACGCACTGGGGATCCAGACTTTCATTTAGTTTGATTTATGACTAAAGGGGGTCAGAGGGCAATAACCGCCCCATGAGGTTTCACTTGTGGAGAGAGAGAGTAAGGGGTCCCGTCCCGTGTCTACTTCATATGAAACCTACACTATCCTTCTAGTTCATGTCTTTTGTAATATTGTATATTTGGGTTCACTAGCTGACATATCATAGCTGTGTTTCAAAACTGATTAAGCTGCTCAACCATGAAACCTTTACTATGAACAGATCAATATACTTAATTCGAAGTACCTCACTGGGCACACACTGGTTGAATGGCATTGAAATGACGTGGAAACAACGTTGAATAGAGGTTGAATTGACGTCTTTGCCCAGTGGGACCATTCTTGCAAGTAACTTTAGCACACACATTTTGGTCAAACAACATTCTTCAAAGCCAAACACAACCCTAATGTTCAAATTGCTAGAGCTGTAGCCTACAAATCAAGCCCTGGCCTTGTAAGATAAGGGTTTGAAAATAATGTAATTATTTCTCAGAGATTCTGTCAGCCCGCTAACAGTTCCTAGCTCTCCATGCCGACAGCTGAGGACAGAGTGAGGGAGATGGATTAACCAGACATCTCCTCTTACTGCCATTAAAAAAAGAGAGACACTGAGAAAGATAAAGGGTATGCTTGAGTGCAGACCCATGAAACACAGACTCCACTGAACCCAATCATTTGCTCTCTTATCTTGACTTTAATGTGGCAGTGGGGCAGATGGCGCATTCGTACACCAGAGTACCGAAGCAGAGAGCCTCGGCCTGAAAGCAAAGGGCTCCTACAGTGAGGGCCATCCCTGAGTGCCACGGCAATCGAAACAGATTGAGGCCCCCTGGCCAGTCGGTGGTGGGCGTAAATGATTGGGCAACATCAATACGACCCCTCCTAGACTCTGCTAAAAGCTTCTGGTTCCATTATTCAATCCCAATGTTCTTTGTAGTTAATGAACTCCTCCTATAAAGAGTCTTTATGGCACGGCTGTTGAATTACCTTGCAGATATTAGGGTGCCCCCAGAGTCTCATAGAAAAAGGCTTGCCAAATGTCAACCTTCTATGTACAGAAATAGAGACATTTCTGAGATATCTACCCCTTACAACTGGAATGGAATGACATTTCAGTCACTTAGAAGACACTCTTTTCCAGGGTGACTTACATTAGCAATTAGGGTTAAGTTGTCAAAAACTTTCTTCTGCACACTGATGTTTCACAGTTTGGACCATAATCTATGTGATTACAATCACAACCATTAGATATGACATTACTGACATACTGTATGGAACAAGAATGAAATGCAATGGGACAAAGAAGAGAACAATGTCAGGAGGGGCAACTGCATTAACTTCTGTATCATATGGCACATTGCACAAACCTCTCAAAAGATCCCTCTCATGGATTGCAACTTCATTTTAGACCTGACATCCTTATGACAGGCTGATTTGAAAATCAATGGGACAAAACAATGTGTCATTTTTCATAAACATAGTTCAAAGTAAACAAGTTGGTGAGACAACAAGTGAACAAAATACTTCACAACTAGCCTATTTAGATTTGAGCTGCCTCCATCAAAATATATTTTTTCCAGCATCCCCCTCACCGAAAGAATCAGTCCTTTCAGTTGAACCCTTGCTTTACAGGTCACAACTTTCCCTGACGTTTGCCACCAGACAATGGAGCCACTACAAAGCTATGGGGACTTCAGTCTGCCCCTGTCCTAATCCTTCATGCACAAATGAGACCGAAAGCCAGATTTCACAGGCTTGTGCTTCACAATGACTAGACTGGCGGGAGTTTTTTCATACATATATAGTGTGTGAGTGTGAGTGTGTATGGCCGAATGGCAGAGAGAATGACAAAGTAATCTACACATTACCTCTCTCTCTCTCTGTCCCCCTCTCTCACATAGACAGTCTCCCATTCAGATCACAGCTGCCAACATTCAAGCCCTCTCAGTCACAGACAAGAGTTGACAAAGCAATCATCACCTTGACAATGAGCCTTTCACAGAGCCTTCCACACAGGGTAAGGCAATGGATGCCATCACATGGACATGCAGGCAGCACTGACTTCTAAGCATAGCAAAACAGCCCAGATAGGAATAATAAAATCACATTCACATTCAGTGAGTAGCTAATGAACTAACTCATAGCGATGGCGTTGCCAGCACGATATCCAAACCAGCTGAGCAATATTTTATCAAAATAATCCCCACAAGCAACAACAGCAAGGATAACACAATGTTTATTGGCCTTACTTCCCATGACTTCCAAGACCCAGAATATTAAATGATCATTTCTAGGAACATATTCATAATAGGAACAATGATTCAGAAAGTTAGAAACCAACGATAGATTATATGCCAAAGATCATAAACTACATTAAGCCGCAGGCTGATTTTTTTCTTGAGCGGATAGTCAGGAGGCCAGAACATAATGACAAATCATTTGAAGACTGCAAATTTGAAGCCCAAACTGATATATTTGACTAAAACATAATCATTTCAAACCTTGCTTACATTTGTATACGATCTCATATATCTATTATGCGTGGGAATACTTTGGAACAGATTTACAAATTAAAATCACTTGGAGCTGATTTGCTAGTGGTTTTTTTGCTCAGAAAACTTGGGAGGCCAAATAAAATCACCTCAGGGCTAAATTCGGTAAAACCCTGTTATACGCCCATCTTGTCCTGTTCACTTTTTCTCAGTCTCTCTTTTCATGCCTCTGAGGATTAATGGAAAGAGAGCTTCCTTACACCAAAGATGAGCAAGAGCAAGCTGCTCTAGAGCTCTCTGTCTTTCTTTCCCTCCCCTTTTCTTCCCCTTGCAGGTGGCCCCGTTCACCCTACTTTCAGAGGCTGCTAGGACGATGGAAGAATTCACATGTAAATAGGCCACTCGCTCACTAAGACAGGAAAAAGAAAGATGAATCCTGATATAACCCTGCATAATGAGCAGCAGAGGAGTATGCATTATTGCTACTTCCCTTGAGTACAGTGTACACAGCTTGAAAATGTATACACAGTTAGAGAAAATATATTTTTACTACACAGGTAGAGGAAATATTTCCACAAAAATATTTTATTCCGACTTGCTCCAGAAGACAGACGATGTACATTTTCTTGCACGTTGAGAAAGTGAGTTGACGCACGACATTCCTAATCTCAAGGTTAGCTAGTAGAGTAGTGGAATGAGGAGTGGTTTTCTCCCTTTCCTACAATTGTCTTCCTAACGCGACACGCAGTTGCCAGCGCAGACGTGAGACAATGCCTTTCCTACAGTGATCCTGTTACTGAAGAGCGGGACTTACTATCGTCACAGAGTTGACCTCAGCCAGGGCCAAGCGGTCAAATAAAACCCCCACCTAGTAGGTGTCCAGGAAACTAGTTGGACTTAGGGATATCATGTGACGACGGGCCATTACAGGCCATGAATATGACTTTTCCATGTTAGTTTATAATTGAGTTAGCAAAAGCAAAGTGTGAGAAAGGAAACCAGTTTAAGGATTTCCAAAGCTATGTCCAATCCTAATCCCAAATGAATTACATCAGAGGATCAAAGGAAGAGACCCTGCCACCAGGCATGTATCAGGATCGGACCCCAAAACAGGGATAAGGGGCGACCAGTCCCATGATCAGACTCACACTCACTCCCATTACCTCCCTTTCCTAGAATGGAGAGCAGGAAATGGGAATAGCAGGAATATGTTGCTGCCATTCAACAGGGTTTCCTACCTTGGAAAACAAACGGGGGAGTTGTTCAACACAGATGAGGAGTGACACCTCAAAATGACCTTTTGGACCTGAGGACGTACTGTCTTTCTTTAAAACCTGATGCATATCAATCAAAGACAGACATTTTAAATGTGGTGTAGGTTTAACATTATTAATATAATTTGAATTGGGGGGAAAAAGGACAGTGAAATGGCATCTATAACATACAGGACCATTACAAAAACAGATCTAATCGTTTTGTCGAATACATCATGTTAACAAAGAGATAGTTCTGCACTTGAAGTGGAGCATTGGAAAGAACAGAATAACATGAGCAAATATAGGACTATATTTAGTAGGTCAACTGCTGCTCCCCCTGTTGCTCTACAGCACAAGGTTACAATTGTTCTGAAGGGATGGGTGAGCAACAGGCATCACTTCACTGAGCTATGTGACAACAGCCTCTCCCCAATCACAAAAATGCTCTGCCTCCCCAGCCCCAGCCTGTTGTACAGGGTATGTCATCTGGCTTGGCATGCACAGAGTAGACTGCCCTGACTGCATTGCTGGTCCTCTTGGCTCCACAAAAGATCAAATGACTCCAGGCCCTATAATCACACTGCAAGTAAACACTCAACCACCATCACCTCAATCATATGCTTCTTGTTTACTTTCAGAAAGAGAAATAAGGGAGATTCATTATCTATCAGTACAAAGTGTGAGCATGAGCAACCAAAAATCATTGTTGATTTACTTCAGTTTCTTTCAAATATGAGAATCAGAGGACATAAGGTTGAAGTCAGAAGTTTACATACACCTTAGCCAAATGCATTTAAACTCAGTTTTTCACAATTCCTGACATTTAATCCTAGTAAAAATTCCCTGTCTTAAGTCAGTTAGGATCACCACTTTATTTTAAGAATATGAAATATCAGAATAATAGTAGAGAATTATTTATTTCAGCTTTTGTTTCTTTCATCACATTCCCAGTGGGTCAGAAGTTTACATACACTCAATTAGTATTTGGTAGCATTACCTTTAAATTGTTTAACTTGGGTCAAACGTTTTGGGTAGCCTTCCACAAGCTTCCCACAATAAGTTGGATGAATTTTGGCCCATTCCTCCTGACAGAGCTGGTGTAACTGAGTCAGGTTTACTCGCACACGCTTTTTCAGTTCTGCCCACAAATTTTCTATAGGTTTGAGGTCAGGGCTTTGTGATGGCCACTCCAATACCTTGACTTTGTTGTCCTTAAGCCATTTTGCCACAACTTTGGAAGTATGCTTTAACTAGCTTTAACTTCCTGATGTCGCAACAATATATCCACATAATTTTCCTCCTCATGATGCCATCTATTTTGTGAAGTGCACCAGTCCCTCCTGCAGCAAAGCACCCCCACAACATGATGCTGCCACCCCCGTACTTCATGGTTGGGATGGTGTTCTTCGGCTTGCAAGCCTCCCCCTTTCCTCCAAATACAACGATGGTCATTATGGCCAAACAGTTCTATTATTGTTTCATTTTTATGGCGGTTTTGAAGCAGTGGCTTCTTCCTTGCTGAGTGGCCTTTCAGTTATGTTGATATAGGACTCGTTTTACTGTGGATACAGATACTTTTGTACCCGTTTCCTCCAGCATCTTCACAAGGTCCTTTGCTGTTGTTCTGGGATTGATTTGCACTTTTCGCTCCAAAGGACGTTCATCTCTAGGAGACAGAACGTGTCTCCTTCCTGAGCAGTATGACGGCTGCGTGGTCCCATGGTGTTTATACTTGCGTACTATTGTTGGTACAGATTCACATGGTACCTTCAGGCATTTGGAAATTGCTACCAAGGATGAACCAGACTACAATTTTTGTGGCTGATTTCTTTTGATTTTCCCATAATCTCAAGCAAAGAGGCACTGAGTTTGAAGGTAGGTCTTGAAAAACATCCACATGTACACCTCCAATTGACTCAAATTATGTCAATTAGCCTATCAGAAGCTTCTAAAGCCATGACATCATTTTCTGAAAATTTCCAAGCTGTTTAAAGGGCACAGTCAACTTAGTGTATGTAAACTTCTGACCCAGTGAATTATAAGTGAAATAATCTGTCTGTAAACAATTGTTGAAAAAATTACCTTTGTCATGCATAAATTAGATGTCCTAACCGACTTGCCAAAACTATAGTTTGTTAACAAGAAATTTGTGGAGTGGTTGAAAAACAAGCTTTAATGACTCCAACCTAAATGTATGTAAACTTCTGACTTCAACTGTACATTTTACACATCTCATCAGGTTTATCAGATCTGCAGAACTTCTCTAAAAACATTAGAATGACAAATAATCAAAATAGCAATATCCTTCATACAAAACAAAAGCAGTGCTGTGAAGAGGCTTTATTAAAGATGAAAACATGAAACACATCCCATCTATTGTCCATGTGGCCAATAGGGACCCAGTACAGTTGGCTTCTTTTGAAGCAACTAACTCTTTGTGTAATAAGCTCTATTGGGAAACCTCAAGGCTGTAAACTCCCATCAAAAAAGGTCATCTAAAGTGCATTTACAAACAGTAGAGGTACACTAGACAGACAAGTAGCGCAAGACCGTACCTTCCTTTTGAGAAGGAAAGAAAACTATTAAAAAAAAATACAAAATGGTACAACATTAAAAAGTAGCTTAGGCACTCTTTACAAGGTTCAAAAGTTCCCTTTGAGGAAGACCACGTTTGTTGTCCTTCCACTAACCTTTGTAGAGAAAAGTGACTTATTTTTTCTGTTCTTCATCAAACTTGTCATTTTTGGTGTTCAATTTTGAAGTAGCCATTACTAATTGTCTAATACCAAGGATCAAAACCATTCTTTGTAACGACAGCTTAAAAATTCCTATATAAAATCATAAACCCCAAATCCTTTACCTTCATAGTGCTTTCTCAACCACTAAAAAGCAACAAATACTGAAGATGAAGCAAGAGACTTTGCTGACTGAGACACGATAACCTACAGTTTAACATTGACTGATAAAACTCAGTGTGCCGAGCCTGTGGGAGAATTCCTATATACACCCAGGTGCGAGAACATCTCCTTTTGTCCTTCATTTAAGACAAGAGATTCAGTTCACTGCTTGATCATCTCTTTTTCGTCTGTTGGCGGAGCATCTTTCTCCGTTTAAGGATCATGTCATGGAGTCTCTCCATGCCATCTTTCAGTCCGTCTCCTATGATGGCACAGGTGGGCTGCAGGTGCCAAGGCGTTCCAGGGCCCAGTTCCTTCAACGCTAGCGCCTTTTCAATCTCCGCCAGGCTCAGAGAGTGCCTCAGGTCTTGCTTGTTAGCCACCACCAGCAGTGGCACTCCCTGGTTGTCTCCGGTCTTGGCGATTTTATGGAGCTCTGTTTTAGCCTCCTCCATGCGTTCGGCATCTACAGAGTCCACCACGAATACAATTCCGTCGGTACAGCGTGTGTATGACTTCCACAATGGACGCAACTTCTCTTGACCACCCACGTCCCAGAAATGGAAGGTCACCGTCCTGTGGCCGCCCAAAGACACATTGACCTTTTCTGCGTTGAAGCCTTTGGTAGGCACTGTGTTGACAAACTCATTGAACTGCAACCTGTACAGAATAGTCGTTTTACCTGCAGAGTCCAGTCCCAAAATGGCGATATGGAACGACTGAAAGAAGGGGATTCTCGAGAGGAAGGTCTGTGGTTCAGATAATCTATTCCCCATCTTTTCTCATGTGGGGAACAGGTGGAATAAAAGGGTTGGTCCACTTCAACAACGATGATTGGCACTGATTATATTCAAATTGGATTGCAGCAATGACCTAAAAACAAAACAAATATTACTTTAGCCAAGCAAAAATCAGACACAAATATAAGTCTACCACAAACTTAAATCGACACAGAATACCTATAGACTACATAAAGGTGATCAAATCAGTTATCACTTATTGAGGGCAGCACTTGACCCGAGTACTGCAAAATGCATATGACATTCACTAGACACCCTCAATTATATAGGCTCAAATGAAAATACCATGCAGAAATACCGGACTTTGTCAAGGTAAGCTACACACTTGAATTTTAAGCAGGCAGCAATGCACAAGCCTATTTCTAAGGATAGGCGCGTAAATTAATATAATGTCGATAGGCATACAGATGCAAACAGCCAGTAACGTCACTTGACGTGAAACCAGGCTCTCAAATTGCGGCATGAATCTTTATCATAGGCTACAACCGTTCCGTTCAGCCAGACATGTTCGTGCAGGGCATCACTTACATCTATCCACTCTGAATATGCGGATCTGTGTTCACGACGTCCAGTTACATGTTTTCCAATGTTCACAATCCAGGGCTTCTGATGACTGTCGCGCGGTCAGCACCGTCCTATTATTTTACTATACGGTTTCATTCCCATAGAATAATACTGCAGTGCATAATGTGGAAAACTCCACTCATGTTCTAGCACCCGATTGGTTTAAGGAGAAGTCCATCAATAATGTATCCATTCAAACCACGCCCATCACCTGTTGCTGTAACGTCATTATTCTAGCCAATATATTTATTATACGATCATTACACAATAAATACAATGCAACATGAACAATGCCTAAAATAAAAAGTATCTGATAGTAGGCTAGGTCAAAACCGAAACATAATCATTACACATGGTTATTAACATAACATAGCAAGCCAAGCATTATGTAAGCCTATATTCGTAAAAAGTCGAAGTTAAAAGAAACAAAAAGTTAAAGAAAAGTCACAAAATAGTTTGTGATACGAATGTATTAAAATGAACAACTTATTGAACTATAAAAAATGGTCTAACTTACCGGTTTTTTTTGTTGCTGTGTTCGTGTCGCATGTGCTTTGGGATTTCCTGCACGTTAAACAGCGCCGCCCCGTGATGCGTCCATATCTGTTTACTTTCAAACTGATTGGTCAATAGTACAAAATATATCCCACGCATGCTGATTTTATAATGACAATAATTACAGGATTAATTGTATAAATTCTAATCCCGCGCCGGTATCTATTGAAATAATCTTAATTATATATGATACGTGTTATATTCATTTTAATTAATAATAAATACGGCAGCCTAAGTTTTTATGAATAGCGACTCATTGAAGTTTACATTTAAAATGGTGAAAGTATGGGTTAGGGACGTCCCAGGGTTCCCCGATAGCACTGACCGTCTTGTCAGGGGGTTGTGAAGAAGGAGTCCGGCAGGATCAGGGGCAAAATGCCCAACATGGTGGAATTTATATACAGGTGCAGAAAGTTAGCCTCTTTTTAGGCAGGCAGAGTGCCAACAATTCCTCACACAGCTGAGTTTAGCAGAGCCCCAGCTAGGACAACATGCCACTCCAGCCTAAACTTTCCCGAAAATGAGCCACCTGAGGCTAATAAAGTAAAAACAAATAGCACAACCCTTAACACTGGGATAATCCAAAATACACATAAACAGGTATTTCCTCAATTTAAATAAATACCTCACTCAATAGCCTAATCAATACTTCACTCGTTTCAATATCACTAGCAAATCACTAGCAAATAGAAAATATATTTCAACACATCAGGACATAATATCACATACATATTCAACGAAGAAAGATATTAGACAAAGAACGATGTAATTACTAAGCGCAAGCACCTGTGGGAAAAACATGTGGCCGTGACCAAAGCGCGCCATCCAGATCAAACCAGTTTACAAAGTGTCAAAGTCGGTGAGTGCAGAGGAAGAGAAAATCTGCCTCCCTACAGCAGGTGGCGTTGTTTCGCTCACCAAGCAAAGAGTTTTTGTACGGAGGTAAATGAGTTTCGAATTTAGTCAACAACAAAAAATGTAACACTTATTTGCTACATGAGGTTTATTTGATCGAATATAAGTTTTGTAATGCTTAAGTTGTCACGAGTGTACTGATATAAGTAGGACACGTGACATCCCGGCAACTTTGGAAAAAAAACACTTTATATTGGAGTTGTCTCGAGATGGCTATGCATACTCAATCATGAGGCTAGTAGCATCGCATCTCTCTCCATTGAATACAGGCGGTTGACATTAACGACCCTAATCAAATATTTTTAAAAGGATTACAATAATGAGATGTATCCACCAATTCAAAGAAAGGATAGGTGGGAGTTAGACAGCCCTCCGTGCCGCTTTGTGGACAACGGTTTTGTTAGGGCAGAGGGACATGTATCTTGTCAGTATATCCATAGTCTGGTGCAGAGGGGTATATGGCCAATATACCACAGCTAAGGTCTTACATTTGTAAATTTTATTAGACACTCTTATCCAGAGCGACTTACAGGAGCAATTATGGTTAAGTGCCTAGCTCAAGGGTACATTGATATTTTACCCAATCAGCTTGGAGATTCAAACCAGCGACCTTTTGTTTACTGGCTCGACTCTCTTAACCGCTAGGCTACCTGTGGAGTGCCTTGATTCAGCCATTAGCCGTGGTATATTAACCATATACCACAAGGTGCCTTATTGCTTTTATAAACTGGTTACCAATGTAATTACAACAGTGAAAAGTATTTTTTGTCATACCCATGGTATACGGTCTGATATACTATGGCTTTCAGCCAATCGACATTCAGAGTTCGAACCACCCAGTTTATAACAAGGTTTAGAAACTCTGTGGGTATACTACAAAACAGGATTACGGAGTTAGCCAGTTAACTTGTCTAAATATTCTGATAACTTTTTATTTTGTAGAAAGATGAGCTTGACATGGGCATGGTCTAATTGATTTAACAAACCATTTATTTTTATTAACCATAAAACCAAGTTATTTCTGGTTGCTTATAAAAGTTGATGCTGCTTTGTAATATACCCCCCAGGTCAGGAATACAATGTGTAGGCTACAACTCCTAAATGTACATCACTTTTTTCTCAAATGTGAACTTTTATATAGCCTACAAATGTGGGGCATGTTTAGCAATAGGAATGTGCATGTAATCGCTAGTAACATGAACAAACATTTTTAATAATTTGGTTCCGGGTTCCGAAATTAGTTTGGCTGCTCTCTAATCTCTCGTGGACAGACTACGTTAACATAAATGGTACACTAACTTGTCATGATACAATGGGAAGTGTCAGATAATGAGCAGCATTAGTTCGGGTGCTTTAGAATTTCGGAAAGGGGAGGAAGCATTTGGCCAATAGACTTGCCCCTAACTTGCAAAGAGAGAGGGTGGAGCTCTTTGTTCCCTTCTCCCTCCCTCATGTATGGACCCAGAATTTAATCGAGCCTCTGACCAATTACTCATGACTTTTGTTCTGGATTAACCGAGATTAGCTGCTCTCCAATTGTGAGCTTTAATTGCATATAGGCCGACATTTTAGGAACGAGTTTCAATGGCATTGTAATGACACACTTTGTTTACATTATCTTTGTTGCCTGTTGTCTGAGAGAATAGATTTATACACACACAATGGTTTATTAGGCTTATATAAAAATAACTGACATTTTTCAAAAAGAGTCATGGCAAAGGCAATTGTTTTGCAATGAACTATTGTATTTTCATGATACCTTGAAGTATTTTCATTAGGATATAGCCTGCAAGATTCCTTTCTGTGAATGCAAGTATTTTGTATTTCAGCCATGTCTTTCACACACCCAGATTAGAACATATTGTCTGGCTTAACACACTGGAAATTTCAGGGGAGCCGATGCACATATCACTGCACAGCTGTGGACTCCATAGACGACTTAGGAGGTCAAAGTGTCAACCAGTTTTTCAAGAGCTGGAGATCTTCTCCTCTACTCTGTCCATGAAAGCACTGTACACTCCGCGTCAGTGCCTGTGTCTCTGAGAAGAAGAAAATATTTCAGAAAATGTATATCAGTAGAAACTTGAAGCAGAACATACTATATTTATTATGGGTTTGCCTTATGCTCTAGGCTTTTTAATGGCACAAAGATGATCCTAAACTGTATAGCCTTAACATGTAGTTAAAACAATAATTCTGATATCATGGATGGTCAATCCTTGCATCAATATCTCTGCCTGTGAATTTGAGTGGTTACATTTCTCCAGCTCAAAGCTTTTTACCGAAGCAGTAGCGGGTGGGGATATGGTTTTGTTTTAGCACTTTTGGGTTAAACCAGGGGCGGAAATCCCGGGGGGGACGGGGGGGACACGACCCCCCCATCCTGGGAAAAATATGATTTGTCCCCCCAATATATCACTGAAACATAACTATGTAATTTAAATAATATTAATAATACGCAATGAAAGCAATTGTGCTGATTATAGACATTTAATAGCGCGTTTTTAAGTTTCAAAAGATTGCGACCCCCCCACCCTTTGCCTCACAATGGTTTGATCCACTGCCAGTTCCTTAGTTGGCAAGGTAACAGGGGTCGTGTCTACTGTCTGAAAGGCACTCAATGAACGTAACTGACGTGAGGTTAATCCAGTCAATTGCGCACACACACTAGCTGAATATGCAGAGCTAGCGCGCAAATATTAACTATTAAGCTAGCTAGTACCTATTCCATTTATGTGGCCTCGTCAAAGATGGAATCTTTACTATCGTCAATTTATTCCAAGATCAGCATGCAGATGATGTAAATTAGTGCTTCAAAGTCCCTGTGATAAGGTTAGCGATAAACTGAAGTCAAAACTGAACAGAACTACACTCTCTTCTACCATTGTCTTAAATATATTTAATGGTCTCGGTACAAAAGCTAAATTGTCGCAAGGGAACTTTTATTTATTTATTTTATTTCACCTTTATTTAACCCGGGTAGCAAAGATTATAGCAAACACCACTGAAACGGAATTGGTGCTCGCTAGCTTTGCAAATTCAGCTATTGTTGGAAGCCAGCCAATATGAAACAAACTATTAAAATTACAAAAGGTTGCAGCATATGTTGTGTAAATGGTGAACTCATACAGCTGTCAACTCTTGTCATTTTAATCCGTTTCACATTTGCTACCTTTTAGCTACCTTTTAGATCGAAGCCCAAATAGAATGATAAAAGATAAGATGATAGAAGCCCATCTCCTACTGTAAATAACCTACACACTGTGTGTGTGTGTGTAGCCAGCCAGCCAGGTAAAAAAATGGCAGAAAAATAAAAGACGGACATCAGAGTATTTTTCAGTACAAAAACGCAAAGTAAGAACCCTAGTAGCCTAATATCTCAAAGACTAGTTGATAAAATGTTCATAAGAAAGAAATGAAATTCTAATGGAAATGTTTCACAATGATGTCATTAGGCAGAGCAGGCAACAGATGGCACACAGACAGCAGAGTTGGGGACAGATATGCAGGGACAGACTGGCAGAGACAGGGAGTCTCAGGTAAGTTTGTTGAGTCTTTGTTTGGCAACATTATGAAAGGTTCTCCATTTTTTTAACTTGTAAAATAGGAACATAATTGGAAAATGCCATGGATACCCCCACTCTCAACTTAAACTGGTGACTGAACTAAGATTTGTTAAAGGCAATGGTATTGCTGTTGTGATTAGTTGTGTAGTTTTGGGTACCGGTAGTTAGGAGTACGGCAAACACCTTATTTCTTTGGTTCCTCAATATACATTTACCATATTACAATATAGGCTATGTGTTACAGCACTACTGTTGGTGTCCCCCTCAGGAATTGCTCTTGAGAAAATTTCATGTAATTGTCCCCTCCAAAGTTGATATCAGATTTTCGCCCCTGGGTTAAACAGCATAATAACTTGATAACACCAATTCAACACTCACGCCACTAAAGTGGCCTAAAGTAGCATGTAAGCATTGAATTAAAATGGTGTGGGGCCTATAGCCAGGCTGGGCATAAACCAGCCCACTCACAGTGTAGGAGGCAGATTTTCGGGTCCAGGGCAATTTAGGGTGTGAGCCTGGCCTCCCATCTGGGCTCTGTTGGCTTATAGGTGTCCATCTTCCCCGAAGGTTCCCTTGAATAAGTGTCTGTGTCCAATCTGGTCCCCCTAACTGGAGTAGAATGGAAACCAGTGTCACAGTCGGCCGGATATTGCTGAGTTTGCTGTGTAATGTAGGCATAGTTTTGATAAAAGGCCATGGACTGCTTATGTTATGAGTAAGCACAAAATGGATGATGCTTAGGAAATTGTCTAATTACAGTAATAGAGCGGTGTCTATGTCTACGCACCAATATTCAGGAAAGCTGACTTACTTATACTCAGGTGCTGAGTTCAAGTGACCAGGATCCCTTTCAGCTGCAGTAACTATATTCGGCATGTCATCAGCAAGCTGAAATTAAATGTTTCAGAGCAAAACGTTTTTCAATATATTTGTCGCCATCTTGTGTTAGATTCATACACAGCAAGAATTTAGTACCAGTATTTTGTACAAATCATGGAAATCACAAAGAACATGTAAGGAAGGTGTGAAGAGGTCGACCGATTAATCGGAATGGGCGATTAATTAGGGCCGATTTCAAGTTTTCATAACAATCGGTAATCGTTATTTTTGGCCACCGATTTACCAATTTTTTTATATTTTTTTATTTTTAATTTTTTTATAGAAATATGTTTTAACTAGGCAAGTCAGTTAAGAACACATTCTTATTTTCAATGATGGCCTAGGAACGGTGGGTTAACTGCCTTGTTCAGGGGTAGAATGACAGATTTTTACCTTGTCAGCTTGGGGATGCAACCTTATGGTTAACTAGTCCAACGCTCTAACCACCTGCTTTACATTGCACTCCACGAAGCCTGCCTGTTACACGAATGCAGTAAGAAGCCAGGGTAAGTTGCTAGCTAGCATTAAACTTATCTTATAAAAACAATCAATCATAATCACTAGTTAACTACACATGGTTAATGATATTACTAGTTTATCTAGCCTGTCCTGCGTTGCATATAATCGATGCGGGACTGAAATCCTGCAGCGCCCGCAAGGTCCCCCTGCTCAAGAATACATATACATGCCCATCTGAAGTTTGCCAATGAACATCTGAATGACTCAGAGGACAACTGGTGAAAGTGTTGTGGTCAGATGAGACCAAAATGGAGCTCTTTGACATCAACTCAACTCGCCGTGTTCGGAGGAGGAGGAATGCCGCCTATGACCCCAAGAACACCATCTCCACCGTCAAACATGGAGGTGGAAACATTATGCTTTTGGGGTGTTTTTCTGCTAAGGGGACAGGACAACTTCACCGCATCAAAGGACGGGGCCATGTACCGTCAAATCTTGGGTGAGAACCTCCTTCCCTCAGCCAGGGCATTGAAAATGGGTTGTGGGTGGGTATTCCAGCATGACAATGACCCAAAACACATGGCGAAGGAAACAAAGGAGTGGCTCAAGAAGAAGCACATTAAGGTCCTGGAGTGGCCTAGCCAGTCTCCAGACCTTAATCCCATAGAAAATCTGTGGAGGGAGCTGAAGGTTCAATTTGCCAAACGTCAGCCTCGAAACCTTAATGACTTGGAGAAGATCTGCAAAGAGGAGTGGGACAAAATCCATCCTGAGATGTGTGCAAACCTGATGGCCAACTACAAGAAACGTCTGACCTCTGTGATTGCCAACAAGGGTTTTGCCACCAAGTACTAAGTCATGTTTTGCAGAGGGGTCAAATACTTATTTCCCTCATTAAAATGCAAATCATTTTAGAACATTTTTGACATGCGTTTTTCAGGATTGTTTTGTTGTTATTCTGTCTCTCACTGTTCAAATAAACCTACTATTAAAATTATAGACTGATCATTTCTTTGTAAGTGGGCAAACGTACAAAATCAGCAGGGGATCAAATACTTTTTTCCCCCACTGTATATATTTTTAAACCTGCATCTTTAGTTAATATTGCCTACTAACATGAATTTCTTTTAACTAGGGAAAATGTGTCACCTCTGCAACAGAGTCAGGGTATATGCAGCAGTTTGGGCCGCTTGGCTCGTTGCAAACTGTGTGAATACTATTTCTTCCTAACAAAGACAGCCGATTTCGCCAAACGGGGGATGATTTAACAAAAGCGAAAAAAGCACAATCGTTGCACGACTGTACCTAACCATAAACATCAATGCCTTTCTTAAAATCAATACACAGAAGTATATATTTTTAAACCTGCATATTTAGCTAAAAGAAATCCAGGTTAGCAGGCAATATTAACCAGGTGAAATTATCACTTCTCTTCCGTTCATTGCACGCAGAGTCAGGGTATATGCAACAGTTTGGGCCGCCTGGCTCGTTGCGAACTAATTTGCCAGAATTTTACGTAATTATGACATAACATTGAAGGTTGTGCAATGTAACAGGAACATTTAGACTTATGGATGCCACCCGTTAGATAAAATACGTAACGGTTCCGTATTTCACTGAAAGAATAAACGTGATAGTTTCCGGATTCAACCATATTAATGACCTAAGGCTCGTGTTTCTGTGTGTTATTATGTTATAATTAAGTCTATGATTTGATAGAGCAGTCTGACTGAGCGATGGTAGGCACCAGCAGGCTCGTAAGCATTCATTCAAAATAGCGCTTTCGTGCATTTGCCAGAAGCCCTTCGCAATGCATTGCTCTGCTTATGACTTCAAGCCTGTCAACTCCCAAGATTAGGCTGGTGTAACCGATGTGAAATGGTTAGCTAGTTAGCCGGGCGCGCACTAATAGCGTTTCAAACGTCACTCGCTCTGAGACTTGGAGTAGTTGTTTCCCCTTGCTCTACATGGGTAACGCTGCTTCGAGGGTGGCTGTTGTCGATGTGTTCCTGGTTCGAGCCCGGTAGGAGCGAGGAGAGGGACGGAAGCTATACTGTTACACTGGCAATACTAAAGTGCCTATAAGAACATCCAATAGTCAAAGGTATATGAAATACAAATGGTATAGAGAGAAATAGTCCTATAATTCCTATAATAACTACAACCTAAAACTTCTTACCTGGGAATATTGAAGACTCATGTTAAAAGGAACCACCAGCTTTCATATGTTCTCATGTTCTGAGCAAGGAACTTAAACGTTAGCTTTCTTACATGGCACATAATGCACTTTTACTTTCTTCTCCAACACTTAGTTTTTGCATTATTTAAACCAAATTGAATATGTTTCATTATTTATTTCAGGCTAAATTGATTTTATTGATATATTATATTAAGTTAAAATAAGTGTTCATTCAGTATTGTTGTAATTGTCATTATTACAAATAAAAAATAAAAAAATCGGCCGACTAATCGGTATCGGGGGTTTTGGGCCCTCCAATAATCGGTATCGGTATCGGCTTTGAAAAATTATAATCAGTCGACCTCTAGAAGGTGTTATGTTATGTTCCAGCACCATACCGGTCTAAAGTTATGTGGTTTAGGGTTCTTGTAGGCCACAGGAGGGTATTTCCCTGTTTTAACGAACATCAGCTTGGATTCTAAAGAGCCAGGAGGTCTGTATGATGTACTGAAATTTGGCAGTGCTTTTTTATTCTGGTCAATCTCAGGAATTGGAATGCTTGGGGTAAATCTGTTCACTCTGAAGGCTGTCTCACTGGAGGCAAGTGTCAGTAAAGGTTGGTGTGTATTTTATGTCTTCTTCCTTCGAGGGACACTCAGAGATGTGTAGAGTAGGAGAGAAATCAGGCGGCTTCAAGTTCCATGGGTCAACCTGATGTGAATCATGAAACAGATAAAACCTTTGCTTCTTATGGTGGCCAAGTTCAGGTTGGCAGAAAATACTGTCTTTTTGTTCAAATAAACTGATGTCGAAGGATCCAAGTAACTGTTAGAGGTCATTGTGATATCACAGTCCTGAAATTGTATGAACAGTAACCTGTTCAGGTGCTAAGAAAAAAATGAAGGGCTATTGAACTTCTCAACAATACAGCATTAGAAAACTCTAAACTGTCTAACATTACACACTTTGCTTCAACCTCTTTTTTAAAAACATCAAGCGGTGTTGACCAGGGATAAATCATTTTACTCTTACCTTGAATTTCAAGGACACAATCTGTTATAGAAGACACATGTTCAGAAATCACTGCAAGTTTGAAGTTCAGCTTGCACTGTTTGATGTGATGTAAGGGACAACACAGGAAGAAAGTGTTAATACAATAAAAGTGGTTGCTAAGTGAACAGGGTCTGGACACTTTACATAAAGAATATGCAAAAGGTCTGAGAACAGCAGGAGACTCCGCTAAAAGAAAAAAGAGAAACAGGAACTTCCTAGCAACCGAGGAACAATGTGCGCTCTGAATGTCAATATCAACCCTCAAATTTAAGGACCTGTCAGATTAGTAAAGACTGACTAAGTAATTTGGAGGCATATGAAATAACGCGGCCTGTGCTTGGTAGACTTTCTATCCTGAAGGGTAGTTTTCGAATGTGTACACTTTAGGGTAGCTTCTTAGAATATTTGATTAAATCTACAGTGTTTGTCTGTTAACAAATGTGTTTGATCACTGTATTGTTATGAGTAACAGTATAGAAAAGAAAATGGTAATTTACACAGTCAGGATGTGTAGACAGAGGCAGCCTAGTCTCGTACACTAGACGTAACATAGTAAATGTAAATCCAGAACACTCAATTAGTATGATATGTTCCGTTTGGTATGGTTACTTAGTCGGGGTGGATGGGTGGGCGTATAACACAAACGTCTAGCAATCTGAAGGTTGCTTATTCGAATCTCATCATGGACAACTTTTGCTTTTTAGCTAATTACTTACAGGATTAAGATTGAATCCTACTACACCGGCTCTGACTCTCCTCAGATGTGGCAGGGCTTGACAAGTGCCCAGTGACGCGAGCCTACCAGACGAGCTAAATGCCTTTTTTTTGCTCGCTTCGAGGCAAGCAACACTGAAGCATGCATGAGAGCACCCGCTGTTCCGGACGACTGTGTGATAACGCTCTCGGTAGCCGATGTGAGCAAGACCTTTTAAACGGGTCAACATTCCCAAAGCCACAGGGCCAGATGGATTACCGGGACGTGTACTCAAAGTATGAGCGGACCAACTGGCAAGTGTCTTTACTGACATTTTCAACCTCTCCCTGACAGAGTCTGTAATACCCACAGTACATTTTTTAAGCAAACCACCATAGGCCCTGTGCTCAAGGAAGCGAAGGTAACCTGCCTAAATGAATACCATCCCGTAGCACTCATGTCGGTAGCCATGAAGTGCTTTGAAAGGTTGGTCATGGCTCACATCAACACCATCATCCTGGATACCCTAGACCCACTCCAATTCGCATACCACCCCAACAGATCCACAGATGACGCAATCTCAATCACACTCCACACTGCCCTTTCCCACCTGGACAAAAGGAACACCTATGTGAGAATACTGTTCATTGACTACAGCTCAACACCATAGTGCCCACAAAGCTCATCACTAAGCTAAGGACCCTGGGACTAAACACCTCCTTCTGCAACTGGATCCTGGACTTCCTGATGGGCCGCCCCCAGGTGGTAAGGGTAGGCAACAACACTTCTGCCACGCTGATCCTCAACACTGGGGCCCCTCAGGGGTGTGCTCTTAGTCCCCTCCTGTACTCCCTGTTCACCCACGACTGCGTGGCCAAACACGACACCAACACCATTATTAAGTTTGCTGACGACACAACAGTGGTTGACCTGATTACCAAAGATGATGAGACGACCTATAGGGAGGAGGTCAGAGACCTGGCAGTGTAGTGCCAGGACATCAAACTCTCCCTCAATGTGAGCAAGACAAAGGAGCTGATTGTGGACTACAGGAAAAGGTGTGCCGAACAGGCCCCCATTAACATCGACGGGGCTGTAGTGGAGAGGGTCAACAGTCCACATCACCAACGAACTATCATGGTCCAAACACACCGAGAGTCGTGAAGAGGGCACGACAACACCTTTCCCCTCTCCAAAAGATTTTGCATGGGTCCCCAGATCCATCGAGAGCATCCTGACTGGTTGCATCACCACCTGGTGTGGCAACTGCTCGGCATCTGACCGTAAGGCGCTACAGAGGGTAGTGTGTAAGGCCCAGTACATCACTGGGGCCAAGCTTCTTGCCATCCAGGACCTATATACTAGGTGGTGTCAGAGGAAAGACCAAAAAATTGTCAACGACTCTAGTCACCCAAGTCATAGACTGTTCTCTCTGCTACCACACGGCAAGCAGTACCGGAGCGCCAAGTCTAGGACCAAAAGGCTCTTTAACAGCTTCTACCCCCAAACCACAAGACTGCTGAACAATTAATCAAATGGCCACCCTGACTATTTAATTTGACCCCCCCCCCATTTGTTTTTACACTGCTGCTACTCGCTGTTTATCATCTATGCATATTCACTTTATCCCTACCTACATGTACAAATTACCTCGACTAATCTGTACCCCCGCACATTGACTCGGTACTGGTACCCCCTGTATATAGCCTCGTTATTTTGTGTTACTTTTAATAATTTTTTAGTTTATTTGGTAAATATTTTCTTAACTCTTTCTTGAACTGCATTGTTGATTAAGGGCTTGTAAGTAAGCATTTCACGGTAAGGTCTAAACCTGTTGTATTCGGCGCATGTAACAAATAAAGTTTGATTTGGCTACTTTTTAGCTACTTTTCAACTACTTAACAAGTTATCTAACCCTAAAGTTAACCCTAACCTCTAGCCTAGCTAACATTAGCCAACTAGCCAACATTAGCGTTAGCTAACGTTAGTCACAACAAATTGGAATTTGTAATATACACTACATGACCAAAAGTATGTGGACACCTGCTCGTCGAACATCTCATTCCAAAATCATGGGCATTAATATGGAGTTGGTCCCCCCTTTGCTGCTATAACAGCTTCCACTCTTCTGGGAAGGCTTTCCACTAGATGTTGGAACATAAGTGAGGTTGGGCATTGATGTTGGGCGATTAGGCCTGGCTCACAGTCGTCGTTCCAATTAATTCCGAAGTAAGTTCGATAAGGTTAAGGTCAGGGCTCTGTACAGGCCAGTCAAGTTCTTCCACACCAATCTCGACCAATGATTTCTGTATGGATCCCGCTTTGTGCACAGGGGAATTGTCATGCTGAAACAGGAAAGGGCCTTCCCCAAACTGTTGCCAAAAAGTTGGAAGCACATAATCGTTTATAATGTCATTGTATGCTGTAGTGTTAAGATTTCCCTTCACTGGGACTAAGGGACCTAGCCCAAACCATGAAAAACAGCCCCAGACCATTTTTTCTCCTCCACCAAACTTTACAGTTGGCACTATGCATTCGAGCAGGTAGAGCTCTCCTGGCATCTGCCAAATCTAGATTCGTCCGTCGGAATGCCAGATGGTGAAGTATGATTCATCACTCCAGAGAACGCGTTTCCACTGCTCCAGAGTCCAATGGTGGCAAGCTTTACACCACTCCAGCCGATGCTTGGCATTGCGCATGGTGATCTTAGGCTTGTGTGCGGCTGCTCGGCCATGGAAACCCATTTCATGAAGTTCCCGACGTACAGTTATTGTGCTGGCATTGCTTCCAGGGGCAGTTTGGAACTCTGTAGTGAGTGTTGCAACCGAGAACAGATGATTTTTTTCTACGCGCTTCAGCACTCAGCAGTCCCGTTCTCTGAGCTTGTGTGGCCTACCACTTCACGGCTGAGCCATTGTTGCTCCTAGACGTTTCCACTTGACAATAACAGCTTACAGTTGACCGGGGCAGCTCCAGCAGGGCAGAAATTTGACGAACTGACTTGTTGGAAAGGTGCCATCCGATGACGGTGCCACTTTAAAAGTCACTGAGCTCTTCAGTAAGGCCATTCTGCTGCCAACGTTTGTCTATGGAGATTGCATGGCCGTGTGCCCGATTTTATACACTTGTCAGCAATGGGTGTGGCTGAAATAGCCTAATCCACTTTGAAGGGGTGTCCACATTCGTTACAAAATTGATGATGGACATCCACAAATTAATGCATACCATCCGACACTAAGCCTAACATATCATACTGAGTGTCCTTGATTTACCTTTACTATGTTACGTCTACCCTTGAGTCCAGGTTGACAGAGGGTATTTCTAGTTATTTCTGAATTATTCATTTGGTCTCCAAAAGTCTACCTCTTGGCAGGTGGGGTGAGGTAAATAAGAAAGCACTAGATGGCACTACATACTCTAAGTGAAAAGTATGTAGTGTGTTGATAACATCAGTTGAGGAGGCGCTACTGTGTGTGCGTGTGTGTGTGCGCATGCGTGCGTGTGTGCGAAAGAGGAGTCTGCATAGGTGTAGAGAGTGAATGTCTCTTGTTATACGTGATATATGTATTTCAGCAGTTCCCACTATTTCAGTTACATTCCGAGGCATATTTCCATCAGTAAGACACAGTGTAGCCTACCTGGTAAGCAAAGAGTTTATAATGAATGCTTCATCAGAAACCCTCTAGAGACAGGCCAGGGCATGCGGAGATTATGCCTCTTCCAGACCCTGACTTGCTACAGTATCATTCTCTGAATCAGACAGCTGTTTTATGTCTATTATAGCTACATGGAGATACTTTTACAGACTAAACCTCTCAGACAAGTCAGACTGTCAGCAGCAAGTTCTGTCCTGTACAATACATTTCCATCTTTAATTATGTCTTTGTAACAACCGTCCCAATAGTAAAATGAGTAGCCCCCTCATCAACATTTTGTGGTCATTGGGAAATGGATCTGGTCACATCTCAGTGTTTCGTCAGCTTTATCCCCAAGCAACAATTAAGTTGTTGGACATTACGTTGTATAGAATAGTATCATGAGTTATCTTCAAGACTGTATCCTCCTTTCAGGTCAGGGCTCTCAAAGCAACTAAGAGAAACATACACAAACCATAACTGCATTCATCATTGTATTCAGTTGCCATTGTGCTATGCTAAGTCAGCCATCTATGATGGTCAATTGTGCTATGAGTAAAACATTTTTGGATATGCTGAAAGAAACCTTTCTCTTTTTTTCCCCTGGTAGATTCCCAATATCCTGTGGTCGAAGGAGGATGGAACCTCAGGTCTTGACACAGACAGAGGAGGTCAGAGGTCACAGCTGCAATTTATTGGGGTCAGACGTAAAGCGGAGGGTATCCCCTTACACAAATATTTATCTGCATGTGGGAGAGTTTACCCACACAGTTGTTGTGGTGGCCTTTTTATTTGGGCCCATCAGGACAGCTGACAGGAGAGGCTAAAGGCAACAGGAAACCTGATCCAGGCCATACAGCCCCTGTAAAGGAGTTGACCCTAATGCCCCTATAAAGCTGAGATAGAGCGCTGGGTTCAACCTTTGCCTTTTCAGCTGTGTCTTAGAATAGTGCTCGCCATTGTATCCAGTGTCATTTACAGCTACCAAGCCCTCAAGGTTCAGTTGTATCAAATTATTGTGGGTTTTTGTTAAAGCTGTCAACCTGAGAGGCCACTGTTGACCCTCTGTTTAAGTGCACTTAAACACATTCCACTTAACCCCACAGTAGGTGTAGTGGAGAGTGCCAAAGCAGAGAACTGTCAACGGTGCCTCATTGCTATATTGTCTGAACACAAACAAGTGAATAGCCCAGACAAATCACGCTGTGAAACCGAGAGATATCTCTGGTAGCTGTAGGTGTACTGAAAGAAAGATAATCATCCAAAGCTAAATACAGATGGAGAATACAAAGAACAACTGACATCCGATGGTAAATGTGTGGACTGTGGAGGTGGGCTGTGGAAATGGTTCTCCCATTAACTGCTTGGGTTCATTACTAAGCTGTCTCCTATTTCCTCCCCAGCCATTCTCCTCCAGCTCAACTCCCGCCTGTCTGCTTGGGCCACATCCCGTCTCTGACCGCGTTCCAGGTCCCGCCGTCTGTTTTTACCGTTGTTTAAGCTCGGTCACGAAAGCGACTGTGGGTCCTAGATCCAGCCATTCCCCCCATCCCTTCAACTGTCTACCCTCTCACCCCTCCTCCCTTAAGTAGGCCTACTTTTATCTTTGTCTGGAAACAGGATGTTTGGTCTTAGAAATCAAAGAAGCAACACATGCAACAGTGGAGAAGCCGTCTCTCGCCTCGACTGGGATTGGTTTCCTAGTTAATTGAGACATTACTGGGCAGCCCTATTCATTGACCTGGCCAAGGCTTTCGAATGTCAATCACCGCATTCTTATCAGCAGACTCAACAGCCTTGCTTTCTCAAATGACTGCCTCGCCTGGTTCACCAACTACTTCTCAGATAGAGTTCAGTGTGTCAAATCGGAGGGCCTGTTGTCCGGACCTCTGGCAGTCTCTATGGGGGTGCCACAGGATTCAATTCTCGCGCCAACTCTTTTCTCTGTATACATCAATGATGTCGCTCTTGCTGCTGGTGATTCTCTGATCCACCTCTACGCAGATGACACCATTCTGTATACTTCTGGCCCTTCTTTGGACATTGTGTTAACTAACCTCCAGATGAGCTTCAATGGCATACAACACTTCTTACGTGGCCTCCAACTGCTCTTAAATGCAAGCAAAACTAAATGCATGTTCTTCAACTGATTGCTGCCCGCACCCGCCCACCCATCTAGCATCACTACTCTGGACGGTTCTGACTTAGAATATGTGGACAACTACAAATACCTAGGTGTCTGGTTAGACTGTAAACTCTCCTTCCAGACTCACATTAAGCATCTCCAATACAAAATTAAATTTAGAATCGGCTTCCTATTTCGCAACAAAGCATCCTTCACTCATGCTGCCAAACACCCTCATAAAACTGACTATTCTACCGATCCTTGGCTTCGGTGATGTCATTTACAAAATAGCCTCCAACACTCTACTCAGCAAATTGGATGTAGTCTATCACAGTGCCATCTGTTTTGTCACCAAAGCCCCATATACTACCCACCACTGTGACCTGTATGCTCTCGTTGGCTGGCCCTCCCTTCATATTCGTTGCCAAACCAACTAGCTCCAGGTCATCTATAAGTCTTTGCTAGGTAAAGCCCCACCTTATCTCACCTCACTGGTCACCATAGCAACACCCACCTGTAGCACGCGCTCCAGCAGGTATATTTCACTGGTCACCCAGAAAGCCAACTTCTCCTTTGGCCGCCTTTCCTTCCAGTTCTCTGCTGCCAATGACTGGAACTAATTGCAAAAATCACTGAAGCTGTAGACTTATATCTCCCTCACTAACTTTAAGCATCAGCTGTCAGAGCAGCTTACCGATCATTGCACCTGTACATAGCCAATCTGTAAATAGCCCTCCCAACTACCTCATCCCCATATTGTTATTATTATTTTGTTTTTTGCTCCTTTGCACCCCAGTATCTCTACTTGCACATTCATCTTCTGCACATCTATCACTCCAGTGTTTAATTGCTAAATTGTAATTATTTTGCCTCTATGGCCTATTTATTGCCTTACCTCCCTAGTCTTACTACATTTGGACACACTGTATATAGACTTTTCTATTGTGTTATTGACTGTACGTTTGTTTATCCCATGTGTAACTCTGTTGTTTGTGTCGCACTGCTTTGCTCTATCTTGGCCAGGTTGCAGTTGTAAATGACAACTTGTCTCAACTGGCCTACCTGGTTAAATAGAAAAATTAACATAATTATTATACAAGACCTAAAGTGAAGTAGCAGTATGATGAAGTGCTCACTGTCTGGAAATAGTTCTCCGTGGCGATCAAAGGGTCAATGGGAGGTTCATTTCCCCAGTGCATTGGGTTTAAGTAAGCACTTTCCTCCTTCAATTCAGTGAACAGATTTCAGTGTAAATCAGGGTACTGGGTCAATGTCATATTTAGATGTCATGTCAGAAATGGTGGAACACCATATGCAAAAGGTCAGAGGTCAGCAACATGAGACCTGATGAAGACATATTTTAGGTTGTTTCTGGAGCACAAGCAGTGTGTGGGTTATTTTTTATTTCCTGTATAGCTAGGGCACCAGAACCAAGGCCATGTATATCGACAGCTTTAATACTGAATAGTGTCCAGTGAAATAATGGAACTATTTCCATAGTTTTTACCATGTTATCTAATAGCCTTCCATCCTTTTTGTCTGTATAACAATTGACAATCTGCTCAACAGTACCTCCTCCTTGGCAACTGATTATAATGAGCATCACTTTCTCCATTTCTCCATAGTGCCATCTTTCTATCAATAAGCAGAAGTGGGCTGGGCATGTGAGCACATGTCTGGATGCGTGTGTGGCTTTAGCCTCTGGAGTGGTTCGCTGTTGCAACGCCACTGGGCTACATGGACAAGGTCAGTCTGGTAATGGCCCTGTAAGGCCTGTCACTAGAGCTATCAGTTACTTTTCCTACTGCCATAAATCATGGGGCCTGTTCTGTCTTTATCTTTAGTATTTTGTTTCCTTTGTTTTGTTCTGTTGGTGATTATAGTTAAAACGGTGTGTGCTTTAGTAGTAGGCTTTACACTGTTTTTGAAAATATTGTTTGTGAGAGGGCCGCGTTTTGTGTTGCACAAATTAGGTGCTAAAAGTATAAATACCAAAACATGAAGTTGTGCAATCAGGGTTTGTAAGTGGAGGTCAAGGTAATTACACACCAGTGTTCCATTAGCTCAGATTTCCCACAGGAGGTATAGGAAGTAGTATTATTTTCTCCTCCCTCCATGCATGCATAACTGATTGTAATGGGGAAAATTGTTTAGATTAAACTATCAAATTGTCAATTACCTGTATTTGTTAATGGGTCAGATCACTTATTCTTTCCCAAGATTAGACTTATACATGATTATATATAATGTTTACATAGTTTTTCAACCAAGTGATTAGGAATGCACGATCGAGATATGACCTAATTACTTGTTATGGGAGAGAAACTGCATGAGAGGAATATCTGTGTTTTACCTGATAGATTTTCCAGACTCTCACAGGTTGATGAGGGTTTCTCCCTCTGCCTGAGAGTCAAAAGGAGAAAGCCTCAGACAAGATGGTTAGGGAATCTTTCTCCAGCAGAGTATAAAGGTCATCATGTGAAAACCATTCTATGACTTTCAGAAAGAATTATCACCCATCTGATTGGTTTGTCTGTTTTTCAAGAGCTCTTTGAGCCCACTGGAAATCTTTCCCATTAAGATATCCGTCCTGTCTTTATAGCGTAATTCTGTCTTATGCAATTTCAACAGTTCTCAAACAAATGTCAGTGTGGGATTTCAATGTGTTATTGAATGATATCCACAGCTATGGTCAAATTTCAGTCTTTATAAACACAATTCAACAGCTGGTTTCTGGTGATCTGACTCCTTTTTATGTCTCACACACATCACTGAACAGATTTGCCTTTATATCATAGGTTAAACTGGGGCTCAGCAATGAATAGCATTTCCCATTTTTCACAATGTAGGATCTTAATTTGATCACTATTGTTGTTGAGAATTTCCGAATACGTCAGGAAAATCAAACATGTAGTGTATGTGAGGTTTAAAAAATCTTCTAACATTAGTAATTTCCACTTTTAAAATTTCAGACTTGATTTGCCATAACAAAGAAATATATCAGCCCCTACAAAACATTTCTATATTACAATCCACATGTTGCTGCATGATTATTTTCCTGCTGTAGCAAACTGGCTCAAATTAAGATCCTACATCTGTGTATAAACAATTCAAACTGAGCGATCGTTGTCGGATCAAATCCAAACACTGAAAGAGATCTTGGAATGCAGTAAGGTATGGTTGCACAATATACCGTTTAGAGTGAGCTATATTGGCCTAAGTGATATCTGGCCTATCCAAAATCTCACTCTTTGGCCGAGTCATTTTCCTGAAAGATACGGTATGACCATCTGGTTTGGTGGATTGGAGAAGTGACTAAACATCCCATGACTGCATAGTGGATGGACATCATTATCGCTTAGATGGTCGCTGGATAGTTAGAGAGAAAACAACACATTTTTGGGATGACTAGGGTGGTAAAAAAAAATCCTAGGCTGTACACATCTTTGCCTATGGTAAATTCAGTTTAACCTTACTGTTCTGGTCGTGCATGGGCGTATGGAATGTCTAATTATTATATACTGCAGAATAATGAGCTCGGTCAGGTTCAATCAACTAATGGTATTGTCATACAATTTAGTGCTAATATTCATTTCCATAGTTGTTTTGGTTTATTATGCATTTGTAAATATGATAGTGTACAACAATGTCATCCACTCAGCAGCAACGGTGACGAAATTATGTGTTTTGGGTAGAGTTCAGTTTGTTGAGTTGTAATTACAGTCCAGAGGAAAAATCAATCATGACTAATAACACTATACCTAGAACAAACATTGTAATAACAGTCCATTATTTTCAACAACAAAAAAAAGCATAAATTCTACTTTTATTTCATTCATTTAGGCCTACCATTTTTACATTTGCTCAAAATCGAAAGCTGCATCGGTTCTCAGTGAACGAATGACCACAATCATGATGACTTTCCTGTTGATGCAGCTGAATAGTCCCCGACTTTAATCCTGTTATCGCTTGTCCAAACAGTCGCGGCTGTAGATTCGGTGGAGATAAGGTTGGTGGACGCTCCTCCTAATATGATGCTGCTATTCCTGGTGGAGTTTGTGGTCACGCGCCGCAGTCCGGTGTGCCGGGGGAAGTGCTTTTATCAGCTCTTGTGAACCTCTTCGAAACGGACTTTCTTTGACTCTCGGTTGTGTCTTTGATTGTCGCTTATTTCTGCCTATCCCTACTTAGGCTACTGGAAAACCGACGGCAGCTGAACTGAGCAAACCGTTTGAGGAGCCAAGGACCTTTGTAAAACCGTGGTCGGTCAGTGGTCATTTTGGAAGGCTTCACATTGGCTCGTGAGCGATGAAACTTAAAATAGTTTTGGAACTTTTGTATTTCCTTATAATTGTACTCCCCAACACAATGTTTTGTCAAACAGGTAAGTGATATGCCGATGTAATTAATTGATCATGCCAAATTGGGACTAAATTCTATGTAGACCGTAAAATGAAGTGCGAAAATTACCTGTAGCTGACCGATGGGTTTCGAGCTTATTCTTTCAACGGACCTGTTTTACGATGAATATTATGAACACAGTAGGCCTACTTTATGACCTGGAGGATACATGTAGCATAGCTGTGGAAGAAAAAGGTAACAATACCGTTTTTAATGCTGAAAATATATCATTTATTACAGCCAGATAAAGTCTCCGGTGATTTTTGTACCTGTTCTCTCTATTCACTATGGCAGTCTATTGACCTGTCATTAGAGACAGAAGGGGCCAAGCCTGTCTGTTTCTTTTCCAACCACACACGCCTTTGAACCCTGTGGCCACGGTGGGAAGAGACACGTGTCCATGAGGGCCTCCCACTCTGACAGAGATATGGAGATGAAGGGTATCTCAGGACATTGACTGTGAGAGTTCCCGTCTCTCTGACCAGGCGCTGCTGAGAGTGAACGGTGGATAGGGTAGCTCTGAAAGCTCCTGTCCTCACTATGTCACAGTTAGTTGGGCTATGACTTTTCACTTGGCTGCGAATACTCTATCTCATCTCATGTTGACCGTTAAGTCCCACAGCTCTCACTTTTAGAGTTTTCTCTCTTACTCTATTCATTTTGTCTTCGTATTTATTTTCCCTCATGCTGTTCTGCTCTTCATTAACCATTAGCATATGTAAGTCTCTGTCAGAGGTACCCACCTTTTCTGTTTGGGCCTCAATTGCCTGACTTGGAAGATTCACCACATAACCGTCCCATCTCTGATAGTTTGTGTAAGAGGTGTCGTCGGTTTTGGTTCCAGTCTTGCCCATCACCGTCATCAGTCTCCTATATTTCTGAGCGAAACTGTTAGGGTCTCTTTTTGCAGGGGATGCTGGGATCAACCACAGACACGGGAGGTATAGCAGCACCCACCATGGTTGGAACACGGTGGTATGGCTGTGAGGGCCAGGCTGGTCCAATAGGCATCACCGGAAGGTGCTGAGGGTGTGGAGTGTAGACATAATCAATTACATTTACATTTTACATTTAAGTCATTTAGCAGACGCTCTTATCCAGAGCGACTTACAAATTGAATCAATGGAGTAGATGGCTGGATAAAACCTCCTGAGGTGTAGGCCTCTGTGGAAATGTTTGCAAGAACAGCAGAATCTAGGCCCATATTTGAATGGGGTCCTGTATATTGAAGACAATCAAATTAGTTTGATATTAAATATTTCAGAAATCATGACCATATTTTTGTTAGGCTTGCAATTAATAGTAATCATATTTGATGCTAGTATGACCTAAGTACACTTTTTCCTTGTGAAGCAATTTCTGATTGTTTCATAATTTTTTGTTTTGCGGTTATGCTACTAAAAGACGTTCAAACGACACACTTACCATGATCTTGTTGAAATAAGTGTTGTTGGTAAGTGTCAGAATTGTTACTCAGGTGAACACAGCTGGTGTTACTGTGGCAACTACCAAACATTCCTGCTTTAGAACAGCAGTATTTGCAGTAGGCCTACTTTCCCTCTCAGCAAAGTTTCGAGAGGATGTCTTTCATTTAGATTCTGTCCAACACCCAAGGGTCTTGCTTGGGTATGCTCCAAACAAATACTTTCCCTCCTGTTTCAATTTCACATTTCACCCTAAACTGAGAAGTCAGACTGTCTTTGAAGCTGCTTTATACATGCTTATCGTAAGCAAAATTCTCATCAACACAGCAATTTTTTACCACATGCCGTTGAATAGCAAGTACCTCATATTCCTTCCCCCTTTTATGATACCTCTCATGTAAAGGCATATATTAAAACAGAGCATATGGACATTAGCAGTCACATCCTGCCAGAGCTGAAGTGTCTCTACTTGACTTGGAAGCCTATAAATAATAAGGCTGTTAGCTTTGGCTACGACTTAGTTCCTGATCATTATTGGGGACGCCATGTTTGTTAACGGATCCTTTCATACTAGACACTTCCACTCTGACTGCTCCCAGCTGGGACTGTCATTGGATACATTAAATTACAACATAGATGTAGGGGAAGTAGAAGACAATCACATCCAAAGTGGATCTCCTCACTCTGCATAGTGGATTTGACAATAACACTTCCCTGTAAATCAATGAATTAGTGAAACACGACTGCCCGTGACTTGCATGCAGTACAGTGGCAGTCAATGTAGAAAACATAGACGTGAACCATCTTCACCATATTTTGTAGTATACCCCGTGCATCACTAAGGTTTACGAAAAGATACATGTGCAAACCAAAAAATTGCCATTCTTTTATTCCAGATCTCCATGAGTTTTTTCCAGGCGCTCATGGTGACCTTCAGCATGGTTACTGTGGGACTACTCAGGTATTTCTCCAGAGTGTACTGGTCCCTGTTGATGAACACATTGTGGTCCAGCCCTGTTTGGTGATCTGGGACACCCTTTCTCTCTGCTGCTGGGTCTTCCTCTTCCTGTCCTCCCTCTCCTCCCTCTGCCACAGAGAGATGGGCACCGAGGCCTGCCACGGGCAGGGGAAGTAGAGGGAATCAGGCGGGGGTAACCTCCCGTACTGCCCAGGAGGGGTTGGGTGATGGCACGTGTTGGGTAACGAGGGAAACTGATGGCGAGAACCACGGTACCTTCTCCTTGGGTGAGGGTTGGGGGCTTTGAACAGGGTGTAGTTTTGGGTGGTGCGAAGGGTTGGGAGTATATTGTTCCCCGTGGTGAAGTTGGTTGCCTACTCTGACAGGATGGGGAGACGGACCTGGTGGTGGAGCTAGCAGACTTCTGTGATAGGTTGTCAAATGTTATTGGGTTGTCAAAGAGTTGGTTTTGCAGATGAAGGATGTTCAGCTTGGGATGCCCCAATAGTATTTACATCATCTCGTATTCTTACTTACACCACTGAGGAGTTACTCCTCTTCCCTGCTCTGCTTCCTACTCTTTCTTTTTAGTAGCATCCATCACAGGGCTTCCTGTAGCCTCCTCCAATGGGACAGCTGGATTGCCAGTGTTCAGTGTTGTGTCAATAGGTGCCATGGTAATGTTGGTTGCAGGTGCTGGTGCAGCAACACGGATGTACCCTGGTGCGGGGGTATACTGCCCAGGTTTGTGGCACTGGTGGTGGCTGAGGGGGCTGATCTTTGGTAGACAACAGTGTGCCATAGATAGCATGTTGATGGTTTTGAGGATGAGAAAGAAGGGGTTGATGGTGATGATGAAGATGGTGATGAAGGAGATTGGGATGATTAGGCTGCTGCTGGAAATGGGCTGTTACAACCGTAGGGTTTGTGCTGTGATCTATGACCAAAGTTACCTGTCCTGCCAGCAAGCTGTTTCCTGAAAGGGAACCAGATGATCATTCTTTGATTCACAAAATATTTTGTACAGTATATTATGAATAAATGCACTTGTAAAGTCATTATGCCTTTGCCTTGTTAATTTCTGTCATCCAAAATGATAATTTCATGCTAACTTTAGAATAAAGCATAAAGCATAGATAGTTAGAGAGCTGAAAAGCTAACAGACAGTTTTGAGAGGTTGGAATAGTAATTGAACGTAAAATGCGTACCTTGTGTTGAGTCAGGTGTGAAGGCGTTACTCTGGAAAGGGTTATGATCCTCCATAGTTATAAACAGTTATTTTAACTATTTTAACACAATATTTTTTGGAAGTGCAGTACTTTGTTATTTAGTCAAGTAATTGTTTAATTGATGCACCTAGAATGTCAGTGTCACTCTATGTCACTATTTTTTACTTGGTTCTGACTAGTGGGAGTACAGCTATGACCGGAAGTGACTTTTTCGTAGCAGGTTAGGATAATTTACGCAGCAGGTTAGGATAATTAATGTGTCTGGTTAGGAGACTTAGGTTAAGGTTAGAAAAAGGTTAGGTTTAGCTAAAATGATCTCGAAACCTTCTGCGAAAAGTAACTCCCGGTCGTAGTTGTACTCCCTCTAGTCACAACTCCTAGATGTTCCAACTCCAGAAAATTGTTGTTTTGTTTAAGAGTTTAATTTCTCCAAATAAATGTTGTTTTTATGCACAAAAGTACAAACAAGATCAACATATTTTCAACATTAATTTGTTTCATAATCCCGTAACTCCTATTTTACAATTGTTATGACCAGGCTAGGCCTAGTTATTACAGGGTTGCAACATAGTATTGACAGTGTTTCATTGCTAACTCAGTTGATTGTGTGTGTTGGTGGGGGGGTAACTTGGGATCGGTAACTTCAAATCAAATTGTGTGCATATGCGTGCATGTGTCCATGCTTTGAGGGGAAAACACAGCAGCACCTTATTCACTCATGTTCGTACTACATGTTTGACTGCTTGTGTCTATCCTCAGTGCTGCCACCAGAATGTGCTCCGGGGGGTCACTCTCTGCTCCAGAACCCATACCGCAGCACCAGTTTCAGCTCCCGCAGCCTGCAGCAGTCAGCCCTCCAGGACTTCATCTGTGACCATTCCCTCATACCAGGCTGGTACCAGTTCCAGATCTTTGACAAGCCCGCCAGCATGCCCACACAATGTGTGGAGGTAAATACAGATGATATATTTTATTTTATAGTACTTTTTCTCTCTAGGTCTCAAAGCATATTACAATGTATGGAGGTCACCCCATCCCCCTACGTGTCGCTAACACCCGTTTCTTGACTGTGTCCAGCTCGCTAATAATCACCGGAATGAAAGATAGACAGTCAGGCAGCATTGAAAATTCCAAAAACGATGGATAGAGGACTATTTTAAGTTTCTTTTGAAATGTTAGTGCCGCCCTCCGGATCTCCGTTGAAGAACGAATGTGGCCCCCAGAGAAAAATTTGTTTGACACCCCTAGTTTAGGTGGTCTTTCCTAGGAAATGCCGTGCCTCAGTCAGAACAGTACAGAAAAATATTGTCCCCATGATATAAGATCTTACAATTGCGCCGGAGGGGATGGCTGACGTTTTACGGGCTCCTAACCAACTGTGCTATTTTTCTTTTTTTTTGCATTGTTTGTAACTTTGTACATTATATTGCTGCTGGAATTCAGAACAGCGATTACTCACCTCGAACTGGATGAAGATGTTTTATTTAATGAGACCGACGTGAAGGATATACTGCTTCTCCGAGACCAGGCCCAAATCCCGTCATTCGCGTGAAGAAAATATGGAAATACAGGGGGCGGAAATCGGGATGCCTTGTTAGAATTCGTCGGCAAGTGGGTAACCCGCCTCTACCATCCGTTCTATTGGCCAACGTGCAATAACTGGAAAATATATGGATGATCTCCGTTTGAGACTATCTTACCAACGGGACATTAAAAACGGTAATATCTTATGTTTCACCGAGTCGTGGCTGAACGACGGCACGGTTAATATAATTTTTTTCGTAGCCGTCTCTTTACCAGCACAAACCGATGCTGGCACTAAGACCGCAATCAACGAGCTGTATAAGGCTATAAGCAAACAAAAAAATGCTCATCCAGAAGTGGCGCTCCTCGTGGCCGGGGAATTTAATGCAGGCAAACTTAAATCCGTTTTACCTAATTTCTACCAGGATGTCACATGTGCAACCAGAGGGGGAAAAACTCTAGGCCACCTTTACTCCACACACAGAGACGCGTACAAAGCTCTCCCTCGCCCTCCATTTGGCAAATCTGACCATAATTCAATCCTCCTGATTCCTGCTTACCAACAAAAACTAAAGCAAGAAGTACCAGTGACTCGCTCAATACGGAACTGGTCAGATGACCCGGATGCTACGCTACAGGACTGTTTTGCTAGCACAGACTAGAATATGTTACGGGATTCATCCAATGGCATTGAGGAGTATACCACCTCAATCACCGGCTTTATCAATAAGTGCATCGACGACGTCATCCCCACAGTGACCGTACGTACATATCCCAACCAGAAACCAGGGATTACAGGCAACATCCACACTGAGCTAAAGGCTAGAGCTGCTGCTTTCAAGGAGCGGGACACTAATCCTGCTATTCCCTCAGACGAACCATCAAACGGGCAACGCGTTGATACAGGACTAAGATTGAATCCTACTACACCGGCTCTGACGCTTGTCGGATGTGGCAGGGCTTGCAAACTATTATGGACTACAAAGGGAAACCCAGCTGCGACATGCCCAGTGACGCGAACCTACCAGATGAGCTAAATGCCTTTTATGCTCGCTTCGAGGCAAGCAACACTGAAGCATGCATGAGAGCACCAGCTGTTCCGGACAACTGTGTGATCACGCTCTCCGTAGCCGATGTGAGCAAGACCTTTAAACAGGTCAACATTCACAAGGCCGCAGGGCCAGACGGATTACCAGGACGTGTACTCAGAGCATGCGCTGACCAACTGGCAAGTGTCTTCACTGACATTTTCAACCTCTCCCTGAACGAGACTGTAATACCTACATGTTTCAAGCAGACCACCATAGTCCCTGTGCCCAATAAAGCGAAGGTAACCTGCCTAAATGACTACCGACCCGTAGCCCTCACATCAGTAACCATGAAGTGCTTTGAAAGGCTGGTCATGGCTCACATCAACACCATCATCGGTACCGTAGAGCCATGTCAAGGTCCAAAAGGCTCCTTAACAGCTTCTACCCCAAGCCATAAGACTGCTGAACAATTAACCAAATGGCCACCCAGACAATTTACATCAACACCCCCCCCCCCCCCCCCCTATTTACACTGCTGGTACTCGCAGTTTATTGGTCATGCGCAGTCACTTTAGCCCTACCTACATGTACAAATTACCTTGACTAACCTGTACCCCCACACATTGACTCAGTACCGGTACCCCCTGTATATAGCCTCGTAATTGTCATTTTATTATGTTAATTTGATTACATTTTTTACTTTAGTTTATTTAGTAAATATTCTCTTAATTTTCTTAAGCTCTTCTTGCACTTGAGTACTTTTCAGTGAGTAGCCAAGTCATTGCAGTGGTAACATGAGTGCTAGTCTTGCCCTTTGAAGTGAACATAGGCTCTTTGTTCCAAGGAGACTGGGATGGTATCAGCATTAAGCACAGGACCAAAGAGAGCGAGGGACAGGAGAGGGATATTAGAGACACAGGAGAGACAAGAGAAAGACGAGAGAGTGAGAGACATGGCTAGACAGCGCGAGAAAGATGTTCCTCATTTTCCCTGGGCTGCCTGCTGTGCTGCAGACTGAAGGATCCATCAGAGGTGTCACTTCCTCTTCTTCCCAGGGCATTATCATGTGTCATATTGCAGTTGTTGCCTGCAAAGTGTCGCCCTGCCAATCATTACCCATGTGGTTGTATTATTACCACCCAGTATAAACTAGCCTGGTCCCAGACATATTTGTGCTGTCTTACTTATTATCACAATGAGTGGCTAGAAGTTTGCAAGACAGTGCAAACAGATCTAGAACCAGGCTAAAGTAGTCTTATTCTGTTCTCTATTGTCTTCATCTGTGTCCACCAGGTGAACCACTGTGGGACCCAGGCCCCAGTCTGGCTGTCTCTGGGGGAGGGCGAGAGCCTTCCGCGGCCCCTGGAGGTGACGCAGCTGACGGCCTGTGCCACCTGGCAGTTCTTCCTCAGCAGCAGTAAGGACTGCTGCCTGTTTCGCATCCCTGTCACCGTGCGCAACTGTGGAGACTTCTACGTCTACCTGCTCCAGCCCACCCAGGGTTGCATGGGCTACTGCGCACAGGGTACAGCAGCTGTTTACGATAGTCTGTTTAGGTGGAGGCAATGAGGAGCTCCATATGCTATGAAAGTGAGGCTGCATTTTCCAGGAAGTAGCCTTGACGTTTTTTCTTTCTTCAATGGGCAAAAATGGAGCGCTATGGTCTTCAGCGCCAAAATGTCATAAAAGGCAATTCATCCACAAACACAAATATAATTGTATAAACGAACGTGTTTTCATGAATTTGATGATTATAATTGTCAAGCCCATTCAAAAGATTAGGGCTGACCCCGGAAGTACAGTACGATATAGTGCTGCATCACTTTCTTAGCGTATTGCCAATGCTCTACGCTTTGATCTCTTACTGTATGTGTCAATGTAAACATGACATTAGTTTAGGTTTCTTTAAAAGTGTTTGCTAAATGCTGTACATGCTCCTAGAATAGGATATAACAAATGTTATTATTATTGTAGTGGTAATAGCCTATATAAAGGTGACATGATACAACTGTAAAAACTTTGAAGAATTAGCACTAACTGCATGTAACTCATTAAACTGTTATTTACTGTATGTGCTTGTGACTCAGACGTCTGTGGTGTTAACTGTTAAGACCACCATTGTTAATTGTCCTGCTATCTTTCACCGTGTAGAGATGTCAGACTCTGCGGCGGTGGTGTGTGGTCCTGACGAGGTGGAGGTTGCTGGAGCGTGTAAAGGTGAGTGAGCTCTCTGCCTCCTGACAGTGTGTTGTCTGGCTCTATAGGAGGCCCTTGTTAAAGTCAGACACCACAACAATCCACGTCAGAATTGCCATGCGGTGTGGAATGCAGCAACAGGCCCCTCACAGGTCCTCTTAATGAGCTAAGCATGTGTCCTGCCTCCCTTGCCCTGTCTCCATGACGACATCTCTCGGCGAGGTCGTGAATTATCCCTCTGCCGGTTTTAGGGCGAAGGAGCAGGGGGGCTGAGGACATCGGTGGATGGTGTAATTCACTTTTATTCACACAAGAACATTTATTAAGTTGGAAGGGATACTATGAATAGAAGGCACCTACCGTTTAGGTATCTACTGTTTTGGTTTGTTATGTTTGGCCCCTTTCCCTGATTAGAGTTACAGAAATAGACCAAAATGTTGGGACTCGCTGGAAGGCAGTGGCTGATGACCGGATCTTTGCCTGAAATATAGATTTTGATTACTTGGTGGGTCACAGGACAAAAACAATCAGCCAAGCTTCTATTATACACAACCATCTCATATCACCCAAATACTGTATACATTATTACCTGCTATATCCATGTAAATACCAGTTACATGTTCAGTAGGAAGAAAACTGAGTGAAACTACCCATTTTGTCCAATAAGACATTTTGTCTAATTTTGTCCAATAAAATATGTTGCTAAACATTTTGCTTTGGGGTACCCTACTGAACATGACTCCGTTATCCCTTCCAGCCAAACAGCCTCCTTCCCCAGCGGTGCCTGTGATAGTAGCAGAGCTCTCTGGGAGCATTGTCTACCTGAAGTGCAGCTTCGAGGGCCATAGAGTGAACAGCTCCCTAGGCTATGTGGTTGCCTGGTCTCGCCTCTCCCCCCAAGGCATCAAAGAAGAACTGAAACAGGAGACTACTGTCCAAACCGTTGCCTTCATCGAGCTGGACGGGATCAACCTCCGACTGGGAGACAAGGTGGGTAGAAGTTACCCCTAACCACTGACGCAGGGTCAGGTATTTTTCATCTCTCTAATGGTTAAGGTTAAGATCGAGGGTAGTGTAATTTGATCCGAGACTTGTGGTTACGGGTAGCTTCTACCTCGCTTGTAAAACAGTCAAACGCAAAAAATAATGCTAGCTTCCGAGCTCTCTCTCAAAACTGAAGTGAATTTGTTTTACAAGTGAGGTTATAGAGCAATAGAGCTGGCCGTGTTGAAAACCTAGACTGCCACCGGCCATCAAAGTTTTACAGTATATTGTCATTTCATCCTTTTATCTCTTGTCATACATGTTGCTTTTTTTTTACTGTTGTATTAAGTTCTATCACCTGGCTTTAACTATAAAGGCTTTTCTACATCCTGAACTGTAGCCTCTCTCTTCCTCTTGAACGGCTGTGGCTGTCCTTCCCTCTGTCAGATTTACTGCAGTTGCTCCAGTTTTTTTCTGGACTCGCCGGACATCCAGGGAACCCCAGAGGAGAGTGAAGAGTTCTTTGCCGGGATCAGGGTAAGTCAAAGAGAAATAGAACACTATTTCAAGGATTTGGTGTTTGAGTGTGTGTAAAGTGTGTAAGTTGTGTGTGTGCGTGCCTGTCTGTCTGTCTCTCTCTGGGTCTGGGTTTGTGTGTCTCCTTTTTGTTTTAAATAGTCACTGGTTAGTCAGAATTTCTCTTGTGACTTGTCTCTGCAGTTGAGACCAGAGGTGACTACTGTGTCTGAGGATGGGAAGGACTATGAGTTGACTGTGGAGAGTACCATCCCTGTCCCCTGCCCTGGCGATGCCTCCTCCACCACAGAGCAGTGTACTCTCTCCTTACACCTGAGTACAAACAATCAAGGTAAAGGCTTCGTAAGTAATCCGGCATACTCACAGTATCACCACAGTAAAGTTAGATTCTTCAACATGTTGGGTTTTTAATAACTGATTTTGGCAATACGTTTTATTTACATAGCGTCTTGATTCTCCAGTGACAACGCATATTGACATGTCGGTATCCCTACGAAATAGACAAAAACAAAGCCAATGACAACAACCATTAAATGATCTATTTGTTCCTCCATAGGAGACGATCTGCTGGGTCCAGACGTGGTGTTGTCGTCGTGCCGGGTGGATCTCTCCCAGAGCCTGGGGTGTCGTAACGGGGTGTGTAGCCAGGCCCTGGTTCACCTCAGCGCGGTCACAGACTTCCTCAGGGACGGGGACAGGACGACACAGATCTCTGTCAACCGCATCGTCACATCCAACTTCCTCTGGAGCGGCTACACACCACAGAGTGTCCAGGTACTGGAACTGGAAAAAACACCCTTGTGATGGGTTGGGAGGAGAGTGGCGGTTGTTATTAGCCTGGTCCCAGATCTGTTTGTGCTGTCTTGCCAACTCCTACGGTCATTGTCACACTGTTTGGCATAAAACTTTGCAAGACAGCATAAACAGATCTGGGACCAGTCTAGGTTGTTAACAGATCTGGGACCAGTCTAGGTTGTTAACAGATCTGGGACCGGTCTAGGTTGTTAACAGATCTGGGATAGGTTTAGGTTGTTAACAGATCTGGGATAGGTCTAGGTTGTTAACAGATCTAGGACCAGTCTAGGTTGTTAACAGATCTGGGATAGGTCTAGGTTGTTAACAGATCTGGGACCGGTCTAGGTTGTTAACAGATCTGGGACCGGTCTAGGTTGTTAACAGATCTGGGACCGGTCTAGGTTGTTAACAGATCTGAACCGGTCTAGGTTGTTAACAGATCTTGGACCGGTCTAGGTTGTTAACAGATCTGGGACCGGTCTAGGTTGTTAACAGATCTGGGACCGGTCTAGGTTGTTAACAGATCTGGGACCGGTCTAGGTTGTTAACAGATCTGGGACCGGTCTACGTTGTTAACAGATCTGGGACCGGTCTAGGTTGTTAACAGATCTGGGACCGGTCTAGGTTGTTAACAGATCTGGGACCGGTCTAGGTTGTTAACAGATCTGGGACCGGTCTAGGTTGTTAACAGATCTGGGACCGGTCTAGGTTGTTAACAGATCTGGGACCGGTCTGTTTGTTAACAGATCTGGGACCGGTCTACGTTGTTAACAGATCTGAACCGGTCTAGGTTGTTAACAGATCTGGGATAGGTCTAGGTTGTTAACAGATCTGGGACCGGTCTAGGTTGTTAACAGATCTGAACCGGTCTACGTTGTTAACAGATCTGGGACCGGTCTAGGTTGTTAACAGATCTGGGACCGGTCTAGGTTGTTAACAGATCTGGGATAGGTCTAGGTTGTTAACAGATCTGGGACCGGTCTACGTTGTTAACAGATCTGGGACCGGTCTAGGTTGTTAACAGATCTGGGACCGGTCTACGTTGTTAACAGATCTGGGACCGGTCTAGGTTGACAACAGATCTGGGACCGGTCTAGGTTGTTAACAGATCTGGGATAGGTCTAGGTTGTTAACAGATCTGGGACCGGTCTAGGTTGTTAACAGATCTGGGACCGGTCTACGTTGTTAACAGATCTGGGACCGGTCTAGGTTGTTAACAGATCTGGGACCGGTCTAGGTTGTTAACAGATCTGGGACCGGTCTACATTGTTAACAGATCTGGGACCGGTCTAGGTTGTTAACAGATCTGGGACCGGTCTAGGTTGTTAACAGATCTGAACCGGTCTAGGTTGTTAACAGATCTGAACCGGTCTAGGTTGTTAACAGATCTGAACCGGTCTAGGTTGTTAACAGATCTGGGACCGGTCTAGGTTGTTAACAGATCTGAGCCGGTCTAGGTTGTTAACAGATCTGAACCGGTCTACGTTGTTAACAGATCTGAACCGGTCTAGGTTGTTAACAGATCTGAACCGGTCTAGGTTGTTAACAGATCTGGGACCGGTCTAGGTTGTTAACAGATCTGGGACCGGTCTAGGTTGTTAACAGATCTGAGCCGGTCTAGGTTGTTAACAGATCTGAACCGGTCTACGTTGTTAACAGATCTGAACCGGTCTAGGTTGTTACACTTAACTCACTCAATGCAGAATATGCTATGTTTCTGTATATACTGTATAGTGTACATTTTCTCACTGCCACAGTGCCCATACACAAACTGTAAGTTGCCAACTCACTCATATAAGCATGTACTGTATACACTTTATTTTCTCATCTAAATAGCTGAATGTGAAAATGAAATAAATGATATCTGATATGTGATATCTGCTCTGTGTTTTCAGATCACAGTGACAGATGTTCCCTCTGCATATTGCTACTCTTTCACTGATCCTCACATCATCACGTTTGATGGCAGGTACTTCAGTCACTCCTTTATAGTCAGCAATAATGATAGATGCAGTCAAGGCAATGTTAGCCTGCAAATATGATAACAATCACATGAATACGCATTAGAGTAGCTGACACTGTAATGTATTTCATGCATTTCCTTCCAGGCAGTATGACAACTACCAGATCGGGACGTTTGTGCTGTACAAGAGCACACGGCAGCCGCTCGAGGTCCAGGTGCGCCAGTGGGAGTGCGGGAGCGTTGTCCACCACGCCTCGTGCACGTGCGGTTTCGTGGCAAGAGACGGCAGTGACGTCATAGCCTTCGACATGTGCAACGGAGAGCTGGGGGACACCAGGCCTCACCTATCGGTGAAGAACAGGGACGTGGGCAAGAGCGGCATCCGCATCACTGAGTCTTACCAAGGACGCAAAGTCACAGTGAGTGAATAAATAAATAAAGTGTAACATTACATTTTTTATTTTTTGAAGTTGTCCTCCGATGAGTTGGTGGTGGCAGGAAAAAGAAAAGGTCACTGAGTTGAAGCACACGCCCACAGGAAGTAGTCATTAGCCAATAGGGTGTTGAGAAAGGCACAGTGTAAACTTACAGTGCAAAGTCAGTATTCAATTGTTTATGCTAATTATGAAATGATACAGACTGTGATGATATGGCGACACACTGGAAAGCAGAAAATAATTTAGTTGTAATAGAATAGAGCTAATCCCCTAGGATCTAATCCCCTTTCTGTCTGTGCTGTAGATGACCTTTTCGTCTGGGACATTTGTGCGTGCCGATGTGTCTGACTGGGGCATGAGTCTGACCCTGAGGGCCCCCAGCTCAGACTGGAGCCAAACCCAGGGCCTGTGTGGGACGTATGACGGACAGACCCACAATGACCTCCACACAGCAGGGGGCGCAGCGCTGGACAACGAAGACGTAGCAGCCTTCATCTCTGAATGGAAGTTAGTCTGATGCCAAGTCTCAAATCAACCTCTAGCCCCTAACGCTATGGAGTTTGCAGATCTGAAGAAGATATGTGGTGATGGTTCTAACCAGCCTATCAATGATTGCAGCTTTCATTGTAATTCCTATGCCTATACAGTTTCTTTAGATCTGCAAAGCAGGGACGGGCTTTTGTCCCATTCCATGTGCAACGACAAAGTCCGGACCTGGGACTCTTCTTTCAAACGATGGATATGAATCATTTTCAACATTTTACATGAGCTCTTTCAGCTGTGGTTATGTTACATTATTATTTGTTGAATGTATTTCCTTAGAGATCCTATTTGATAAGTATTTATTTCTCTTCTGGCAGACTCCTTCCTGGTAGCAGCTTGTTTGACACCGTTCCGTCCTATCAGAGCGCCCCAAACCCTCACAGGTACTGTAACTGTGAAGAAGAGTCCCACCCAACGTCCCCGCGAACCAGGTCTCAGCCAATCCCTGGCTCCGACTCATCCTGTTCTCACCACGGCAACGTGAGACTCCACAGTATCATCCCCACCCTGGATGTCACCGCCGAATACAACTCAGTAGAACTGTTCAAAGGCCACCACGACCACCCCTCATGGAACTCCAACCAGCACGGCCGGGCCGAGGACACCTCCGCCCAGCCTGTAGAGAGAGGCTCTACCCTAACAGGCTCCAGCCATGGAGCCAACAACCAGAGGAGCCGTGGAAGGCGCCAGTCCTACCAGTTCCTCCCCAACGCGCCGTACCAGAGCCTGAGCCAGTCCCACCTGGAGGACTTCACCTACTTCTTCCCTGAGGACCACGAGATGGCGGCCCGGCCCGAGTCCTCCCCTGCCCCCACCTGGCCCACCCAGTCTGGGCTAACACAGCACCAGGCCAGGGTGCAGTGCCAGCGGGCGGTGGCTAACTCCAGCGTGGCCCTGGGCTGCGGCCGGCTCTTAGGCCCGGCCATAGTGAGCCAGGCGGTGGCTATGTGCGTCAGCGACCTCCAGCTAAAGGACGACCAGGCCTGGGTGGGCGCCACTCTGCCTCTACTTGAGAACGAGTGTGAGAGGAGGCTAGTGGAGGAGAGGGGGAGAGAGGGAGAGCACCAGGAGATGTTGTCCTTCCTCAAGTGTCCTAATCTATGTAATGGGAATGGCCAGTGCTCTGAGTGGGGGTGTGTGTGCTTCCCCGGGTTCGGCTCCTACGACTGCAGCATTATCTCTGGTGAGAAGAGGGGAGGGTTGGATCTGTAATACACATCTATATTCTAAGTCAATCATACATATTTTAAGTCAGCACTAGGCCAGGGTTTGGCTCATAGTTCATCAAAATGAAACACATATCACAGTCATTTGCTAATCCTAGTGAAGCGATTTGTTAAAAACCTGCTGACACTTTTTTTGCTTGTCATTTGTGTCTGTTTCTGGTGTCGTTTGGGATGGTGAAGACCAGACTCCAGAGATCACAGAGCTGGAGAACGAGGGACTGTGTGATGTCAGACAGAGTGACTGCTCCACTGTACAGGTCTTTGGACAAGGCTTCAAAGACTCCTATGAACTCAAGTGTGAATTTTTGAAGGAAAAGGTACCATACTACACCACACACAGAAACACACACATGCACACCGACACACACACACACCTCCATACCTGTGATATTATTTTCTGTAGCACAGTACTTCTGACCCAAGTGTCCCCGCCTGTCTCTGTCTGCGTGTGTCCAGTTTCTGGATGGTGAGTGGACCCTGGACGAACCTCAGTTTTCCCTGGCTACCTTCCTGCATGTGTCAGGTCTGGAGTGTCAGCTCCCCCTGGAGTACAGACAACCCAGTGCAGGCCTGGACCTGGATACGGCCACCGACAGACCCCTGGCACGCTGGCAGATCAAAGTCAGTGGAACAACGCTATGCAGCACATCTCAGTAATGTTTTGGGTCCAGACTAATTTGGGAATGGGCAAATCACCCATAAAATACAGCTGGATAACAGAGCCCTAAACAATAGTACTGTTTTCAGCAGGGCAGTGTTCTGGCCAAGTGTTGTAATATGGTTTGTTTGCACACCTACCAGATGTTTTCAAGATGGTGCAACCTGGACAAGATACCCTTACTTATAGTAGGAGCTTCTGTAAATATTTATTACCAGTAGTCACTGATAAGTAGGTCATTAACGTTGTCTTGGCAGGTGTCCAACGACGGCTACAGTTACAGCAACGCCAAGATCCTGACCCTTTTCGATGGAGCCTGTCAGATCTGCACGCTCAATGCTGACGTTCTCTGTACCTCCAGGGTGGGTTTCTCTTGGGGTTTTTTCTCTGGGTTTTAATGGAATCACAATGTTTCTGATAGCATGATCAGAATGTGTTGTTTAGTGATTAGAATCTGACTTTAACAGATTCAACAGATACTGTATATTATGTTGTGGAACATTCAACAGATGTTCAGGCTAGCTCAAATTTCAGGCCCCTTTCCCACCAGGAAAACCAGCACATGGGCCAGACCCTCTTAAAACTAACTGTGAGTGAAGCACATGGGCCAGACCCTTTTAAAACTAACTTTGAGTGTAGCACATGGGCCCGGACCCTCTTAAAACTAACTGTGAGTGTAGCACATGGGCCCGGACCCTCTTAAAACTAACTGTGAGTGTAGCACATGGGCCCGGACCCTCTTAAAACTAACTGTGAGTGTAGCACATGGGCCCGGACCCTCTTAAAACTAACTGTGAGTGTAGCACATGGGCCCGGACCCTCTTAAAACTAACTGTGAGTGTAGCACATGGGCCCGGACCCTCTTAAAACTAACTGTGAGTGTAGCACATGGGCCCGGACCCTCTTAAAGCTAACTGTGAGTGTAGCACATGGGCCCGGACCCTCTTAAAACTAACTGTGAGTGTAGCACATGGGCCCGGACCCTCTTAAAGCTAACTGTGAGTGTAGCACATGGGCCCGGACCTTCTTAAAGCTAACTGTGAGTGAAGCACATGGGCCTGGACCTCCTTAAAGCTAACTGTGAGTGTAGCACATGGGCCCGGACCCTCTTAAAGCTAACTGTGAGTGTAGCACATGGGCCCGGACCTTCTTAAAGCTAACTGTGAGTGTAGCACATGGGCCCAGACCTTCTTAAAGCTAACTGTGAGTGAAGCACATGGGCCCGGACCTCCTTAAAGCTAACTGTGAGTGTAGCACATGGGCCCGGACCCTCTTAAAGCTAACTGTGAGTGTAGCACATGGGCCCGGAACTTCTTAAAGCTAACTGTGAGTGTAGCACATGGGCCCGGACCTTCTTAAAGCTAACTGTGAGTGAAGCACATGGGCCCGGACCTCCTTAAAGCGAACTGTGAGTGTAGCACATGGGCCCGGACCCTCTTAAAGCTAACTGTGAGTGTAGCACATGGGCCCGGACCCTCTTAAAGCTAACTGTGAGTGAAGCACATGGGCCCGGACCCTCTTAAAACTAACTGTGAGTGTAGCACATGGGCCCGGACCCTCTTAAAGCTAACTGTGAGTGTAGCACATGGGCCCGGACCCTCTTAAAGCTAACTGTGAGTGTAGCACATGGGCCCGGACCTTCTTAAAGCTAACTGTGAGTGAAGAACATGGGCCCGGACCTCCTTAAAGCTAACTGTGAGTGTAGCACATGGGCCCGGACCCTCTTAAAGCTAACTGTGAGTGTAGCACATGGGCCCGGATCTTCTTAAAGCTAACTGTGAGTGTAGCACATGGGCCCGGACCTTCTTAAAGCTAACTGTGAGTGAAGCACATGGGCCCGGACCTCCTTAAAGCTAACTGTGAGTGTAGCACATGGGCCCGGACCCTCTTAAAGCTAACTGTGAGTGTAGCACATGGGCCCGGACCCTCTTAAAGCTAACTGCGAGTGTAGCACATGGGCCCGGACCCTCATAAAACTAACTGTGAGTGTAGCACATGGGCCCGAACACTCTTAAAGCTAACTGTGAGTGTAGCACATGGGCCCGGACCCTCTTAAAGCTAACTGCGAGTGTAGCACATGAGCCCGGACCCTCTTAAAACTAACTGTGAGTGTAGCACATGGGCCCGGACCCTCTTAAAACTAACTGTGAGTGTAGCACATGGGGATCTGTGAAACGTACTCCTCAGCCTGAAGTGTCTTACCAGTCGGCGTCACACAAAAAGCTAGCTATGTGGCGCAAGTAAAGACACTTCAGGCTGAGGAGTACGTTTCACACATCCCCATGTGCTATATGAGCACCAATCCTCCTAGTTATGCATGCCAACCAGTTTCTTCTGAAGAACTCAGAACATTTTTCACCCAAACAAAAAGTGGCCAATGCTCTGTTTGTAATTTAATGTACACAACCGGTCAAAAGTTTTAGAACACCTACTCATTCAAGGGTTTTTCTTTGTAGAAATTATTTGTAGAAACTATGAAATAACACATGGAATCATGTAGTAACCAAAGAATTGTTAAACAAATCAAAATATATTTTATATTTGAGATTCTTCAAATTGCCACCCTTTGCCTTGATGACAGCTTTGCACACTCTTGGCATTCTCTGCCAAGAAACTCAAGATCTCCTACAACACTGTGTACTACTCCCTTCACAGAACAGCGCAAACTGGCTTTAACCAGAATAGAAAGAGGAGTGGGAGGCCGCGGTGCACAACTGAGCAAGAGGACAAGTACATTAGAGTGTCTAGTTTGAGAAACAGATGCCTCACAATTCCTCAACTGGCAGCTTCATTAAATAGTACCCGCAAAACACCAGTCTCAACGTCAGCAGTGAAGAGGCGACTCCGGGATGCTGGCCTTCTAGGCAGAGTTCCTCTGTCCAGTGTCTGTTATTTTGCTCATCTTAATCTTTTCTTTTTATTGGCCAGTCTGAGATATGGCTTTTTCTTTGCAACTCTGCCTAGAAGGCCAGCATCCCGGAGTTCTTTGTTTCTGGCCATTTTGAGCCTGTAATCGAACCCACAAATGCTGATGCTCCAGATACTCAACTAGTCTAAAGAAGGCCATTTTTATTGCTTCTTTAATTAGCACAACAGTTTTCAGCGGTGCTAACATAATTGCAAAAGGGTTTTCTAATAATCAATTAGCCTTTTAAAATGATAAACTTGGATTAACTAACACAACGTGCCATTGGAACACAGGAGTGATGGTTGCTGATAATGGGCCTCTGTACGCCTATATAGATATTCCATTAAACATCAGCCGTTTCCAGCTACAATAGTCATTTACAACATTAACAACATGTTTCTGATCAATTTGATGTTATTTTAATGGACAAAAAAAGTGCTTTTCTGTCATAAACAAGGACATTTCTAAGTGACCCCAAACTTTTGAACGGTAGTGTACATGCACATTTTGTTACTGTGTATCAATCCCCAGGAGAAAACATGCAACATTGACAGTGTGTGTTATGGAGAGGGAGACCTCAATCCCAGCAGCCCTTGCCTGATATGCCGACCAGACTCCTCCAAATACACATGGTCCATCGCTGAGAGTAAGTACAATGTCCTCTTACCTATAACGTACTTTTACTCTACAACTGCTGCTTACATTATACAACAGCACCTCTATACAAATTCATACCACGCAAACTGAAAGGTATTTGCTGCCACCCACTACTGACGACAGCACGCAGTCGCAGAGAACACATGGCTGCATGGTCTCCGCAATATGTTTACAGTATGTCCAAACCTCGCGGTTGGTCGTGCTATAGGGAACAAGGTGTTATTGGGGTCAGAGTCATTATAGTACCTTCAGGCCTCTGGGTATTGTCATTGTGGTTGGCTCAATGTGTTCTTTGTGCTGTGTTTTGATTTGAGTGTTCATACAAAATGACGCCAAATCACTCCAGATCAATTAGAGTAGATATTAGAAATGAATACAACTGGTTCAAACTAGGAACAGAACATTTTACAAAGATAGATAAACATATAAATAAAACAAGTCGAAATAAAGGAAAAATAATTGTATATTTTGTACCTCAGATAATGATATGGACATTAATGATGAAATGATTAACGTTATTACTAAATATGACTATTCTGCTCCTGGAAGAGAATGAGCCACCGGTGTTTCAGTCAGCCCAGGGGCGTCTGCAGACATTCCAGGGGGAGAACTTTGTGTACCAGCTGCAGGCTCAGGATCCAGAAGGCTCTGTGGTGCTGTTCACTCTGGAGTCAGGCCCCAGTGACGCCTCCCTCTCCCCCGCTGGCCTGCTCATCTGGAAGGCTACTGACACTGCTGCCTCCTCCTCCACGCAGACCTTTCAGTTCACTATCACAGACGATTGTAGTGCTGAGACGCTTGCCTCTGTACAGGTAGGTTTCAAAATAGGAGAACACTGTTGAATAAGGATATTCCCAAAATAAGAAACTTTGGATGCGAATTCCTTGACTGACTCTGTTGACTCTTTGTGAATGGGGATTTTTAGAGATTGCTCTTGATTGTCAGCTTTTCTGTCTACCGCGAGAGGGAGCTCTAGATTTGCAATCCTTATTGTCCAGCCTGCCGCTGTACTAGTCTTTCTGTGTCTGTTGCTTTGGTATGTCTGTTAGCAAGACATTCAAAACTAAAATGCAATAATTACTCAAGGATTGTCAATCATTCTTCCTCGTACTTATATGTTCATTTCAAACTGTTTGTGAATTAAACTTAAGCTCTACTAACACTTCCCACTTGTGTGTGTGTCCAGGTCTCTCTGCGGCCCTGTGACTGTCTGAACGGAGCTTCCTGTGTTACAAACATTAACCTCCCCTCTGGCAGCGGGGAGTACCTGTGTGTCTGTCCCGCTGGCTTCACAGGGGACAGGTGTGAGGAGGACATAGACGACTGTAAACCCAACCCCTGCCGTCTGGTCAAGTGTATAGACGGACCCAACTCTTTCTCCTGCATCTGTCCCCCCGGAATGACCGGTACTGTACATGACAGAAATAGAATTACAACACACACTGTACGTTGTACATGCTGTCCATGCTAATACTGCAGCTCATTTGTGGGTCTCAGATGCTTTTATGACTCTGAGAGCTTACTTTTAATCATTCCGTTAGGAAGCTGTGCTTTGACACTCCATTCTATGAACCATACTCCTTATTACCACCCTTTCAGTGTTTGGATACAAGCAGTGCCAGATTTCCTCATCTGGTTCAGTGAATTTAGATGTTGATGTTTTGTTAGGGGATTACATCCTGTGTGTGTGTGGGGAAGGCTGAGATTTCATTCATGTTGTTTTTTGTGTTCCAGGTCATACCTGTAGAGAGGATGTGGATGAATGTGCCGCAGAGCCGTGCTTCCCTGGGGTGGGCTGTAACAACACACTGGGCTCATTCACTTGTGGCTCCTGTCCAGAGGGTTACACTGGGGACGGGAAGAGTTGCAGTGGGTCCCACTCTCCCTCTCTCCCTGTCTCTGTTTCTCTCCCTCCTTCTGTATCTCTCTCTTTCTCTACCCCAATCCTCTCACCCCCAACCCTCATTCTTTTATCAATATGTTTCTATTGACTGTGAATAATTGGATTCTACCTCCTCCTCTCCTGAAGTTAAATCGGAGCCGTCCAGTGGTAAGGGTGATGACTATGAGCCTATTCATAGAGTGACCGTGCCTGTACCCGCTGTACCCACAGGAGGTCACCAGGGTTTTGGCACGGTTAAACCATCAAGCCAGGCCCCCTGCTCCAGACAACCATGCTACCCAGGGGTGCAGTGCTTCGAGAGCACACACGTATCCGTAGGCTACATCTGTGGACCCTGTCCACCTGGGCTCCATGGCAACGGACACACCTGTAGTAGAAGCACCACAACAGGTGAGAAGGGTCACCTGATCACTTAGCTGATGATTGACGGGGGTTCATGTGATTAGGTGTTTATTATAATGTTATTAAATATCTGGGATTATTCCATCGTTTTATAGCTGGCTCATAGCTGGCTCCTAGTAAAGCTAACTGTTATGCCAGTATTATTTAGCTAGGTCTTCAGGGTTAGTTGATAGAGGTGATTTGAGTTATACTAGCTCTATACAATTCCCATTTGAGTTCCTTTTCAAGCTCTGTCCTCTAACTTCCAGTGTTTTACAGGACAGAGGCCAGTTACCAACAACAGAGAAGATGGACGTCCCCAAGTGACAGAAGACTCCAGTAGGGAAATTACTGGCACCACCTCCACCTCCTCCTCCCAGAACAGGAGGAAAACTGAGGGGCTCTCATCGGGTAGCAAGAGAGTCCCCTCCGTGGAGAGAAAGACACCTATTAGCCCCCAGGACCAAACTATCACCAGAGTCTCCACCCCCACCAATCACAACCGAGGTCAGAGCAGCAAGGTGGACCTGACCCCTGACCTTAGGTGGGGGTCATCGTCTCTCATAGTAACCTGTGCGGACTCGCCCTGCTTCTCCGGTGTGCCCTGTGAGCCCACGGTCTCAGGCTCCTTCAAGTGTGGCCGCTGCCCATATGGTTACACTGGAGATGGGTTCACCTGCAAAGGTTAGCGGTTAGCACTCTTGTAGTCTGTTTTTCATTCATATGATCTTTGTTCTTTTTCCATATGTTTTTAACATTCAAATCCTTACATGGACGTATACTGTAGGTTCCCATGAAACTGTTTGGTGTTTTCCAGCTGTGTGCCGGTATCCATGTGGAAGGAATATGGAATGCTCTCTACCCAACACCTGCACTTGTAAAGAAGGCTATACCGGATATAACTGCCACATAGGTGGGAACAACGGTCAGGGTTGGACGAGACAGATGAGTTTCTATTCTTATGGCTCTTTAAGAGTTACAAAATAACTTCTGCAAAAATGTCTGTAAATTAGAATAAGTTGTTTTCAGTTACACATAGAAGTTGTAGATTCTATTAACCTTCTACCTTCTCAGCTGTCTGCCGACCGGACTGCAAGAACCAAGGGAAGTGTGGCAGGCCAAATGTGTGTGTCTGTCCCGTGGGCTACAGCGGACCAACATGTGAGGAAGGTAAACATATCATCCCACAATTATTTGAACTCTTAACTATGCACTCTATATCCTGGCCCCAAATCTGTTTGTGCTAACTTGCCGACTCATTGTCACTCATTGTGTGGCTTGACAATGATGTAATAGGAGTTGGCAAGATGGCACAAACAGATCCGGGTACAGGCTATATGTTCTCCATTGTAAATATTGTATATATTCTCCTTTTCTTACTGGATGCTCTGTACACCCCCTGGTTGCTGTGTTTGTAGCTAACTGTGAGCCATCTTGCCAGCATGGAGGAACCTGTCTGGTCAGGAATCTCTGCACCTGTCCTTACGGTTACGTGGGACCAAGATGTGAAATCAGTGAGAGATAATCAAGTTGATCCTTTCTGGCGTATATCATGTTTCCCTACAATTATCTAAACCAGTGTCTGCTTGCCTAAAAAAAATGGAATGTGTGTATAGGGGTTAGGAGTTGTCGTGTGTAACTGTGTCTCCGTGTGTCTCTGTTCAGTGGTGTGCAACAGGCACTGTGAAAACGGAGGGGAGTGTACTTCTCCCGATGTGTGTAAGTGCAAGTCTGGCTGGTACGGACCAACATGTAACTCAGGTAACGCCAATCAACACCACGTGTTCCTACTTAGAAGCCCATGACGAACGTATCTCTTTTCGACAACAGTATGTTTAGCTATGGCCTCAATATTCCATTGTCTTCACCTCCAGCTGTCTGCAATCCAGTGTGTTTGAATGGTGGGACTTGTATCAAACCCAACATCTGCGCCTGTCCCGGTGGCTTCTATGGCTCCCAATGTCAGATTGGTAAGAATAGGTGTCACACTGACAATCAATAACCTCGATTGATTATGCCACATTCTACTGGTCCCCTATTAGTGAGTGATACGTCAATTTGCACAGAAGTCTATTGCATGGTGGTACTTTGGTTTAGTGAGGTATAACTGTAGCTGTGTCACTGTGCGCCGTGCCCTCCAGCTGTGTGCAGCCCTCCCTGTAAGAACGGAGGTCAGTGTATGAGGAACAACGTCTGCTCCTGCCCCGGGGGCTACACAGGGAAGCGGTGTCAGAAGAGTAAGAGCCACTGCCACCCAACACAACCAAACACCCCACATCACTGTCTATGCATGCAGTATTAAATAGTTATAGGCCCTATACCAACATAAATGCACGTGGAAGGACCTAATTGTAATAACCCTGCAGCAAGCTAGTAAGTACATGCAGTTATGTTAATTGAGCCAAAAATGCATGTTACATTGCGTCTTTCAGGTGTGTGCGAACCCATGTGCATGAACAAGGGGAAGTGTGTGGGGCCCAACTCCTGCTCCTGTGCCTCTGGGTGGAGTGGGAAGAGGTGTAACATTCGTGAGTGACAACATAATGTACAACCACTGTTACCCTGAACCTGTCACCATGTAAAGATGCCTTTACAATGCTAAGCAACTCTGTGTGTGTGTGTGTGTGTGTGTGTGTGTGTGTGTGTGTGTGTGTGTGTGTGTGTGTGTGTGTGTGTGTGTGTGTGTGTGTGTGTGTGTGTGTGTGTGTGTGTGTGTGTGTGTGTGCGCGTGCGTGCGTGCGTGTGTTTAGCCGTGTGCCTGCAGAAGTGTAAGAACGGTGGTGAGTGTGTGGGACCAAACACCTGCCACTGTCCCACAGGATGGGAAGGCCTACAGTGTCAGTCCGGTGAGTCCTTCTCACATTCAATATGATATATTGCTGCAAGTTTCAATACATAGCTATATACTTTTATCCTGTACTTATATTGCGTTCTATACTATTTCCTCCTTCTGCCTGACGTACAGCCATCTGTAAGCAGAGATGCCTCAACGGGGGAAGGTGTGTCCTGCCCAACTTCTGCCACTGCCGCAACGGGTACACTGGCGTCACCTGTGGGTTAAAGGTGAGCATTGGGTCACAGTTTGGATGTTCATTAACAGTGGGTTTTTTATTGTTGGGAGATTATATACTGTAAAATGTCTTTGCTCTTTTGTAGGCCCCACTTGCATAAGGGAAATGACTGAAGATGCAGAAGTTTTACAAAATACACAGAGCAAATGGAGTCTTTATTTGGCAGTATGTGATCGTGGAGTGTGTGTGCCTGTATGTGTGTGTGTGTGCTTGTGTGTGTGTGTGTGTGTATCTTCGTACATGAACAGGGGGACTGGATATATTGCACATATCTAATTGTCCCTGTTTTGTTACTACCTCAATGCTCAAGGTAGCACATTGATGTAAAGCTCTTGCATAAGAAATGCATAACATATTCATAAACAATGCATAATACTGTCTCAAACACTGCATATTCATTCAGAAATGTTTATGCCAATCGTGTTGATGTCGCAAAAGCTACGTTTACACAGGCAGCCCAAGTCTGATCTTTTTCCACTAATTGATCTTTTGACCAATCAGATCAGCTCCTTTGACAGTAATTGGGCAAAAGGTCAGAAATGTGCTGCCTGTATAAACACAGCCAAACTATGTAATCTAACATAGACATTAATTCATGTATTTTAATGCATAAAAATGTGTTTTATAGTCCTTATCCTAGGCTTTTATACAAAAGTGTTACTGCACACAGTATTATGTTGGAGTAAGAGAAGAGAATCAGATGAAAAACTAGTTGATGGTTTATTGAAGAACAATCTAGCTTTATATGATATTAATACCCACTTTTCTATTTGTTTTGTTCCTTGTTAGTGATTTGACCCATGTTTTCTCCTCTGGTTTATTGTGGTACTGAAAGTGTTTTTTTTGTTGCCTAAACTATTGTGCACTGTTGTTTCATACTTAATATGTATGGAGAAATAATATTCTTCTTCTTTTTACATCACACCTGCCTTGGAAATGTTATTCGCTTGTTTGATTTTTAGGGCCACTTGTCTGCAATTGTTTTGTGACTGTTGACGAGATCTGTTGTAAGTATCAATTCAGATATACTTGATCACTTTTGTACATTATACTGTACATAGGTCAAAACATTTGTTATTTTAACATTTACACTGCGTTGTTGTAAATCACGCATATGGAAACAAAATAAAAAGTTATTGTGTAACTTGCTTTAAGTAACACGTTGAAATACAATACGGTAAGGGATGGACGAACACTTTTGTAACAGTTTAGTTATACTATTCATTGGCTACAGTATATTGTTAGTAAAAGCAGTTCGCTAAGTGTTGTTTTACCGTAAATCATCTGACTGCATGATAAGAAAATAACAATAAACCTTTTATCCACATTTTATTCATTATATAGCACAAAATAACCCCAAATTGTATAGTAGATATTAAGTTAACAGTCAAATGTTATTGTTAACACAAAAATCTGTGGTTCTTTAAAAAAACATTTTTACAAAAGGCAGAGAGACGATATCTAAAGCACCAGATTTGGAATGAATACAGTTCTACATGGCCTCTGACTGGCCCTCTTTGACCTCTGACCCCTAAAGGGTTAAAACACCTTTTTCCTCTCCTCACAGCGTGGTCCAGAGTAAGGAGGGCGACAGCGGCACGAATCGGGAGACAAACACTTGCCTCCATTCAGACAGGGCCGGTGACAAACAGCTGCAAGATAGAGAGAGAGGGAAGAGAGACGGAGGGAGGGGGAAATGAGAAAAAGAGATGTTACATTAAGAAAGAGAGGAAGGAGGGCTCATTATGTAGTCTGGTGGCCTCTTCACATCTGGGAAAACACAGCTCCGAGAACAAAATCTCAAAACAGTCATTTTCAACAGATATCTCACATTGACAGGTTTCTCACTCAGTAGATTATTTCAGGATAAAAAACACTTCCGTTAACAATTTCTTAATTTTCTGACAGTCTGATTTATATTTGTTATTCTTGAAAGCATGCCTGATTAACTTCTCTGCTATCTATTGTTTGACCCAAGTGTGTTAGTGTGTTACAAATTAACACACTTGACACACATCCAGAACAGATCAGTGATTAGGCTCCAGTTATGGGTTATACATTTATTTGTCCTGTTGCCTGTAAGTGTGTCTGCATAATTGACCGTGTTTGTGTGTCTGTTGGGGTGAGAGTATAAAAGTACATGTCTGAAAATGTGTATAGTTTTATGTTGGTTGTGTGTGTTGCAAATCTGTGAGATTTTACATTACATTTTAGTCATTTAGCAGACGTTCTTATCCAGAGCGACTTACAGTTAGTTCATTTATCTTAAGATCTCACTCACCAGTGTGGCAGGCTCCACCCAGCCAGCCCTCTGGACAGCTGCAGATTCCTGGGGCCACACAGCTGCCCCCGTTCCTGCACCCCTGGGGACAGATGGCTGGGGAAACATCGCAACAACACATTCTCAACATTCCGGGAACCAATAAATCACCATTATACCTTTGGCCATGTGAAGCGTTTTCTTTGTCCCATTCGATAGTAATTAAATCAACTATTCTTTATTGTTTTAGTACGTGTGAAGGCATCTTGGCATTTCAATGAAGTTGTCAGAAGGTTCCGGAGAGGATTAATATGCTACTGTTGATTAATAGGCCAGCTGAGCAACAAGTCTCACTGCTGGTTTCACCTCTGTGTGAATTAGGCTAATTAGGAGGTAAACAAACCCTCTTGGCATTTAGAGCCAGTCCAGCTGGAGGGACAGATGCACTTGGCCACTCCGTTCACAGCGATGCAGTCGCCACCGTTCCAGCATCCACTATCACATTTCACTGGAAAAGACAGACATACAATCAAATCATCTACTTACTTATGTCAATGTTCCTAACCTATACTATAGGACTACGACTTAACTCCCTACCCTTTTCAAACCACACTTAGGTTACTTGTACTAGCCTACTGTAGTTACCAATAAATAGATATTATTACAATATTTAATCAGATTTGTAACATTAACCAATCACCAACATAGTGTATATCTAAAAGGTTAACATAATTAGATAAGTACCTTTATGACAATATTTTCCTCCAAATCCAGAAGGACATCTGCATTTTCCAGGGCGAAGGCATTCTCCTCCATTCTTACATTTGGGATAGCAGTTAGCTGTTCAAAACAAGAGGCAATATATTCATCAGCACTCATCCAGTAAGTCATGCAACTTTTACATACATGTTGTGAAAAAAAATATATGATATACATATTTCATACATTCTTCAATGCATCACTTGTCTTTTATAGTTTGGCAATTTTGTTTACTGTTTCCTTTATAGGCAAATATAAAGTAACATCACCATACTGGCAGGTCTCTCCCTCATAGCCGCGAGAACAGAAGCAGGTGTTGTTTCGGATGCAGATGCCAGCATGTTGGCACGGAGGGTCGCACGTCGCTTTGAGGTCAAAAACAAAGGGCACCGCCACCCCTCGCGGAGCGTCCGAGCGCGCTAAGCAGATGCCTACAAGCGCAACCGAGCAGGCCAGCAGCGCGAGGTCCATCTTTATCGACGCGGTAAAGCAGAAGCGAGCGAGCACCATCCTCTTCACTTAGTGGACAACGGGAACTGGGGTTGAAACCAAGTCCTTCGTGCATTGACACCGCAAGGCTTCTCTCCACGTCGCCCCCACTGATGAACAGAGAAACTACAACAGAGTCAGTCGAGAGAAAGTGTACGGAGAGGACGGGACCTATGTGAAGCTAGCCACAATAACAACAATAGTATATGTTTGCTGTTTGGCTTTTAAATAAAAGTCCCTAATTGAAAGTGACGCAAACGGATACAAATAGTGGTTTTCATGACATATGTGGACTAGGTAATGCTAAAAAAAAAGGTTGATTATCAAATTAAAATAAATACAATAATTAATTTTACAATATGCAACTACATGTCCAAAAGTATGTGGACACCTATCCGAACATCTCATTCCAAAATCATGGCCATTAATATGGAGTTGGTCCCCCTTTTGCTACTATAGATGGACGATTCCAACGGACAAAACAGATTCGTCCTCAGACTGCCAGATAGTGAAGCATGATTCATCACTCCAGAGAACGCATTTCCACTGCTCCAGAGTCCAATGGCGGCATATCACCTCCCCATTTCATGGGTGCACACTTCATAGGTAAGACTATACAGTTCAATATGAATGTTCAATATGCACAATAGATTGGCTGGGGAGGTGATTTGCCATGGTCAAAGTCCTGCAAAAAGAGCTATGACGCTAATATTTTGAACTCCAACACCATCATCAAGTTTGCTGATGTCACGGTGGTGGTAGGACTGATCACCGACAACAATGAAGCAGCCTATAGGGACGAGATCAGAGACAACAACCTCTGCCTCAACGTCTGCAAGACAAAGGAGCTAATTGTGGACTACAGGAAACAGAGGTGCGAGCACACGCCCATCCACATCGATGGGGCTGTAGTGGAGTTGGTCAAAAGCTTCAAGTTCCTCTGCATCCACATCAGTAAGGAATTAACATGATCCACAAACACAGGAGGCTGAAAAGATTTGGTATGGTTCCTCAGATCCTCAAAACGTTGTACAGCTGCACCATTGAGAGAATCTTGACTGGCTGCATCACCGCTTGGTACGTCAACTGCAATGCACCCAAACGCAAGGCACAACAGAAGGTGGTGAGTACGGCCCTGTGCATCCCTGGGGCCGAGCTCCCTGCCATCCAGGACCTCTATACCAGCCGGTGTTAGGAGAAGGCCCAAAGAATTGTCAAAGACTCCAGCCACTAAAGCCATAGACTGTTCTCTCTGCCACCGCACTGCAAACAGTAAGTCTGGAACATTTTTACATTTCAGTAATTTAGTAAGTACATTTTTCCTCAATAAAGTAGCTATCAGGAAAGTCAGACCTAGTAAGGGGGAGGAAAGTCAAGTGCAAGTGTTAGTTCACAAAGGGCTTTTTGTGTTGGGGGCTGGGGGGGTGAGGAGGGGGTTCTGTGGGATTATTTAAGAAACTCTTCGAATAGGTAGGGTTTCAGATGTTTTTAGGAGATGGGCAGGGACTTTGCTATCCTAGCTTCAGGGTGAAGCTGATTCCACCATTGGGGTGCCAGCACAGAGAAGAGCTTCGACTGGGGTGAGTGGGAGCTGCCCTCCTGTAGGGGTGAGACGGCCAAGAGACTAGAGGTGACAGAACGGAGTACTTGGTTGGGGTGTAGGAGTTGAGCATAGCCTGAAGGTAGGGAGGAGTAGTTCCTCTTGCTGCTCTGTAGGCAAGTACCATGGTCTTGTAGTGGATGCTAGCTTCAAATGGAAGCCAGTGGGGTGTGCAGAGGAGCAAGGTGTCATGGTGGACTTGAGAAGGTTGAACACCAGGTGGGCTGCAATGTTCTGGATAAGTTGCAGAGGTTTCATGGCAAAACGGAGGCCCCAGCCAACAGCAAGTTGCTGTAGTCCAGACGGGAGACGACAAGTGCCTGGATTAGGACCTGCGCCGCTTCCTGTGTGAGGTAGGATCGTACTCTACAGATGTTGTTGAGCATGATCCTGCAGGAGTGTGCCACTGCTTTGATGTTTGCAGAGAAGTGTTGTTGTCCTAGGTCACACCAAGGTTCTTTGAGCTCTAGGAGGGGGACACCGTGCAGTTGTCAACCCTGATGGAGAAGTCTTGGAGCGGGCAGACCTTCCCCTGGAGGAAGAGCTTGAGGTGGTGGGCCGACATCCAAGCTGAGATATCTGCCAGGCACAAAAAGATGTGTGTCGCCACCTGGGTGTCAGAAGGGGGGAAGGAGAAAGATAGTTGTGTCATCCACATAGAAATGATAGGAGAGAGCATGTGAGGACATGACAGAGCTGAGTGACTTGGTGTATAGAGAGAAGAGGAGAGGGCCTAGAACCGAGCCCTGGAGGACACCAGTAGGGAGAGTACATGGTGCAGTCACAGATCCTCTCCACGTCACCTGGTAGGAGCGTCCTGCTAGGTAGGATGCAATTAAAAAGTGTGCAGAACCTGAGATACCCAGCCCTGAGAGGGTGGAGAGGAGTACCCTGAAAAGCTTCTACCCCCAAGCCTGCTAAACAAGACTACTAAATACAGTGGCAAGAAAAAGCATGTGAATCCTTTAGAATTACCTGGATTTCTGGATACATTTGTCATAAAATTGGATCTGATCTTCATCTAAGTCACAACAATAGACAAGCACAGTCTGCATAAACTAATAACACACAACCAATTATAAGTTTTCATGTCTTTATTGAACACACTGTGTAAACATTCACAGTGCAGGGTGAACAAAGTATGTGAACCCTTGGATTTAATAACTGGTTGACCCTCCTTTTTGCAGCAATAACCTCAACCAAACATTTTCTGTGGTTGCGTATCAGACCTGTACAATGGTCAGGAGGAATTTTGGACCATTCCTCTTTACAAAACTGTATCAGTTCAACAATATTCTTGGGATGTCTGGTGTGAACCGCTCTCTTGAGGTCATGCCACAGCATCTCAATCGGGTTGAGGTCAGGACTCTGACTGGGCCACTCCAGAAGGTGTATTTTCTTCTGTTGAAGCCATTCTGTTGTCAATTTACTTCTGTGTTTTTTGTTATTGTCCTGTTGCATCACCCAACTTCTGTTGAGCTTCAATTGGCTTCAACAGATAGCCTTACATTCTCCTGCAAAATGTGTTGATAAACTTGGGAATTCATTTTTCTGTCGATGATAGCAAGCTGTCCAGGCCCTGAGGCAGCAAAGCAGACCTAAATCATGATGCTCCCTCCACCATACTTTACAGTTGGGATGAAATTTTGATGTCAGTATGCTGTGCCTTTTTTTCTCCACACATAGTGTTGTGTGTTCCTTCCAAACAACACAACTTTAGTTTCATCTGTCCACAGAATATTTTGCCTGTAGCGCTGTGGAACATCCAGGTGTTCTTTTGTGAACTTCAGACATGCAGCAATGTTTTCTTTGGACAGCATTGGCTTCTTCCGTGATGTCCTCTCATTAACACCATTGTTGTTTAGTGTTTTACGTATCGTAGACTCGTCAACAGAGATGTTAGCATGTTCCAGAGATTTCTGTAAGTCTTTAGCTGACACTCTAGGATTCTTCTTAACCTCATTGAGCATTCTGCGCTGTGCTCTTGCAGTCATCTTTGAAGGACAGCCACTCCTAGGGAGAGTAGTAACAGTGCTGAACTTTCCCCATTTATAGACAATTTGTCTTACCGTGGACATCAAGGCTTTTAGAGATACTTTTGTAACCATTTCCAGCTTTATGCAAGTCAACAATTCTTAATCTTAGTTTTTTTTAGATCTATTTTGTTCAAGGCATGGTTCACATCAGACAATGCTTCTTGTGAATAGCAAACTCAAATTTTGTGAGTATTTTTTATAGGGCAGGGCAGCTCTAACCAACATCTCCAATTTCGTCTCATTGATTGGACTCAAGTTAGCTGACTCCTGACTTGAATTAGCTTTTGGAGAAGTCATTAGCCTAGGGGTTCACATACTCTTTCCAGCCTACACTGTGAAAGTTTAAATGTTGTGTTCAGTATAGGCAAGAAACATACAATAATTTGTATGTTATTAGTTTAAGCACACTGTGTTTGTCTATTGTTGTGACTTAGATGAAGATCAGAAGACATTTTATGACCAATTTATGCAGAAATCCAAGTAATTCCAAAGGGTTCACATACTTTTTGTGTAAACTCTACAGTTGTAATCTGTGGGTGTCACTGAGTAGGCTGATACCCACATTCAGTTAAGGCGGTACAGTCCAATATGAATGAATGTTCAATACGCACAATGGTTTGACTGAGGAGGTAATTTGCCACCGTCAAAGTCCTGCAATAAGACGCTAATATTTTTGACTCCAACACCATCATCAAGTTTGCTGATGACACAACGGTAGAAGGACTGATCACCAATGACAATAAGAGCTCTGACGCTAATGTTTATGTAAACTGTACCGAGTTGTAATCTGTGGGTGTCACTGAATAGGCTGAGACCCCATTCCATGGGTGCACAGACAGTGCACACTCCATAGGTAACGCTGTACAGTGCATATACTGTATGTATGCCCCAAATGCAATTATGCAGTCTAACACAGTGGGATTTCATGATTTTTTGGGGTATTTATTTTAAAATGTATTGAATTTTTTTTACTAGTTTTTATTATATTACCTCAGGCCATGCTTGTTTAGCATTATCTAGTCCAAACATGGCATAGTTCCACTATTTGTATCCATTTGCCTCACTTTCAATATGGGACTTTTCTTTTGAAGGCAACTCGCAAATCCATTATTGTGGCTAATAGTTATTGTGGCAAGCTTCACATTGGTGAGGACAGGGTAGAATTGGGGAGTTTGAAGGTGGCCTCAATTTCCTCTCCGTCTCTCTGGGCTAAGTCGTTCTGCAGAGAGGAATGCCTGCCATTCAAAGGGAAGACTTGTCGATTTAGAGAATTGAGATAGCCTGAACATTTACCATTTATTTACCATTGCACTAATCTCTGGTGGGTGGGCAGCTGACAAGTTACTTGAGACTTTAGTTCTGGGTTAACCGAAATTACCATTGCACAGAAGTCACTCACTGTTTTGAAGTGATTTATTGACAGCTGTCTCTGAACTCTGTCGGGATTTTTCCAGCTAATGTGAAAGGTCAGCAAGGGACTTCCTTGATGTTAGAGAAACCCAGCAGTGGGCCTTTTCCAGTTCACACAAACATTTGAATACTTATAGCTACTTTGTCACGTGTTCATAGTCTGGTTACCAGTCTTTTCAGCTTACATTCCACTCCTTGACACTCCTGTCAGTTGCCTACATAAACAGCCAGGGTTTAATTAATTAGGCCTAGGCATTATACTTTTTTATTGCACATTTAATTAAACTGACGCATTTGGTGATGTTCAACTTCAGTTCATTGGCACAAAATGTGTGTCAGACCAAAATATTATTGTGCAATTCATGCATCTCTGCTGGCATCTCCACTGGCCTCTATTACATCCATCCTCTCTCTATTCCTTTTATAACTCTTGAACCAGTAGTCTAGCCCAATGTGTGTCCCAATACACTGAGTGTACCAAACATTAGGAACACCATCCTAATGTTGAGTTGCATCCCCTTTTGCCCTCAGAACAGCCTCAATTCATCGGGGCATGAACTGTACAAGATGTTGAAAGCGTTCCACAGGGATGCTGGCCCATGTTGACTCCAATGCTCCCCACAGTTGTGTCAAGTTGGATGGATGGATGTTCGGTGGGTGGTGGACCATTCTTGATAAACACGGGAAACTGTTGACCCAGCAGCGCTGCAGTTCTTGACACACTCAAACCGGTTGGCCTGGCACCTATTATCATACCCCTTTCAAAGGCACTTACATCTTTTGTCTTGCCCATTCACCCTCTGAATTGCACACATACACAATCCATGCCTCAATTGTCTCAAGGCATAAAAATCCTTCTTTAACCTGTCTCCTCCCCTTCATCTACACTGATTGAAGTGGATTTAACAAGTGAAATCAATAAGAGATCATAGCTTTCACCTGGATTCACCCGGGTCAGTCTATGTCATGGATAGAGCAGATGTTCCTAATGTTTTGTACACTTAATGTAGCTTGGTCACCTATTTTGAGCAATTAAAACATATATTCGACAAAGAAGCACCTTGTTCTTGCTTGCTGGATATAAAATATGCTACAGTGTTCACAGTGGTGCGGAAGTGGTGGGGAAGCTTCTCTGGTGTGATGCGAATACATTGGCTGGTGGTAAAAAAGCATTGAACAGGAATGCTATGTTCTCCCCTTGCCAAATGTTTATGTTTATGATTGCAATTAAATTGATTATGTCAGAATGCTGAATGTTATAATGTTTCCAATCAAATGTATGAATTAAGTTTAAAAAAATGCAATCTAATTTGCGTGAACATTGTGATTGGATAGCTGTGTGGGTTATCAAATCAGGATCAAATCCTCTGATCTCTGATGTAATAGCTGAACAGAGACTGCAACCTGGCTAACGTGTTCACATGATAGACTTCAATAGAAGTTTTGTCACCAAAGCTCCATATACTACCCACCACTGCGACCTGTATGCTCTCGTTGGCTGGCCCTCGCTTCATACTCGTCGCCAAACCCACTGGCTCCAGGTAATCTATACGTCTTTGCTAGGTAAAGCCTCACCTTATCTCAGCTCACTGGTCACCATAGCAGCACCCACCCGTAGCAGGCGCTCCAGCAGGTATATTTCACTGGTCACCCCCAAAGCCAATTCCAATTTGGCCGCCTTTCCTTCCAGTTCTCTGCTGCCAATGACTGTAACGAATTGCAAAAATCACTGAAGCTGTAGACTCATATCTCCCTCACTAACTTTAAGCACCAGCTGTCAGAGCAGCTCACAGATCACTGCACCTGTACATAGCCCATCTGTAAATAGCCCATCCAACTACCTCATCCCCATACTGTTATTTTTGTACATTTTTTGCTCCATTGCACCCCAGTATCTCTACTTGCACATTCATCTTCTGCACATCTATCACTCCAGTGTTTAATTGCTAAATTGTAATTATTTCGCCACTTTTGGCCTATTTATTGCCTTACCTCCGTTATCTTACCTCATTTGCACACACTGTATATATACTTTTTTTCCTATTGTGTTATTGACTGTATGTTTGTTTATTCCATATGTAACTCTGTGTTGTTGTTTGTGTCACACTGCTTTGCTTTATCTTGGCCAGGTTGCAGTTGTAAATGAGATCTTGTTCTCAACTGGCCTACCTGGTTAAATAAAGGTGAAATAAAAAATAAAAGAAAAGCTTACAAGTTATCAATGCTTCATTATTACGTTCTATGCATGATGTGATAGTTATTAGCCAGAATGTAGGCCTAATGTAGGCTATAGCCTGTAAAGTATAGTCTGCTGAGTTTGAAGTAAACCTAATTCACAATGGTAGGTATACTCTTAGAAAAATCGGTTCCCCATAGGAGAACCCTTTTGGTTCCAGGTAGAACTCTTTTGGGTTACATTTAGTACCCTCTGGAAAAAGGGTTCTACATGGAACGCAATAGGGTTATACCTGGAACCAAAAAGGGTTATTCAAAGAGTCGAAGACCTCTTTTAGGTTGTACTAGGTAACTATATTACTCCATGCGCTGACCAACTGGCAAGTGTCTTCACTGACATTTTCAACCTCTCCCTGTCTGAGTCTGTAATATCAACATGTTTCAAGCAGACCACCATAGTCCCTGTGACCAAGAATACTAAGGTAACCTGCCTAAATGACTACCGACCCGTAGAACTCACGTCTGTAGCCATGAAATGCTTTGAAAGGCTGTTTATGGCTCACATCAACACCATTATCCCAGAAACCCTAGACCCACTCCAATTTGCATACCGCCCCAACAGATCCACAGATGATGCAATCTCTATTGCACTCCACACTGCCCTTTCCCATCTGGACAAAAGGAACACCTATGTGAGAATGCTATTCGTTGACTACGGCTCAGCGTTCAACACCATAGTGCCCTCAGAGCTCATCACTAAACTAAGTACCCTGGGACTAAACACCTCCCTCTGCAACTGGATCCTGGACTTCCTGACAGGCCGCTCCCAGGTGATAAGGGTAGGTAACAACACCCACTCTCATCAACGGGGTTGTAGTGGAGCAGGTTGAGAGCTTCAAGTTCCTTGGCGTCCACATCACCAACAAACTAACATGGTCCAAGCACAACAAGACAGTCATGAAGAGGGCACGACATAACCTATTCCCCCCCAGGAGACTGAAATAAATTGGCATGGGTCCTCAGATCCTCAAAAGGTTTTACAGCTGTACCATCGAGAGCATCCTGACGGGTCTGCATCACGGCCTGGTATGGCAACTGTTCGGCCTCCGACCGCAAGGCACTACAGAGGGTAGTGCGCACGGCCCAGTACATCACCGGGGCCAAGCTTCCTGCCATCCAGGACCTCTATACCAGGCGGTGTCAGAGGAACGCCCTAAAAATTGTGAAAGACTCCAGCCACCCTAATCATAGACTGTTCTCTCTGCTACCGCACGGCAAGCTGTACCGGAGCGCCAAGTCTAGGTCCAACAGGCTTCTAAACAGCTTCTACCCCCAAGCCATAAGACTCTTGAACAACTAATCAAATGGCTACCCAGACTATTTGCATGCCCCCCCAATTCTACGCTGCCACTACTCTCCGTTATCTATACATAGTCACTTTAACAACTCTACCTACATGTACTTAATACCTCAATTACCTCGACACCAATTACCTCGACACTGTAAGGTCCACACCTGTTGTATCCGGCGCATGTGACAAATAACATTTGATTTGATTTGATCATGGAAGGGAGAATAGGCTAGAGGTAGAACATAAATGTTTTGTTGGATTTCTCTGTAATGGAAGTCCATCGACAGCGTATCTGGAAAAGTCATTTCCTTACATCTGGAAAAGGGAAAGTACATATGATCTATGGGGGAGGAGATGACATTTACACAACCAAACTAGTCTAGTCTGCTCCCATTTCTAACTTCCAAGTCTACCTTACACTGATATCTAAATGTCCTTCTTGGTGTGCTATGATATTTAGGGTTGTTTGTAGAAACACAATTGAATTTAGATAATTATTTCACACACTTGTTGTTTGTCTAGGCTACATCCCTGAAACGTGAATCCATACACTGGCATCCATACATCCCTGAAACGTGAATCCATACACTGGCATCCATACATCCCTGAAACATGAATCCATACACTGGCATCCATACATCCCTGAAACGTGAATCCATACACTGGCATCCATACATCCCTGAAACATTAATCCATACACTGGCATCCATACATCCCTGAAACGTGAATCCATACACTGGCATCCATACATCCCTGAAACATGAATCCATACACTGGCATCCATACATCCCTGAAACATGAACCCATGCACTGGCATCCATACATCCCTGAAACATGAACCCATACACTGGCATCCATACATCCCTGGGTTAATGTACTTCCTCAATAGCTGTAAAAGCATCATGTTACTTTCACCATTTGTACCTTTTCTCCCTGAAGAACAACCATATTTTCGCAAAAACTCCATTTTGTGAACATTGCATGAGCTGCTTAACCCAGAAGTCTGAAACCAGATTCACATCCTCACACAGTCTACTTTATTTTCCAGATGTCTTGTATCATGCTGAGGAAGCACAGTAGCCTGCACAGCATTACAAATAGTTCAGAATCTTGGCCATTAGTTTCAATACACTCTGAATACAGGAAAACTCAGTCTCCCACAGAGTTGGTGGTGATAAATGGTGCCAGTGAGCACAGCACGTGACTGCATTTTGTCTGTGTCTGCGCCTGGTTTCCCGATATGGATGGATCTTAAGCTTACGAGACGCTAACATGTTGTTACACATCATGAGATATATTGAGGTAAAAAAATACAGTAGCCTTCAATTAGCAAAATAGAACTCAATTGATTGAACATGAACTTGATTTCAATATGATTGAAATACATAGTCCTATAAAGCCTATACTGTTTTTACATTTTAATGCAGTCATCTCGGTTTTCATTTGAAGAATATTTTTATCCTTTGCTTGTTTGTAACAATTGCAAAGCCATTGGCAACTTTGTATTTCTGTTGAACTTTGTGGTCACAGAGGTGTATAAACATCCTTATTGTATGTTTAGTGGAGATCTTCTGTGTATAAAGTGACGCGGAAGGGCAAAAAAAACCATCTAACGACTCACTTAGCTGTTCTACGAGTGGTCTGAGGCAGTCGCTAAATAACGTGTTTTCAGGTGAAACTTTAGTAACAAGGGTTTTGGGAAACCATTGAGGCACGAATCCCATTCAAGTCATTGGACCGACATTAGCATTTTTTGCGCATCATGTTCAAAACATCTATAATTGACTTTGTTGAGCTTTACAATCAATTTGAAATACTTTCAGATGATTTGGACATGGTGCGTGAAAAATGCTAATATTGGTCCATTGACTTGAATGGGATTTGTGCCACAAATGCTAGAACATTAGCATGTGGAAACAGTGCCAAGGAAAGTAAACCAAATCATGGATTGCTGTCATACCTTTTCCATAGACTGCTTACAGGGTAAGGAAACCAATGTGTAATTTTGTAATTTGAGTGAACAATCGCTTTAAGATTCTTTTGGGAAACTGGGCCCTGGTTAATTAGGAACCGCTCCAAGTCCCTGACCTGAATCGTGGATAGAGGAAGTCAACTGCCATTTTAATGACAGCAACAGATGTGAGGTAAGCATACCGGTACACACTGGAGACCTGAAGCACCGGTGAGCATCTTGAAGCAAACAAAGTAACACACATCCAGAACAGACTACAAATAAATTCCAAGGTCATACAGGATTAGTAGATGCATTACAATACACATGCATTACAATACAGCAAACAAACCTGTTTAGGATCTTGTAGAACAGAGTACCACATTGACACAATACTATATGACAGCAAACGCATGCTGTATGCTGTCCATTTAGAATAAAAGTAACATTTGTTCACTAGAGCACCCTGTCAAACATACCTAAGCCTGTCTATTCTGTGAGACTTTAAAGTAACATCATGCAATTTTTAAGATGCTAAATATTGGACTTGGTGTGTTTTACACATGAATGGCATGCATTGTGTTGTTAATTACTTTGTCTTGAATATTGATTAATGTAAGGTTTTTATGCAAACCTGTGCATATGGTCATTGGTCATTACAGAAACTATACTTTCATCCAACACTTACTAATTTCTAAGTTAATTTAGTTAAATTAGGCGCCACCCTGTGATAGTGATTGGTATTGCACATTTCTCCAACCTTTGAATTCTCCCCCAACTACAAACTATCAATAAATGCACCAAACAAAAACCTCAAAATCAACCACTTTTATTCTCAGTTTCATGCAAAGAAAAAACATTGTTACATGTACTGTATGACTGGCAGTGGCTTACATGGACAGTATCCACAATTACACAGCAGTACACAGTCAACACACCTCAGTGAGGATTCAAAACTGACTTTAAACTGATGAAAGTTTTCTTCTTGGATGATTTGGGACATAATATGGTACTTTGACGTATCCAACAGTATATGGTGTGATTGTTCCTCCACCGAGTAATTCCTCCATAGAGTATATCAGATCATTTAAACAACGTAAGCATCTGATATTTTATATTGGGCATGTTAATCGTCCTCAGTTCAGTGTTCTGTACATGCACAAAATACTTTAAAGCTATAACAAATGTTTAAGGAATATAACAAATGGATACTTACAGTATCCTGACATTTAATAATCTCAGAAATAAACACAAACTCAAAAATCACAACTTACTGGCAAGTGTCAGTGATCAACTATGACGAATTGAAAGGGGCAAAGGGCATAAAATAAAAAATGTAAAGACAAAATAACCGCTTAAAATCAATTTTCTAAGATAAAATAAAAACCACATTTTACAACACCATTGAGGGTATTTATGTAATATGATATTTCGAATAGGTAATTGTCTACTAACCAAGTTAGGTGTTTTTTTTCCTAACATTCCCATTAAAACGAACAATTCATAGAGGGTTACAATTAAAGAGTAATTCACATCATAAACAACACATCTAATAGTTATAGGTACTGTATTTGAATGATATAAAAATACAAGATTCCTCTCATTAAAATACCTAAATGTTGCAATCTAATTAAGGTCCGTAGTCATCATAATTACTCTAACTTCACCCCTACATGATATGTCACCTCAGAATTAGATGTAAATCTAACTATCATTACAATGAAAATGTAAGAGTAACGACACACATCAGGAAGTACTATTACGTACAAAACAATCCTTGTAGAAAACAAAATGGCCGGTATAAAAAAGAATGGGGAAAAAAGGCCATCAAAAAGTGGTTTGGGGTGATTAGTGGTGCTGATAATCCAAATAAGGATGCTGTCCTATTACTTTATTTGTATCGCATGTCCCGTACCTAGTGGTCTGGGAAGGTTAGTGGGACAGGTTACATTACATCAACAACTCTGCCGTATAAATACTTTCTAATGATTACGTTTCCCATACAAAGCTAAAGTGCATCTTTATCTCAAATGCCTGTACACATTGGATTGGATCATTCTATTAGGAAGAATTTGCACAAGAGATTTTCTACCGGTGACATCATCAAACCCTCATTAAACTGTACATTGGCACCTTGCTAACTTCACTTTCTCTGAGACATGGTTCCTCCTTCTACAGTAGACGTGTGCCCAAAGGAACTCCGTAAAACCCTTTCGTCTACCTTTAGATCGATGTGCTTCCATTGTGGCTTTGTTTTTACTGCCTTACTGATACATCTTCACATGGCCATGCAGTGAGGTGGTGTTGCCCCCACAGTCCACATACTGGTACATCTCCTGGGAGACCTGCTCCGAGTGCCCAAAGTAGGATGTGGTCACAGTCACCCTGAAAACCAGTCAATAGACAGTAGTCAGTTTCCCCAAAATGGCTGCCCACATGGGCGTGTGAGGTTGGACAAAATAAATAGTGTAGGTACAGCAACATGTGTAAACTCAATGTATTAGTAGAGATATTTGAAAAGGTACAATGCATTCAGAAAGTGTTCAGACCCTTGACTTTTTCCAAATTTTGTTACGTTACAGCTTTATAGTAAAATGTATTAAATCTTTTTATCCCCTCATCAATCTACACAAAATACCCCATAATGACAAAGCAAACAGGCTTTTAAACATTTCTGCAAATATATATATATATATATATAATTAATACTAATGAAATATCATATATTAAGAATGATGGAGGCGACTGTGTTCTTGCGGAACGTCAATGCTGCAGAAATGTTTTGGTATCCTTCCCAGATCTGTGCCTCGACACAATCCTGTCTTGGAGCTCTATGGACAATTCCTTCGACCTCATGGCTTGGTTCTTGCTCTGACATGCACTGTCAACTGTGGAACCTTATATAGACCAGTGTGTGCCTTTCCAAATCATGTCCAATTAATTGTTTTTACCACAGGTGGACTCCAATCAAGTTGTAGAAACATCTCAAGGATGATCAATGGAAACAGGATGCACCTGAGCTCAATTTTGCGTCTCATAGCAAAGGGTCTGAATACTAATGTAAATAAGGTTTTTCAGCTTTTTTTTTCTTTTTATACATTTCCGAACATTTCTAAAAACCTGTTTTTACTTTGTTATTATGGGGTATTGTGTGTAGATTGATGAGCAAAAAATGTTTGGGGACACATTTCAGAATAAGGCTGTAACGTAACAAAATGTGGAAAAGGGGAAGGGGTCTGAATACTTTCCGAATGCACTGTATACTTACTGCATCATGACCACAATGTTGTGAACCTTTATGGACTTCAGGGTGCAATAGTCGCTGCAAACACAAAACATTTATTAAAGAAATGTCACGATTTGTACTGTCAACCACACAATAAAATGTAATAAGTTGTGAAATACTTACAACATATAACTCATCTCATCAGCAATGACTGTGGGAACCGTGTAGTCAATCTGAAATAAACAATATGTTGTAATGCAGCCATTATCCATCTCCCATATTGAACAGGGCGGTTGAGTGCTGACTAACTAAGTAATGAGTCACTTTTGAGGGCAACAGTCCAAAAATCTCATCCTTATTCTATCCTTGCTTCTACTGATGACCTCAGAACAGGGACAGGTGTTCTAGTGGATTCAACAACAACAAAATTCATTATCAACGTTGCCTGATTTTGTTGCTAGATTTTGCAGTAAAGCGGGTGGAACAATGAGCTACTGTGTTGAGGGATAGAAAAGCACTTCAGGACAGTTGAAGGTACAACTTTGATGCACACTTCATACACTATAATATGTTTAGAACAAGCCGTTATACCAAGGCATGTTATTCTAAACTACACATGGTAAAGACCCACCTGCTGCATATCCAGTGGTATGATGGTCGTCACATTGCTAATACGGGCCTTCCCAATCACCGTCTTAGAGAACTGCACTTGGGCTGTGATGTTGGTCAGGGATACAGCGTAGTAGTTGTTATTGGTGATGTTCAGAGTGTTCTAGAAGAAAAGCCATACGGCACAACAGTTGTTGGAAAGAGTGTCATTACGTTGGACCCACTCCAATTTGCATACTGCCCCAACAGATCCACAGATGACGCAATCTTTATTGCACTCCACACTGCCCTCTCCCACCTGGACAAGAAGAACACCTATGCGAGAATACTGTTCATCGGCTACAGCTCAGCGTTCAACACCGTAGTGCCCTCCAAGCTCATCACTAAGCTCAGGACCCTGGGACTGAACACCTCCCTTTGTAACTGGATCCTGGACTTCCTGACGGGCCGCCCCCAGGTTAAAAAAAAGAAGCATTTCCCAGGTGGTGAGGGTAGGCAACAACACATCCACCACGTTGACCCTCAACACGGGGCCCCTCAGGGCTGCGTGCTTATTTCCCTCCTGTACTCCCTGTTCATCCACGACTGCGTGACCGCACGTCTCCAACACCATCATTAAGTTTGCTAACGACACAACGGTGGTAAGCCTGATCACCTCCTCCTCAGTGACCTGGCAGAGTGGAGCCAGGTCAACAACCTCTCCCTCAACGTCAGCAAGACAAAGGAGCTGATTGTGGACTACAGAAAACGGAGTGCCGAGCATACCCCCCTCCATATTGACAGGGCTGTAGTGGAGCGGGTCGAGAGCTTCAAGTTCCTCTGTGTCCACATCAGTACGGAATTAACATTGTCCAGGCGGTACCGATGCACCAAGTCCGGAACCAACAGGACCCTGAACAGCTTCTACCCCCCAAGCCTTAAGACTGCTACATTGTTAACCAAAAAACTACCAGGACTCTCTTTTGATTCATCACATACGCTGCTGCTACTGTTTATTATCTATCCTGTTGCCTAGTCACTTTACCCCTACCTATATGTACATATTTCCCTCAATTACCTCATACCTCTGTACACTCACTCGGTGCTTGTACCCAGTGTATATAGCCAAGTTATTGTTACTCATGGTGTATTTATTCCTTGTGTTATTGTTGTTTTATTATTTTTCTCTCTGCATTGTTGGGAACGGCCGGTAAGTACGCATTTCACTGTTAGTCTACACCCTTTGTTTACGAAGCACATGACAAATACAATTTGATTTGAATCCATGTCAACCCTTAGACGGAAACACAAGAAGGACAACTAAAACCAGAGAGAGGATCTTACCGTGATATTGAGATAGACAATCCGTTGGTCCTGGTCATAGGAGACGAATGCAGACTTCACGCCCACATAGGAGACGTCGATAGAACGAGGGAACAGGAAAAACACAGCCAGGCCAGACAGCAGAAGGCAAAGAGACACGGACACAGTGACATAAAGCTTTCTGCAAGAAAAAGGGAGGAAGCGCCATTAAAAGAGAGAAGTTGGATATAGACCACAGTCAACCACAGTTGAATCAATTGCACATCTTTCAATAAAGAGACGTCTGGCTGAGTGAGATGAGACTTACGTTCTCCTTGGCTGAAGCCTCTGGTCACTGTATGGAATCAGAGCCACAAGCTGGTTCTCTTGGCCTGCATTACAGATGTGATGACAAAGCCATTTACAGAGGAAACTGATATTGGTTCAACTTATGTCTTTTCCATTTTCAATTCATGTTGGAAGTCAGTGTTTCTAGGAAGCCTAGTTTCTGGTTTTGCATTCTTGTTTGAATATCAAGTCAAAATGCAAATTAGGCAAAATTATTAGCAGCTCATGAGGGACAGTTTAACTACAGATGTAGGTGTGCATTATGTCAGTGAGTGAGGGTTCATGTTTATTACTGTGTAGGAATGTATTTGTTTCGTGTTTATCCACTTACCCCGTGGTATTCTGCCAGTGCCCTGGCATGTGGGGCATGTGACACTGTCTCTGCCAGTAAATTCCACATAGGGGAACTGAGAGACATCTCCATTCTTTCCATCCTCTTCACCCTGTGTATCTATGTACTCTGGACCAGTCGTCAGGCCACTCTGACTGCCACGGTCGTCTTTCCCCTTCGACAAGTGGGAGTGTGACTTCCCCATCACTAGAGCTTTCTGTGAATAAAACATGTAAGATCTAATAAGTAGGTGTGGTTGGTAGTGAAAACTCATGCCACATATTCATTTGATATTTACATGGTAGTTATGGTCAGTTTACACATTGTTTTATACTACTTCTGTACTATAACAATGTACCTGCCTATCATGACAGGTTTTAAAGCCATTTTATATTGTATAAAGGATACCATTCTCCTATTTCATTTTTGCATGGATTATTTTGTTTTGTTTAGACCAGTTTACACCAACTCCCCAAAAGCTCTTATCAAGTGTGTACCATATATGTAATTCATGCGTGTTTGAAACAATTACTGTCAAACAAAAGATACTTCTGGCTGAGGCATTAGGCAGGGCTGCTCAATTAGTCCATTTGTATTTGTATTGGTTACTCAAAGCATGGCTCTTCATATCAAGAAAGGGAATTTTCAAGGTGTTTCATCACTTGGCAATGAATTTAAACTATGTCAACTGGCTGATAGCACCATATTTTTGAGAGACAGGAATGAGGTTTCTAAAGCAGTTTCCTGTATTGAAGACTTTAACTTAGTTTCGGGTTTGAAAAGGTATATCAAAAAGTCAGTCTTATTTCCACTCAAGGACTGTGTTTTACAGGAAGTATATGGTATCCCAATTAAAGATAAGGTTACTTATCTTGGAATTGTTATATGCAAGGATGAAAAACAAAGGACTGAATTAAACTTTAACACCATTATTGAGAAAACAAAGAAGAAATTGAACCTCTGGTTGATGAGAGATATTTCGTTATACGGTCGGGTTTTATTGTCCAAAGCTGAAGGGTTATCCAGATCGGTTTATGTCTCGTTATCACTTGAATTATCCCCTAAAATGGTAAAGGGCTTAGATAAGATTCTTTATAATTTCATTTGGAGGAAAAAGCCTCACTATCTACGGAAAGATATTCTCACTAATACCCAAGAACAAGGAGGTTTTGAGGTTTTAGATTTCAATACTCTAAATAATACTTTTAAAATAAATTGGATTCTGAAGTATATTAAGAACCAGAAGAGTATTTGGAATGTCTTCCCTAAGTATTTATTTGACTCTGTTGGTGGTTTAGAATTTTTGCTTCAATGTAATTTTGATGTTGATAAAATCCCAGTAAAATTGGCCAAATTCCATAAGCAGGAAATTTTAGCTTGGATGTTAGCGTATAAACACAATTTTTCCCCTCAGACATTTTCTATGGAACAACAAACATATACGATTTAAAAATAAGGTCTCTTTTTTTTCATAACTGGTTTGAGAATACAATTATTTTGGTTGGTCAGTTACTGAATGAGGATGGATATCTACTCTCATATGGGGAATTTCTTGATAAGTTTAAAATTCCAATAACCCCGAAAGAATATGCAATTGTTTTAGATACGATTCCAAGGGGGGTTGTATCTCTTTTAAATTCCTCTGTGGTTGATGTAAGTAACATAGATTTACATGAAAATATATTCATTGATAATATTAACATCAAAGATAAATGTAGTAATAAACAGATTAGGAATATTGTTTGTGCTACTACAATTCCCTCAGCAAGATTCTTTTGGTCAAATATCTATGGTGATATACAATGGGGGAAAGCATGGAAAATTGCTAACAAATATTGTATCAGTAACAAGGTAAAGGAAGTTTCATTTAAAATGTTACATGGAATTTATCCTGTGAAACATGTTTTGGAAAGATTCAAGCTGAATATTGACTATAAATGTGATTTCTGTGGAATGGAGAAGGAGACCATTTTGCATTTGTTTTTGTCTGTATTTATAGTAGAATTTTTTTGGGATTGACATACAGAATTTTGTTACAAAACAAAATAGGACCAGTTGTACTATTTAATGGTTTTGATATAATTATTTATTTCAGAAATTCTGACATAGATAAAGTTGTAGTATATTTATTTCAACTGCTAATAATACTAGGTACATTTCATATTCACAAATGCAAATGGTCTAATTCAAAACCTAACTTTTTCCACTTTATAAATGAATTTAAACAATATGGCACTACATTAACTAAAATGAAAAACAAAAAGACAATTAAAACTTGTATTATTAATGAATATGATTTGTTTGTTTAGGATTCCTGGCAATGTAAATAGTATGTATGCTTGTTTGCATGTAACTATTCCTCTTTTGTTTGTTGATATTTCTTAATAAAAATTAAAATATTTTTTAAAGACACTTGTTCTGACCAAAGTTTGGTCTGGACCAAATATATGTAGCCTAGCCAGCAAAACACATCGCACCGTGTCTTCTGCTCCTGCTATACATTGTGCGCCTATGGTCGAGATACTGTGCAGACGACCATTATGCTACATGGTACACGATGTTACTTCCAGAGAAACTCTTTCGCCCGCCTGCCATTTTAATCCAAAACTCCCGAATACATTGTTGCGTATTTGCTCCGATATTCTGTTGTATTTTTATTTGGTGTCAAGTTATTGATGTGAATCATTGTGTAGAATACTTGCATAGGGCATTGGCATGGATAAAATGTTTCCATCTTGCAAAATGTTGCCCGGATCCTCTGACAACATCAAAGCACCACTGTGCGGTATTCCACACGCACGACGGATATGATCAAAATGGCAACATTCGATATTGGATTCATCTGCTTACCTTTGCGTATATTCACGCAGAATTGCTTTACATATGCTTGGTCACGAACAGCCGCTGTTTATGTCAATATAGTACTGACATTAATACACGCACTAGTATTTTGCCAGCGGCTCAGACGATGACGTCACGTTCGTATGGCAAAGTAGGAAACCTTCAAAATAAAAGACCGCATTTCAAAAAATGTCAAGGTGTATAACTCATTCAAATTATATTGAATTTTAATCAATGGACACTTTTATTGTGCCAACAAGAAATTGCGATGTCATTTCTGAAAACAAATGTAAAAAATATATTTTCTAAGACCAATAATGAAAATACAATGTTGACACTAGTATGTTGAGAATATTGGGTCGTAAAGAGAACGTTTCTACCTGTCTCAGCTAAAGTGTGGTGAAAAATACTCAGTAGGGTCTCTACTTACCAAGTATGGTTCGTTTTGGAGGGGGACAGTGTCATACATATCTAGCAGCACTTTGTTCTTCACCCCCTCCATAGCCCCCAATGCAATACACTGTCATAGACTGTACATGGCATACATATTTGCTTGTAGAGAGAAAATTGCCTTGTTTGCTTCCAGTGTGAAATAAAATGTAAACAAAGACAAAGGCACAATGTAAACAATAATGGACTGGCATACCTGTTAACAACCTAGATTAACCTAATGGTTAATGCAGCAGCTCAATGGCTTGGCCTGACAAATAAAACTATTTTTTAGGTAGTATCCAAGTAAAATCATGTTGCTAAAGGTTTCTATCACCACAATTATGCATAGCCTTCCAACAATTTTGTTAAACCCACATTGGTCACAATCAATCCAAAGGTTGGCTTCTTGGACTTTGGTTTTGAACTGATTCATGGATCACAGCCCATCTCTCCTTATTAGAAACTTCAATGTTTAGCATTTCACTTCCAAACATAAAAGGCACGATTGATATTATTTTCAAGCAAATGATTGCAAAGGGAGAAGCATCACGCACATGCAGTAAATGTGCAGCCGTACTCAGTAGACAAACTATTTGGACCAGCGCTCCAGATATTCTTGTACTTTATGTTTCTCATGTAAAGTCAAAAGTCACCACTGTAATGTGAAACCTTGTATCCTCATCTTGCTTTATTGATCTTTCAGCAGTTGGCAATGAGAGGTTGACCTACGTATTGAGCTCAGTAATCTGTCATTCAGGGGAAATGCCAAAAAAGGACACTACAAGTGTCACGTCCTGACCAGTATAGGGGTTATTTGTTATTGTAGTTTGGTCAGGACGTGGCAGAGGGTATTTGTTTTATGTGGTTCGGGGTGGTGGATTGTTTAGAAGGGTGTTTGATTTATTATTTCCGGGTTTTGGGTTATGTTCTATGTTTTTGTATTTCTATGTTCATTCTAGTTCTTTGTATTTCTATGTCTTAGTATTGGGTGTTGGACTCTCAATTGGAGGCAGGTGTTTTCTGTTGCCTCTGATTGAGAGTCCTATATATATAGGGATGTGTTTTGTTTGTTAATTGTGGGTAGTTGCATTTCGCACTGCTGTTGTAAGTATAGCCTGTGAAACTGTCGTTCTTTGTTTTCTAGTGTTCACATTTATTTAATAAATATATATGATGAACATGCAACCCGCTGCGCCTTGGTCCTCTTCACATAACGACAGCCGTTACAAGGCACATTTTATATTTGACTCTTTTAAGATTATCTCTATAGAATCTACAAACATTCAGGACACAGCAGGAGTTATATATATTTTTATGAATTATTTATTGAGGGCTCTTACAGAATCTCTGAGCAAGTACATACAGTGAGGGAAAAAGTATTTGATCCCCTGCTTATTTTGTATGTTTGCCCACTGACAAAGAAATTATCAGTCTATCATTTTAATGGTAGGTTTATTTGAACAGTGAGAGAAAGAATAACCACAAACAAATGTCAAAAATGTTATAAATTAATTTGCATTTTAATGAGGGAAATAAGTATTTGACCCCCTCTCAATCAGAAAGATTTCTGGCTCCCAGGTGTCTTTTATACAGGTAACGAGCTGAGATTAGGAGCACACTCTTAAAGGGAGTGCTCCTAATCTCAGTTAACTGTATAAAAGACACCTGTCCACAGAATCAATCAATCAGATTCCAAACTCTCCACCATGGCCAAGACCAAAGAGCTCTCCAAGGATGTCAGGGACAAGATTGGAGACCTACACAAGGCTGGAATGGGCTACAAGACCATCGCCAAGCAGCTTGGTGAGAAGGTGACAACAGTTGGTGTGATTATTCGCAAATGGAAGAAACAAAAGAACTGTCAATCTCCCTCGGGCCTGGGGCTCCATGCTAGATCTCACCTCGTGGAGTTGCAATGATCATGAGAACAGTGAGGAATCAGCCCAGAACTACACGGGAGGATCTTGTCAATGATCTCAAGGCAGCTGGGACCATAGTCACCAAGAAAACAATTGGTAACACACTATGCCGTGAAGGACTGAAATCCTGCAGCGCCCGCAAAGTCCCCCTGCTCAAGAAAGCACATATAGCAGGGGTCTGAGGGGTCTGCCCATCTGAAGTTTGCCAATGAACATCTGAATGATTCAGAGGACAACTGGGTGAAAGTGTTGTGGTCAGATGAGACCAAAATGGAGCTCTTTGGCATCAACTCAACTCGCCGTGTTTGGAGGAGGAGGAATGCTGCCTATGACCCCAAGAACACAATCCCCACCATTAAACATGGAGGTGGAAACATTATGCTTTGGGGGTGTTTTTCTGCTAAGGGGACAGGACAACTTTACCACATCAAAGGGACGATGGACGGGTCCATGTACCGTCAAATCTTGGGTGAGAACCTCCTTCCCTCAGCCAGGGCATTGAAAATGGGTCGTGGATGGGTATTCCAGCATGACAATGACCCAAAACACACGGCCAAGGCAACAAAGGAGTGGCTCAAGAAGAAGCACATTAAGGTCCTGGAGTGGCCTAGCCAGTCTCCAGACCTTAATCCCATAGAAAATCTGTGGAGGGAGCTGAAGGTTCGAGTTGCCAAACGTCAGCCTCGAAACCTTAATGACTTGGAGAAGATCTGCAAAGAGGAGTGGGACAAAATCCCTAATGAGATGTGTACAAACATGTTGGCCAACTACAAGAAACGTCTGACCTCTGTGATTGCCAACAAGGGTTTTGCCACCAAGTACTAAGTCATGTTTTGCAGAGGGGTCAAATACTTATTTCCCTCATTAAAATGCAAATCAATTTATAACATTTTTGACATGCCATTTTTCAGGATTCTTTTGTTGTTATTCTGTCTCTCACTGTTCAAATAAACCTACCATTAAAATTATAGACTGATTATTTCTTTGTCAGTGGGCAAACGTACAAAATCAGCAGGGGATCAAATACTTTTTTCCCTCACTGTATCTGTGAGTCAGATATTGATGTTATTCCAACATATAACTATTTCCCCAATCAGCGTAAAGCCTTTCCTGCTGTGATATTTCTGAAGAAAACATCTGCTTTCAAAGAATGTCACAAAATATTACTTAAAACAAACAGTATGTGTCCAAATCAGCAATTCAGCAAAGTCATTTCACAGTTGGATGCAGTGAAAACAGGACAGACTACAGCACCATTGCTTCAGCAGAGGCTTCAAAACAGCAGTATGTGTGACATTATAGAATATTTTGTGAAGGAAATGCTACCTGCACATTTCTTAGCCAATGATCTCCTCCACATTCACAGTTTATGCTCTCAAAATTGCAATCAGTGCAAGAGAGCCATGAATAGCCAGGGTAAAAAATGAACAGTTCAACTAGGGCATATTTCAGAAAGCGGCATCAAAGAATTCCTTTCACTGCAAGCATCCCAAGAAAACAAGATTTGTAAAACATGTACTACTGCAAACAACTTTCAGCGGTCAATCTTTAATGTCATCCATGTTCCAAAGACATTACTTGTGAAGTTAGACAGGCCAGCAGAGAGCTGTTTACCCAAGAGCTTGAATCTATCCTGCGTATATAACATACACCTCTCTGAATTATCTAGAATTAAAGCATTTTCAGATAATTACCCATTTGGGAAATCGTACACACTACATGGCAAGCTCTGGTATATATCTGCACTCAAGTATCAAAATCAAGTGTGGGCTTTACCTTAGAGAAGGACCAAGAATTCCTGAAGCAAGCTGTGTTCTATTTGGTATCAAAGTACTACATTTTCTTCAGAAAGACAAAAGTAATCTGTGCTCTGACAAATGCACAAAGAACGACTCACCTGTGTCTTAACTTCTCATTCCAAAGACAACCAAAACTCTTCCATCTCCACTTACTAAAGAGGATTATAACATATTAAGCAATGACAACAAGTGGTTCAATGACCAAATAATTGAAGGGTACAATTATCTTTTGATGTCACATCTGAAGGAATAATTTGTGTTAATGTCCCCTGCGTCTTTTGCGTGTCAGGAAGACAGAGTCTGTTTTGTGAAAGCAATGAGGTTATGACAAATGTGCCTGGAACCGGAACGGTGCACTCTTGGTGATGTTTTGATCATGTGATAGTGACTGTGAACTTAAAGTCACATTGGACAGTTATAGCCATAGATATGCAACATAGAGTTAGTAGCAGTAATTGTATTACATTACATCTTAAAATTATGGATTCCTTAAGCCAGTGTGAATGCATGGATTTGTGGTGTATGTGACTCTAAACTACGATTTTGTTCTCATCGGTGCCCCCATTTTAGAATACAGTCAGATGGTAGTAGTTGTGGTGTTAATGTGTGCTCATTCTGTAAAGCAGTCTTATTAGAGGGCAATGTGAATACGCTTTCTCACAATGGCATGTGAGAGTATGTTTTATATCAGTTATCAGAGAGAAAATTACTACAGAGTACATTTTAATCTCTACAGAAAAGGCCTTTGCTGGCCTTGATTGATAATCAAGGGAGTGTGGTATATGGCCAAGGGGGTGTGTATACAGTTGAAGTCGGAAGTTTACATACACCTTAGTAAAATATATTTAAACTCTGTTTTTCACAATTCCTGACATTTAATCCTAGTAAAAATTCCCTGTCTCAGGTCAGTTAGGATCACCACCTTATTTTAAGAATGTGAAATGTCAGAATAATAGTAGAGAGAATGATTTATTTCAGGTTTTATTTCTTTCATCACATTCCCAGTGGGTCAGAAGTTAACATACACTCAATTAGTATTTGGTAACATTGCCTTTAAATTGTTTAACTTCTGTCAAACGTTTCGGTTAGCCTTCCACAAGCTTCCCACAATAAGTTGGGTGAATTTTGGCCCATTCCTCCTGACAGAGCTGGTGTAATTGAGTCAGGTTTGTAGGCCTCCTTGCTCGCACACACTTTTTCAGTTCTGCCCACAGATTTTCTATAGGATTGAGGTCTGGGCTTTGTGATGGCCACTCCAATAGCTTGACTTTGTTGTCCTTAAGCCATTTTGCCACAACTTTAGAAGTATGCTTGGGGTCATTGTTCATTTGGAAGACCTGTTTGCGACCAAGCTTTAACTTCCTGACTGATGTCTTGATTTTGCTTCAATATATCCACATAATTTCCCGTCCTCATGATGCCATCTATTTTGTGAAGGGCACCAGTCCCTCCTGCAGCAAAGCACCCCTACAACATGATGCTGCCATCCCCGTGCTTCACGGTTGGGATGGTGTTCTTTGGCTTGCAAGCCTCCCCTTTTTCTTCCAAACATAATGATGGTCATTATGGCCAAACAGTTTTATTTTTGTTTCATCAGACCAGAGGACATTTCTCCAAAAAGTACAATCTTGGTCCCCATGTGCAGTTGCAAAGCGTAGTCTGGCTTTTTTACCGCGGTTTTTGAGCAGTGGCTTCTTCCTTGCTGAGCGGCCTTTCAGGTTATGTCAATATAGGATTCGTTTTACTGTGGATATAGATACTTTGTACCTGTTTCCTCCAGCAACTTCACAAGGTCCTTTGCTGTTGTTCTGGGATTGATTTGCACTTTTCGCACCAAAGTACGTTCATCTCTAGGAGACAGAAAACGTGTCTTTCCTGAGTGGTATGACGGCTGCGTGGTCCCATGGTGTTTATACTTGTGTACTATTGTTTGTACAGATGAACGTGGTACCTTCAGGCATTTGGAAATTGCTCCCAAGGATGAACCAGACGTGTGGAGGTCTATAATTATTTTTCTGAGGTCATAGCTGATTTATTTTGATTTTCCCATGATGTCAAGCAAAGAGGCACTGAGTTTGAAGATAGGTCTTAAAATACATCCACAGGTACACCTTCAATTGACTCAAATAATGTCAATTAGCCTATCAGAAGCTTCTAACGCCATGACATAATTTTCTGGAATTTTCCAAGCTGTTTAAAGACACAGTCAACTTAGTGTATGTAAACTTCTGACCCACTAGAATTGTGATACAGTGAATTATAAGTGAAATAATCTGTCTGTAAACAATTGTTTGAAAATTACTTGTGTCATGCACAAAGTAGATGTCCTAACCGACATGCCAAACTATAGTTTGTTAACAAGAAATTTGTGGAGTGGTTGAAAAACGAGTTTTAATGACACAGTGAGTGCAAATGAGGTAAGATAAGGGAGTTAAGGCAATAAATAGGCCATGGTGGCAAAGTAATTACAATATAGCAATTAAACACTGGAATGGTAGATGTGCAGAAGATGAATGTGAAAGTAGATACTGGGGTGCAAAGGAGCAAGATAAATAAATAAATACAGTATGGGGACGAGGTAGTTGGATGGGCTGTTAACAGATTGGCTATGTAGAGGTGCAGTGATCTGTGAGCTGCTCTGACAGCTGGTGCTTAAAGCTAGTGAGGGAGATATGAGTCTCCAGCTTCAGTGATTTTTGCAGTTCGTTCCAGTCATTTGGCAGCAGAGAACTGGAAGGAAAGGCGGTCAAAGGACGAATTGGCTTTGGGGGTGACCAGTGAGATATACCTGCTGGAGCGCGTGCTACGAGTGGGTGATGCTATGGTGACCAGTGAGCTGAGATAAGGTGGGGCTTTACCTAGCAGAGACTTGTAGATGACCTGGAGCCAGTGGGTTTGGCGACGAGAGTGAAGAGAGGGCCAGCCAACGAGAGCATACAGGTCGCAGTGGTGTGTAGTATGTGGGGCTTTGGTGACAATACGGATGGCACTGTGATAGACTGCATCCAATTTGTTGAGTAGAGTGTTGGAGGCTATTTTATAAATGACATCGCCGAAGTCGAGGATCGTTAGGATGGTCAGTTTTACGAGGGTATGTTTGGCAGCATGAGTGAAGGATGCTTTGTTGCGAAATAGGAAGCCGATTCTAGATTTAATTTTGGATTGGAGATGCTTAATGTGAGTCTGGAAGGAGAGTTTACAGTCTAACCAGACACCTAGGTATTTGTAGTTATCCACATATTCTAAGTCAGAGCCGTCCAGAGTAGTAATGCTGGACGGGTGGGCAGGTACAGGCAGTGATCGGTTGAAGAGCATGCATTTAGTTTTACTTGCAGTTGTAGGCCACGGAAGGAGAGTTGTATGGCATTGAAGCTCATCTGGAGGTTAGTTAACACAGTGTCCAACGAAGGGCCAGAGGTATACAGAATGGTGTCGTCTGCGTAGAGGTGGATCAGAGAATCACCAGCAGCAAGAGCGACATCATTGATGTATACAGACAAGAGTTGGCCCGAGAATTGAACCCTGTGGCACCCCCATAGAGACTGGCAGAGGTCTGGACAACAGGCCCTCCAATTTGACACACTGAACTCTATCAGAGAAGTAGTTGGTAAACCAGACGAGGCAATCATTTGAGAAACCAAGGCTGTTGAGTCTACCAATAAGAATGCGGTGATTGACAGAGTCGAAAGCCTTGGCCAGGTCGATGAATACGGCTGCACAGTAATGTCTCTTATTGATGGCGGTTATGATATCATTTAGGACCTTGAGCGTGGCTGAGGTGCACCCATGACCAGCTCTGAAACCAGATTGCACAGCGGAGAAGGTACGGTGGGATTCGAAATGGTCATTGGTTGCACTAATTGTCATTGGTTGCACTAATTGCACTGTTTGTCTACATAACCTGGTTCAAGCATTCATGACATCACCCTGAAGAAGGCACAATGATGCCGAAACGTTGGTGATTTACCCAATAAATGACTGGGAGTTTAAATATAGAGTGTGTGACTTTCTTTATTTTTATAGTTTAAAGTTTATTCGCCATTAGTCATCACCGCTACATAAAATAATTGTCTCTTGTTGTGCTCCAGCTCGAGTTATTTATTCAACATACCAGAAATCTAACAATAAAAATAATACAAAATATCCTAAGTCTTAACAGCATAGAAAATTCCCCTTTATGACATACTAACGTGCATCAGGAGATCGGTTTACTCCATGATCTAAGTTTAAACCCGGCTTTTATTCTTCCAAGAGTGCCAACTCCGAGTATCTCCTATCCTCTAATTAACATCACTTTGCATGGCCCAAAACAATTAAACAAAGGCATGAAAACATTCTTGGATCTAATCATCACAACTCTTATCTAAATTATACTGGTGCACCCCTGTGTCTCTCCTCTTTGAACTATCCGGCTTCCGACGAATATAACTATAACTATAAATCCATAGCACTTACAGTACAATGAAACATATCAAAACGCATAGCTCTTTATGAACTCTTGAAACAATCCAAACATGACAATTTAACTCACACAGTAACATTCATTTCCTCGATTTCATCAGTCTTCAACTTGTCATGGAAATTACCACCAGGAGCTCAAAGTCAACCTTAAATGAATAATTATTTATTATCAACAAGCTGGAGAGGTTAATGCGCCATAGTACACGTGTGTCGGGAGCTCTGCCGGAGCAGTCCCGTTAGTTCTCTTATATACTGCTTACACAGACAAGTTACACAGTATTTGCATGATTTACATGATTCATTATTAATTCATCATTGACGTTTGGTTCCTGCATGAGACCAACCAATACCTCATGAGGCATCTCCTCTCCAAGCTGAGACCTTGAAACAGAGATATCATTTTGGTTCCCAGAACAATGTTCTTGGCGTGCTGCCAATTGGTCTGAGGAGGAGGTCACAGTCACCTGCACGAACCAAGATAGAGGGAGAGGAGATGCTGTGTACAATTCAATGCTATCCCTTCAGACAACAACATTTTCTCTCACAACCCCTCCTGGCATCAGTGACCCTAGGACTTCTGTGTGAATGTGTCTTCATCGAGATTGCCACAGATAAGGTATGTTTCACCCCTGTGATAGCCCACAGATGGTCTGTCATGCAAACAATGCCATAAATCGGGATTGAGTCATCACACTGTGCTCACGCTGTGCTCCCACACCAGCCAGTCGCTAGTTGTGAGTTTCACCTTCTCTCATTATTCCACTATACTATCACTTGTAAATGATGTTCTCCAGTGTTGTTCTGAATGCTTGATTATACTGTGTACTGTTAGCCTTGTAACCTTGTAGTCTCTTGTAATACATTTTCATCTCTACAAAAAGTGCTTTTGCTGACCTTGACCAATAATCATGTAAATAATCTTGTCTCTGTTATAATGTTTTTAAACTAGGTAATAGGCCTTTACTGTGTACTGCAGACCTTCATAGAGAAGAAGCCTATATCGGCCTACAACTTGTAAATCATTTTGTCCATTAGTGTTCCGAAAGTGTGATTATACTGTGTCCTAATAGCCTGGTAGATATTGATTAAATTGAACTCATAAATAAATTAGATTTAGTTTTGATAAAAAAGTTTCGCTTTTGTGTTTCATTTTTGTTGTTGTTGAGTGTGTATTGATTTCAAGAGCATGGATAGTGATTTAAAGCTGTGCTGCTGGATATGTACGACACAGCCCCCCTACAAAACTACACATATTTGGTTAGTAGAGACCCTACTGAGTGTTTCCCTCTTCACGTTAGCTGAGAAAGCTAGAACAGTTCTCTCTCTACAAGCCACTATGTTTCCCATATACAGTGTATTGCATTAGGCACTACAGATGGGACAGAGTGAAAAGCCAGCAGCAGGCCGTGCGACACAGTCCCCCTCCAAAAGTAACCACACTTGGTTAGTAGAGACAGTGGTGTAAAGTACTTAAGTAAAAATACTTTAAAGTACTACTTTTGGGATATCTATACTTTACTTCACTATTTATATTTTTGACAAATACTTCACTACATTCCCAAAGAAAATAATGTAGTTTTTACTCCATACATTTTGACACACAAAAGTACTGGTTACATTTTGAATGCTTAACAGGACAAGAAAATGGTCCAATTCACTCACTTATCAAGAGAACATCCCTGGTCATCCCTACTGCCTCTGATCTGGCATACTCACTAATCATACATGCTTCATTTGTAAATGATGTCTGAGTGTTGGAGTGCCCCCGGCTATCCGTACATTTTAAAAACAATAGAATGCTGCAGTGGTTTGCTTAATATAAATAATTTGAAATTTGATACTTAAGTATATTTTAGTAATTACATTTATTTTTGTTACTTAGGTATATTTAAAACCAAATACTTTTAGACTTCTACTCAAGTAGTATTTTACTGGGTACTTTAGTAATTTTCTATTAAGGTATCTTTACTTTTACTCAAGCCCTGACCTCCAGGGGGCCCCCATTGATATTATCAGTCGCTTTCACTCAGATGTCATTAACATGGCATTAGTCGTGCAAAATGTGTAACATTATATGGAAAATTTACTTTAAAACTGAAAAAATGCATCTCCACCCCATGGCAAAATGAGTAGAATTGCATGATATTTGTTATAAAATTACAAAATGTTCTCTCCGCCCCATGGCAAAATCTGTAGAAATGCAGAAAACTTGCTTTAAAACTGCAACATTTTGTATTTATTTTTTTGGAACTCAGTCAGGGTCTGAGTGGCGCATCGGTCTAAGGCACTGCATCTCAGTGCTAGAGGCGACACTACAGACACCCTGGTTTGAATCCAGGCTGTATCACAACCAACCTTGATTCCGAGTCCTATAGGGCGGTGCACAATTGGCCCAGCATTGTCCGGGTTTGGCCGGTGTAGGTTGTCATTCTAAATAAGAATTTGTTCTTAACTGACTTGCCTGGTTAAATAAATAAAACATTTTACTGTTGAGAGTTAGAATAGTAGAATATACAAGGTGCAAGTTCGAAATTTGGTTGTGCATCAGCAATTTTTATCTTGTTATGTCAGTCACTAACAATCATTCAATTAGCCATATTAGCGGGGGAAAAATATTGGTAAATTAGGCTAGCCAGTTATCTAAACTTGTAGTACTCATGGCCAAATATCGACCAGGCCCAGGGGCTCTGACCTCCAGCAGGCCCCCATTGATTTTGTTAGTCACTTTCACTCAGACATCATTAAAATGGCAAAATGTGTAGAATTGCAAGAGATTAGCTTTCAAATTGAAAACAATTATCTCCACCCCATGGAAAATTGTGTAGAATTGCAGTAAATGTATGTTTACTTGGGTGCGGCCAGCTGTGGGCATGTAGGCAGGATGAAATACCCTTCATTCTGTGACATACAATTATTTCCTATCATCTCGCAAATCTCACTTTTGGACGAGACTGACTTTATGACAAAAATGATCCTATTTAAACTTTATAGTCAATTTTGACACTTGAATAAATGTTTCTGACTGATATCGATGCCTCGTAGGCCGTTATCAGAACGATAAATTGCTTTTTAGGTGCAGTCTCTCTTGAAAAGAAATGATGGAAATGAACTGAGACTCAAATCATTTGGTAGACAGTGTGCATTTATTTGTATTGTCTAGACTAGAGGATGATGAGAGATATATAGAGAACACATTACTCCTTCAGATAAGAAGACATGAGGTAATACACACTATTTACATTTATAGAATTGCCTGGCAGGAGGAGGATTATTGTATTTGATAACCACATGAGGGCAGTATACTGTAAGTATTGCTGATGACTGGATGGTGCCTCAGCAGATAATCGTAACAATAGCTTCATTTCAATCTCTGTACTTATTCACAGGAGCTACTCTAAATAATGTGGGAAAAATATTGTATTAGGACAACTGTCAAGTAGAAACATTTCAAAATGTTTTGCCCAGACAGTGTTTTAGTCGTGGCCTACTTGGTATTGCCACTAGTTTCGTCATTGTAAATTAGAGAGGCAGCTCCGAGCATGACGAAATCAGTCGATGCTAATGAGTATAATGTACAAAATATTCCTGAAATCAGTCGATGCTGATGAGTATAATGAACAAAATATTCCTAAAATGCAGACCAATGCAGAAGGAGTCTTGAGGTACTCAAACACATTTACATGTACAGATTTAACAAGCCCAGAGACCAGTTTTGAAACTGCAGTAAAAGTGCAGTAACAGCAGTCAACTGTGGTACTGCAGTTGAAATGCAGTTATACTGCACTCTAACTGCAATTACACTGCAAAATTACTGTATAAAAAAACGGTGTTATTTTGGACGCAGTATTTGCAGCATACTGCAGTTATACTGCAACCTAACTGCAATTATACTGCAATGTACAGCAGTTATACTTCACTCTGACTGCTATCTTTTTTGTAAGGGGAGCAAGCCCTACTTTCCTCCACCTCTTATTAGAGAGGTGGCTTCGTCTTACTCAGTCTGAGTTTCCTGTTAGCGTACGACTACAGCATCCTAAGCACTCATCTCCCACTACAAACACAATCATATTTGTACATAACTTACTCTGGATTACCGTAAGGGGTATGGAAAACCCTTCAGTTCCAGTCTTAGGTGGAGAGTTAAGAGTCTTCTGGCACCGCCGTTCCAGACAGACTACAGTCTGAGGCTGCCTGTGTGTCTCTGATAAGACCTTAGGGAGAGCCTTGTGGACACATCCGCCCTCTCCCAGTGTCAGAAAACTATCAGCATCTGTGCAGAGGGTGTGGATGAAATCCGTACTGCAATGGTGATTTCTGAAGCCCCTTAAGTCCATTTTCCGCTAAGTTCATTTGCGCCTGTCAATTTCAACTGCCAATCATAAATCCGTAACGGGGCATTAGGCGACCAATGTTAATTGAAATGATTAACCACATAATAAGAATGTAGAATTTAATCATGTAAATAACAAAGCAAGCTTTCTCTCTTTACATTTCTGTAATTGGCCTCAAGAGGTCTGGGCATTATCAATCCCAGCCATAAGCCGTTAGAATTCTATAAACTAAGCACTGAGGTTAAAAATGAATAGTCAAGCTTAAAATGGGAGTAGCGATGCTACGTTAGGGACGAGGCATAACTCCTACATTTTCCCTAAAGCAATATCCTCACTTGAATTACCATGTGCTTGTTTTTAATTGCTCAGTAAGTTATCAATATCGAACTGCAATGAAATATTAACATTGCCATTCCCTCTGCGATTGGTTAGAAAAAGTTTACATGAATTGGTAATTGAAGGCAAAGTCAAAGGCCTCCAAGATACAGAGCCCTTGGAAATTCAGGAAACATGAACATTAGTCGTTTTGGTTGAATCCTCCTAATAATTATGATAAACTGTGATTACTCAACATGCAATCATACAGTTTTCAGATGAGTCCTAGGGGTATTTTTGCCTTTTTTCAACCTCATCTCTCAACAATCTCAAAGAATATTCACTGGCTTTTCACACAAAAGTGATATTGCTGCACAGTTCCATACTGTGGTTCAAATAACTACTACACCACTATAGATGATCAATGTAAAGTGGGATCAAGGAGTCAACTACAAGGAGGCAGGTAAACTTGAGGGGATCTACTGTACAGTATTGAAACATCTTAACTCTGTACTGAAATGTGTCCAAAAGTATAAACTGTTCAGCATACCGGGTGTGTTGAGGTTGTTGTCAGACATAGCTAACCCTAGATTGATCTTGGTTATGTACAGTACATCTGTTTCCACAGAGGATCATCCAATCACATTCGGACCAAATTGAGAAAAGCTCTTATGATCGATCTTATGACAGTGTGTGGGTGTATGTGGGATTAGACAGTGGTTTGCATGAGGCTCTTAGTGTGTGGTTAAATGGTTCGTTTATTGCCCTCCTTTTTCTTGCCCTCCTTTGAATGAATGAAATGGGCCACTCCTTGTAGTGCTGACCTGATTTGGTTGGCTTTGCTCTTTCCTAGAATATGACTCTTTAGATCTGCGATTGCTCAGGGGGCTTGGTAGAGACCAATGCAGACTTTCCCCTTGGACTATTGGGGTTTGGCTGATGCGTGATGCTCAGAATGGCTCTTTAAGTTAACACATTAACCTTCTCCAAAATGCTTTTACCCTCATATGTTTTTGTTGTACTTAACTGTATTTGTTGACATGTTATGGTGACCTTTGACATACATATTATACTACCTAATATTTGCTGAGATGTTGTTTGTTGCAGTAGATCACCTGTAATGTTGGTCCCCAAGGTCAATTACTTAGCCCATCAATCTGGAGGGCTGCACATTAATCATGCCACACTATCTGTGTTTCACCACAGCTGCAGCATTAGCCTCCTGTTGGGATTGAGACTATAGGAGAGGAACTGAATGGTGCATTGGGAAAGACTTCAGACAGATATGGATGGACTAGCCAGTAGGTTGTTGAGCATAATTTTTTATTTTACCAGGCAAGTCAGTTAATTAAGAACAAATTCTTATTTTCAATGACAGCCTAGGTTAACAGCCTTGTTCAGGGGCAGAACAACAGTTTTTCACCTCAGAGATTTGATCTTGCAACCTTTTGGTTACTAGTCCAACACTATAACCACTAGGCTACCTGCCATCATGAGGGTTTTGAGGTCACAATCGGTATTTCAGTCATTATTTTAGTGTTATGTACGACTGTGCAAGGTAGACACCATGTTTTGACTAGTAGGCTGGGAGGAAATGGAATGTGATTGAAGTCGCTCTAATCTCCATGACAACATTTTAATTTATAAAATTGCTGTGTGTTTTGAGACCAATAGAGTATAAGGAAGTGGCAGGAGATGGAAATAGAGCAGACTGTGTGATTGTAGGTCATGGTAATGCCTGGTAAACCTGACCCACTGAACCTCTCTCTGTTTGGACTCACTAAGGAGTCCCCCAGGGGCCCAATGTGATGACTGTGGGGGCAGAACCTTGGCTGTGCCTTCCTGCGCCACACGCCACACACACATGCACGTACATGCATGCACACACACACACACACATGCCCTGTAGGAGTGCATCAGGACTAGCTATAGTGTATCCCTGCTCCAATTTCTTCCCAAGTCTCTCCTTCTGAACAGCAAAAACAAATGAGTGGTGTTGAGTAGTTAATGAGCATCACACACAGGCATGCACACGGGCACATGCCGGCATACACACACACACACACACACACACACACACACACACACACACACACACACACACACACACACACACACACACACACACACACACACACACACACACACACACACACACACACGCACACATACATACACACCCTGCCATCCTGCCTGCTTGTCACAGCACATTACCATTGGGTCAGGTTGCTCTCATCACCTTTGCTATGGCAGCACTCATTGAAAAGTGTCTGGCTGTAGGCCTGTCCTCTAGGCTGCTCCTTCAAAAGAAAAAACAGCCACAACATCCAGGGGTGTCACAATTATACTCCTAGAAAGCATTATCACCAAAAATAACACATTCATGCTCCTGCTGTTACTGTACTACTCAAAATAACTAAATACCCTTACCGTAAAAGCATGTAACCTCTTCACTTATTTCACCATTTGCATGGTGTTAATGGTTAAACTTCAGTTACTCAACCTGCAAACTTTGAGAAACCTACATTGATGATTCCGTCCATGGTTGTGATTTGATATGTTCCGTACATTATTGAACCTCTGCTAAATGGTCAGTCATGCAAGTGCTCTACATGCTGACATGAAGTATAGACTGTGATATGACATCTGGGTCATTTCTTCTATTTTGGGTGGATTGGCTGGGAGGCCACTAAAAAGAACTGCATCTGACCTCGTTCTTTCCTGGCTTCTTTTGGCTCGTTTTTTAATGCTACTGACCCATATTTACTTTGACTCCATCTGAGCTCTCTATGGAAATAAGTATGGAAAGTGCTTTTTTTTCTCAATAGAACCATTTGCTTTCATGTGCTCATATTTTTCACAGTTTGCAAGATCAGATATGTCAAACAACTGTAATTTATGACCTGGTAGTTACAGTGCAACTAATTCCAATGAATTATCATTCTGTTATGCAGAGTGGAACAGGGGAACCGAAGAGCAGACTCAGACGAGGAGACTGGGATGAAGTAACCAAGGTATTTATTGAAATAGAGGGGGGAGATGGAGTGCAGGTCAGGGGAAGCTCGGGCGGGTTGCTGAAACCACGTGTGGAGGCTGAGGCTGGAGCGAGAGGGGTTGGGACAGGGTAAGCAGGTCCGGAGGGGAATCCAAGGGAGTAGTAGAGTGGGGAATCAAGGACCGAGTAGCAGGATGACGAGACGTGGGACTGGAGTGAGGGACCAGTCAGAGTGGCAGGGCTGAGTATTTGTAGAGGTCTTGATTATGGAACAAGTTGCAGCTGGTGGGGATCTGTTCTGACTCCAACACACCTGTCTCCGCTCACACACACAGAGAGAGAGAGAGAGAGAGAGAGAGAGAGAGAGAGAGAGAGAGAGAGAGAGAGAGAGAGAGAGAGAGAGAGAGAGAGAGAGAGAGAGAGAGAATAAATATATTGGGGGAGTGGCAGCAGGTCAAGGAGACACATTCATTGACAAAATACATATTTGTAACTTTGATTAATTAATAGATTCATTTTGATTAGTTAAAAAATGGATGTGACTCGACTGCCATTGATTAGTCGAGTAGTATATTATGTAATTGATTGTTTGACCCCAGCCTTTATTGAGGGCATTGATGGAAGTCACATCAAAGAGTTGAAAGTGTAGTCGAACAATCCATTAATTAATGTGGAGCTATTTTGAAGTAGCAGCAGCAGCCTTTATGAAAAAAATCTGCCCAGCATACTGTGTGTGTGTTGTGACGCTAGCCTCTCATTAGACTAATTGGTTTTGGCCCATGGTCAGTAGATGAGGACAGCTGAGAGTGGTCGAGGCAGATGAGGTAAGCTCTTAATCTCCTGAAGTCCTTCCTTGCCTCACTGGGAGGACACGACTGGGACTCTAGTGCACTCCAAGGTGCAGCATCTCACTCACACACATCGCACAGTCTGAAACAATTCTCTGCAGGAGGGGTGTGTATGTGTGTGTGAGGTTGTGTTTGCGTGTGAGGGAGATGTGAGACAGAGAGAGTGTGAGTGGCTGTGAATGTGCATAATGCATAGTGTGTTTGCGTCTTAGAGTGTGTGCAAACAAATGTATACAGTATCTGTGTGCACACACGTGTGTGTCTGTTCGTATGTTCAGTGCTCAGGTATACTTTATATGTGTGGTTGCTTGTGTGCATACTTCATTTCTTTACCTTTTGGCATGCCAGGATCTCTGCTAGTGTGCCAGAGGACTTGTAAAGAAGAAGGACTGCCTTGACCTGACCCCAGAGTTCATCTCATTAAGCCATTAGGCCACCTGGGCCCTCGTGGCACGTTCATTTAAGCCAATGAGGACTGTTTAGGGTGGATTACGCCATACTTTATCAGAATAGGATCAACAACGCGGCTTTCCTTACATCCAAGGGAAAGTGACGTAGTGGCATTGTAATTGTCTCCAGCCCTAATCAGATTTCCGCTCATTGTACCAACCGGTAAGCTAATGTCAGACCTGGGTTCAAATAGTATTTGAAGGAATTTAAAAGGCACACCTGGCAGGCTAAAGCAAAAGGTAAAAGATTTCAAATAGTATTCCATCCCAGGTTTAATGTTGGTCGGCTAGCATGGAGGATGAGAGGTGTCTTTCCATCTCTCTCTCCCTGGCGGCATGGTGTTGATATGAATAATCTGGATCCATTGGAGGGATCTGTGGTTTCTATTAACCTTGATGTGTAGACTTGAGTGTGAAATGTTCCCTGGCGAATGTGGTGGTGTAGTGGTTTATTTCACCACAAAGTCTGTGACAGCTTGATCCAGCGGAGATGTATAGGGAATATTTCACAGCATTTAATCAATTCCCACAACATTGCAGACAAGAGATCAAAATTAAAAAAAATTGCAGCTGAGCAATATGGTATTTCACCCATTTGAGGAGGAATTGTTGTGTAGCGTGGATCAGTTAGACTCAAAACGAATTTATTTTGGTTATTGAACATGTGAAATAGACTCCTAGAGCTAAACTTAACCATTTCACCCACTTCAATTGTGTGTTTATTACGGTGTAGTGTTCTAGTAGTTCAATATGTACTCATATAGAGTACAACTGTACATTTTAAGCATGTGGCCACAAAGGACATATCTGAAATATAGGCCAAGTAGTTCTAGAGATTTATTTGCCGAGATTTTTACAGTATGTGTTGTACAAATGCTGCTTAACAATGCTTATGGAAAGAAGTAATTTTCTCCCAAGAACTGTACAGTACATGTACTAAGGCCCAAATGGGAACATACTGTATTATAAAGACAAAGATAATACTGTCTCTGATCAGAGGGAAATAAAAAATGTCCCAGAGGAGTACTTGAACATGCATACTTTGTAATTCGCACGATTTGAGTTTGTTTGCATGTGTGTTTGTGTATTTTGACTGTTGACAATTCATGGCGTAGTCTTTTTCATAATCTCCCTTCTCCCTGCTGTGAGTCAGACACTTGAGCCCTGGCTGTGGGGCCTCGTAGGCTGGCAGCCCTGTTTGACTTTGGCACTGCTGTCATCATCCTTTGCTTTATGACTCATAGTCATCCCACGGTGAATACGCTCCTACAGGAAGACTGAGGTTGCCATGTATGATACTGGGGGTTGCCATGTAGTACTGTATGTTAGGGTGAAGTATAGCATTTTAATGATGTTTGCTTTTCTTAGCAGGTGTGTTGGCTCGTATATGTATTTATGAATGTGAGTGTATGGGTAGGCTATGTGGTTGTGAGCGGTGAGTTTATTTGAACGACCCAGCGAGGGGCCATTTCCTATACGGCATTATTGATACAGTACCTCTGTCCTGATATTTAATGGAGGAACCCTGCCTCTCTATGTGCTGTTTGGGAGACACTAGTCTTGCTGATGCACATGGTGTCGCTGATGAAATAAAAGTGCTATGAGATTACTGTGATGACGTTGCTCTCATTCCCTTTATGGAGCTCTAATCAATGAAGCAGAATACAGCAGGACTGGAGCACTGGGACGGGGACAGGGATTGGAGCTGGCTGCCTGTCTTTCTCAATGAAGCTGTTTTCACCCTGACGGGGTGTGAGAGGTATGAACCATTTGGCAAAGCGTTTATGGTCGGGTTTGTTGAAGGGTTAGCCATCTTGGTTCTTCAGGCATACCTTATATTCCATTGAAAATATATTTCCCCAGACTGAAAACCAAGCAAGGATTCAAACACGTGTTGGCCGTGTTCTATCAAAGATAATATGTTGTGGGTTTATGCAACAAGAAATCCTGTTCAAATGTGAAAACGAATGTTAAAAACCCTTTACATGCGCATGTATGACTCTTGTAGTTTGGGATTTCTGCTGGTACAGTAGGAGTGTTGTTGTTCTTTGCCTCCTGATTAATTTGCAGCCGGAAGTGGTCATTTATTATTCATTAGGAGGCATGCACTAAGGGTTTTCTTTGATTCCATGGATGCTACGTGTTTGCTTAATCCATGTTAATAATCCTAATGAATTTCCAGTGGGGATTGGTTTCCCTGTTGATGTAATATTCAACACGACGACGACTAGTTAATCCATTTTAGAATAAGGCTGTAACAAAATGTGGAAAAAGTCAAGGGGTCTGAACACTTTCCGAATGCACTGTATATTCAGACCCCTTGACTTTTTCAACATTTTGTTACGTTACAGCCTTATTCTAAAACATATTTAAAAAATATATATATATTCTAATCAAAAACAGGTTTTTAAAAATGTTTGTATTAGGGGAAATATTCTGAGGAATTAAAATCTATTTAGCTAGTCTATACTTTGTAGGCAGCATGTGCTGCAACAGAATCACATGTTCTCTCCCTGCTTTATCATGCTTTGAACGAGGTGCGCATTTCCTGTCTATATAATACAGTACAGTTCACACTCAAAAAGATTAGCCTACTGGAGATTGTTGAATTTATTTACACAAGAGAGCATAGCTAGGCCTATATCTACGGGCTTTTATGTGCTTCTGTCGTGCATAATGCATATAGCTTATGTATTGGATAACAGAACAATAATTTGGGCTTTTTTGGGCTAGGGCTCATAAAATGTATTTAATCAGGCTCAGGTTGCATCAGGCTTGAATTTTTGATCAATGCTCGAATCAAATCCAGACACAGGCCTATTTATATGCTTTGAATAACACAATTCCGGGAAATATCGGGTTACCCGGGAGAAAAGTGA